>NC_092088.1:53760416-54960416 GCF_045679555.1 Salvelinus alpinus | reverse complement strand
AACATTTCTAAAATCCTGTTTTTGCTTTGTTATTACGGGGTGTTGTGTATAGATTGATGAGCGGGGAAAAAACGATTTAATCAATTTTAGAATAAGGCTGTAACGTAACAAATTGTGAAAAAAGTCAAGGGGTTTAAATACTTTCACGAATGCACTTAATAGTATGAATTTTGACAGCGGAAACGGAGCCTATCCAGCCGTGATGCACACTGCCCATATGCACATGGAACGAGAGTAGCCTAATGTGCTTTTGGTCCCTGTATACTTCGTATTTAGTAACATAAAAAACGTGTTTTTTCCCATTAAAAACCAAGCATATCCTCCCCTCCTCTCAATTAAGTTGTTTTTCTTCTGACCATTGCAATCACGTTGTAGTCAAAACTGTTGATAAAAGGTTTGGCTCCTGAGACCGCTTGGAAATAAATCTTAATTATAAATTAAAATATAAAGCAGTGAGCTGACATTCCCTTTTTATTTATTCATTGCAGGCAGGCCCACATTATGTTAGCCTTGCAGGTCCCGTTTTGGACCTGCATAAAAACCCCTCCATGAAGTGGGTAACCTCCGGTGAATACCGATGAACATCGTATTTAGAAGTTATCTGTAACCTGTAAAAATTGCTTGTTTTCCCAAGCCCTCCCTTAGGTCTACTATAACGAAGACTGGTTCAACAGCAATGTGTGTCTGTTTTTTATCCTGATGATTTTATGATATCATTATATTTTAAATGTATTTATTGTTGTTGTTTTCGTTTAATTGTATTACAACCGATCTTATTAGAATGATTCACCTTCCTGGTTTTATGCTTACCACGTCCGTGGTGTGCATGCAATGCAACTTCTGATATGCGAATGTGATCAGATCTGTAAGATGGTTCCGATTATGTTCATAAAACATAGGCCTATTTGGGAGCAGACCCTATATCAGTGTGAATGCTATAGAAGCCATGCAATTACTTAGAACAATGTGGACTGGATTCAAGTTAACTATTTATCGAAGATAGGTCTACATTTTGTTATTTCGTTTCTGTAAGATATTTAACAAACTATAACAGACTAACATTGGAATTGGAGTTGATTCCAAGGCAACATATAAAAGACCGTAAATACACAACTTGAAGCAACCACATATTTCGTCATGAAGCATGTTCTGATTGGCCAGTGCTTCGACACACGCACAACTTGTTTAGTCATCAAAACCCAGCCCTTTCGCACCCACGTCAGCAAGTACGCTGATAATTGTAATAGTGAAAATAGCTAAAATATTTCTGACACACCCCTGAACCTATAGAGCTACCGCCTGCGTTTAGAGTTGCCATTGTGTTAGGTTTGTTAAAATAGAGCCCTCAATGTGGGTATTTTTTAGAAACCCAATCCGTAAGCTCATGACATTGAGCATATAACTCAGACGAGAACGTATTGTGTAATAACACTGTGTGCAGTGCACATTTCACAGATCAAATGCTGCAGATGTGAAGACTGGGAGATAAATGTTACATGCTGTTTATGATCACTATGGCTGAGATTCACTGATTTCCAGATAGTGGTTTTAGAAGTTTGTTTGATTTTCACAGCAGTGTATCCTGGATGGAGGGAGTTGACACTTGATTTAGAAACTGATAATGCAATTCACTCTCAATTTATAACGTGTGATTTGGTTATAGTGAGAAAAATACATTTTGGGGCACAACTAATCGCGTGTGTTAACTGCTCTGACTACATCAGAGGTTTGTCTTTGAGCTGACTCCATGGGTTTGACATGGATCTGTCGACATCTGTGCTAGTTTAAAAACATCAGAAAGCCCCCCTCAGACTTTCAGCATTTCGACTTCAAATGAGCCTCAAGGTCAAGTGGAGGAATGTGAGGAATCATTTTATTATTCTGAGCCTGTATGCCACTGATCATGTTCCCTGATGGCAGTTACATAAGGAAACCTCCTCACAATAACACACAGGCATTAGGTCTGCTCTGGCTTTTTTGGGGGTCACTGACCTGACTTAAGGTTGAATTTGAAGGTTGCTGGTTCAAACCCCTGGAGGAATACACAGCTGTTTAAATGGTCAGCTGTAAAAAGTGGCAGATATTTAGAGTGCAGGTCAAATGCATAAGTTACCTTGAATAAAAGCTTGCTCTCTTGGCAATGGCAGACAAAAAATCACACCCTGGGGAAAATCCATCATTTCTGTCATTGAGCAGCACCCCGGAGGCATGAAAGTCACAATAAATTCAGCAGTGTTGCAAGCTGACAACTTGATCTTTAGATGCAGTCCAATGCTCCTCTTAATGTCTGACAGTACTTTGTCTAATTTCTCCAATTCAATTAAGAACTAGCACTTCATTATCATTCCGCGGACGCCTTGTTTGAAAAAGCCATTAGACACCTCAGAATGGGTTCTGACATTCCACATTGACAGTGTTGCCACGGGATCTGAAGAACACGCCAGCAGGGGACGTTCATCTGACAGATTCCCTGGGATTATGCAGCAATGAATATAAAGAACACTGTATAAAAGTGAAGAATAACATTCAACCTAAATACTACCATAATGATGTCTTGATAGCTTGAAATTATAGCTTCCATTCACATACTGTATGATCCTGTTTTGAACTATATGCACTATTTAAATCTGAGCTGGCATTGGTATATACTGTAAAGCGATGGTGCAATAACACTAAAATGCTTCCTTGCTAAAATACACTGCTGCTGCAACAACATCTTATGAAATACTACTGTACTCAGTGAAATAAAAATCCACAACCACATATAAATGAGCTGCACTCTTTACTGAATCACTACTGACGCAAGTGCCACTTTGACTCTTGGTCCAAAATAGCAACTTCTTTGTTTTTATTCCCACATGAATTTGAAACTAATTATAGGGCCTATATTTCATTGACGTCCAAATATGTTTTTGAGAGTCCGACATCTTCCCAGCAAAAGGGAGAAATGGTTTCACTACAACCCTGTGACCCAAATAAGGCCAAAGTTCATATACAGAGGAGGGAAGCACAGTGAAAAATCCTTCAGGCTGAAAATCCCCTCTGACTGCCAGTTGTGTGTAAAGTGTTGGGTATTATTAGAACAATACAAAGGAGCCTTCCGAGTGTGGCAGCGGTCTAAGGCACTGCATCGCTGTGCTAGAGGCGTCACTACAGACCCGGGTGCTAGAGGCGTCACTTGGTCCAGCGTCGTCCGGGTTAGGGGAGGGTTCGGCCGTGGGGGCTTTACTTGGCTCATCGTTCTAGCAACTCCTTGTGGTGGGCCGGGCGCCTGCAGGCTGACGTTGGTTGTCAGTTGAACGGTGATTCCTCCGACACATTGGTGTGGCTGGCTTCCAGGTTAAGAGAGCGGGTGTTAAGAAGCGTGGTTTGGCGGGTCATATTTCGGAGGACGCATGACTTGACCTTCGCCGCCCGCGCCCGTTGGGGAGTTGCAGTGATTGAGACAAGATCGTAATTGGGGAGAAAAAGGGGGTAAAAAACATGGCTAACATAAAGGCTAACAAGGCTAACAAAATACAAGGCTAACACAAAATGTTCAGAAAACCACAATTTCAGATGCCTCTAAATTGAAATGATACGATATATTTACAAAATGATAGCAATTGTAACAGATGACAAAGTTTTCCAAATCAGAATCAGAACTATTAAAGGAATGATTTATTATTACAAACTTATTATGAATTTAAGGTTTTTCAAATGTATTTCACTTCAGACAGTCGTGTACACTCGAATATTGGGAAGGTATTTCAGAAAAAAGGATTTGTTAGTGAACAGGCCATGAAGAATATAATGCAACCACAGCACAATACATAATTTTGTTGCTGAGAGCTATTCTACATTTAGTGAAGAATGTGGTTTGCTTATTCTCAGTAAACACTGGGGATGTTGACACACAACACATGCACATAATGCCAAGCATGCAAACGCGTTAGTACTTACTGTTTTTCCTTCTCACTAACCAGTGAAAGACAGTAAGATGGAGGAAGCAGGGCCAGCATTATGGGCAGGCTTTAAAGGGCCTGGCCTGCCCTGCCATACCTCCTTGCCCATCCAAATAAAATATTCAAATATTAATCATATATTTGACTGAGACGTGCTCCGACAGAAAGACACATCAATCTCAGATAAAGCATGCGAGCAAGCGAAACAGCGCCTCTCTGTCTCACTATGTGTACAGCATGTATCTGATGTTGTCTGGACAAAAAGAGTATGGCATGTCATACTATTTTTGTCCAGACAGTGTCAGATACATGGGTTACATATAGTGAGACAGAGGGGTGCTGTTTCGCTCACTCGGATGCTTACTCCAGTGAGATATTTTCAGCAGAGTGGAAGAGGCGAAGCAAGAGGGCTCACTCTCGCCAAAATCTGTCCAGAATAAGCGGTTCTATGGGATTAATATGCAGACCTAAACTTGTCGTCTGCTTTCCTGCCTTTGGGACAACCACTCCGAATGTTAGGGTGGAGACATGAGCATTTCGTCATTATATATACCGATCTCTGGTGTCAACCACTTGCGAATTGGAAAGGAATGTTGGCAGGTGCTGGCTTCCCCTAAAATAAATAGATATTTTGCCAAAATGATATAGTTACTCCTCTCTAAATAAAATACTTTACCAGAGAGCATGACTTAGCCACAAAGGATCATGAGCTTATTTTTTATTTTTTTTAAATATCTGTTGATTGTTTCAAATCGCAAGTACGTAGGCCTATGCCTATTTAAGAAGCGTGACATTTGGGCAGCGCACGTGGCAATAGGCCTAGCTGATTATTGAGTTGCGGGTCTCGGTGAAAAGCATCAAAATTAAGTGTGAAGATAATGTGTTTTGAGTATAATTTAAAATGTTGAGACAAGAAGAAGGGGAGGGGTGTGTGGCTAAGATACACTGTAAAAATAGAACGTCTCAAAACACCATGATTGTGTAACGAAACCATGAAAAGTAATGCACTTAAGCTGAGATCTGGTGTTTGGAGAGTGTTTGAATGTCAACCCAATGTAAGTGTTTTAATAGACAGAATGTACTCAAACACCTAAAGTGGTTCTTCAACCTGAATATTGGTGTTTTTAAGAGAGTGTTGTGAAAACAATTTTAGGGTTTCAGTGCATGTAATAGGCATCATACAATCAATGGTTTAAAAATGCAAATGGTTCATAATCTAAATATTTATTGATGATTAGGGCCTATGGATAATATTTTTAGTGGAATTCCACCTTTATTTTTTCAATGCTTTATTTAGAGAGATTAGAAACAGGAGGGGCAGATAGTTGGACTTTTATCCACTCAACCACACAGCCACACTGTAAGAAATTATTCTGGGGTGAATAGAAATGTACAAAAAACATCTACTTAATATTTTTGGAAAATGGTGTGTAACTCAAAATGTTTATACTTTATGATTCTTTCACACAATGGTGTATGCATGTTTGAAGTAGTGATGCACCGATATTACATTTTTGGCCAATACCGATATCCGATTTTTCCTTGCCAAAAAAAACGCTTACCGATATAAATTTTTTTTGCAGCCTTTTAAGCATTCTAGTACAGTTAAGTAGTTAACACACACACATGGACGCAACGGTCTAAGGCACTGCATCTCAGTGAAAAAGGCGTCACTACAGTCCCTGGTTCGAATCCAAGCTCTATCACATCCGGCCTTGATTGGGAGTCCCATAGGGCGGCGCAAAATTGGCCCAGCGTCGTCCAGGGTAGGCCGTCATTGTAAATAAGAATTTGTTCTTAACTGACTTGCCTAGTTAAATAAAGGTTACACACACACACACACACGGCACTGTATTGTCCTCAAAGCGAGCAAAGAAGTTGTTTAGTTTGTCTGGGAGCAAGACATCGGTTTTCTTTTTGTAGTCCGTGATTGACTGTAGACCCTGCCACATACCTCTCGTGTCTGAGCCATTGAATTGCGACTCTACTTTGTCTCTATACTGACGCTTAGCTTGTTTGATTGCCTTCCGGAGGGAATAGCTACATTGTTTGTATTCGGTCATGTTTCTGGTCGCCTTGCCCTGATTAAAAGCAGTGGTTCGCGCTTTCAGTTTTGGAGGAAAAAAGGGGGAGGCTTGCAAGCCGAAGAACACCCTCCCAAACGTGAAGCACGGGGGTGGCAGCATTATGTTGTGGGGGTGCTTTGCTGCAGGAGGGACTGGTGCACTTCACAAAAATAGATGGCATCATGAGGCAGGATAATTATGTTGAAATATTGAAGCAACATCTCAAGACATCAGTCAGGAAGTTAAAGCTTGGTCGCAAATGGGTCTTCCAAATGGACAATGACCCCAAGCATACTTCCAAGTTGTGGCAAAATGGCTTAAGGACAACAAAGTCAAGGTATTGGAGGGGCCATCACAAAGCCCTGACCTCAATCCCATAGAAAATTTGTGGGCAGAACTGAAAAAGAGTGTCCGAGCAAGGAGGCCTACAAACCTGACTCGGGTAACACCAGCTCTGTCAAGAGGAATGGGCCAAAATTCACCCAACTTATTGTGGGAAGCTTGTGGAAGGCTACCCGAAACATTTGACCCAAGTTAAACAATTTAAAGGCAATGTTACCAAATACGAATTGAGTGTTTGTAAACTTCTGACCCACTGGGAATGTGATGAGAGAAATAAAAGCTGAAATAATTCATTCTCTCTACTATTATTCTGACATTTCACATTCTTAAAATAAAGTGGTGATACTAACTGACCTAAGACAGGGTAGTTTTACTGGGATTAAATGTCAGGAATTGTGAAAAACTGAGTTTAAATGTATTTGGCTAAGGTGTATGTAAACTGCCGACTTCAACTGTAAAAATACATACAGTACCATACAGTTTGGACACACCTACTCATTCCATGTTTTTTTTTGTTGTTTTTTTTTTACTATTTTCTACATTGTAGAATAATAGTAAAGACATCAAAACTATGAAATAACACATATGGAATCAAGTAGTAAAAAAATTGTTAAACAAATCAAAATATATTTATATTTGAGATTCTTCAAAGCAGCAACCCTTTGCCTTGATGACAGCTTTGTACACTCTTGGCATTCTCTCAACCAGCTTCATGAGGTAGTCACCTGAAATGCATTTCAATTAACAGGTGTTCTTCGTTAAAAGTTAATTTGTGGAATTTCTTTCCTTCTTAATGTGTTTGAGCCAATCAGTTGTGTTGTGACAAGGTAGGGGTGGTATATAGAAGATAGCCCTATTTGGTAAAAGACCAAGTCACGTACAAGTCAAGTACACTAAACAAAAATATAAAACGATACATTCAACAATTTCAAAGATTTTACTGAGTCACACTTCATGTAAGGAAATCAGTCAATTTAAATAAATTCATTAGGCCCTAATCTATGTATTTCAAATGACTGGGAATACAGATATGCTATTGTTGGTCTCTGATACCTTAAAAAGGTAGGGGCATGAATCAGAAAACCAGTCAGTATCTAGTGTGACCACCATTTGCCTCATGCAGCGCGACAGATCTCCTTCGCATAGAGTTGATCAGGAAGTTGATTGTGGCCCAAGGAATGTTGCCCCACTCCTCTTCAATGGGTGTGCGAAGTTGCTGGATATTGGAGGGAACTGGAACACGCCAGAGCATTCCAAATATGCTCAATGGTTGACATGTCTGGTGAGTATGCAGGCCTGGGACTGGGACATTTTAAGCTTTCAGGAATTGTGTACAGATCTTTGCGACATGGGGTTGTGCATTATGATGCTGAAACTTGAGGTGATGTTGGCGGATGAATGGCACGAAAATGGGCCACAGGATCTCATCACGGCATCTCTGTGCATTCAAATTGCCATCGCTAAAATGCAATTGTGTTCGTTGACCGTAGCTTATGCCTACCCATAACATAACCCCACCATGGGGCACTCTGTTCACAACGTTGACATCAGCAAACCGCTTGCCCACATGACACCATACACACTGTTGGCTATCTGCCTGGTACAGTTGATGACTCCCGGTACAAACCGGGAGTTTCTACCAATCCGTGAAGAGCACACCTTCTCCAGCGGCCATCTAAGGTAAGCATTTGCCCACTGAAGTCGGTTACTGTCACGTCTGCTCCCGCTCTTCCCTCCCCCTGGTGCTTGAGGGCGCCAGGTTGCCCTGCATCACGCACTCCTGTCATCCATCACGCACACCTGCCTTCTTTCGTCACGCGCATCAGCGTTATTGGACTCACCTGGACTCACTTATCACCTGTTATTACCTCCCCTTTATTTGTCAGTTCCCCAGCTCTGTTCCCCGCTTCTGCATTGATTGTTTTTTGTCTTGTTTGCTGACGCTGTTCCTGTCTCGTTCCATGTCCGTTATTTATTAAATGTTTGACTCCCCGTACCTGCTTCGTCTCTCCAGCGTCAACTCATGTGACAGTTACGATACCAAACTGCAGTCAGGTCAAGACCTTGGTGAGGACGACGAGCACACAGATGAGCTTCCCTGAGATGGTATCTAGCAGTTTGTGCAGAAATTCTTTGGTTGCAAACCCACATTATAAAAAAAAAAATGTAACTAGGCAAGTCAGTTAAGAACAAATTCTTATTTTCAATGACGGCCTAGGAACAAGAAACTGCCTTGTTCAGGGGCAGAACAACAGATTTGTACCTTGTCTGCTCGGGGATTTGAACTTGCAACCTTTTGGTTACTAGTCCATTGCTCTAACCACTAGGCTACGCTGCCGCCCGAGTTTCATCAGCTGTCCGGGAGGCTGGTCTCAGACGATCCCGCAGGTGAAAAAGTCGGATGTGGAGGTCCTCGGCTGGCGTGGTTATATGTGCTGTGCGTTTGTGAGGCCGGTTGGACGTATTGTCAAATTCTCTAAAATGAAGTTGGAGGCGACTTATGGAAGAGAAATTAACATTCAATTAACTGGAAACAGCTCTGGTGGACATTCCTGCAGTCAGAATGCCAATTGCACACTCCCTCAAAACTTGAAACATCTGTGGCATTGTGTTGTGTGACAAAACTGCACGTTTTAGAGTGGCCTTTTATTGTCCTCAGCACAAGGTGTACCTGTGTAAATGCTCGCTAACAGGGATGTAATCAAATTTGTGCCCAAAATTTGAGAGCAATAAGGTTTTTGTGGACAATTTATGGGATCTTTTTTATTTCAGATCATGAAATATGGACCAACACTTTACATGTCGCGTTTATATTTTTGTTCAGTGTAGTTGACAATCTTAGTTATAGGCCTACTGCTGTGTTAGCCTATAAGCTATCTTTGAGTTCCATGCGCTAATTTCTTTAGTCAACAATGGATCCCGGTGTATCAATGTGTCCATATGACAGAGGCTGGTGCTCTCGCATTAGTTGAATTTTAACTTTTGAATTTGTATAATTTTAATTCAGATTTTTTATGATTAACCACATGACAATTTTCAGAATCAAAAACTTTGTTTTGCAAATTAAAATCCTAACTGCCACGCAGATCGGTAGAAATGGTAGGATAAATTGTAAGCTTCCCAAAACTTGACACTTGTGCGCCGCCTATGGTCTTTACTATAACAAGCGCGTGCACACACAAGAGTTCCCATGAAAAAAACATGCTCCTTATGGATATCGGATGCCCATCCAATTGATTTGTTCTCACACCGGCCCTGGGAGGTGGTTTAAAGAAAGATGACTGGCATACTATTTTCCTCCTCATTTCCATGATCTTTTAGTGAACACCCATCATTCATGATTTCTGTAACCCAACTAAATGACAGATTATGAAGCAAACCAAGCACATGTACAACTGTACAGCCAATAATCTTCTAACAAACAAAAAAACGTAACAAATAACAACACATAACAACATCTCTACTGGCAGCAAACTTTCTGATTGTGTATGTTTTTCCTGCTGGGTAGCTCCACTGTTGTGACATTTTCACAGTCACTGAGCCTGATGTGTTTGAAAGGGGGCTCTAACAGAGGGCAGCTCAGTACTCCTGACACATGTCAGGCCATGATATTACATGTACTGTAGGATTAAACAGACTTCTGCAAATGAGCTAAATCCCCCGTGAACAACAGCCTACGGTGTGACCCACCCAACCTAAAGGTCTATAACCTAATGTTTATACAAGTCTTTCTCTCTCTCCCATATGTAGGATACTTTTTATCTTAATTTAGAAATGTCACACAGTGAGGGTAACACAGTGGGGGTGATATGGGGGTAGTATTGTGATCTTCACTCATCCTCTGGCATTATGCTATTCCCCAGCCAACCTCCTAATTTCCTATACAAATTGTGTAGCAGCCCTTTCCTGCAGTCAAATACCAAATTGCCCTCTAGTGTCCTCATGGGTGGAATGTTATTCATATGTTTCATAATTAATACACATTTTCTTTTTCAACAGCCGAAAATCCGGTGTTTAGAAAAATCCGGTGGTAGAATCAGTATTTATGAAATCAGTGGTGTCAAGTACTTAAGTAAACATACTTTATAGTACTACTTAAGTAGTTTTTTGGGGGTATCTGTACTTTTCTTGACAACTTTATTTTACTTCACTACATTCCAAAAGAAAATAATGTACTTTTTACTCCATACATTTTCCCTGACACCCAAAAGTACTCGTTACATTTTGAATGTTTCGCAGGACAAGAAAATGTTCCAATTCAAGCACTTATCAAGAGAACATTCCCGGTCATCCCTACTGCCTCTGAGCTGACGGACTCACTAAACACAAACTCTTCGTTTGTAAATGATGTCTAAGTGTTGGAGTGTGCCCCTGGCTATCTAAAAAATAAAATTAAAATAAATGAAATGATCTGTACCATTCCTTTTACTTTTGATACTTAAGTATATTTTAGAAATTATCTTTACTTTTGATACTTAAGTATATTTAAAACCAAATACTTTTAGACTTTTAGTAGTATTTTTTCCTGGGTGACTTTCACTTTTACTTGAGTCATTTTCTATTAAGGTATTTTTACTTAAGTATGAACACTTAGTACTTTTCCATTACTGTGTGAAATTTGAAATGTGCATAAAAATGTGCTACCTAACGGGTTAGCTAGTTAGTGTGTCTGCTTGCTGGCTGAACCAGTCTCAAATCAATCCATATGAAACGAAAGGCAGGGATGCTAACAACGCCAGTTGACACACTCAATGCCGAATACTCCTTCTAGCTAGCTAGTGTAGTGAAATTCTAGCTAATGCACAAACTAGTTTTCATGATATCTACTCTGCCATGATTACTGCACAGAGTTCTACAGCACAGCGGACTGCTCTCTGCGACGTTATCGCATTGGCCAATTGTTACAAAGTAGCGAGGCACGGTGCCAGCTGTCAGAGTCAGATACATGCTGATTTCTGAGAACAGTCCCATAACTTTGGTGCCGTACAACTTCATCAACAAGCTGGCAAACTAGTGTTAGGCGGATGGGCAAAATCTCGATTTTAGAAATTCAACGTCCTACAAGACAGATCGGTTGAGGAACGAGCGTCATGTAGGAGTGACGCCATCTGATGTGAGAAAATGACTATTTCCTCTCATCTAAGTGGTTTACTATTACTGGAGGTGTTCAGAAATGTGAAATATAGTGTGACAAGTAGCCTACAGTAGTATGCTAGTAAGTGACAGCGGTAGTGAAATAATGTGATGGCTTGTTATCCTTTCAGAGCTGAATACTGTAATGAGATGGCTTCCTATTGCCTGTGTTTATGTGAGCTAACGAGTAGCACAATGCCATGCTCTTATCATGGAAATGACAAATTCAACAAATCTCATTTGAATAACAATAAAAGTAAATGCAATAGCCATTTTCAAATGCTCAAATTTCAATATGCGACTACCGACACAACACCCTCTATCCTCTTGTTTGTTGCAAGAATTTGTAAATTAAATTCTGCCACCATCCTGGATAAGTCACAAGTCACAATTGATTTTACATTGAATTTATTTCTGGGAAATATAATTACATGAGAAAATGATTGCTATACCCAACAAACGTTGACTGTCGAACATTAAAAACCTATTATCAAAGGGAACAATTTGCCAGATATATCGTAGAGGGCAAATCTAGCCATATATTTGTGAAGATGAAGACCAAACGCCAGGTAGTAATTATCAATCATCATCAAGATCCTGTCTGGACCGTAGTACCCATGGCAACAGGCCCACATCGCAGCATGTATGTTTACAGGAAATTGAACAGTTCTTTTTCAGTTCAGCCTCTCGCTTCCCAACCTCACAGGTGAACACAGCATTTAACTGCCAGCATTTAACTACATTGCCCTTAAGTGGGCATACACACTTCCATTATGTCCACTACTATTCCATCTGGTTGGCTTAACCACAGAGCCAAACGTTAACAGCCCTGCAAGCTAATGATGCAGCTGAAGACACAAGTCCGTAATATCTCGATGTTGTTTAATAAGGACATGGAGGTTTAAGTTCCCAAGCAAAGATCAAGGCAATTTTTTTTGTTCATGTCTCTGTTCATCGGTTTGTAGTTGTACATATACTAAATGCCTTAGTGCAGAACTACATTCCATGTCATAAAGGCTCAAACTAGCTTAGATAGAAAAGTGTCTACTGTATGTCATTTTAAAAGGGTTGTGTGAAGAGAATATTTTTGTCACATCTTACCCAACAACCCTCTGATACTTTACTTATACTGAATAACCATGCTCTTTCATCCTTCTGGAATTAATATTCAATTTACTTAAAACAAGATCTGCTAATTAACATGATTAGCAAATAAACCAAAAGCAATTTGAGCTAAAATTGGCAGGAGTGCGGATGAATTTGCCTTGTTTATTATTGCTGTCATTTTCCACTGCGTCTTTATTTATGCAGTGTTGTGTATGCCCCCCTTGGGAGGGAACATTACTCTTTCATCATATCAAATGAAGTGAAACGGAGTTATTCCAGGAAGAGCCAATTAAACTGTTCAAACACGTTTATTATGAAATCATTCTCATTGGATGGAGTGTGTTTGAGGGTGTGAATGTGTATACTTTGTGCTGTGCAAACTCAAAGTTGTAGTGCTTGAGTGTACACTAATGTACACTAATATAAATGGTACACTCAAGCATTGAATTCCCCCTATACCATTCCCACATGTACAATACAATACATTTAACTTAAACCTAGAGATTAACAAGTTTTCTTTACTCTTTCAGAATCAAATCAAAATGTAACTTAAGCACACCTAAATTTCTCCCTCTCTGTCTTCCATTCTTTTTGTCCACTTTCCTCTTCATGTGACACACTCATGCTCTTTGCAGTGTGTCATTGGGACTCATTAACACAGATCATTCTCTGAACTCTGCCAGCTTAAACCAAAACAAGGCTGACAAGCAGAGTAAGGAATGCACTGAACTCTGACCTCAATCTTGATAACATCACCCTACTCCATTTAGATCCAGTTACAGTGTGTGATTTTAACATACATACGTTCTGCCCCCACACCACCATCATACATCTTATCTGCTCTATCCCATTAGCAAATATATGTAATTAAAAATATGAAAACAGATACATTAATAGTGTCATGATCTAAAAATACATATATGGAGAGTTTACATGTTGGAGAGTTTACAAAGTCCAGTTTCAGATTTGCCTAGTGCCTTTGAGTTGGCAGTGTCGCTTAATGGCTATTGTTTAAAGAGAAAAAAAACCTTTTAAGGATGAAAGTCAAGCATAACAACACACAGAGGGCCTGTCCCAAATATGGCATGTCTTTCCATGAGCGCGAATGTAAAACAGACAAAATTACGTAATGTGGGATTTGCTAAAAATGGGCTAACCTTCAAACGTTTCCAGATTATTGCTATTGACAGAGTGAAACAAAAACTAAATGGGTCTGGGGTTTTAAATAACCAAACAATCTGTTTCATATATAACTACCGAGCAGTGGAGGAGCTCAAGACTTATGCTATTCATTACCGGAAGGGAGAAATCACAGCGACCTATAAATAAATGAATGCACGGATAAACGCACCCATACATCAATAAACCATATTTATTCTCATAGATTACGCTCTGGTTACATTTGATGGGATTGAGTTAACCAAAGAGCTATCGTTACGACGTTGTCATGTAAAATCTTCCAGCATGGTGATTATAAATAATCATATTCATTTCAAATAGGTCAGGGCATGCTTTTCCACTATACCTATTGTCTGGTTGTAGGGCAATTTATTATTCTGAGAAATAGTGAGATATTTCCCTCGATGACTAACACAGAGGCCTTCCTCCATTGTACTGTAATGAGGATGTGAGAGAGTAGTGTAAGTAAGAATGATGCTATTTACGATACTCATAAACTATGTTCAAAAAGACCAACATGCCCCTACCTGCAAATATGAGGAGCAAAAGAGCCCCCTCACAACATACTTAAACTTCAAGGGTGTATAATATCATCACTCATGACTCATGGATCTGACTCCAGGCTCCAGCATTCTACTCCTCAACCTCTATAAGATGTGTTGTGTAGGAATTAAGCCACATCAAGAGCCTGTGAAAGTCTTCTCCCTCCTCGCTCTGTCCAGATAAATGATACCTCTCCAGGCTTTTTTTCTGTACAGACTAAAAGGCCTATAATAATGTGCATCAGGGCAGCTTGTCCTGTATGTTTCTAATTAGGATGAAAAATAAGGGATATTATGCTTCACCACACAGTCATGCTAATTCAGTGGACCGAAAATGCTTTTAGTTCAATACCAATGTGAGGTTCTTGCTAACATCTTGTGGAAAAACTCAGAGTATATGAGAAAATAAAAGCTATATGATTACCCAAATACATTAAAACAGTGCCAGCTTTATAACCTGATTTTAGCTTCGAAAAAAGATTTCAGAGCAGAAATTATTCCAATCTATATGGGAGAGCACATGTTAACAGTTTAGCAGGATAAAAATGGGCCTGTCTTAGGCAATCTCCAGCTTTACTGGGATTTAGTGGAGGGGAGTGACACAGGCACACAAAGGAAATCATTCCTTTATCAGTGTGTTTACATTCTGGCCTCATACTGGCCATGCTACAGTGCTTTTACAGGAACATTAACACAGTTTACACTCCAGAGCAAGTGTCCTTCATTTCACAATACGTTAAAAATAGAATCTCTTTAGGATCTATGCATCTGGTAAGCATTAATATCCAGCAATAAATCCCCCGCCCCCCGAAAATGCTCCTCTTTAATGAACATTAAAACAAATATGAGTGGAAACATCTCAAACAGGCAAACAATAACAACCCTTTTTGCACAAATAGATATCGATTATATTTCCTTTCCAGACATAGCAGCTAGAATAAAAGACTAAACGAAGGAACGAGCCTGTAGTTTCACCTCAAACATGAGTGCCTCATCAGCTTTCAAAACACTGTTTGTTTAAGCAATGGGTATTATGTTTCTCAGAGGTGGGGGCAGGGAAGGTAAGCAACATTATTACTTTGTTGCAGGAAAAGAAGAATAACATGTCTCAAAATATTCTGAAAGCATGGTTCCACAGTTGCCGGGCAGGTAATTATACCAATGTTCAAGATAACATGTTCTCTCACAGCATATTCCAACCACAGAATTACAATTCTAGTATGATTGCCAAAGAGTAAAGGTCATCATACTGCCTCTATCTCTCAATGGAACTGCCTTGGAACACTAATATTACTTCAAACTTTTCTTCCTAGATTATGTTATGTAATTCATCATTTTTGTTCTATCATATCTGTGTGGTGGTACAGAAGACTATTCTCACAGAAAATGTGAGAATAATATGTGATAGTCACATTGTCAATACCCTCTCCGCAGTTTGGTAGAAATTAGGCTACATGAATATGGAAATAGGAAGAAAGTTGTCTGACATCATGTCAAGTTGCCTTGCTATTACTAAGGCCTTGAGTAACCAAACCATAATAAACCCTCAAGTTTATATAAATGACAGTGTCACTTATTGGCCCTCTCTAGATAGCAGAATTGTAATTATCAGCAGTGTTCTAGTAATTCTGCAGTGACACAAATGACATTATGTCCACACGCCCTGAGGTGGCTGTTTGTCAACAGAACGTCTGTTAAAGGGGCAACCCTAGAAAAAGATTTGGCCAATGATAAAGGTCAAGATTAGCATTGGAAAAGCATAAATACAATCGTTTACGGTCACTTCTAGCTTTAACAACGGCCCATTATTCACTGCCCCTGGCACTTGACCTAATAAAAATCTGGATTAAACATGGGTGAATTTAATGTTTCCTAACACGAATAAAACACACATTAATGTGGCGGATTGAGAGAACTGGTGTTTACATAAAGGAATTTCAGTCAGAGTGTGAAAAAGGCTTGTGCCTGAATACGGTGTAACACTAACAGGCGCTGGCACTATGAGCCAGTAGTATGAGCGCTGGCACTATGAGCCAGTAGTATGAGCGCTGGCACTATGAGCCAGTAGTATGAGCACTGGCACTATGAGCCAGTAGTATGAGCACTGGCACTATGAGCCAGTAGTATGAGGGCTGGCACTATGAGCCAGTTGTATGAGGGGTGGCACTATGAGCCAGTAGTATGAGCGCTGGCACTATGAGCCAGTAGTATGAGCGCTGGCACTATGAGCCAGTAGTATGAGCGCTGGCACTATGAGCCAGTAGTATGAGCGCTGGCACTATGAGCCAGTAGTATGAGCGCTGGCACTATGAGCCAGTAGTATGAGCGCTGGCACTATGAGCCAGTAGTATGAGCGCTGGCACTATGAGCCAGTAGTATGAGCGCTGGCACTATGAGCCAGTAGTATGAGCGCTGGCACTATGAGCCAGTAGTATGAGCGCTGGCACTATGAGCCAGTAGTATGAGGGCTGGCACTATGAGCCAGTTGTATGAGGGGTGGCACTATGAGCCAGTAGTATGAGCGCTGGCACTATGAGCCAGTAGTATGAGGGCTGGCACTATGAGCCAGTTGTATGAGGGGTGGCACTATGAGCCAGTAGTATGAGCGCTGGCACTATGAGCCAGTAGTATGAGGGGTGGCACTATGAGCCAGTAGTATGAGCACTGGCACTATGAGCCAGTAGTATGAGCGCTGGCACTATGAGCCAGTTGTATGAGGGCTGGCACTATGAGCCAGTTGTATGAGGGGTGGCACTATGAGCCAGTAGTATGAGCGCTGGCACTATGAGCCAGTAGTATGAGGGCTGGCACTATGAGCCAGTTGTATGAGGGGTGGCACTATGAGCCAGTAGTATGAGCGCTGGCACTATGAGCCAGTAGTATGAGGGCTGGCACTATGAGCCAGTTGTATGAGGGGTGGCACTATGAGCCAGTAGTATGAGCGCTGGCACTATGAGCCAGTAGTATGAGGGCTGGCACTATGAGCCAGTAGTATGAGCGCTGGCACTATGAGCCAGTAGTATGAGCGCTGGCACTATGAGCCAGTAGTATGAGCGCTGGCACTATGAGCCAGTAGTATGAGCGCTGGCACTATGAGCCAGTAGTATGAGGGCTGGCACTATGAGCCAGTTGTATGAGGGGTGGCACTATGAGCCAGTAGTATGAGCGCTGGCACTATGAGCCAGTAGTATGAGCGCTGGCACTATGAGCCAGTTGTATGAGCGCTGGCACTATGAGCCAGTAGTATGAGCGCTGGCACTATGAGCCAGTAGTATGAGGGGTGGCACTATGAGCCAGTAGTATGAGGGCTGGCACTATGAGCCAGTAGTATGAGGGCTGGCACTATGAGCCAGTAGTATGAGCGCTGGCACTATGAGCCAGTAGTATGAGCGCTGGCACTATGAGCCAGTAGTATGAGCACTGGCACTATGAGCCAGTAGTATGAGCACTGGCACTATGAGCCAGTAGTATGAGGGCTGGCACTATGAGCCAGTTGTATGAGGGGTGGCACTATGAGCCAGTAGTATGAGCGCTGGCACTATGAGCCAGTAGTATGAGCGCTGGCACTATGAGCCAGTAGTATGAGCGCTGGCACTATGAGCCAGTAGTATGAGCGCTGGCACTATGAGCCAGTAGTATGAGCGCTGGCACTATGAGCCAGTAGTATGAGCGCTGGCACTATGAGCCAGTAGTATGAGCGCTGGCACTATGAGCCAGTAGTATGAGCGCTGGCACTATGAGCCAGTAGTATGAGCGCTGGCACTATGAGCCAGTAGTATGAGCGCTGGCACTATGAGCCAGTAGTATGAGGGCTGGCACTATGAGCCAGTTGTATGAGGGGTGGCACTATGAGCCAGTAGTATGAGCGCTGGCACTATGAGCCAGTAGTATGAGGGCTGGCACTATGAGCCAGTTGTATGAGGGGTGGCACTATGAGCCAGTAGTATGAGCGCTGGCACTATGAGCCAGTAGTATGAGGGGTGGCACTATGAGCCAGTAGTATGAGCACTGGCACTATGAGCCAGTAGTATGAGCGCTGGCACTATGAGCCAGTTGTATGAGGGCTGGCACTATGAGCCAGTTGTATGAGGGGTGGCACTATGAGCCAGTAGTATGAGCGCTGGCACTATGAGCCAGTAGTATGAGGGCTGGCACTATGAGCCAGTTGTATGAGGGGTGGCACTATGAGCCAGTAGTATGAGCGCTGGCACTATGAGCCAGTAGTATGAGGGCTGGCACTATGAGCCAGTTGTATGAGGGGTGGCACTATGAGCCAGTAGTATGAGCGCTGGCACTATGAGCCAGTAGTATGAGGGCTGGCACTATGAGCCAGTAGTATGAGCGCTGGCACTATGAGCCAGTAGTATGAGCGCTGGCACTATGAGCCAGTAGTATGAGCGCTGGCACTATGAGCCAGTAGTATGAGCGCTGGCACTATGAGCCAGTAGTATGAGGGCTGGCACTATGAGCCAGTTGTATGAGGGGTGGCACTATGAGCCAGTAGTATGAGCGCTGGCACTATGAGCCAGTAGTATGAGCGCTGGCACTATGAGCCAGTTGTATGAGCGCTGGCACTATGAGCCAGTAGTATGAGCGCTGGCACTATGAGCCAGTAGTATGAGGGGTGGCACTATGAGCCAGTAGTATGAGGGCTGGCACTATGAGCCAGTAGTATGAGGGCTGGCACTATGAGCCAGTAGTATGAGCGCTGGCACTATGAGCCAGTAGTATGAGCGCTGGCACTATGAGCCAGTAGTATGAGCGCTGGCACTATGAGCCAGTAGTATGAGCGCTGGCACTATGAGCCAGTAGTATGAGCGCTGGCACTATGAGCCAGTAGTATGAGCACTGGCACTATGAGCCAGTAGTATGAGCGCTGGCACTATGAGCCAGTAGTATGAGCGCTGGCACTATGAGCCAGTAGTATGAGGGCTGGCACTATGAGCCAGTAGTATGAGGGCTGGCACTATGAGCCAGTAGTATGAGCGCTGGCACTTTGAGCCAGTAGTATGAGGGCTGGCACTATGAGCCAGTTGTATGAGGGCTGGCACTTTGAGCCAGTAGTATGAGGGCTGGCACTATGAGCCAGTAGTATGAGCGCTGGCACTATGAGCCAGTTGTATGAGGGCTGGCACTATGAGCCAGTTGTATGAGGGCTGGCACTATGAGCCAGTTGTATGAGCGCTGGCACTATGAGCCAGTTGTATGAGGGCTGGCACTTTGAGCCAGTAGTATGAGCGCTGGCACTATGAGCCAGTTGTATGAGGGCTGGCACTTTGAGCCAGTTGTATGAGGGCTGGCACTATGAGCCAGTAGCATGAGCGCTGGCACTGAGCCAGTAGTATGAGCGCTGGCACTTTGAGCCAGTTGTATGAGGGCTGGCACTATGAGCCAGTAGTATGAGCGCTGGCACTATGAGCCAGTAGTATGAGCGCTGGCACTTTGAGCCAGTAGTATGAGGGCTGGCACTATGAGCCAGTTGTATGAGGGCTGGCACTTTGAGCCAGTAGTATGAGCGCTGGCACTTTGAGCCAGTAGTATGAGGGCTGGCACTATGAGCCAGTAGTATGAGCGCTGGCACTATAAGCCAGTAGTATGAGCGCTGGCACTATGAGCCAGTAGTATGAGGGCTGGCACTATGAGCCAGTAGTATGAGCGCTGGCACTTTGAGCCAGTAGTATGAGGGCTGGCACTATGAACCAGTAGTATGAGGGCTGGCACTATGAGCCAGTAGTATGAGCGCTGGCACTATGAGCCAGTAGTATGAGGGCTGGCACTATGAGCCAGTTGTATGAGGGCTGGCACTATGAGCCAGTTGTATGAGGGCTGGCACTTTGAGCCAGTTGTATGAGGGCTGGCACTTTGAGCCAGTTGTATGAGGGCTGGCACTATGAGCCAGTAGTATGAGGGCTGGCACTTTGAGCCAGTTGTATGAGGGCTGGCACTTTGAGCCAATAGTATGAGCAGCAGCAGGATGTGAGCATGCTATTCATACAGTATTTTCCTAGGCATAAAACAGTTTCCCCTCACCTCCTCGCTTCTCTTTTAAAATTCAATTACCCACACTGACAATCTCTCCCAAAATTTTGACCTGTCCCACAATTACTATGAGTTAAGCTATACAACAGTGCTCTTTGTGGAAACGCACAAAGTTAAAGAAAGACTATCTTAAGGGCTGATGATACTCAGTCTGGTGTGTTTTGAAGGGTTGGGGTCAGTTCAATTTCAATTCAGTCAATTTAGGAAGTGAATTGAATCATCTCAGGTCCATAGGGCATTTTGAAATCATGAATTGAATTTCAATTCATCCCCTGAAGTGACTTGAATCAAAGTAGAAGTGACTCCACCCTGGGTGATGTTTAGTCAGCGCAAAATTGGAGAAAACCTTTCGAAACTGAGCAGTTACTACCTGCACCCTAGCGCTTTGGGATTTACCGAACTCTTCGCAGACGCTCTCATTCTGCAGCAGGGTGGGGTGTTCGAAGGTGTCCCTGCAGTAGAGGATGCGTGTGGTGTCGTGTTGGGAGGCGATGCCGCCCAAAGCCAGCACGGTGTGGTCCGTCAGCAGGGCAGACGGCTGCTCTCTGAGCCGGGCCAGGACCGAGCGGTAACGACAGTACTGGGGGTAGCTCATCACCAGCACCTTCTTGCCGTCATCTTCCTGGCCTGGAACAAAACAAATGTAGAAACAAACAGTTAGCCCTAGTTTCAAACAAATATAGTTTAAACCCACACACACGCTGATAATGACACATTTCACTTGTATAGGGGGATTAATAATACTTTATGTATGACGTAAACTGATAATAGCAGAGGCAAAGGGAAAGCAAATGTCAAGGCAACAGAGATTTTCACATCTAGATTGACAGGTTTTAACAAGCAACTTATAGGTAAATTCAAGCAGCAGTTTTCCCAGGATTGTTCATTTTAGGAAAACAAGCATGTAAGAAATGCCCCTTAAGGCAGTCTTGTCATTCAGAAACAGGCAGTTTATGTAAAAAATGTTGTAACCTTCTTAGAGAAAACTCCAGACAATCCATCAAAATCTACCAGCTGATATGGCTATGTATATCATGCAATATATGACAGGAAAAAACATATACTTTATGATGGTGAAATATACTAGTATTGAGCCCAAACCGTGTACTGTTAGACATGAAATAATAGAATATACTCCTTGGCCCATATAAGCATAAAAATCCACCATGTATGCATTGGAACACATCTACAGAAATGTAAGGTTGAGTTGGCAAAACTGCTAGACCAGGGCAAGGGAAAGATAAATCATAAAGAAATGGAACACTCCCTCATTCACCCTCCCTTCTCTCTCCCTATTTCTCTTGTTCTCTCTCTTTCACTCTGCATACAGTATAGACTGAATATCTAGCTATTAGAATTTGTTGAACAATCCCTGGGTAGCATTACTTGGCATATATCCAGCCAGAGGTGTTATGCATAATGAGGTGTTGAATGCAAGCATTCTGTAGTAGCACCTACTCAAACATTCCACAACATAACAATGGGACTTTTTATAATGGTTACTGTACATGTACTAGGTTTTGGGTGATATGGATAATAATTAAAATCATAATTGTCGATGATAATCATTGATATGAAATATGATCTGAATAGTCCTACAAAAATGTGTATTTCTATTGGACAGGGTCAGGTGGCACACCTCTATTTGACACCATTAATTTGCAGCCCAGCCCTACTTGGTACCATAGTCCAATAGAGCCACCCTTCACAGACAACCGAGCCAGTTAACTACACATGACTAATACTTCAAAAGGGAGGGAATGAAAGCCCCCTCCTCAAACACACACACCACAGATGTGTGTCTGTGGTCGCATGCAATTACTGCTTGGTGGCACTTGGTTTTTATCCAAATGTCCAAATGTCAAGGATTTTATTTGAACTAGCCAACCCTGGAACCTGGCAATCTCCTGAGGGCCCTCCCAGCATTCTCTTGATTAGATTCAACTTGCTGAGGAAGAAGCCATGGGGCATTTACTGTATAGTAGGACTAAGTACCTGTGTGTGCATGAAAGTGCGTGTGTGTGTGTGTGTGTGTGTGTGTGTGTGTGTGTGTGTGTGTGTGTGTGTGTGTGTGTGTGTGTGTGTGTGTGTGTGTGTGTGTGTGTGTGTGTGTGTGTGTGTGTGTGTGTGTGTGTGTGTGTGTGTGTGTGTGTGTGTGTGTGTGTGTGTGTGTGTGTGTGTGAGAAAGCACGTGTGCATAATGGTATACACACTTTATGTCCCTTTGTTCGTAAAGTCTGACCTTTCCAAATAAAGGACATTGTTATCTTTACATAATAATTTTAATTGGCTGGGGCCTTAGCTCTGTCACTAGAGAGTTAAAATCCGGAGAGAAAGGACATTATGTAATTGATCTCTCTCTGTTTTTACTACTTTCGACTAAAGCAGCTGGTTTTTGACAAGAAGCTTTTGTGTAGGACCTAGAGGCACTTCTATGATGATTAAACTACCATGTAACAGATTTTTATTTATTTTTATGCATCGTCAAGCCATCTCAAAACTAATAAACACAACACAGTGTCTGTATCATCAGCATAAACACAATGTGACAGGATGTAATCAAAACCATTCAAGACAGGTGATTACTATTCATAACCGAGGACATATAAGAGTGTATTACACAATATGCAATTCAACTGTAACTATACAGTAGATGGATTATAGTGCCTCCATAAGCAATCTAAGTGCAGAACTCAATTACAAGGCAACTCAAGGACAAGGTCGATGAATCTGGGATATAGGCCTACTATTTATAATACCGCTGCTTCCTGCATCACTATTACTCTGAACAACCATAGGCAATGAGCGCATTTTTGCTTTTCACTTCTCCGGTCATTGATAACAACCCTTTCAAACCTACTTGTGGGTTTCCTTCCATTGAGATTGCATGGTGAAGAGTAAAGGAAAATGTATTTTCAAACACAGACTCCAAAAAACTATTTTATGCTAGGAAAAACCCAATGTATTCACCAAATTGCTTTTGTAAACTGTATGGCTTACATTTCAAACAAGCGTACAATCATTACACCAGGCAAAAGAACTGACAAGATCTTTCAAAAGACTGTGACTGAAGTTCTGTTCACTGAGGCAAAAATGTGGACATACATCATTCTCATACAATCTGTCAGTCGCTAAGTCCTAAATCACTCACTCAGCTGAAATTTGCTGTTGTCAAAATTTCCACATTATCTAACCAGCCAAGGAATTTACTGAAGCTTAATGTGATAGGATTTGAGAGAGGTAATAAATGTATGAGCCAATAACGTCACTTTGATATCTGTTCTTACAGTAGGTACCCCACAGATATCAAAACAACATGTAAAGCTTTTCAAAGTAGAGGGAATAAACGAGGGAAACTGGAGAAGGAGACTATTTTGTATTCTCTCTCCATCCACTACCTTTTTGCTGTTCAGCTCTGTATTGATTTCAGAGGTTGCCTTGTTTCCATTTACCAAAGACTTCTTTCATAATGTATAACACATAACGGATTCATCCTCCTCTCTTTCCTGCAGCATATACACTTTTCATATAAAGGACGACACGGAGAGCTATATGCATGCTGGCTCTCAAGCTGTTTGTTTTTATTGAACCAAAAAAGCACAGCATCTGCCAGTAATAAATACTGGACGGAATGCAAAAAGACAATCATATTTCAGTAACAACTAGCTTGTACTCCCTAATTTTTTTTTTTATCAAAACCCCTTCATATTCATGACGCATAATGTATCCACCATGATTCAATGGGCTCCAATCACCACTGCTACATTACACTCAAGTATTGACTCGCCTCTTCACAACAACCAATAATATCAGCTGCATCAAAAAATGGCCCGGTTTAGATCAGCCCTAAGAGAACTATTAGTCCCTGTTATATTCACAAGGCATGTCCGTAAAGCCTTCAAAGCGAATGGTATTCTCACAAAAGGCCACAAACACCCAGAGGAAATGTTCTATTGAAATGGTATGAAGGGCAGCAGAGGGCTGCTCTCTCTGCAAGTTGGTTCCTGTTCTTAATTATCTAACAGCACTAAAGTGCCTCTTTCTGTTCTAGATTTTTTAAGGAGTGGAGAGGGGGAGGGTGTCCTCCTGAGACAAAAATAAACATTTATATAATTTTCACCTCCATTTATTCAAGTGTGCTGCGCAAGAATTCAGGGCAGCTATATGGATACAGAAGAAAAACACGGCACATTTACTCTACACACTGTTCTTAATTTGGTTCCAGATGTTCTCACAGTTCACATCATTTTTTTAGCAATAAACGACATTTTAAAAAACATACTCCTATTTCAAAATGGTTTAGAAAAAGAACGCAGCACTTTCCCTTTGTTGATTTATGTGATTCTATTACATTAAACATTCCTTCCCCTAAGCGGGCTCTGCTCCCTAGCAACAAGCGCTAGCAGTTCTAATGTCGTTGGCATGGGGCCAGTGTAAGCTGTCTGCGTTATTGATTGCTAGATTGAAAAGTTTGCATTTAATAGGCTCTGTAATACATGATGAAATTATTCAGAGCTCCTTGTGCCAAATTGGTTCCTTTTACTATCAAAGACTATGGCTATTACAAACAAGGCAGCATCCCAATGTTCCAGAGGTTTTATGCCTGAACCAAATTATAGCTTCAACCCTGCATCACCACAACCATACTCCAAACATAAGACCCATAATTGCCTATACCAGAAAGGTATTATTGTTAGGAACAAGAAAGTTGACTTAGACAAGCAGAAACAGAGATTTTACCGAACTGACAGTCAATATCTTTTGTCCGTGGTAAACAGGCCCCAACAGCGTACCTTGGTCTTTGTATTATTCATCCAGTGAGATTAATGGCTCTGTTTGCCGTTCCCAATCCAGATACTGCAGTATAGCACTACTCCTCATTCACAAATTATTAACAGTGGCCAGGCTGTTATGTAGAAAACCTTACCCAAAGGAGATTATCAGTGTAAATGACTGGTTCTAAGGATGAAAAGAAGGCCAGGGAAAATCGGAGGCATTTAATTCCACTACTTCTACAGTACCAATCAAAAGTTTGGACACACCTACTCATTCAAGGGTTTTTCTTAATTGTACTATTTTCTATATTGTAGAATAATAGTGAAGACACCAAAACTATGAAAGAACACATATGGAATCATGTAGTAACCAAAAAAGTGTTAAACAAATCAAAATATATTTTATATTTGAGATTCTTCAAAGTAGCCACCCTTTGCCTTGATGACAGCTTTGCATACTCTTGGCATTCTCTCAATCAGCTTCACCTGGAATACTTTTCTAACAGTCTTGAAGGAGTTCCCACATATGCTGAGCACTTGTTGGCTGCTTTTCCTTCACTCTGCTGTCCAACTCATCCCAAACCATCTCAATTGGGTTGAGGTCAGGTGATTGTGGAGGCCAGGTCATCTGATTCAGCACTCCATCACTCTCCTTCTTGATCAAATAGCCCTTACACAGCCTGGAGGTGTGTTGGGTCATTGTCCAGTTGAAAAACAAACGATAGTCCCACTAAGCTAAAACCAGATGGGATGGCATATCGCTGCAGAATACTGTGGAAGCCATGCTGGTTAAGTGTGCCTTGAATTCTAAATAAATCACTGACAGTGTCACCAGCAAAGCACCCCCACACCATCACCCCACACCTCCTTTTCCATGCTTCACGGTGGGAGCCACACATACTCCAAAACGGGCTCCCGAGTGGTGCAGCGGACTACGGCACTACTTCTCAGTGATAGAGGCTTCACTACAGACCCTGGTTCGATCCCGGGCTGTATCACAACCAGCAGTGATCGGGAGTCCCATAGGGCGGCGTACAACTGACCCAGCGTTGTCCGGGTTAGGGGAGGGTTTGGCTTTGGGTAGGTAGTCATCATAAAATAAGAATTTGTTCTTAACTGACTTTCCTAACTAAATAAAGGTAAAATAAAAATATAAAATAAAACATGCAGAGATCATTAGTTCACCTACTCTCCGTCTCACAAAGACACAGCGGTTGGAACCAAAAATGTAAAATTTGGACTCATCAAACCAAAGGAAAGATTTACACCGGTCTAATGTCCATTGCCCGTGTTTCTTGGACCAAGCAAGTCTCTTCTTATTATTGGTGTCCTTTAGTAGTGGTTTCTTTACAGCAATGTGTCCATGAAGGCCTGATTCACGCAGTCTCCTCTGAACAGTTGATGTTGAGATGTGTCTGTTACTTGAACTCTGTGAAGCATTTATTTGGGCTGCAATTTCTAAGGCTGGTAACTCTAAATGAACTTATCCTCTGCAGCAGAGGTAACTCTGGGTCTTCCTTTCCTGTGGCGGTCCTCATGAGAGCCAGGTTCATCATAGCGCTTGATGGTTTTTGCGACTGCACTTGAAGAAACTTTAAAAGTCCTCTAAATTTTCCGGATTGACTGACCTTCATGTCTTAAAGTAATGATGGATTGTCGTTTCTTTTTGCTTATTTGAGCTGTTCTTACCATGATATAGACTTGGTCTTTTACCAAATAGGGCTATCTTCTGTATACCACCCCTACCTTGTCACTACACAACTGATTGGCACAAATGCATTAAGGAAAGAAATTCCACAAATGAACTTTTAACAAGCACGTCTGTTAACTGAAATGACTACCTCATGAAGCTGGTTGAGAGAATGCCAAGAGTGTGCAATGCTGTCATCAAGGCAAAGGGTGGCTACTTTGATGAATCTCAAATATAAAATATATTTTGATTTGTTTAACACTTTTTTGGTTACTACATGATTCCATATGTGTTCTTTCATAGTTTTGATGTCTTCACTAATATTCTACAATGTAGAAAATTGTAAAAATAAAGAAAAACCCTTGAATGAGTAGGTGTGTCCAAACTTTTGACTGGTACTGTAAGTCCAAAGGGGTTTTCTCCCAGGTGATGATATCCAATCTCCTCTGATGGGCCGGCCTTTCCATTTGTCACGCGGCATTGTTCGACACAAACTCAATTGAGCAGCTGTAATCTTGGATCATAATGATCATGAATGAGTTCATGGCCTATACATTTTCCGTGCATCTAGAATATAATTGATGAGAGTTTTCCTTTAAATATATCTTTAATGGGACACAGAGTTCTCATTTGAGCCAAGATTTGGAATTGGGTCAGAGGGAATTACATGTCATTCCTGATTAAACTTGCTGTGTATATTTCCTCAAAGCCCCCCCCCCCCCCCCCCAATTGTAAAATCATGGCAGATCACTGAGGGCATACAGAGTATAAAAAAAGAACATGACTTAATATTTCAGTTAAAGACAGAAAGAAAGGGGAGTAAACTACAGACTATTGAGGACATGCATGTTTCCTATTCTAAGGACTATAATGAGAGAAGAGGGGGTGGGGGCTGTCACTCAACAGAGCCCATTGTGAATTCCTGTCATTATGTAAGAAACTCTCATATTAGCAGATCTGTACAGGGAAGCTTAAAATAAACAGTAGATAGGCTAAGCCAACTGGAACTAATTAAATAATTACATCCAGTACAATGAACAATTTACATGGATGAATGTAAGAACAACTACTGGAACATTTATTTCCAATAACGGAATAATATTAGTGCCATATTGATGAAACAATGTTGTTTTTTGTCCCCAAAATGTAAAACCTTGAACAGTTAGATATACAAATATTCATATTGTCGTGCAAAAATAATATTGTTGTGTCAAAATAAGATTGGCATAAAGTGCCTCCAAAAATCCATGATGTATGGCTAAAAGACACTGCAGGTGCACAAAGTAAACAGAATAGTGGGTCAATTTCCGCAACAACTAAGAGCGTTGAACGCAAGGCTAAACTTCTTAGCTGTTTTGGTCCCGTACCTACCACGCTCTAACAACGTGAAGGGAACCCATGCACATGCGCAGATACTGTGTGTGACTGTGTGAGAGCGGAATCTTGCATCTCGCTCATCGCAATATCTGTGGTGCTGCTTGTGGCAACGTCATTTCGCTGAGTCCACCTTTAAATATCCACATTATTCAATATGATTTACAAATACTGAAACTTTTCTTAAACAATGTCAGTGGGAAGGCAATCATTGACCCTGAGTTTGACAGCACTAACAACCCCCCACTGACAAAAATGACTTTGTTCCTGTGCAGTGAATATGAATGGCAAAGCTGTTTTTGCAGTGTGGGATTTTCCCGCAGTGCTGTTCTGATTGAATTCCAGCGTGTAACTGTAATCTGCACAAAAAGACTGCAACTGGAGCAGCATGAAATGCATTCATAACACAGATGGACTAATATATGTTCTCATGAAATATTCAATGATATTATGGTGGGATGATGGGCTGGCAATAAAAACTAAAGGGCAAGGCATACTGACTCTACGAGCCTTGGCAACCTATATAATAAAAGCCACATTGTATATTCGCAAACAAAGTGAATGCCCTCAAGTTGAAATTAATAATGTCACTATGATGGCTTTAAGAAAAGGGTGTGTGCGTGTGTGTGTTTGGTTCTGTGTATGCGTGTGTCTGTGTATCGTGTCTGTGCATGCATGTGTGCATGTTGATGTCTATTTATCCAGTCTTTTTCTGCTCAACTTTAATGAAACGAATCCAATAAAGATAACTTGATTAGGGAATCTTTGAGTGGAGTAATGCTCCCTCTATGTGTCTAGCTGTTTGGGATGGCTTTCATGTTATAGGAGAGATCACATCAATAACAGGTATGTTGTTTCAGAGCTGGTTAATGGACAGACAAAACCCTTCATTTCCTCTGTGAGATCACCCCTGGGTTCCCATTGTTTAATAGTCCACCAGAAAAGCCTCTCACCCCCTGAAGCACACAGGTGAAAACAGCTTGAAATTACAAACATTATCTGACATTTTGAAAGAAAATGAAATGAATAAACTGGTTTTGCCATCGGAATCCAAATTTGATTACAAAGCACATGCCTGCTAGAACGTGTTTTTCTGGCCCATTCAAATTCGAGGCATGCTCAAACGCTCCCCACATCTAATAGATTTTTCCACCCCGCCACACAATTTACTGCTTACAGATTTAGAATTATTTGGCTTCCGGCCAAACTTCAGTCATAAGGGAATTAATGATATGAGCAGATCAGTGAGCGAAAAACAGCTTGTGATTCTCTCTACAACAGGTTTGAAAATAATGAAAAGGACATGCCCATAAACCAAAACCCACTGCTATCAGAGTCACACAATCAATAGAACACTCCATTGAATTACTTCAAAGCTTAGGATAGTTCAAGAATTTGTTTGAGGAAATTGCATAGGGAGAGAAAATGACAAAGGGAGCGTATGGCATCTATCTGATTAATACACAGTTGAATGAAGAATATGCTTTACAACAAGACATCCTTTGATTTCAAATCCATGCCTTTGTCTATAGGATCACAATATATGTGTCATAGTCTGTTTCCTCCCACAGTATAATAGAAAAGCTACATAAACTACAATCATATGTTTATTACTGGGATAATTCAAGCTAGAGAAAGAAATCTGGTTTCTATTCTCTTATCATTCCGTTGACCTCTCTCTGAAAGATAATGCGAAGGTTATAATCTATAGACTGTATCAATTCAAAATATTTAAACTGAAACATTTTCTGAAGATTGCCAGTGGCAGCATCTGGACAGTTATAAATAATGTATAATGCTTTATGCACTGGATTAATTATATTTATATGGAGCACCTGTGAAACATACCATTTTCATTCAAGTAGGAATGTAAATGTTGTTAACTAGAAAGCAGCATGGTTGACTGTTCTTCCTGTAAATAATTTAATCATCGACCTCCAGCTAGGTGAGAAGAGAGGGGGGTAGAGAAAGAGTAAAAAATGTGACCTTGCACAATTCATGTCATCATGTCACAGAACAAGTCTTTCTGGGTGAAAGAGCTGCAGTTGTGAAGAATGAATCATGACCCAAATGATCCACACATGTTGGCTAGATGGCTAGATGCAGATACTGATGTCACAGTAATATACTGCATGTATACTGCATGTAAAAAGCTTGAAGTTAAAAATATATATTAAAATAAACATCTTAAGCCATATGTCTTTTGCCAGATGTCCTGTATGGTAGAGATCCCATATCATATTATTCTTGTAACAACACATTGAGGTTTCTCCTATATCTTCCCCAGAAATTACATCTTTGTCAAATAGAACACAGGTAGTCCGTTCAACACCAGATTATATTTGTACAATCTCTTTATTCCTCACTGTATTACACAACATCTATCAGTCTCCTGTCCAGTCCACTGGAATAGAACAAGAAGAAACCAATTTTGACAGGCCCAAAATTGGGACAGTTCTCTTAGGGATCGATGTAAACTTTCCCTGCTAAGGCTGCATGGTGGAATTGGTCTCTTTACACCTGCAAGTCCAGATAAGTGTAATTTTGCTCTTAACCCTGACCATTTAGTATGTGGAGAGCCTTGAAAACAGTTCATTCTTCCTCAAGACGGCACTTGAATTATAATAGCCATCTCCACTCTCACTCCACTCTCACTGTAAAAATAATCACTGTAGTCGATGCGGCGCTCTAGCTAGCAGGCAAGGCAAGGGCACTGTTTTTCAAATTAATTACAGTGGAGATCTCGGGTTTTCCTATCCTTTGTGATCAGAGCACATAGCTTAGTTGCTATAATATCACATCATATAATTCACATAAACAATAGCACTGTGATTCTGCTATTCATGACACATTTGTAGAGAGCATTATTTAAGCTTTCCATGCACTGCACTTCTCATTGACTGTCTGCCAGGAAATATTTGGATGCACTAGCATACAAAATGTTTCCCTCGAACAATAGAACAGTGTATTACTATTTAGCGCACAATTGATTTCCATGCAATCTCTGTCAGTATCCTGTTCTTTCAATGAATAAATGGCTCTGATATATACTGTAGATCATCCATGTTATGAATAGAACTGATAAAGCACGAAAGCTCTATCCAACAATAAGAAACTCAATGACTTATAAAGAATAATTTCCCCAAAATATCTAAAATCAAATAATGATTCAGAAGCTTTAACAAAACCTACATTGCTAGCGGCAGGACACTCGTGGAAAGCGTGCAATATCTCTTGTTGATTCATATTTCATTTCAATCATCAGCTCATCACAGCCATATAGCTATCCAAACTGCAGCTCACTGGAATAGCGTGCCTTTGTTGAATGATTCCTCTCTTATCGTTAGAAAGCCAATGGCAGGCAAGCGAGGGAACACATGCCACAGGGCTAGGGCTGCTGGTGCCCTGCCAGGGGAGTTCTGCTGACCCGGCACATTCAGCTGGCAGCCAGTGAGAGACTCCACTGGAGGGACAAGTGCATTTACACAGCCTGATGGAGTCATTAATGGCTACATCGCTCATTAGCATCACACAGACACAGACAATATTAGAAGGTGACGAGACTGACATCAGAAAAATCGATACAGCTTTTTTTGTCCCTCTGATATTTTCTGCTATTCCTATTACACAATCACCACAAACGCATATATAGAGAAGCACTGGCGCGCGCACACACACACACACACACACACACACACACACACACACACACACACACACACACACACACACACACACACACACACACACACACACACACACACACACACACACACACACACACACACACACACACACACGATTCCTCATGTAGTAGAATGACAAAGCGGCCATTATTGATTCTCCAATCCACTTTCTGTATGAAAATGTAATGATATAGAGTGTGTTCAAGGGCAATGTAACACTCATATGAAAAAACAAGCAAACTCTCCAGCTACTGGAGGATATATGCATCATACACAACACCCAAAACAATAATAACCATCAATAGCCCATTCTGAAGGGCTTTTTCTCAATTTTCTTTGTCTATGTTGTTTCTTCTTTCAGTTATTCTCTAGTCAAATGTTTTTTGGTAGTGTAAAAATTATTTTTTGAAAAACATTACAGCAGTATCTCTAGAAATCCCAAATTGATACAACTATGTGTGACAAGACCTTCTACTTGTATTGACGTCAATGGGAGATATTTATATGAAGACAGGAAGTACTCTGTTAACTATGAATTAAAAGAAAAACATGAAATTGGAGTTAGAGAATGCAGAATGTGTCATTAACATTCTATGACAATTATGCTACTTCATCTGAAGGGGTAAAAACAAAAATATACTCAAAGTCCTTCACATTTCTTCTGTTTAAATAAACCAGCAAATATGTAATATCTGCAAGGATTAGCATGACTCATCAGCCTCCTTTATATCTTGTGATTCATGTTCTGTTCAATGCAGCAGTAAAATACCACAATGAGCAGTGTTGAACCGTGAGGGCCTTCTATGCCTTAAGAGAAGGCCTAAGGATTTATGAAATAATTGTCCTTTTTTATTTAATCTTTTCAATAATATTTTAATGATGTTCTGAATTAAAGATGCAGTCCGGGATCTTAATTAAAACCCCTTACACTGGCCTCCCGAGTGGCACAGCGGACTATGGCACTGCATCGCAGTGCTTCAGGTGTCACTACAGACCTGGGTTTGATCCCAATTTGGGAGAAAAAAAGGGGGTAAAATACTAAATAAAATCTAAAAATTCAAACCCTTACACGCATGGAAATGGGCCTATATGGATAGCTTGAAATATTTCTAAAATAACTATAAAAAGCATATGCATGACCATGGTAGCAATTGAAAGAGAAATCTTTATCAGACCAAAAAGTGAGGACACAACAGTTCAACTGATACACGACTGAATCCAAACATTACACTGTTGATTTTATGTGCATTTGACATTTACTCTACCTTTCACAGCATTTGTCAACAATCAAATCTGAAAATAGTCTGGATACATTCAGTAACATAATAAGAATATTGTTTGAATGAAAGGTCTAACTGATGTCTTAGTTAGGCCACGCACCTCTCCAAACTGGCCACGCACCTCTCCAAACTGGCCATGCACCTCTCCAAACTGGCCACGCACCTCTCCAAACTGTGCACGCACCTCTCCAAGTGTGCACAGTTCCTAAGTAATTTCAATGCACTTTTATGACTCAAGGAAAGAGCCTTCAACTATAAGGTGCTTTTTTGAGCTCTCCTAGCTTTTCCGTTGAAGAACTGAGGCAAGCACACTTGTAGTTTTTTGTTTGGAACACAGCCCCCACCATCATACAATTACTGTTGTTGTTTACGCAATCAAAAAATATTATAAATCACAATCTGGGTAAGGTGGTCATCATTCGAAAGCTTATTCTATTGCCAACATGGCTAGCTAAATCATAAAATATGATCTTACAGTGTGAGGCATTCACAAGGCACTTCAGACAAACAGACTAATTTTGTTGCGCATAAAATGGACATTTAAGTACGTGTTCCTCAGCAAAATTTCTTCACAATATGACAAACATAGGCTCCTTCTGTTCAAGAAAACTCAGGGTATACAGTTGAAGTCAGAAGTTTACATACACCTTAGCCAAATACATTTAAACTCAGGTTTTCACAATTCCTGACATTTAATCCTAGTAAAAATGCCCTGGTCAGTTAGGATCACCACTTTATTTTAAGAATGTGAAATGTCAGAATAAAAGTAGAGAGAATTATTTATTTCAGCTTTTATTTATTTCATCACATTCCCAGTGGGTGAGAAGTTTACATACACTCAATTAGTATTTTAGTATTTAAATTGTTTAACTTGGGTCAAATGTCTCGGCTAGACTTCCAGAAGCTTCCATAAGTTGGGATACACCAGCTCTGCCATTCCTCCTGACAGAGCTGGTGTAACTGAGTCAGGTTTGTAGGCCTCCTTGTTCGCACACGCTTTTTCAGTTCTGCCCACACATTTTCTATAAGATTGAGGTCAGGGCTTTGTGATGGCCACTCCAATACCTTGACTTTGTTGTCCTTAAAGTATTTTGCCACAACTTTGGATGTATGCCTGGGGTCAATGTCCATTTGTAAAACCCATTTGTGACCAAGCTTTAACTTCCTGACTGATGTCTTGAGATGTTGCGTCAATATATCCACATCATTTTTCTGCCTCATGATGCCATCTATTTTGTGAAGTGCACCCATCCCTCCTGCAGCAAAGCACCCCCACAACATGATGGTGCCACCTCCGTGCTTCACGGTTGGGATGGTGTTCTTCGGCTTGCAAGCCTCCCCCTTTTACCTCCAAACATAACGATGGTCATTCTGGCCCAAAAAAATTGTTTCATCAGATCAGAGGACATTTCTCAAAAAGTACGATCTTTGTCCCCATGTGCAGTTGCAAACCGTAGTCTGGCTTTTTTATGGTGGTTTTGGAGAAGTGGCTTCTTCCTTGCTGAGCGGCCTTTCAGGTTATGTCGATATAGGACTCATTTTACTGTGGATATAGATACATTTGTACCTGTTTCCTCCATCATCTTCACAAGGTCCTTTGCTGTTGTTCTGGGATTGATTTGCACTTTTTGCACCAAAGTACAATAATCTCTAGGAGACAGAACACGTCTCCTTCCTGAGCGGTATGACGGTTGCGTGGTCCCATGGTGTTTATACTTGCATACTATTGTTTGTACAGGTGAACGTGGTACCTTTAGGTATTTGGAAATTGCTCCCAAGGATGAAACAGACTTGTGGAGGTCTACAATTTTTTTCTGAGGTCTTGGCTGATTTCTACTGATTTTCCCATGATGTCAAGCAAAGAGGCACTGAGTTTGAAGGTAGGCCTTGAAATACATCCACAGGTACACCTCCAATTGACTCAAATTATGTCAATTAGCCTATCAGAAGCTAAAGCCATGACATAATTTTCTGGAATTTTCCAAGCGTATGTAAACTTCTGACCCACTGGAATTGTGATACAGTAAATTATAAGTTAAATAATCTGTCTGTAAACAATTGTTGGAAATATTACTTGTGTCATGCACAAAGTAGATGTCCTAACCGACTTGCCAAAACTGTAGTTTGTTGACAAGAAATTTGTGGAGTTGTTGAAAAACTAGTTTTAATGACTCCAACCTAAGTGTATGTAAACTTCCGACTTCAACTGTATATAGTTGATACTGTAAATGACATGAGTTTTCAAATATGGAAATGTGAAGTGCACATGTGTTTGGCTTGCTTGTATGACATCAAAGCGGTATTTATTATAATCTTCAACGTCTCATCTTTCAGAACAAAGACTCGTCTCGATTTACAGCATTTCCATTACTCAGACAACAACAAATGTGCAAAAGTAGCCAATTAGAAGGAGGAATGGGGAATATTCAAGTCGCGCGGCGCTCAAGTTTATAACAGCTGTCAACACGAATACAGCGCTGTGAAGCGGAGAACCTGCGCTCTGACATGTGTAGCATGTTACTCTACAGCCAATGCGTTCCAATTCAGGCGCTTATCAATCACAAAATCTGTAATTTTTAACATGTATTCCGGATGACAGGGGTATTGAGTGGAAAAGGCTACGCACAACAAATTCGTAACATATTGTACAAATTGGATTCGTAACATATCATACGAATTGCAAAAAATATATATTTGTTGTGGATGACGTAGTACACAATTGGATGAGAATGTACAAAAATCGGGGACCTGTTTTGGCTCGTGAGTAAGACTTTCAAAACTACTGGCTGAAATTATAGAATAATTTTCATATCTTCAGTTTGTGTTGGAAAAGAAAAGGGTTAACACTGAAAAGAAAAAAATACCCAATCAGGATTTTTCTTCAGCAGTCTCCGGGGAGATAAATCTAGCTATCTAAGTCAGCCATTGGCTGGGACCTCAGAAGCTACACTCTTAGTAAAAAAATGTGCTATCTAGAACCTAAAAGGGTTCTTCGGCTGTCCCCGCAGGAGAACCCTTTGCCAACAGGTCGTTGCGCAATAGCAAGCACGGTCTAACTAGCTAGCTTTTGTTGTAGGCTAGTGTGCAGCGGCTGCGGCAGGTGTTATCGAAGAGGATGTTGTTGCTAATTTGTTAGCTTTGCCCTTTTCAAAATGAACTTTCAACAAGAAGTTAAGTTTCAAATTATTGTCATCTGGTAAGTGGAGGGCTCCTGAGTGGCACAGCGGTCTAAGGCACTGCATCTCAGTGCTAGAGGCGTCACTACAGACTCCCTGGTTTGATTCCAGGCTGTATTACAACTGGCTGTGATTGGGAGTCCCATAGGGCGGTGCACAATTGGCCCAGCGTTGTGCAGGTTTGGCCGGTGTAGACCGTCATTGTAAATAAGAATTTGTTCTTAACTGACTTGCCTAGTTAAATAAAGGTTAAAGCTCGCTTGCTGTTGTTAGCTCTCTTTGAAAACAACTTGTGTGTGAAACATTGTTGCATTTAAACTCTAGATTTTGTGTGCTGAATGTGAAAAAGGTGTTTACAATGGGAAGTAATAGTTGTACATATCGACTGGGAAACACTCCATGGTGCGTGCTGCATATTACAGTCACTGTCCTTTCAGCATCACAAACCTGTTTAATCTCACATCCTTTTACGTGTCACTGTTTTCTCTTTTGATGATAGTGTGACAGTGATGGCATTAGGTTACCAGTTTGGTTGTTGTTGCTGGTAGCATTGTCCATGCGGGTGCTGCCTCTGTGTGAGTGGCATCCCGAAGCATGGCTCAGCCTTAGGCCTGTTTGATTCAGTTGGGCACATTAACTGTTGCTATATTGGTACAACGTGTTGGAAGATTATTTTCCCCCACTGAAGACCTAGGTCCAATAGCCACGGTTCGCCACTGCTACAATGCAGCTATCAAATACCTCAATGACATCAATGATACAAATGAAGGATGTCAGAGGTCTGAGGCAATTATACAGAATGTACATGCAATTATAACTGTACAATTATGTAACATGAGCAAAAAGAAATGCATAATGAAACCATTTTGAATTGGTCATACATGTATTATTGTGCATGTGTGGCTCTTCTAGTGATGTGTAATCCAAACTGGTAACTATTTATACAAAGCCTCCATCTATAAGAGGTTTATAATTACACAGTTATAATTCCATGTATAAATTATGTCAATCATAACTCAGAATTCTAGTGCTTGTTCAAACTACAGATCGACAGCCACACAAAATACCTTGAAAGACAGGAAAGATGCTGTCCTTACCCAGTTGAGACCTCTCCCTTTGGATGTCTCTGAAGTTGAGGCCGCTGGTGAAGGTGCTCTCCCTGTATCTGTGGAGGGCCTCTCTGTGTCCGTTGGTGCCCAGCTCCCTCAGGACAGAGGGCTTCAGAGGCGCTGCCCGCAGCCCGTGGGACCATTCCGAAAACTCTGGGACTGTCCACTTCACCAGGTCCTCCAACCGAACAATCACCTTCTCTGACACAGCAATGACCTCATGCTATAAGAGAGACAAGAGAAGGAAGGGGGATACCTAGTCAGTTGCACAACTGAATGCATTCAACCGAACTGTGTCTTCCGCATTTAACCCAACCCTTATGAATCAGAGGTGCGAGGGCAGGGAGTGTGAGGTCAGGAGGAAAATAACTACCATGGATATGTCAACTCCTAACACCACCTTAAGACTAATATAATAGTTACTATTAGAGATGGCGTCATAACTTGCAATGGTAACTAGGGTGAACTTTTCTAAGCAACCTTTTGTTCAAATGTAATATTCTAGAGTCTACCACCCTTGAACAAGTTGTTTTCCAATAGCTTTTTCAATCTTTCCCTTTTGAGGAATTGCAATGAAAAAATTGTAACATAGAAATGTTGAAATGTGGTTTCATTTTGAGGAGTAATGGGCGCTGTTGTGCTTGTTATCGGGCCGGAGTGGTACGAGATTGTTATTAAGCTGCGGAATCTGGAGGACAGATGTGTCCATCTGGAGAAACACACTTTTTAACACTTACCTTGCATCTGTCTGTACACCTTTCCCTTGAAGCTACCTTTAAGCATTCACACACACGCACGCACGCACGCACGCACGCACGCACGCACGCACGCACGCACGCACGCACGCACGCACGCACGCACGCACGCACGCACGCACGCACGCACGCACGCACGCACACACACACACACGCACACACGCACGCACGCACGCACGCACACACACACACACACACACACACACACACACACACACACACACACACACACACACACACACACACACACACACACACACACACACACACACACACACAATCTTTTAATTTGCCACTTTCTCACAGCAGGAACATAATCCTGCAGCAACAGGACATTTGAATTATTGTGTGGATTCTAATTTATGTAGGGGTCGACACATTATTTGTTAGGGCAAATCAAGTCTAAAATTTGAAAGCGGAAATTACAAACTTAAGAAGCCTTTTTAAACCTCAAACACACTTCCAGTTTGCATTTCCTGCAACAGGGTGTCAAATTAAGATCCTACATCTGTACAGTGCCTTTACTACTCTTCATACAGAGTAAATTTGCACAATCCTCATTCCACTGCTAACAAAACTGAGTTAATCAAAAACAAATCGGCAAATAAGAAAAGCTGTAATGGTTAGCTTCCTATAGCAGTGTCTTCTCAGTAAACGGAAACATAAGACATTCGCTTTTGTCACTCCTATAATGAGCTGTCAAGTGGTGGTTGGTTGGTGGTTGAAACTGTTTGCGTGCTGGCGTGATGCAAGGAAGCCTCTTTTTTTTTTAGGTACACATTTCCATAACATAGACCTCCATTTTAGTAACAATCAACAGCAGAGAGCTGAAATTTTTAAGCAGTGATGCCAGCAGCCAAAAATCCTCTGGAATTCTTACTGTGCTTTGAAGCAATTGCCTACGTAAACATACTAAACTGGCAAATCATAGGGGATATATTATATTTGATACTACGTCACTCAGAAGATTTCACAATGGATTATGTATTTTGAGTGAGTGTATTCATAACATACTTTATAGCTTTCCTCACAGAAAGTATTCTCTAACATCATTACATTTTATGTGACAGGTGTGGGTGCCAGCATGTAACCAACTATCCTGTTTTGTAGTGACATGAGTTAGTTAATGAACAGACCACACATTCAAATGCAGTAAAACATCCACACTGAGTTACCATAAAGAGTTAAGGTACTGATAGTGGAAGGAATTGGAAGATAAAACCACCAAGCTGCATATATAGGTCAGAGGTCTCGTGAGGCTACCAATGGAAAGAAGTGACACTTCAAATAAAACAATTCACAAGAGGTTGCTGCTATATCATTTCATGCTCTTTATCATACGATACAATAGGCTTACAACAACCTTAGATGTTTATGGAGCAATAATATTACAATGTGATTTATTACAAAAGGTTCATGATTAATAATATAGGACATCAAGAGTGAAAGAAAGGCAATATGGTCTGTTACAGAGTCACGGCAAAAGAAATAGTGGAGGTACGCCGTACCGGTAAATGTGAGACTATCACAATTAATAAAACATGCCCAAAAAACAATAGGCTATTACACCTTAATTTAACATTACTGCATGTCAGCCACATGAAAAATGTGCGAATTGACTGGAAACTGGGTGGTATACGATCCAAATTGGGTTGTGGTTTGAAAAGAACACATTTTGTCAAGGCGGAGATGAGTGGCCGAGACCGAGGCATGCATGGACAACAGTCGATGCATCAATTCAGGCCTAATGTAGGCCTAATGTTAATCGCAGAATGGCATTACAATACACACTGTGTTTTGTAACTGATGTCTCTTTCCATTCATCAAATTGCAGGTGCACTGTTGGGGTTTGGATGTTGAAATTATTTTCTGAGTGAACGAATGTGCACAGGTAGCCTACCTATATAATGACTGGTTGTGTTTATGCTACATTAAAAGGCATAGGCAGCATGTCCATAAGGCTAGGGGAAGCTAAACTTTCTCTAAAGTAAATGTAAGTGCCAAGATTCTATAGCCTAATTAGCTTACTCCTGTCTATACATAAATAAATACAATTCAAAATAGGCTACTACATTTACATTTACATTTAAGTCATTTAGCAGACGCTCTTATCCAGAGCGACTTACAAATTGGAAAGTTCATACATATTCATCCTGGTCCCCCCGTGGGGAATGAACCCACAACCCTGGCGTTGCAAGCGCCATGCTCTACCAACTGAGCCACACGGGATTATCTACTACACCAGAAAGCATGATTTGGCCATAGAGGATCATTTGCTTAAAAAAAATTGCATAGCCTACAGTTAGAAGGGCCCGCAATTTGGGCAGCGCGCGCTGCAAATACTAAATAGATCCTTGTTGAGTTGCGACTGTCAGTGAAAAGCAGAGAGACCCAGCTAGGCATATAACAATATTTACAAACAGAATCACATTTAAAAAAAATTAAAAGCATATGGCTATTGCTGTAAAGAGATGACAATGAAAAGTGTCTATTAGTTATCAAAATCCATAACTTAATTGAGCAAACAGTAGCCTTTCTTATTGGCACCGGTGGAGAACATCGGCCATATCCCCGGTGAGTGTGCATATTCACTGTCTTTATCATTGGGTCAGTGCCACTTTTGTTTGTTTTTGGACAATAATTTCCTCCTCCAGGATAGATGGACATCATTGTATTTGTGTCTCCTCTTTTCGTAGGCCGATTATACGGATCAGACAACATCGTTTTTATTGATCTGTTTGTCAGTGTCAGCAGAGTAGGCTACCCTGTAATTTTTGTAGTTGGATTTTTTTTTTTTATGCGTGCGTGCACTTGGGTGTTCCATACCTGTAAGAAATGTAATCTACTTTAACCCCTGCAGGACATACTGGATATGACCCCTTTTTTTAAACTTTAAAACAAATAATATATGAGCGCTTATATAACATGTATGGAATGTCAACTGTGTAAGAGCAATTAACGTTCCCAGGACTACTAATAAATGATACAGTATATCAATTAGGTGATAATGAGTCATTAGCCAGTTTCAGATGTGCTTGAAGCTCCAGATGCATTGACATGAAGCAAAGGTCACAAGGGAAGTCTATATGTAATGTTAGGAAGACTAGATCTAAAGAGCAATCTTAGCGTCAAAGCAATCTAAAGTAGAGTTGAAGGCCCTATTGACTACAGAGAAACAGTGTGCTTTTATGACTGTTAAAATTCAACAATTAATGCTACTACACAATAATTGCATGATCTGTCAAGTTCCATAAAATCCATATTATTCCATATCATTCCGTAAAAAGAACACCACCGTTTTTGAACTGTAAGGGACATTCCTTAATGTCACCATTGTAGGGCAAAGTGGTACATTGGTTGGACAGGTCTTTCAGTTAAGAGTCAAGAGTCCCACAGACAGCCCCTGTCATGCTGAGAAGGTTTCAGTCTGGTGGCTCAGGGGGTCAACCCAGGAATTCCTTGGGCCAAAAGGAGATTAGTAATTGAGTAATGGGCATGGTGACATGAACAATGCTCCATGGTGCGCTCGGCTGAGGGAGTGAAATGCAATATGAGTTCATTATCTTTCCTCCTGAGCACTGACCTTGGCTACAGTGTCTCAAAACAAACTCAACTATCTAAAAAAAAGAGGCCAGGAGATGCTAGTGGGCTAATATATTCTACTGGGACTGTTTTAAAATGGAACTGGGTTAAATAGTTGTTTTATGCCTGCAATCTATATGCCTGCAAGATATTGGCGATCAGATATGCTATAAACTATAAGCAGCTACCATGTTGTTTTGTACAGTGTGTCATTTCAAAAATACTTAAAACACACAGTACTGAAAACTATCTGACTTAGTTTGACTGTGGGGTGTGTAATCAAAGACTAAATAATATCAGGCTGAAGCAGTGCTATGAGCATTCACTAAAGAATGAAAATATGCTAAGTACATTCAAACATCTCATCTGTGGTTTCAGTTCTCTAAGGTTATAATGATCCACAATAGCTTGGGGGGTAGAGTCATGCATTATGGGAAATGTTTGATGTTAGTGGTTTGTCAATGACAAGGTGTAAACCAATCCAAATACCACCAATTTCTCACGTGTGGAGGGAAAAGTCACTGTTATAACACATCATTACATACAGTATATCAAAGAATAGCAGAATATAAAAAACGAATTTATGTGTATGGAAATAACATAAACCAGAATGATGTTTTTGTCTTTGAAGTGCATGACATCCAGTTTAAATTACATTTTAAATTACCACCAGTAATGCCATAAAACAAGATAATAATTTACATGTATTTTAGAAACGCAAAAGGAATTCACTTGAGGGCAACGTTCAGACTTAATGGCTCCTCCCTCTCCCTCTGCCTCAAATTCCTGTCATTGTTGAATGAATAGGGTGATTTGGTGTCATGCTCACTAAACAGTAAGCATCTCACATACACTATATATACAAAAGTATGTGGAAACCCCTTCAAATTAGTGGATTAGGCTATTTCAGCCACACACGTTGCTGACAGGTGTATAAAATCGAGCACACAGCCATGCAATCTCAATAGACAAACATTTGCAGTAGAATGGCCTTACTGAAGATCTCATTGACCTTCAATGTAGCACTGTCATAGGATGCCACCTTTCCAACAAGTCAGTTCGTCAAATGTCTGCCCTGCTAGAGCTTCCCCGGTCAACCTTAAGTGCTGTTATTGTGAAGTGGAAACGTCTAGGAGCAACAACGGCTCAGCCACGAAGTGGTAGGCCACACAAGCTCACAGAACGGAACCGCCGAGTGCTGAAGCGAGTAGCGAGTAAAAATGGTCAGTCCTAGGTTGTAACACTCACTACCGAGTTCCAAACTGCCTCTGGAAGCAACGTCAGCACAATAACTGTTCGTCGAGAGCTTCATGAAATGGGTTTCCATGGCTGAGTAGCCGCACACAAGCCTAAGATCACATGCACAATGCCAAGCGTTGGCTGGAGTGGTGTAAAGCTTGCCGCCATTGAACTCTGGAGCAGTGGAAACGCGTTCTCTGGAGTGATGAATCACGCTGCACCACCTGGCAGTCCAACGGATGAATCTGGGTTTGGCGGATGCCAGGAGTACGCTACCCGCCCCAATGCATACTGCCAACTGTAAAGTTTGGTGGAGGAGGAATAATGGTCTGGGGCAGTTTTTCATGGTTCGGGCTAGGCCCCTTAGTTCCAGCGAAGGGAAATCTTAACGCTACAGCATACAATTACATTTTAGACGATATGTGCTTCCAACTTTGTGGCAACAGTTTGGGGAAGGCCCGTTCCTGTTTCATCATGACAATACCCCCGTGCACAAAGCGAGGTACATACAGAAATGGTTTGTTGAGATCGGTGTGGAAGAACTTGACTGGCCTGCACAGAGACCTGACCTCAACACTATCAAACATCTTTGGGATGAATTGGAACGCAGACTACGAGGCAGGCCTAATCGCCCAACATCAGCGCCCAACCTCACTAATGCTCTTGTGGCTTAATGGAAGCAAGTTCCTGCTGCAATGTTCCAACATGAAGTGGAAAGCCGTCCCAGAAGAGTGGAGGCTGTTATAGCAGCAAAGGGGGTTCCAAAACCATATTAATACCCAATGATATTGGAATGACATGTTCGACGTGCAGATGTCCATACTTTTGGTCATGTAGTGTAAGTCGTTATAACACCTTCTATTGAGTTATTGTTTGAATATCTGGACCACCAGATAACATAACTGGAAAATTACTTCTGCAAACATACTCCCTCCAGGAAAATCTGAGAAAAGCAAATAAACAATATATCATCTGATTTCCCTACAAACATGTCCCAAGCACTCAAACACAACCAGTATGGATTTTTGCCTTGAACCAAAGCTGATTCTGGACAGATTCCACCATTTATTTCTACTGCAATCAATAAAACTGCTGCAGTCACTGCTTTCCTACCTCACTGCTTTGTCATTTATAGTAATAGAGTGGAGAAGCAGTGACATCCGAGATAATAACAAATTATTAGCTTATGATGCAAAAATACCACACTACTTGCCAATTTTCCATTTCCACGAAGGGTACCTAGAGTACTGCAAAGATAAGGCCTAAGCAATTAGCTGTAGCAGCACTTTGGCGGTTGTAGCTGTAAGTGTTATCTAAAACAGCTCTCTTGAAACATGAGCCAAATAAAGACAGTGTATTGAGCCAACATGTACCGGAGGGGGGCGTTAGGGCAATACCTTATACTGTGTCACTCAATAAGTAGTTTAACGCATGTGACTGTTTTGCAATAGGTGGTTCTCAGACCACAGAATGCAGAGAGACAAATAGAGGTTGTATGATATTCACAATGGGTGTGCCACACAACACAATGCCTTTTCACATTAGCATGCAGGCATTTTTTAGCTAGTGGAGTAGAGGGGTTGTCAGCGAATGCAAAATGAGCACAGTAGGACATGGGTTTCTCTTGTCCCTGCCTACACTGGGAGGGGCGAAGAGCATACAAATACCCGAGCCAGAGGGGAAATGACATAATGCGTTGAGCATTGAACTCAAGAAGGGATATCCAGAGAGATTTATAACCTTCTTTTATCACACGGAGGAAAACACTTATTGTACTCATGACATGTGCACATTTGTGCTGTAAATATGTAGTCTTAGACATACCCATTAGTCAGAGGCTATAACTACGAAGTAAATCTTAGAAATTGAAAGCTGTCTCAGGCTATGCAGATTTGCATAAATATAATTAACTGACTAGTAATAACTGCAGCCAGTTTACCTGTTTGAGTAAATGTCCAATGTAATCTAAGTAGAGCAATTTGCTTTGAGGGTCAAGTTTAAAATCACATTTAATGGGGTCATGATTTTGGCATCAACATCACAGTTTTAGATATCATCATATGTTATGTCATACTCTACTTCAGCTGTGCTGTAGGCTATAACTATCAATTTACCACTACCAACACTCTGGAGTCACTCTGTCGTTTGATCCTGGAAGGAGTCAAATAATATTGTCCAGATATCCAATCATGTGGATGTTACCGCTTTACAATGCAAATCAGGCTTCTCAAGGGGTGGGGCTGACTTGTCCTTATTGCAGAAGTGTGTTTCTAAATGATGGACTGTGCATGCACTCAATGTAATTACAAAGTCATTACATTGTGTAAAGGATAATGCAAATGAAGGATTTGGATGATCCTGGTTGAGTAAAGAAGAAAAAAGGATTAAGTTACATTTATTCATAGCAACACCCACTATAAATACCTTTCTCATGAAAAGGAAATGTGATAGCTACTGTATTACTCAAGAGGAAAGAATGCTTACCATCAGCAAAGGAAAAGACGGTTATGTTTGCATTGCTAATGAAATACAAACCAGGCTTTGTCCTCCCTAATGGCAACTGCAGGCATATTTCATGTGACCATAAAACCAAGTGATCGAAAATGTGATGTTGTGTCGAATAGAGTATTTGGGTAGGTTACAGTGGCATATAGAAAATATGTGATTGTTTTATATACTGCACAAGAAAAGCATATACAAAACTAACCCAAGCTTTTTCGCTCTCTGCCACGCGCTTATGAAATGTGATACAGGCGTCATATTTGGCCACTTAGCAAAATGCCTCAGTTAATCATATTGCTAATGCCAACATATCGGACTACAGTAAGTGTCCTTTTGTATTGCTTTGGCATTTCGACCTGTCCTGATCCTCGGGTAAAAGGGCAGTACATTTGATCTGACAACAATATCATATCGTTAGGAATGCGAATGATTTTATAGACATTTTAAAAATTATTAAGTAGTTAGACATGTTAGCACTCGTTTTCAATAGGTCTGTGCACTTATTCAGCAACCATTCATATGCTATGATGAAAGACTCTGTTGTTGAATCTAGAAGTTGTGATCTCATGCTTTACCATTTCGCAATTTCCTCCTATATGTCACCCATCATGAAATAAAATGACAAACGCTGGATTCGTAGGCTATAGGGGGTTTTCTTCCCCTAATACAATTATCCCCGCACGAGCGTTATTACGCACAGCTGGATAAGATTGAACTGCACATTCAGCAGTCGACACAATGAACAAATAGGCTAAGTAGACAATAACACAGTAATAGACACATGCCGTTTGTGATGGATCAATGTGGGAATCACAAATGCATGCGCATATTATACAATTAATGACCAATGCAGAAAATGCCACATTGATTTATCAACACAGAATATTTGTTAGTCTATACGCTGTTATTCATTTGGGAGCATAAGGCACGTCGTGAGAGCAAAAGAAGGTTATTACCTCTCCATGGCTAACTGTCCTTCCCGAGGGAGTATCTTCGGGTAAGAAATAAAGTTTTGAGCTTGATAAAAGTTGCTTAGTAGTCCTTTCCTCCCACAACAGCTGTAGCTCCGCTATGCAAATCGGATCCCCAGGCTTACATCTCACGAAGAAAAAGTCTCCGAGGGACAGAATTCTTGGTTTACCGTCCCGGTGAAATTTAAACGCCTTGTAGAATATATATGGTCCGTGTAAACCGCAAGAAGAGCCTACCCACTGTGGAGAAAATAGCAAATAACAACTTAATTAATGACTTATTCATATTCAATAAATGAGGAAACCCATTAAATCGCACGACATGCGCAATGACTATGGCTTGACAAATCCTTAAATAACGCACTAATAACACCTGACTGATTTAGAACCATGTAACTATATATTTAATATGTAAAAACAACAAAACATACAAGTATTGTAAATTAGCTGTCTCCAAATTGTTAATATTATGCGAAAGTAGAATATGTTGGTGTATGATTATGTTAGTACGTTACCTTCGGTGAGTTGGGCTCCATCTCGACGTTCTGAATTGATTAAACTCAACACGCTCTCCAAACTTGTTGGATTGAATGGATTGCCGAAGGTCCTGTAAGGACCCTATATGTTTTAAGTTCAAAATCAGTTTGTTGTCAATATAGAACACTTGTAAAAATATTGAGTTCTTCCAAAATTACAAAAAATGCATGGCTTTTTTTGCTGTGCATCAGTTAAACGAATACAAATCCACAGTAGATAATCGTGTACCAATACAATCGTCCGTATTCAATCAGGAAAACCACATATGCCTATTACTATCATTGAATACATGGAATTCGACAAATATAACTATGGAATTAACACTGTGCATCAGTCCGATAAATCCTCAATAGTGTATTTAAGTTATGCGCAATGGAAACATTTTTGTTACCATATAATTGTTGTTGTTTTTTATATGCAAAAATATTTATTCCAGGACCTGTGTAAAGATCGTTTGTATGAAAGAACATTTCTCACATTAATGATATAAGGGCGCTCGCTCTGGAAGCCTTCGAGAAACAATGTTACACTCTGAACTACTTACAAAGGCTATCAAATGTTTCCTCAAATGTAGTCTAATGTGGGAACAAAGACGTTCGGTTGTGCTCTCGAACGACGTAGATAATAAATAATAAGTGACAAATGTTCAAACACAAATTTGGCCAAGCGTCACGAGAGCCTATTGAAATGTATGAAGCATGCGATTATGCTGAAATAACAAGCAACTCTCTAGGTTATAGGTTGTGCATAGGCTAGTCTACTCTCAATTGTGCTGATGACCGATTTGCAATAATCGATTAGGAGGACTATTAATGTCAGTGCCTGAGACAGATGTCTGAGATGTGAGTCTTGTAAAACGTAAGATATTTTTCAATGCTTTTATAAATAGTTAAACCTATAAACTGTAGGGGAGCCCGGGATAACACTTTTGATAGTATTCTCTTTTGCACAGTTTGAGGTAGATATTTCTTACGATTTGTGCAAGTTCCAAACAAATTCTAATTAACACGATTGTCAATGGTGACCGTAATTTGAAGTATGTTAATGAAAAGTGCTTATTGAAGGGGTCATTCACCGATAGAGCCTTTTCCAGTCGCCAGCTGTTTTTTTCATTCGTTATCCACCCTTGCCCTCCCTTTACCTGAGAAGCAGCAACATGACTGACACCAGCTATTTTTAAATGCAGTTTTATGCAGTACGCTTTTTCAAATTTTGGAGGCAGGGCATATTGATCCCATTCCAGTTATCAGCATTACTTTATTTTAAAAAAATGTATTGGGAAAAATGACAAAGAATTATTCAGTGGATAAGAAGCCACCAAAAGATAAAAGGACTGACATTATACAGTAGGCCTATGCAAGATGAACCTATAAATTTGATCCCCTAACATTTTTGGACAATATCTGCTGGAAATGGGGTATGGCCTGCTTCAGTATCTGTGCATTATAGATGTTGACAATGAGAATGACCCGTCAGAGTATTTTTTCCCCCGTTGCTTGTACATTTTTTGGGGAAGTACATACCGGCCGTAATGGGATTAAATTAAGATAGTTGTTTAGAGAAACTCCATATTTGGTGAGTTACGAACATATTTTTACATTATAAAGCTTGCAGAGCTGTCTAATGGGAGTTTGAATGAAGGTTACTCACATAACCACGGATCTATGAGCTAGGGACTATGCTGGTCACTCAATGAGATTATATCTATATCTGGAACTAAGCACCTCACTCTGCAACTGGATCCTGGACTTCCTGACGGGCCGCCCCCAGGTGGTAAGGGTAGGTAACAACACACCTGCCACGCTGATCCTCAACATGGGGGCCCCTCATGGGTGCGTGCTCAGTCCCCACCTGTACTCCCTGTTCACCCATGACTGTATGGTACATCACTGGGGCCAAGCTCCCTGCCATCCAGGACCTCTATACAAGGTGGTGTAAGAGGAAGGCCCTAAAAATTGCCAAAAGACTCCAGCCACCCTAGTAATAGACTGTTCTCTCTGCTACCGCACAGCAAGCGGTACTGGAGCGCAAAGTCTAGATCCAAAAGGCTTCTTAACAGCTTCTATCCACAAGCCATAAGACTCCTAAATGGCTAATCAAGTGGCTACCCGGACGATATGCATTGTCCCCCCCACCCCCATTTTTACTCTGTTGCTACTCTCTGTTTATGTTCCATGCATAGTCACTTTACCTCTATCTACATGTACATATTACCTCAATTACCTTGACTACCCTGTGCCCCTGCACATTGACTCTGTACCGGTACCCCCTGTATATAGCCTCGCTACTGTTATTTTATTGTTGCTCTTTAATTATTTGTTATTTTTATAAATTTGTGTTTTAGTTATTTTTTTCTTCCATTTATTTTCGTATATACTTTAACACTTATTTTTCTTAAAATTGCATTGTTGGTTAAAACTTCTCTAGGATAGGGGGCAGCATTTTCACGTTTGGATGAAAAGCATACCCAAATTCAACTGCCAGCTACTCATCCCCAGAAGATAAGATATGTATATTATTAGTAGATTTGGATAGAAAACACTCTGAAGTTTCTAAAACTGTTTGAATCATGTCTGTGAGTATAACATAACTTATTTAGCAGGTGAAACCCAGAGGACAAACCATTCAGATTTTCTTTTTTGAGGTCACTCTCTTTTCAATGGGATTTCATTGGGAATACAGATTTCTAATTGACCTTCTTGCAGTTCCTACCGCTTCCACTGGATGTCAACAGTCTTTAGAAATTGGTTGAGTTTTTTTCCTTTGTGTAATGAAGAAGTACGGCCATCTTGAACGAGGGTCACTGGAAGTGTACTGTTAGTTAGAGGCGCGTGACCAGAAAGCTAGTTACAGTTTGTTTTAATCCTGTATTGAACACAGATCATCCCGTCTTCAATTTGATCGATTATTTACGTTAAAAAATACCTAAAGTTGTATTACAAAAGTAGTTTGAAATGTTTTGGCAAAGTTTACAGGTAACTTTTGAGATATTTTGTAGTCACGTTTCACAAGTTGGAACCGGTGTTTTTCTGGATCAAACGCACCAAATAAATAGACATTTTGGATATATATTGACGGAATTAATCGAACAAAAGGACCATTTGTGATGTTTATGAGACATATTGGAGTGCCAACAACAGAAGCTCGTCAAAGGTAAGGCATGAATTATATTTTTATTTCTGCGTTTTGTGTCGCGCCTGCAGGGTTGAAAGATGCTTCTCTCTCTTTGTTTACTATGGTGCTAACTCAGATAATAGCATCGTTTGCTTTCGCCGAAATGCCTATTTGAAATCTGACATGTTGGCTGGATTTACAACCAGTGTAGCTTTAATTTGGTATCTTTCATGTGTGATTTAATGAAAGTTTGATTTTTATAGTCATTTATTTGAATTTGGCGCTCTGCATTTTCTCTGGCTTTTGGCCAAGTGAGACAGTAGCGTCCCGCCTAAACTCAGATTTTTGGATATAAATATGAACTTTACCGAACAAAACATACATGTATTGTGTAACATGAAGTCCTATGAGTGTCATCTGATGAAGATCATCAAAGGTTAGTGATTAATTTTATCTCTATTTCTGCTTTTTGTTACTCCTCTCTTTGGCTGGAAAAGTGGCTGTGTTTTTCTGTGGCAATGTACTGACCTAACATAATCGCAAGGTGTGCTTTCGCCGTAAATCCTTTTTGAAATCAGACATGTTGGCTGGATTCACAACAAGTGTAGCTTTAATTTGGTGTCTTTCATGTGTGATTTCATGAAAGTTTGATTTTTATAGTAATTTATTTGAATTTGGCGCTCTGCATTTTTACTGGCTTTTGGCCAATTGGGACGTTAGCGTCCCACATAACCCAGAGAAGTTTTAAGGGCTTGTAAGTTAGCAGTTCACTGTAAGGTCAACACCTGTTGTATTCAGCGCATGTGACAAATAAAATTGTATTTTATTTGATATATACAAAAGTATGTGAGATGTTCGACGAGCAGGCTATTAATATCAGAGTAATTCCGTCCGACGGGTGTGATGCGCGTGAGACCCCACCCCCTATAAATACCTGGGCACGTAGCATCACTTCGTCAAGACTCTTCCCGAAGCTACAAGGGAACCGACATCTGGACTAGCATAGTCCCTAGCATAGAATCGCGATTGAGCTTGAGGGACTATGCTAGTCACTCAATGGGATGACAATACCAGAGTAAGTCAGTTCTCGTAGGGTCCAGCCTAGAGTAACACATCACCATAGGTGTTCGAGGCAGTACCCAGCCGAACTAAAGGATACTGTTGGGAGGAAAGGGCAGCACCAAGCACAGCTGAGCCCACACCGTGAGGGTCAGACACATTCACCCGGTAAAACCTTGCAAAGGTACTGGGGGATGCCCAGCTGGCAGCCACACATATGTCAGAGAGGGGGACTCCCTTAAGCAGTGCCCAGGAGGTGGCAACTCCCCTGGTGGAGTGTGCTACCACAGAGGATGGCACTGGGCGGCCAGCTAGGCTATATGCTTGCAGGATAGTGTCTACAATCCTATGTGACAACCGTTGTTTTGAGAGAGACTTAACCTGTATTCTATCTCCAAAGCACACAAACAGCTCATCAGGGTGATGGATCGCCTGAGTCTGCTCCACGTACGCTTTTAGGGATCTCATAGGACACAGAGCGCACACATCAACATCATGAGCCCTAGGGGGCATGGAGGTGGACAAGGTTGTTAGCACCATTTCCCTGTTTACGTGACAATGGGGCAGGACCTTTGCTAGGAAGGCAGGATTTGGCTGCAGAGTAATGCTCGCCTTACCCAGGCCTAGATGATACAACTCATCACGAACAGATAAAGCATGGAGCTCGCCAACTGTCTTGGTAGAGTCGATGGCCACCAGAAACACAGTCTTAAGAGAGAGAGAAGTTTGAAGTCTATAACGTCTAACGTTTCGAAGGGAGGTCTGGATAGTGTCCAAGAAACAGATCCAAATCCCATTTGGGAACTGAGGGGGCACTTGAGGGGCGCAATCGACGGACTCCCTTAAGAAAACTTGCCATGAGCGGATGGCTGCCAAGTGAACCATCCTGCTCTTCGTCATGACATGCTGAAATGGCTGCTGCGTATACCTTATGTGGATGCAGCCCTGCCAGCATCTAACAAAGACCTCAAAAGCTGGAGCACAGTTTTTATTCTGCAAGATTCTGGAGCAAGCCCCTGCTCCCCACACCACTGGCAGAACACGTGCCACCTCGTGTCATAGGTTGACATGATGGACGGGGCCCTGGCACTCTGTAAGATGTTAACGACAAAGGGAACAAGATCTAAACCGGGCGGCCAGCTCGGTTTAGATCTTATTTTCCCTGTTCAGCGGCCAGGCCCATAGCTGCAGACAGAAGGGATTCAATGTGCCATCCACCTTTGAAAATAGGTCTGGCTTCGAGGTCATTCCCATGCTGCCCCCGCTAGGAGTGACAGTATTGTGCTGAACCAGTGGCGTCTTGGCCATCTCGGGGCAATCAGAAGGACCTGGTGGCCCGCTTCTGTCCAGAGTTTCTGGAATTAGCGAGATCGGTGGGAAGGTGTGTAGCCTCTTCCTAGACCAAGTGACCAGATTGAGAACCAGAGGAGGCACTGTATGTTCCTCTCTGAGGCAAACAGATCCACCTCCACTTCCCCCACATGCGACTCATTATTTGGGGATGTATTTGCCACTCCACGGTCCAGAGGGCCTTCCCTGGACAGAATGTCCGCTGCAATGTTCTGGAACCCTGGTAGGTGTACAGCTCTTAGTGAGGCCAGATTCTTATGTGACTACAGCAAAAGGGTATGTGCCATCTGGGAGTGTTGGATGGAACCCAGACCCCCTTTGTGGTTTATGTACGCTACCAGTGTGGTACTGTCTGTCTGTACCAGCACGTTTGTCCTGCAGTTGTTGGAGAAAATTTAGCAGAGCTAGTTGGAGTGCTCTCATCTCCAGCATGTTGATGTGGTGTTTGGACCAGCTGGTACTACATGTCCCGCTGGACTCCCTCTCCCTCAATATTGCTTCCAGCCTGTCAAGAAGGCACATTTTTGAACGTTCCCTCTGATGGACTCTGCCCAGGCGTATCCCGCCTGACAGGAATTTCAGGGATCGCCATCTGGCCAGTGCTCACTTGCATTCCTTGGACACAGTCAGGCGACAATACCTGTGTTCCTTGGGGTGTAAACCTTGAGCATTGAACCACCTCTGCAGGGGCCTCAAGTGTAGAAGGCCCAATAGGGTCAAAAGAGAGGCTGCAGAGAGGAGACACATCAGTCTCTCACACTGAAGAACAGTCACCTTCTGGTCTTGGACAAAACGATTGAGGTGAACTATAATTCTAGACTCGCTCTTCGGTGATGTGAGCCCTAATTAGAGACGAGTCGATCCGCATGTCCACAAACACTACAGTTTGTGTGGGGACAAGGTGGCTTTTTTGCATGTTCAACCTGAGGCCTAGCTTTGAGATGTGCTTCAGGAGAGATGTCGTGTCTGCTGCTGCCTGTTCTCGTGACTGAGCGCAGATTAGCCAATCGTCTAGGATATTTAATACTATCATCCCTTGTGATGTTAGGGGTGTTAGAGCAGTATCCGTGCATTTTGTGAATGTTCTTGAGGCCAGGTAGAGGCCGAAAGGTAACACTTGGTACTTTTTTGCTATCCCTTTGAATGCAAAGTGCAGGAACTTCCTGTTAGCCAGGTGGATCAGTATGTGTAAGTAAGCATCTTTTAGGTCAACAGTGGTGAACCACTGGCCTGGGCTGATAGCCTGTAGAATGCGGGACAGAGATAACATCTTGAAGGGGAGGGTTTTCAAGCACTGGTTGAGAGGCCTCAAGTCCAGGATGTGTTTAAAAATCACCATTCCTTTTGGGGACTAGGAAATATATTCCATAGAACACACTGTGCTGTTCTGATGGTTTGAGTTGTCTGATTGCCTCCCTGCTGGAGAAGAATGCAATTTCCAGTTAGAGAGCTTCTAACTGGGGCAAAACCCATCAGGATGACTGAGGGGGCCCGTCCTTCTTCGGAGCAGAGGGATGGTGCTTGTTATGTCTCTGCCTGTGCTGCATGTACCACTGCTGACCCTGAGCCTGTTGAGGTGGCTGATTATGGCAAGGGCCCAAGTGGCCTTTCAAGGCAGGGGAGGGCTGAGGTCTAGACTCCAATGGTCTCTGGGTAGGGTAATGTGTTGCAGGGGGACCCATGAAAGACTGCAGGGTCTCTGTCCTTCCATAGCTTCGCCGTTTGGTCCAAAATGTCATCCACACCAGCACCAAAAACTTGGCCTGGGGAGATGGTTAGCTCCATAAAGGGTTTCTTCACGGAGGCCGACATCTTTTTTGTGAGAACCAAAGCTGTCTACGTGACAAGATGACCATAGACAGGGCTATTCCATTAGCACGTGATATCTCAACATTTAATAGGGAGAGGAGTGTGTACACCTGAGTCATTTCAGCCATCAGCTCTAGAGTCACCGTCGGCGGACAGGCGAGCTATCAGACCGTGCAGGTATGCCTGCAGCAGAGGGGTTGCATTCATGCGGCGAGCCCCCATGGCCAAGGTCAGGAACGTGTCCTTTAAGTGGTCGTCAGCAGCCCGATGAGGTCCTGAAGGACAGAGTGGAGACCTATCAATGATCTCCTTGTCTGGAAGGACTATAGCCGCAACAATAGGGTCCATGGTCCAGTCCCAACTCCTCGGGAGAAGCCATGACGGTCCAAGGCTTGAAACATGGAACCTTGAGTTCACCTTAGGCCACGACTAACACAGTTCATTGGAGAATTTGGGGCACTGAGGAATGTACAGTTGCCCGGGCTGCTGTTATGGTCTGGATTAATATCCAGAGCTTTCAGAACCCTAGAGATGAGCTCCTGCATATCAGCTGATGAACAGGGTACTTCACTCTCAGCCCTCTCTGAACCATGTTTTCGCTGACCCAGAACCAGCCTCAGAAGTCTCTTCGTCTAGGTCATTAACAGAAAGGATGGAGATATCATCAGGATACTGTCTTAAATCTTCAATGGAGCCTGTCGGGCTGAGAGAGCGGAGCTGTGAAGACAGAGGCTGCCTGGGCCTCCAACTCATCCAGAGTAGGTCCCCTGTCCTTCTTGGACTGCTTGGTGGGCGGGGGGGGGGGGGGGGGGGGGTTGTTTACGCTTGAGGCCGCTCCCGGGGCCTCTAGCTTTTGTCTCCATCATAGTTAATCGTGCTTCACATAAGCATGGGCCAAGAGTAGCATAATACATGCAGCTGAAGGGGGAATCCACAGCCTGAATGGCATGCTCTAAGCCTAGGCACATCATACAGGTGGAATGTGCATCAGCCGAAGGCAAGCCAGCATTGCATTTATCGCAGTAGTATGACATGGATAATCTTCTCCCTGTCTAGACAGAAGCAGAAATACAGATATGTCTTATAGACCAGATAACCTGTATACCACCCCTTTAATACTATACCAGGAGTAAGTATAAAGTAGATCTGTTCTCAGGGAAATCTGTGAATTAAGTAATAATATATTCTATGGATATCAGAATATATTTGAGAAATTCCACTTATAATCTCCAAAAAGGTATGGATGTGAGGAGCAAAACTCAATTGACACTCTTACGAAATTAGAGAGGCGCGCATGCTTTGACTCTCACTCCGGCAACAGCTGCAGTTAGAACCAGTAAGAGAGTATGCTAGCTATGATGCGAAGCCTCGACGTTAAGGTGCGACTCGGAGATCAACCGTCCTACTTCTGGAGAGCAACAGTGTTTAGCTAGAGCTAGATAACACACATTCTCCCCTAACCTGGGTAGGCGCAGTACCCATCCTCAAATTCCAGAGAGAAGAGGCTAGCATCCAGCTAACAAGCAACAGGTAACGCAATTAGCCGGGAAACTAACAAGCGGACAAGACACAAACAAGACAACTAATCCTCATGCTGTGATCAGGTTGGCCCAACCTGTTCAGCCTACTTTGTAGTACGGCGTCAACCTGTAAAACAAACAAAAAAATTATGGCGACAAAACACTGCAGAGCACTCCTGGGAGGAGCAAGGTTCGCCCAAAAATTGAGTATACTCTACACACAATGAAAAACTCACCAATGAAGTCTTCTACATCCACTTCTCACTCACCTGCATAGCCAAGGGAAGAAAAGAGGAAGTGATGCTCAGGTATTGATAGGGGGTGGAGGCACACGCATCACACCCGGGGCATGGAATTACTCTGATATTAATATCTCGACTCATCCTGCCGCCAGGTGGAAGGATATCCCATTGAGTGACTAGCATAGTCCCTCAAGCGAAATAGATTCGTAGCTTCCTGGGCGTTGGAGGAGACACGTCATACTCATCATCGATATCAAACGGTTCCCTATAATTAGGCTATAATAAGGCAGTCCTACTTGTACTGTCGTTAATAACCCACACTTAATAAGAGAAATTACATTGTTCCTGTGCCAGAAAAAGCATGTTTTAAGTGTTGCTGTTAGACAATAATAAACATGTCTATGACTTATTTTGGATTTTAATGAATGGTTACAACTTCTCTGTAGGGAAGGTTTGATTGAATCCTGCCCATAAGTCTTATTATTATCATCATATTTCCCAAATCCCTAACCTGTTTAAATGACAAAATCAATGGACCTACTTTAATGACAGAGGACATAATGAATTCCTAGTCAATCAATAAGACAACTTTACCCCTTATCTAGTAATTGAATGTGCTTGTTGTCAATAGAGAAGACTCAACAGTTATCACCACAGTGTAAGACAAATTCTTTCCCCATTTTATTTGCTTTGTAATGAAATGAGTCATAAACGTACATCTTTATTCATAGCAGTTATGAATAATGACTTGATAGGCAAGATACATTGGAGGGAACAACGCTGTGTTATAACAATTCCAACCTTAATGTAATCACACTGGCACTAGAACAGAACACTTATGGTTATAGAGCTAAATTAAATTGTGGAATAACCATTAAGGACATTGACTTTGGGACATTTCTACCATGCTGGCAGAACATATGATTGCAATCTCCAGCATTCTCTAGAATAGAGTGTGGGAGCTACCGATTGATCTTGCAGTGTTTATCATAAAACACTGCAGTACCTTCTTTAACATATAATACTACAATAAGATGGCACCATACATAAATGGTTTACAGGGGGTTATAAGTAGTTTATAATTACGCATTATTTGATAGCCTGCTTTATAACACATTTGTAAAGTTATTGTATGGTCTTTGTTGTGTCGATAGATTGTAGATTGAACGACTATTTCATTCAAGGACCCTACATAATCAGAACATAACTTCACAAATCTCTTATGTCAATAACCTTGAGTATGCTATTGCTACTGCATCTGTGCAGGTTATTGAAATAAGCTGACAGTTGCATTCATGAATTATGAATGTGTGATGTAGTTAAGCCATGCCCATGACACTAAATTGTTTGTCATTGACAGCTAGTAGCTGCTATTATAGACTCCCTACTGTTACGTTCCCCAGCAAGAAAACCAAAAATTGTCTCTCAAACAGAAGGGGGAACTAATAAAGAGTCACTAACAACAACCAAAACGAAACAGGTGGGGTTTTAGGAGAGCTTCTGAAAGACAAACATGGCGGTATCCACTGAAAGTTGACGAGCAACAACAACTGGGACCTAAAAGACACCCACCATGAGCACCCACAAAATTTGCCCATGAATAGGCAAACAAAAGAAAACCCCACACCAAACTAAGACAGGATGCAAAGCAAGAAGTGGAGCAAAACAACAATAAAGAAGATCAGATAAAGGATCATTTGTCTAGAAATCAAATAGGGAGAATGAACAAAAAATATGTTAATCCGCCACATCCCTCAAGGCAACTGGAGCACTAGGCCAGCCACTCTTAAATAGCACCCGGGCCAGCACAGGTGAAACACCTTCGAATAACGAGATGGACAAGCCAGTACAGGTGTATCACTTACTCAATAACAAGGTGACACCAATCGGTGTGCCCTATGTGCTAACATCCAACCTCGTTAGCATATGGGGCGCATATAAAATGGAAAAGCTTATAACACTACCAATATTAAGCATCATATGGACCACATACAGTAGGCTACATTTACACAAATCTTAGTGATAATATTGTGTTTAAATGAATTGTGACGATTGCCAAAGTATTGGGTTTGGACTCCAGTATGACAGGTCTCTGTGAGAATAGGTTCATTTTGGAGTGTGGTGTTTAACACTTAAACTGCTTGGCCTACCCCCTTTACAATGCCAATGAGAAGCCATTTTGATTGCAACATTATGACAGTCAAATAAATACATTTCATATACAGTACCAGTCAAAAGTTTGGACACCTACTCATTCCAGGGTTTTTCTTTATAACACATATGGAATCATATAGTAACCAAAAAAGTGTTAAAACAAATAAAAATATATTTTATATTTGAGATTCTTCAAAGTAGCCCCCCTTTGCCTTGATGACAGCTTTGCACACACTTGGCATTCTCTCAACCAGCTTCATGAGGAATGCTTTTCCATCAGCCTTGAAAGAGTTCCCAAATATGCTGAGAACTTGTTGGCTGCTTTACCTTCACTCTGCGGTCCAACTCATCCCAAACCATCCCAATTGGGTTGAGGTTGGGTGATTGTAAAGGCCAGGTCATCTGATGCAGCACTCCATCACTCTCCTTGGTAAACTAGCCCTTACACAGCCTGGAGGTGTGTTTTGGGTCATTGTCCTGAAGAAAAACAAATCATAGTGAGACTAAGCGCAAACCAGATGGGATGGCGTATCACTGCAGAATGCTGTGGTAGCCATCCTGGTTAAGTATGCCTTGAATTCTAAATAAATCACAGTCAACATCACCAGCAAAGCACCCCACACCATCACACATCCTCCTCCATGCTTCACAGTGGGAAATACACATGTGGAGATCATCCGTTCACCCACACAGCGTCTCACAAAGACACGGCTGTTGGAACCAAAAATCTTCTATTTGGACTCCAGACCAAAGGACACATTTCCACTGGTCTAATGTCCATTGCTCGTGTTTCTTGGCCCAAGCAAGTGTCTTTTTCTTATTGGTGTCCTTTTGTAGTGGTTTCTTTGCAGCAATTCGACCATGATAGGCCTGATTCACACAGTCTCCTCTGAACAGTTGATGTCCTTTTAAATATACTTTTTTTAGGAAATGTCAAGGATGGAGGGGGCCATGACAAAAAATTGCTAAGATATTTCAATTTAGAATTCATATGCAGACAAAATGACTGCCTCTGGCGCTCTTGTGTTAAGCATCTCCCTCTCCTCACTGCCTCATTCAGAAATTCACTGCTGATTAGATATCCATTTACAATGGGCACCTCCTTTAGTTTAGGACTGTCATTAAAAATCCATCAGGAAAATTTGTTCCTCTGCACACGTTTCAGCTGTAACCTTATGCTTGTCTTTGTGCTTGCATAATTATATGACAATGGCAGGGTCAGCAAGATGCATTCAGAACAGGTAACAGGAGACCTGAATGGCGTTGCAGGCTAAGTTTATCACATAAGAGCTATCTTATGAGGTGCTCTAGCATTTCTTACTCAAGCATATAAGACCTGTCCATGCTTATGCAGTCTCTTATTCCCCATCCTTTGCTTTGGGGGCAGCATGATGAGTTGGATTGATATACTGTAGCTAGCATTTTCCAAGTGCGAAACATGTTTTGCGTTGGGAAGGGGCTTTTAACCATGGTTGACATTACATCAGTGCACAGACTCAAAGAACTTAATCTACCATTTCTTACCCTGAACAATAAGATACGCTATTTCTGCATCCAGTTCCTTTTCTTAATAAAATTAATTCAACTCATTATATTTCACTGTTCAAATCCAACCTTGGAACTGAAAAGGCAGCATGCACACACTCCAGCCACTTTTCACCAACATGGCCATTTCATTCCCACTACAGGCTGTAGTCATTGAGCATGCATGATGTCGTATGTCGACATGCATGTTAGTTATAAATTATGATAACACAAACATTGGATGAAATTATTTAAAAATGTTGTCTGAACGGCTGCCATTAGAATGCAATTTCATATTCACAGCTTATAACAGCTGAATTGTTTGGTAATGACAAGTGAGTCATTTTACTATGCGTCACAGGAATATAATCATGCATCACAGAACACATATTGAAGTGAATATGTATTAACATAACTGCGGATATATTGCAGCGATATCAAATGCAAATTGCATCAGGAATGAAAGCACTGGATAAATCTGAATTTGCAAACTACCTACAGAATTCTCCCCAACCATAGACAGTATCTCTCCATCTGAAAATGGAATTAGCAGAATGATGAATAATGTATTGTGCAAATATCTGGTGTATAACTCTGTTGCCTTGATTTATAGCTGCTGGTAAATTGATAATTTACAATAGACCCTGATGACTCAAAAACCTCAACTGTGAAAACCTCATTAAAAGGAGCTGGAATAAAACCATCAAAGTTGACTTCTGAATGTTGCCTTAGTTGTATATATTATGCATTTTCACTACTCTCTGGCGGCTAATATAATATATAGATCATTAGTGGTAGGACCCGCAGAGTCCTGCTGAACTGGGAGGTTTTGGGATGTGCATTTGGCTGTAGATGAAGGCACTGGTGGCAAGATGCAATGTCTTTTCCATTCTATATTATATCTTCAATAAAGTACAAGTGATGAAAAAGAGGGGCCTCCTCACCTTCAATAGGCATGTCACACCTCTGCAGGTCTTTGTGGAATCAACTAAGGTTTTTGTAATAGGTTTTATAGTTTTTTTTTTTATAGTCGTTTGAATTTTTGCAATGGTTGTACATCTCATGTCTGTACCCACTGGGTACAGACATCAATTGAACGCCTATTAAACGTTAGTTCAACGTCATGTCATTGAAATGATGTGGAAACAACGTTGATTCAACAAGTGTGTGCCCAGTGTTTGGGAAACAAGTTATGAAAAACAGTTAGGTATTGTTTCAATGCAGTGGAAAGAGAAATATTGTGTTCAGAACAAAGCACATAAGCAAACCTCTCAGCATTAATAATTGATCTCTTTTTATATGGCAATTTAGGACTCACTTGAAGTTGCTATGGTGACAGGATATTTTGAGACAGCCAATGACCTATGCAAAAACCATTCACTTCACTGGAACTAAATTAGATTGGTAGTACTGCTGTCTAATATATGGTTGAGAAGAACATAATCCCTTCTTTGCTTCGGTTTTTCAACAGAGGGCAGATTTAGGTCGTTAATATCAATGTAAAACATCTGTGAGCTGTTTACTGTGAGGGAATATGAGCCAAGTAGCAACCCTCAGCCTTGTTTTGATTTCTAATGCTGACAATATAAGAGTTGTCAAGTTAATAATGATACAACAAGGAGTTAAGGAAAATACATGGAACACAATATTCTTTACAGCAAATCCCCTGTAAGTCTATTTATTTCGGATTACGTAAAAATTCCACATTTGAAAAGCTTTGAGGAGTTGCTTTGAGGCAAATCATGTTGTCCAATAACTCTGGAGCCCATGCAGCTGTTGGCCTTGGCGAATGAGTCATGTGTTGCCCATTTATGTCCAATTTCTCCCATGCAAATGCTTGACATGTGTGACTTACAGTTTAAACACAGCCCTTTGACTAGGCAGAAGATCAATGCCAGTGCAATCAAACCATTAATGCCACCTGTTCAACCTTGACCCTGCTGTTTAAAGGAAGTTAATAAAGAGCCCGCCTATTATCTTTACAATAATAATTTAGTTAATATAGAGATAGACAAAAGGGTAGATGGTTCACTATAAGGATCATCATTATGTCAGCAGCACGTGTTGTTATTCTTTTGGAAACATGTGTGCTCTAGATTTCCTTTCCTGGTAATGAGAAACGAATGTTGTTCATAAATGTCCTCAGAGGGCATATTGCTGGCACAACTAATTCACATCAATCCAACTGACAAATGTGTTGTGGAGAAGTTTTGCTGACTATAACATGACAGTCAAGATAATTGAAATGAAATGCCTCCCATTTACCAACCACTCACCTGGCAGACCCCTTTCCTTAAAGTTAAGTGATCACTGCCACCTGTTGGATCACAGTAGAATTTCAACTCAGAAGGAAGTGTATGTTATTATTTCTCTGAATATTTATGTGAAATATCAATGAAAATGTGGTTACATTCCACAATCATATTTGGATGTGCTATTCAGAATATGATCAGAACTCTCCCTGTAATACCCCTGTAATACCCCAAAAAGAGAATTGAAGAGTGACAGTTATAACACAAATACAAAACATATGTGCAGATAGATTGTACTGTAATTCAAACCTCAGTACATATTTTTCTGAACTACCCTGACCAATACCACAGAGTGTTAAAACCACACAGTATCCAACGATACTTCAATAAAATGGAATCTCCTGGTATTTTCTCCTTGAGGCAAAAGCCCTTGCACAGAAACGAGTTAGGTCAAGAGTCATGGTGGTGGATGCCCTTTGCTCCCAGGGCCAAAGGGCCAAGAGGATTAAAGTAACTTAAGTATCTCACAACCAAGTGAAATTAGCAATTAGTTGCTCAAGTTCCTTTACACGCTGTCAGAAGACTGGCAAGGTCATTCAGTTCATCCCTGACACAGGAAATGACAATCTTCATTAGTGGTGTCATTATTATTACTATTATTACTGAATGAAGTGCATAGGAAGCCTTGTTATTACAGGTGAGAATGTGGCAGCTGGGAAATCTATTTCTGTTTACATATCATGGGGGTTGTTTCCTTGCTCTGCTCATGATCTCTCCCAATGAACTATGTACACTGAACAAAAGATTTGAATGCAACATGTAAAGTGTTGGTCCCATAATTCATGAGCTGAAATAAAAGATCCCAGAAATGCTCCATACACACAAAAGCCTATTTCTCTCAAATTTTGCACACAAATGTCTTTACATCCCTGTTAGTGAGCATTGTATCCCTTGTCAAGATAATCCATCCCCCTGACAGGTGTGGCATATCAATAAGCTAATTAATTAGCATGATAATTACACAGGTGCACCTTGTGCTAGGGACAATAAATGGCCACTCTAAAATGTGCTGTTTTGTCATAACACTATGCCACAGATGTCTCAAGTTTTGAGGGAGCGTAAAGTTGGCATGCTGACTGCAGGAATGTCCACCAGAGCTGTTGGCAGAGAATTTCATGTACTTTGCTCTACCTTATGCCACTTCCAACGTTTTAGAGAAGTTGGCAGTACGTCCAACCGGCCTCACAACTGCAGACCACGTGTAACCACGCCAGCCCAGGACCTCCATATCTGGCTTCTCATCTGACTATCCCGCAGGTTTAGGAGGTGGGTTGCTGAGAAGTATTTCTGTCTGTAGTAAAGCCCTTTTGTAGGGAGAAACTCATTCTGATTGGCTGGGCCTGGCTCTCCAGTGGGTCGGCTTTCAAGTGGGTGGGCCTATGCCCTCCCAGACCTAGCCATGCGAATCCATAGATTAGGGCCTAATGAATTTATTTCAATTGACTGATTTCCTTATATGAACTGTAACTCAGCAAAATCTTAGAAATTGTTGCATGTTGAGTTTATATTTTTGTTCAGTATATTTATTCCAATGGAAAGTAGATACCAGGCAGGACCTGAGATGCCACTTTGGACTAGATCTAGGTAGGAATTTTGTTCACCAAACTGTACCGTAAATTTCACAATCCAAAACTTATCCAAATGGGAGGTCCATTTCACTTAAGTTTATTCTCGACCATTTTGTGAATACTAGCAGATACAAGCAGTTTGCATGTGCCGATCCGCATGGTGCTGCAATTATCATTGTAAAGTCATATTATAGAAGACCAAGCAGACAAAAAATCTGGAACAAAGACAGGAAAAGTCTGTCCCATTTCTAAGGTCACTACCCTACCCTACTGTTTCGTCTTTTACTGGCAGGGAAATTGAATATAAACACAACATGTAAAGTGTTGGTCCCATGTTTCACGAGCTGAAATAGAATATCCCAGAAATGTTCCATGCACACAAAAAGCTTCTTTCAAAGGTTGTGCACACATTTGCTTACATCCCTGTTAGTGAGCATTTCTCCTTTGCCAAAATAATACATCCACCTGACAGTTGTGGCATATCAAGAAGCTGATTAAACAGCATGATCATTACACAGGTGCATCTTGTGCTGGGGACAATAAAATGCTACTAAAATGTGCTGTTTTGTCACAACACAAAGCCACAGATGTCTCTAGTTTTGAAGGAGCATGCAATTGGCATGCTGACTGCAGGAATATCCACCAGAGCTGTTGCCAGAGAATTTAATGTTAATTTCTCTACCATAAGCCGCCTCAAACGTTGTTTTAGAGAATTTGGCAGTACGTCCAACTGGCCTCACAACAGCAGACCATGTGCAACAGCACCCCAGGACCTCCACATCTGGCTTCTGCACCTGCGGGATCGTCTGAGACCAGACACCCGGACAGCTGGTGAAACTGAGGAGTATTTCTGTCTGTAATAAAGCCCTTGTGGGGAAAAACTCATTCTGATTGGCTGGCTACCCAGTGGGTCCCCTGCCCAGTCATGTGAAATCCATAGATTATGGCCAAAGAAATTTATTGAAATTGACTGATTTCGTTATATGAACAGTAACTAAGTAAAAAAAAAAAAATAAATGTTGTGTTTATATTTTCTGTTCCGTGTAGAATCAGCCAAATAGGCATAGAGAACATTGCACAATCCTGTGTGCCTTACCTTCCCTGGCTGAATTGAAAGTAGTGAATAATTTCTTGGGGAGCTCTACCGATATTGAATTTGTGTTTGTACACATCAAATTGCAATCACAGTGAGAAATATCCATTTGTACATGTAATTCAAATATAGCATCAAATGCCAAAGTGGGTTTAGAGTAGAGCTATTTTTTGTTATTGGAGGAAAACATCTAACCATGGGCATATTTTTTACAGTATATTCATGCATGAATAAATCTAATTAATGCAAAGGACCAAAGGGACTTCATGACTCATAACTTCATAAAGAATGATTGCAAGCTGTTGATTTGAATCAAAAGTCTGTGCAACCATAGCTGCGGGAAGTAGGGGTACTGAGGGTGCTGCAGCACCCTCTGATAAATCAATATATATATATATATATACAGTGGGGAGAACAAGTATTTGATACACTGCCAATTTTGCAGGTTTTCCTACTTACAAAGCATGTAGAGGTCTGTCATTTTTATCATAGGTACCCTTCAACTGTGAGAGACGGAATTTGCACGCGTTCTTCTTGTTTTAGTCTGGCTGCACGTTCTCATTCTTGTTTGGCTGTACATTCATCTTGTCTTCCCTATGCTCCAACTCTAATTTCTGTTGTTCAAGCTCTACTTTTTGTTGCACCAACTTTGCCTTTAGTTTTAACTCCCTTAGTTGCACGTCTACGGGATGTTCTCTACTACATGTAGTGCCCTTTATCAGCCTCACTCAACGAGAGGATTTCCTCTTCCACCAAAATAGTACCGATCAACTCTTTGGCTACTGCTTTTGGATCGCCAGATGCCACTTTGATGTCATAATGCTATGCGATGAGCAGAGTCGCCTATGTGCATTCATCTAGCATCTCCCATGTATGGGTTTCCACAAATGCTTCCAACTTAAAGTCCATTACTATTTTTTATTTTATTAGCCTGTGTGTTTATGTAACTTTCAAAATGATTCCACTGTAATATTCATATGTGTAAACATACTGAATTATAATTGGATGCATTTTACCGCCGTATCATACTGTGCTATGATTGGTTAAGACCACCCAGATGGTTAGGTCATGAGCAGTTGATCATGTTTGGAGATACGTGAACATGCAAGTTATAGCTAGCTAATAAAGACCTACTTTATGAAATATCCTGTAGTACTGCATTTTATTATTTTGTACAAAACGTGCAAAACAAGACATCCACCATCCACATATAACCCCTCAAGGTGGATGTCAGTGACAGAAACTCTACTACAAAAGCGTAATTTGAACATTCAAATATCTTGGCACAGCAGAGCGTCAAAGTAGGTGACTAGAGCGACTACCATACTCATGGGAAACAATATCCCACATAAGCCCCCCATTTTGTTACATTCCCCAACAAGAAAACCAATGATGTTGCTCAAACAGAAGGGCGAACTAACAAATAATCACTGATACAACCAAAATGAAACAAATGGGGGTTTAGGAGGGGTCCTGACAGATACTCATGGGGGTGTCCACTGAAAATTGACTAGCAACAACAACTGGAACCTAAAAGACACCAAAGAGCACCCATAAAATGTTGCCCTAGAAGAGGCAAACTAAGTTAAAACCCACACCAAACCTAAAGACAGAAAGCGAACCAAAAAATTGTGCAAAACAACAACAGGGAAGATCAGACAAAGGAATATTTTTCTAGACCTCAAGTAGGGCACGCCATCTACAGGTGTTGACGTTCCACATCTCCCAAGACAACTGGAGTACTGGACCAGCCACTCTTAAATAACACCTGGGTCAGCACAGGTGAAACACCTTCCCAATAACGAGATGGCAACCAGCACAGGTGTAACGCATGCTGACTAACAAGGTAACTCCAAATCGGTGCGACCTACTGTACGTGCTAAAGTGCTAAAAGTCCAACCTCAAAACATAAATGGAAAAACCAAAACCTGTCACAGTAAACAAATAAACAAAATATTAAGGCTTTAAATCTTTAATAGCTCTTACACAAAGTGTGCCATGATCATGAAAATAAGACATTCTGAATCAGGAGAGGATGGACAAAAATACACTGCTCATTTTTTGTTGACATTTTGAAGATAAGATTTAAAGCTGTAAGAATTGTTTAAATAGCTCTTACACAAAGCATGCCATGACTATGAAAATTATACTGTATTTTCGGAAGCAGAGGAGGATGGACAAAAATCCACTGTTTTCTTTATTTTTGTATTATTAAAAAGCTAGGGTGGGATAGGGTGGTACCCATAGAATGAAGAATGACAAGAGCTTCCAAAATGATATGTGATTGTTTTGTCAAACATTCTGAAAAAATCATAAAGATAAAAAAGTGGTTAGAATTGGATTCATCCTGATATGTGTTGGTTCCATTTAAATCAGTGTTTTCTGGCCGTTCTTTGGGATTAAAATTCTCTTTTATTTTTGTAATTACATATTTATTTATATTTTTTACCACTGCTCTATCCTTTGTGTTTGATTGCTATTCTGTGGGCTTAAGATTTACACACATATACAGTGGGGAGAACAAGTATTTGATACACTGCCGATTTTGCAGGTTTTCCTACTTACAAAGCATGTAGAGGTCTGTAATTTCTATCATGGGTACACTTCAACTATGAGAGACGGAATCTAAAACAAAAATCCAGAAAATCACATTGTATGATTTTTAAGTAATTAATTTGCATTTTATTGCATGACATAAGTATTTGATACATCAGAAAAGCAGATCTTAATATTTGGTACAGAAACCTTTGTTTGCAATTACAGAGATCATACGTTTCCTGTAGTTCTTGACCAGGTTTGCACACACTGCAGCAGGGATTTTGGCCCACTCCTCCATACAGATCTTCTCCAGATCCTTCAGGTTTCGGGGCTGTCGCGGGGCTATACGGACTTTCAGCTCCCTCCAAAGATTTTCTATTGGGTTCAGGTCTGGAGACTGGCTAGGCCACTCCAGGACCTTGAGATGCTTCTTACGGCGCCACTCCTTAGTTGCCCTGGCTGTGTGTTTCGGGTCGTTGTCATGCTGGAAGACACAGCCACGACCCATCTTCAATGCTCTTACTGAGGGAAGGAGGTTGTTGGCCAAGATCTCGCGATACATGGCCCCATCCATCCTCCCCTCAATACGGTGCAGTCATCCTGTACCCTTTGCAGAAAAGCATCCCCAAAGAATGATGTTTCCACCTCCATGCTTCACGGTTGGGATGGTGTTCTTGGGGTTGTACTCATCCTTCTTCTTCCTCCAAACACGGCGAGTGGAGTTTAGACCAAAAAGCTCTATTTTTGTCTCATCAGACCACATGACCTGCTCCCATTCCTCCTCTGGATCATCCAGATGGTCATTGGCAAACTTCAGACGGGCCTGGACATGCGCTGGCTTGAGCAGGTGGACCTTGCGTGCGCTGCAGGATTTTAATCCATGACGGTGTAGTGTGTTACTAATGGTTTTCTTTGAGACTGTGGTCCCAGCTCTCTTCAGGTCATTGACCAGGTCCTGCCGTGTAGTTCTGGGCTGATAACTCACCTTCCTCATGATCATTGATGCCCCACGAGGTGAGATCTTGCATGGAGCCCCAGACCGAGGGTGATTGACCGTCATCTTGAACTTATTCCATTTTCTAATAATTGCGACAGTTGTTGCCTTCTCACCAAGCTGCTTGCCTATTGTCCTGTAGCCCATCCCAGCCTGTTGCATGTCTACAATTTTATCCCTGATGTCCTTATACAACTCTCTGGTCTTGGCCATTGTGGAGAGGTTGGAGTCTGTTTGATTGAGTGTGTGGACAGGTGTTTTTTATACAGGTAACGAGTTCAAACAGGTGCAGTTAATACAGGTAATGAGTGGAGAACAGGAGGGCTTCTTAAAGAAAAACTAACAGGTCTGTGAGAGCCGGAATTCTTACTGGTTGGTAGGTGATCAAATACTTATGTCATGCAATAAAATGCAAATTAATTACTTAAAAATCATACAATGTGATTTTCTGGATTTTTGTTTTAGATTCCGTCTCTCACAGTTGAAGTGTACCTATGATAAAAATTACAGACCTCTACATGCTTTGTAAGTAGGAAAACCTGCAAAATCGGCAGTGTATCAAATACTTGTTCTCCCCACTGTATATATATATATTCACAGTGAATGGACCATAATTTGTGGATAACTTTGGATAGCTGCATGCATCTCTCAAATGCATGTGAATGGAATAAAGAGTTGTCACAATAATAAAGAAAGTACATTTTCTCCTTCAACCCGAGGTTCTCGCCAGCCATCTTGCATTTCCTGATCATTATAATTCCTTCCATCTGGATTTTGGAACTACATCACCAGGAAAACAAATAGTGGCCCTCAGGTACAGAAAACAGAGATGGAGAGAAATCGTACAGCTCCATGTTCAATGCATGAATGAAAGTTATGAAACATTTACTTACAACTTCACTTATCTAATTTCAGTTTAAGAAAATTAACTCATGGGAAAATGTGAGAAGCATGATTTCTCTGAACGAAACTGTGGGGAATTTAACTGTTCAAACTTATCTAAACTGGAACTAGTTTTAGTTTCTAGACTATTCTAGATTTCACTTTTCTTAAATCTACTGTAGCTAGGACCCTTGACCTTAATCCATAAATTAACATTCAGAAGACAAGGTAAATTCACATGGCCTATCTACACAGATGTTGATGTATTCACAAATTCACAGTCAACAACAGGGTCACATCTAAGTAAGTACTTTCCATTATTAACATACACTTAGTATACCAAACATTAAGAACACCATGTTTTGCCCTCAGAACAGTCTCAATTCGTCGGGGCATGGACTCTACAAGGTGTCGAAAGTGTTCCACGGGGATGCTGGCCCATGTTGACTCCAATGCTTCTCACAGTTGTGTCAAGCTGGCTATATGTCCTTTGGGTGTTGGAACATTCTTGATACACACGGGAAACTGTTGAGTGTGAAAAACCCAGCAGATTTTCAGTTCTTGACACAAACCGGTGTGCCTGGCACCTACTACCATACCCCGTTCAAAGGCACTTAAATATTTTGTCTTGCCCATTCACCCTCTGAGTGGCACATATACATAATCCATGTATCAATTGTCTCAAGGCTTAAAATTCCTTCTTTAACCTGTCTCCTCCTCTTCATCTACACTGATTCAAGTGAATTTAACAAGTGACATCAATAAGGGATCATAGCTTTCACCTGGTCAGTCTATAGCTGTGTTCGAATACTCATACTAACCGCACTAATCATACTATTTGTGATGTAAATTGAGTATATAGTATTCTTATTGGTCATAGTATGGATATAGTTAATATGCCAGCAGTTCCTGGATGTCGTACTACATTCACCAAAATACGAAGTATACAAGCAGTGGACACTAGGGTCCATAATACAATTCTTCAGAAAATGGGGGTGGCTTCACATTGTTTTCAAATTTGAAGAAAATGGCGGAAAATATGCAGCCGAAGTCCAGGACAATGACCCTAAGCACACAGCCAAGACAACGCAGGAGTGGCTTCGGGACAAGTCTCTGAATGTCCTTGAGTGTCCCAGCCAGAGCCCGGACTTGAACCTAATCGAACATCTCTGGAGAGATCTGAAAATAGCTGTGCAGTGACGCTCCCCATGCAACCTGACAGAGCTTGAGAGGATCTGCAGAGAAGAATGGGAGAAACTCCCCAAATACAGGTGTGCCAAGCTTGTAGCATCTTAGCCAAGAAGGCTCGAGGCTGTAATCGCTGCCAAAGGTGCTTCAACAAAGTAATAAGTAAATGTTCTGAATACTTATGTAAATGTTATATTTCATTTTTCCTTTTTAATAAATTTGCAAACATTTCTAGAAATCTGTTTTTGATTTGTCATTATGGGGTATTGTGTGTAGATTGATGAGGGAATTTAATACATTTTAGAATAAGGCTGTAATGCAACAACATTTGGAAAAAGTCAACAGGTCTGAAAACTTTCCGAATGCACTATATAGGTCTAAAAAGGGCCTTAAATGGCCTCTTTCATAATAAATGGTTTGTGATACTAATGTAAAACCCATTTAAACATCCCGTCTCCCAATTGTTTCTATGTGAGAATTACCAGAACAATGAGATACCAATGGGCGTAGAATCGGCCCATTGACTAGTTGAGCTGTGTGTTCTGTATTCCTCCCAGGGAGAACAGCCCTCAGCTGGTGTATATAATACTAGCGGGGTGGACCTGGAGCATGTTACAGTTTCCTCTCCATCTGGCTGGTGGGTCTACATTTCATTTTATTATTCATATTTTGCAGTGAACTTAACTCTCCTCGTACACAGGCTATGGAGACGTTCGAATGTTGAGGCGCATATTCTTTAGGGTGAATTACAGATTTGATGATATTTACATGCTGATGCCAAGACTTTCATGGTGGGTTTGAGGGTATATTTGAGTGGGACAGCCATATCATAGACAGCATTATGGATGTCACATCTATGAAGGTAAACCTTAAGATTTCTTATCCTTAATTTCATTATCTGTTGTAGACATTGAACTGCAGAGAGCCTCCCCCACATCCCCACCTACTTTATCAAGTTCTCTCTTTGTAGCATGACTGTGGCCAGAAAAAACTCACCCAATAAGGGATATGTTTAGAATTTTGCTAAACATTTGAAACGAGACAAACCAGCGCTATCGTAGCCAAGTTGCAACACAAACAGCTGAGCTGATTTGTGTGCTTATCACTGTGTGCTTATCACCACTTCCTACACATAAACTACAAGGATCTCACCAAAGATAATAGGAAGATGCAACACTTAATAAAGATGCACTCCGGGATCCATATTCTTAACATATTTTACGAATTGGATTCATAACATATCATGTAAATAGAAAAATGCGTATCATACAAATTGCAAAAATCGTAACATATCACATGAAATGGATGACATGATAATATACAATTGGATGACGTAGTTAACAAAAAACAGGGATCACTTTTGGCTCGTGAGCAACACTTTCATAACTACTGACTGAAATAATGTAAAAGCTAGATTGCATCTTAAAGGGATAGTTTGGAATTTTGGCAACTTCCCTTGAGCTAGCGCTAGTTAGCAATTGTGCTAATGCTTGGTAGCAACTTCCTTCAAGCTAAACGCAGATACATAAAAATGGTATCCACGAGTTCATCTGACTCTGCGTAGATAACGGGCTTCATTACCAAAATTCCAAATGATCCCTTTAGACAACTTCCACCACATCGGGTGGGGTTTCAGTAGTCTGAAAGTACGTTATTCAAAAAGAGCAAACAGTAAGTCATGTCATTCATATTATAGCAGTGCTATAGCCTAAGTTCTTTCTCTTTCCTTTCAGGACCACATCGTTAATGTCAGTACTCCCTGGACATGATTCTCAGTTATCTGAACTGTGAATGTGGACATTTTCCATTAAACTCCCCTTAACCTGGACACCCGCCTTAACCTTGTTCTGCACGAACATTTTGTAGTGGTAGCTATCGGCCTTGAGCCGGCACCTAAGATTTCTTATTACATTCATGGTACGTCGATTCTCTACCACCTTACTCCTATTTTTCAATTATTGTAGGTACTTACAATTGCATCTTGTAAGTGCATTCTCACTACATTACGAGTGGATGGTTTCTTATCCACTTATCGTACATCCTTTCAGGTTGTGAATAATTCAGTAGATTGGGGTAGGTATTTTCTGAGAACAAGGGAGGCCGTAATGAACTCTTAATGATCCTCAACCCAGAATTATTTAGCCACACGGCTATAATGGATTTCAGGAAGTTTGAGTTATTGGTAGTTTGCCTGACAATAGCTTACTCCATCAGCCAAGCAATGAGGAACTGAAGTGGGCCTTTATCTGTTTAAAGCTGACAGATGTTCCCAAATCCCTGTATACAATATAAAACGTAATGTCAACTTTGAGTAAGTCCTTAAAACCTCTTAAGGATCCGCCCCTTTAAAATGTTTACTTAAAATTACATACCCAACTCTAACTGCCTGTAGCTCAAGACCTGAAGCAAGGATATGCATATTCTTGATACCATTTGAAAGAACACTGAAGTTTGTGGGAATGTGAAATTAATGTAGGAGAATATAACACAGATCTGGTAAAAGATAAAGAAAAAAAACATGCGTTTTTTGTACCATCTTTGAAATGCAAGAGAACGGCATGATGTATTATTCCAGCCCAGGCGCAATTTAGATTTTGGCCACTAGATGGCAGCAGTGTATGTGCGTTTTAGGCTGATCCAAGCTCAAGACTGCCCAAATGTGCCTAATTGGTTTATTAATAACTTCAAGTTAACTGTGCACTCAAACAATAGCATGGTATTCTTTCACTGTCATAGCTACTGTAAATTGGACAGTGCAGTTAGGTTAACAAGAATTTAAGCTTTCTGCCAATATCAGATGTCTATGTCCTGGGAAATTCTTGTTATAACCTCATGCTAATCGCGTTAGCTCAACCGTCCCGCGGTGGAACCAACAATCCCGTAGAGGTTAACCAGATCAGAACGCCTTCGAGGACCACCTTCAGGCACTGACTGAGAACGATGGAGGTTTTTGAACAGGTAAAAATGATTGTCCGCTGTTAATATATTTTCTGGCCCACCAAGAGATGTAAGAAATTAATTTGTAATATAATAGTGTTTATTTCTCTTATCAGGGGGAGACTGAACATTGACAAGGCATAGGAGAGCTACCGGAGCAGAATCAAGAAGGGGACCAAGTGCCACGACATCCGGGAGAATTACTTCGTTTGGAAGGCGAGACCTGGGACACCTCGCTGCTGTCGCTCCTAGCTGGGTTCACCATCTGTTAAGGTGAATAACATATAAAATAACCTGAAGCTAGTTTTAGTTTCCCTAACACTGATATTTTTGTCGTCCTTCAGTGGAAGTTGTAATAATGGCGCTGTGAGTCAGGTGAAACATTTAATAAAACAAAACCAGTAATGAGACAATTCCATAAGGCCACATGCCAATAAACAAGAACAATACCAACTGGTGAGAAAACATAAGGGAGTGACATAAAAGGGAAGATAATGAAGTCCAGGTGTGAATCATGATTAACAGGTGTGCGTAATGATGAATCCCAGGACCGATGGTTAGTATTCTGGTGATGTCGTATGCCGGAGGGGAGAAGCAGATGTGACAGTGCCGGCTGGAAACCCAAAACACACTGGAAGGGGGTCAACCCAGTGGAGGAGTGATGTAGGGAGTTCTGGGCGTACTCTGCCCAGGGAAGGAATCGTGCCCACTCACCCTGCCGATCCTGACAGTAACTCCTCAGAAACATCACCAGCTCCTGGTTCACCCTCTCCACCTGCCCGTTAGACAGGCTGATATCCGTAAGTGAGGCTAACCGTGACCCCGAGCTTCTCTAAGGCTCTCCAACCTTGTGATGTGAACTGGGTGAACGGTTGGAGACGATGTCCTCCGGAAGGCAATAATGCTGGAAGAGTGCCTCGGCGACCTGGAGAGCAGTGGGGAGACCATGAAGAGGGATTAAAAGCGAGGGGGGGGGGGGATTCGGTTACAAAGTCAAAGAATAGATGTGACCAAGGTCGCTGAGACATGGGAAGTGCCAGGAGCTTCCCTGCTGGATCATTCCGGGGGGGGGGGGGGGGGGGGGGGGCTTGGTTTGAGCACATCTGGAACAGGAGTTGACATACCGAGTGACATCCTGCACCAAGGTGGGCCACCAGTACTTCTCAGTGATGGAGTAGATGGTGCAAGAAATACCTGGATGACCAGCGACGACAGCTGTGTTCCCAGGTCAGCAGCCAATCAGCAGCCAAATTTCATGGAGAAAAAGCTCAAGGATGCAATTACAATGGGGTACCCTGTCTTTGTTGCAAAACTGCCCCCACGCACACTTCAGATACGTCTACCTCAACTACAAAGGTAGCGTGGGATCTGGGTGTTATAGCAAGGAGGCGGAGGTGAAACACTGCTTGGAAACAAAAGGCCTCATCGGTTGCTGGAGACCACACCACCCTACGAGGTCCATCCTTGAGGGAGGTGATAGGGGCAGCGACGGCGCGCTGAAGTTCCTGATGAAGCGGCGGTAAAAGTTGGCAAACACCAGAAACCGTTGTAACCCCTTGATGGGGGTTGGGACTGGCCATGACCTTACAGCATCTACCTTCTTGTCCTCCATTCTCACTCCCTGCGGGCTAATTTGGTAACCCAGGAAGGATACAGACCTCTGGTGGAATTGGCACTTCTCTGCCTCGATGAACAGGTGATTAACCAAGCGGCGTTCCAGGACAGCGCGAACGTGGGTGGTGTGGTCTTTCAGGTTGGTCGAGAAGATCAGGATGTCATCGATGCATACAATCACCTGCCGTTCAACCATGTCCCTGAACACCTCATTGCCGAATGCCTGGAAAACGTACGGAGCATTGGCTAAGCCAAAGGGCATAACCAAATACTGGTAGTGACCAGACACCGTGCTGAATGCTGTCGTCCACTCATTCCCCTCCCGGATGTGGATCAGATTGTAGGCACTCCGCAGGTCCACTTTGGTGAAGAACTGAGCCCCGCGGAGCTGCTCTATGGTTGACGGCACCAACGGGAGAGGGTACCGTAATCCTCCCTCCTTTTTGGCCACGAAGAAGAAACCAGCTGACGCAGGGGACGTGGAAGTCCGGAGGAAACCTTGTTGGAGCGCCTCTTGAATGTAATGCTCCATGGCCTGGGTCTCAGTCACAGACAGAGGGTAGATGCGTCTGTGCAGAGGTATAGCACCGGAAAACAGGTCGATGGCACAGTCCCAGGGGTGATGAGGGAAACAACAAGCGCGGGTCTTGGAGAACACCTCCTTAAGGTCCTGGTATTCCTCGGATGTTGGACGGAAAGGCAACCATAGGACTCACAACCGACGTGGAACAGGGAAGCAGATCTTCCGGCATTCCGGTGACCAGTCTGATTTTCATCTTCAACCATGAGATGATAGGGTTATGGCGTTGGAGCCAAGGGAGGCCGAGGATGATTGTGACCTGGTGCACTTGTGATGAAGATGCTCTACTGATGATTGGACTCCATGGTGAGGGTGAGTGGTTGAGTGATGTTTTTAATTATTCCAGATTCCAATGGCCAACAGATGAGTCCTTGAACCCTAAAAGGAGAGGAGAGCGGCTAGATGGTAATGTTGAGGGAGGCAAGGGTCTGATCCATAAAGTTACCTGCGGAGCCGGAATTCACTTAAGCTGTAGACAGTACATGAGGGACAGTCAGCCAGAGTGATGACTCCGAAAAGTTTAGCAGAAGAGCTGAATCTGGATTACTCACTCCTGGTCCAAGGGATGGAACATCACCTGACCGTCCCTCTGCTCTAGTGGATCCTGAAGTACCGGACACCACTGGAGCTTATGCCCTTCTTGCCCACAATACAGACATAGCCCCAGCTGTATCCGTCTGCGTCGTTCCGCCGTGGAAAAGCGTGTGACCCCTACCTCCATGGGTTCAGGCTCTGATCCTGAGTACTCGCCAAAGGAGGAAGAGAAGCGATGAGAATGCCGATGCTCCCAGAGAAGGTTATCCAGGCAGACGTGGACACCTGAGTCCAGGTGTGAATCATAATGATTAACAGGAGCGCGTAATGATGAGTGCCAGGAGTGCGTAATGATGAATCCCAGGACCGGTGGTTAGTATTCTGGCGACGTCGTACGCCGGAGGGGAGGAGCAGGAGAAGATGTGACAGAGGCCAACAATCTTTTCCAGTTGGAGCAGTTGGATGGTCGACCACTGAAAGCACTGACGCGAAGCCCAATAGACAAAGTATGTTAAGCTTTGGTTGACATTTGAGAAAGCAAGAAATGGTAGTTATGCTGAGTTTATGAAAATGTACCTCTTCAATTTACCTCTCCACATGACTTTAGGACCATCGACTGTCCAAGCCCCCCAGGAATAATCCCATCCACCAGAACCACTGAGTTCGGATCGGTCTGATTCTCTGTGCTCTGAGTCGGAGGGGGACCAGCTTGCGTTAGGCTATACCTTCCAAAAGTGTTGAAAAGTACATATCTCCCATTTATAACTCTGCACGAATCCATCAAATTTTCTCACAGTAAAGTATAACCTATGTGTTTGCTTGTTTACGTCTCCGTCTCCTACCCTGTTCCCTTTAACTCTGCTCCTGTTCTCCAGGACCTAGGGGTTCTGCCCAACACCCAGACGTGGATCCACCTGATGTCCTACATTACCAACAACCCTCCAACTTTTCATTACATCACCTGCAGCTACTGTTATTGTCATGTTGTCATTATCTGCTAAGAAAGCTTTCTTGCTCTATCATACTGGGCACATAATATGTGAGATACACAGATTAACTAAAAACACTAGCACTGCAAACACTCAGATCAAAGAAAGCAGCAGTGCCTGGACCTTGCAGGATCCTACTTCAAGTCCCCATTCCGAGACTGGCTGCCTGTTGAGAACAAGTGACAGGCAGAACCTCCCACCCACACACCAGAATTCAGTATTTTAGTCTATTATTGCCATGTGAGTGTACAAAAACAAATAATCTGAAAATAAATGACAACTGTACCAAAACATATCAAGTTTGTGTTAAAATCTTAATTATTGCCTGTTTGGTTTTCACGTTTCACAAGGTGTTCATTATTGTAAGTTATCCTTTGATGGTATTTATTTGTTCCACATTATTCATTGTATCCTAGAACCTATGATACATATATTCAACCACAATGAGCTATATGAGAAAAAAAATCATAGACTACTAAAATGATATTTCAGTGTAGAAAAGGTTCAAATAAAAACATGACAGGCAGACAAGCCAGTGTATGAATCAAACAGATTTGCCAAGGAATGGAGTGGAAAATAGCTGACTTTGATCTGTAAGGTAAGTAACATTAATGTGTCAAGCAGATTACAAGTTCTCTTTGCCATTTCTGAGATGTAGCAACGTTTAAGACATGGATTTCATGTTGTAATGTTAACAAGGTACCCAAAAGTAGTTTGAAGTAATGTTTAAATTTTATTAGCTAAACAAAACTTGTTTAAACAGCAAAATTGTCACTGAAATCAGCCTGGCAGTCTACCAATTAATTGTAATTATGTTCCGGCTCCCCGCCATCAGAAAAAAACTGGCCCGCAGCTGAATATAGTTGATGATCCCTGTGTTAAACCCTGATAAGGTATGACTTGCTAAAAACAGAAATATACACTTGTAAGCATCAAACTGAAGGCAGGAATGCAGAAAAAAAGTGACAGATTAACAGTTATTATTGCCTGATAAAAATAAAAAACACAATTTAGAATTATCAGTTCTGCAAAAGTGCACTTTATTGAAAATATACTGTCACTTTAGATCCAAACTTTTTGTTTTTTTACATAAAAGTTATTTACAGAATAGTTATTCATATTAGATAGAAAAAGGACAAACAAAGAAAGGACAAAGATACAAAAAATAAATCAAACGAACAAATTCAATACACATCCATAATTGTACTCTTTTTCAGGTCCTTTGAGTAGAGCCATGTGACATTTACATCGTGACCGTGCTGGCAGGTAGAGTGGTTTTGTCCAGGTCGTCAAAGTATGGATGGCTCATAGCCTGTCTAGCAGAGATCCTCTTGGGTGGGTCATAGATCAGCGTTTTCTACAAATGAGGACGATAGGAAGTTATGAAGCGACACATTCTACAGAAGGTGGGACATGGTCACTTTCATTTGTATCCTAAAGACTACTGCTGTGCTGACAGAACAATAGGTCACTTCAATATCACTAATACTATCCAAAACACAACCAGCCCCTTGAAAAAGACAGATGCACCGCGCTTCTACAGTAACAATGTTTCATAATCAATCTGAATAAATATGAGGAGAAGAGGGAAACTGTCTTACAGCGAGCAGATCAATGCCATTCTTATCTAGGTTTTTCACCATGGAGGACAGATTCCCTGACTTCCACTTGGGGAACGTGTTCTTGTAGTCAGGCAGAGATTCTACCTCTGGCCAGATGTCATTGTTGGGAGTACCAAGGGCCCTGGAAAAGAAAGAAACCATGGTTGATAAATACTTAATTCAAGGAGATCATAAAATATCATACAGTATGCCCATCATGGAGCAATTATCTCAGTGTTGACTGTTAACCACTCAACTTATCAATTCTGGATGGCCCATTGCCCACCACAGCGCAATCAAATGTCCGAATCTAGCATCAAATAGCTACATTGTCTACAACAACAAAACTAACATTCACATTTATTGATTAACCAACCTAGATGTTGGTAGCAGTAGGATTTGTTATATTACAGATGTGTATATTCACATGCAAATATGCTGAGTGTACAAAACATTAGTAACACCTGCTCTTTACATGACAGACTGACCAGGTGAATCCAGGTGAAAGCTATGATCCCTTATTGATGTCACCTGGTGTAACTCAACATTAGAAAGGTGTTCCAAATGTTTTGTACACTCAGTGTATACCTGAAGATCCTGAAGAGCTGGTCAATCTCTGAGTCTCCATGGAAAAGTGGTTTCTTTGTGGCCAACTCCGCAAAGATGGTCCCGATACTCCAGACATCCACAGGGGTGGAGTACCGTGCGGCACCCAGCAGAACCTCAGGAGCCCTGTACCACAGTGTCACAACCTGGACACAAAGACACAGTTAATGATGCCATTAAAATGTACGCACACACACACACACACCTTATGATAGCCTTACTTTACATGTGTATCTGCTAATGCTCTTTGGAAATGAACTATGTGGTGTTCTGGCTTACCTCGTGGGTATATACCCGGACTGGCACCCCGAAGGCCCTGGCCAACCCAAAGTCTGCCAGCTTGATCACTCCCTTGTTGTCAATCAGCAGGTTCTGGGGCTTCAGGTCTCTGTGGAGGACCCTTCTACAGTGGCAGAACAGGATGCCCTCCAAGATCTGGTATAGATAGCTCTGGATGGGGGAGATAGTAGCAGAGGGTTAAAATTCACCTACTGGCAAGAAACACTGTTTACATCCAATACAACTTGGACTAAAAACACTAAGTTGGTATACTAAGAGCAGAAAGTGAAAAAAATAAATACAAACAAAGTTATGTGCATCATGACTGCCTCGCCCTGAGTGGGGTCAATACCTTCACAAGCATGGGGTCCATGTACTGGCCCGAGGGGATAGAGTCTAGGTATTTCTTCAGGTCCATGGAAAGGAACTCAAAGATGAGGTACAGTCTGGACTCCTGCATCAGCACATCTAGAAGGCTGTTTGGAGACAAAATACATGTTATTTGTTTATGTAGACACTAGACAGCTAATATGATATGGCGATAGCAAAACCTGCTCAGAGCCTATTTGGAATGATGGTGTGTCTGAGCTTTGAACTGATAAGACATCACATCTACTTTCTTGTTACCTGGCTACTGTAAACTCTTTAGGAACCCCACAGACACAAACACACTACATACCGTACAACATTAGGGTGCGCTAGCTCTTTGAGCAGAGAGATCTCTCTAACAGCTGTGCTTGGCACTCCCTCCTCCTCACTCTCCAGTCGGATCTTCTTCATGGCCACTATCTGGCCTGTCGACTTGTGTCTGCCTTTGTACACAACCCCATAGGTACCTGGAAATCACAAGAACAATCATGCTTTACTATGTTGTGTAGCTAACTTGATGAATAATGTAGAGCGGCAAGTGGTACCGCTGCACCGAGTCTGGAACCAACAGGATCCTGAAGTTTTTTTAATTTTTTACCTTTATTTAACTAGGCAAGTCAGTTAAGAACGAATTCTTATTCACAATGACAGCCTACCCCGGACGATGCTGGGCCAATTGTGCGCCGCCCTATGAGACTCCCAATCACGGCCGGATGTGATACAGCCTGGATTCAAACCAGGGAGTGTAGTGAAACCTCTTGCACTAAGATGCAGTGTCTTAGACCGCTGCACCACAAGTGTCTACTCCCAAGAAATAAGACTGGTAAATAGTGAACAGAAATATCTACACAGACTGACTCTTGACTCATCACATATGCTGCTGTTAGCTATCCTGTTGCCTAATCACTTACCCCTACCTATGTGTACATATCTACCTCAATTACCTTGTATCCCTGCACATCTACTTGGTACTGGTACCCCGTGTATATAGCCAAGTTATCGTTACCCATTATTATCGTTCTATTATTTTTTATCTCTGCATTGTTGGGAGAGGCCAATAAATAAGCATTTCACTGTTAGTTGACGAAGTATGTGACAAGTTAAATTAGATTTGATTAACAGGTTGGAAGAAAATACAAAGAAGAAAATCTAATGACATGCACACAAGTCTAGCAAGCTAGATATAGCAGGTTCAAAATTATATACATATTAGTCTAGATAGATAGCAAGTTTGGGGGGGGAACAAATCAAAGTTGAGGAAATAACATACCCTCTCCGATTTTCTCTATTTTCACGTAATCCTCCATTGTTCCCTGAAAAAAAAAACAGTCTAGGTTACGAAAGCCATTTATGCAATTTAAAATGAACGATAGGTCAAAATAGGTTACGAAAGTCATTTATGCAATTTAAAATGAACGATAGGTCAAAATAGCCAACTTAGTTTGTGTTTGTTGGAGTTAACTACAGTAGCTAGATTTAGTTAAGAAACCTCGCGTAATCTAACAAGTGTTAGGGAAAAAAGCATGACGTCTGCGTTAAGAAAATAGATAGTCAACTAACGTTATCTAAATACTTGCCTAACGTTACCTACCTAACTTAGGTAGCCAGCCAACACTGAACATTATATTAGTATCATTACTCGATAACAAAACAAGTATAACATTACTTTGTGACATTTAATGTGACGCCTTGTTAGTAATAATTTCCAATATCCTCGTTTTCAAAAACTGTGCATGTGATAGCTAGCTAGCGAATGTTTCCCTCAATGCTAGCTAGTTACATTTTCAATTTCATGACAACTGCTACAATACAATCGATCAAACAAACAAAGAATACATGTTGCTAAAAATGTAAAACTTTTATACCGGTCGTGCCATGTCGTTGTGTAACGCGACTGTTGAATGGAAAATGAGTGTGGCTCTATTACAGTCAGCTAGCTAGAGTACTACTGCTGGGTGCACTCTTTTCGAATTGGCCGCGGGACTGCTAGCTTTCAAAACCAAGCAATCACGTCGCTGGATGTCTTTCAAAAGAGCCAATCCGGAGGAGGACAATTCGAAGCAGGATATGATGGTTTTAAAGTTTAAACAGAGAGGAAGGGGCGAAGCGAGATGGAAACTTAAATATGTCTCCTCCAGCAAGTTGGCTTTTTTTTTCCACTAAGCGGAGGTTTTGTATGGTCAATTAGAAGGTCGAATTTGGTCAACAAAAATGCAATGTCTTATGTGCTACGTGAGTCTTATTTGATCGAATATAAGTTCCATAATGGTTAAATTGTTACGATTTTACTGACATCGCGGCAACTTTGAGAAAAAAAACGTTATATTGGAGTTGTGCCTGGGTTATTGCTATATGGTATCATTGGGGCGTCCCTACCCTATTAATGCCTACCTTTACTTTAACAATAACCCCCTGGCCCCTTGAAAACGTCAGAGTTGGGACGTCCCAAGGATTGCATATAGCAAGAACCGGTGTGCCTGTTGTTCAATCAAATCAAACTTTATTTGCCACATGCACTGAATTGTAGTGTAGACTTTACCGTGAAATGCTTACTTACAAGCCCTTAACCAACAGTGCAGTTCAAGAAGAAGAAAATATTTACCAAGTAGGCAAAAATAAAAAGTAATAATAAAAAGTAACACAATAAGAACAACAATAACTAGGCTATATACAGGGGCACCGGTACCGAGTCAGTGTGCGGGGGTACAGGCTAGTTGACGTAATCTGTACATGTAGTGGCTATGCATAGGTAACAAGCAAACGGCGAGTAGCAGCAGTGTACAAAAACAAGGGGGGGGGTGAATTGTTCGGTGGCGATTTTTATGAATTTCTCAGCAGTCTAATGGCTTGGGGGTAGAAGCTGTTGAGGAGTCTTTTGGTCCTAGACTTGGCGCTCCGGTACCACTTTCCGTGCAGTAGCAGAGAAAACAGTCTATAACTTGGGTGACTGTAGTCTCTGACAATTTTATGGGCATTCCTCTGACACCGCCTATTATATAGGTCCTGGATGGCAGGAACCTTGACCGGTGGCGATTTTTATGAATTTCTCAGCAGTCTAATGGCTTGGGGGTAGAAGCTGTTGAGGAGTCTTTTGGTCCTAGACTTGGCGCTCCGGTACCACTTTCCGTGCAGTAGCAGAGAAAACAGTCTATAACTTGGGTGACTGGAGTCTCTGACAATTTTATGGGCATTCCTCTGACATCGCCTATTATATAGGTCCTGGATGAGAAAGGGCAGTGTGGAGTGCGATTGAGATTGCATCATCTGCGGATCTGTTGGGGGCGGTATGCAAATTGGAGTGGGTCTAGGGTTTCTGGGATAATGGTGTTGATGTGAGCCATGACCAGCCTTTCAAAGCACTTCATGGCTACAGACGTGAGTGCTACGGGTCGGTAGTCATTTAGGTTACCTTAGTGTTATTGGGCACAGGCACTATGGTGGTCTGTTTAAACTGAAGCAAATGAAATGGGGATACAAAATACCAGAATTTGTCCAAAAGAAACTCTTGTTTGCAATTGTTGGACTAATAATTACACCCTAGATAAGCTAGATGCAGGCAAGAGTGTCCAAGGCAGTATTGCATGTGTCACTGTCTGTCCATGTGTCACTGACTGTCATCTCAAAATTTCCCCTCGACCTGTGTGTACCTACGTTGTAAACATTCATTCATAGGCTAAGTTGTAGCAACGTCATGGTATCATGTAGTAGCCTAAACCGATTGATGTTACATTGAACTGGGTGAATGGAATATGAATGACAGTCATCCAACATGCCGTAATAGAAATAAGGCCATGTTCACGAGAAGAAAAAAAATGTCCTCCCTCATCATAAACGGCATTGACCGCCACTGGTTTGTAGCATATCGCAAAAGACAAAAGAGAGAAGTGTGTGGCACTCCAGCATCTCAGTTCAGCCACGAACTTAACATTTGCGAAGTTGTTCTGGGCTATGAATAGAAACACTATTCCTTCACTGTTCTGAGAGGCAATGAGGTTCTTGGCAGTGTCTGCATTAAGTGCTCCTGTGGATCGTGTGTTCAGCCAAGGGAGAATCATACTGCGGTCCCATAGCACCCAAATGAGTGATAGAACCGTGCTTAATTTGATCTTTTGCTAATGCAATGCATTGTAAGAGAGAGAGGAAATAAATGATGATAATGGAGCAGTGAAGTCTTGAGAACGTACAATTGCTGCTCTGAAGTTTGCACTTGTTTTTTCTTGTATAGTTATGAAAAAATAAAACAACTTTTGGGATTTTCCTGGTTTACATTTTGTGTCTACAGTAGGTGTAAGCTGTGTTGAAAACCTAAGAGCCTAAAAGTCTTGTCATTGGAACCATTTGTATGGCCTTTCTGTCAGTAATAGGAATAAAAAAGAAAAAAAGAAATTCTAACATGATCTTTGACTCAAGTTTATTATGTAGTGTACTAGTAGTATAAGAAAAACAGGAAATAAAAAAGTGCATCGAAATTGACATAAAACATGTAACCATTGACTTGAGGACACAAAACCCCAAATTAGGGACTTGTGACTTGACTCGACCTGAGCTGTGGACTTTACTTGAGACTTGCCTGTTATTTCTTGGGACTTGATTGAAGACTCGAAGGTTGAGACTTGAAAAATTGTGACTTGGTCCCATCTCTGTACACAAGCAACTACACTCACATGTGTCGTGTGTATAAAGGTGTATGTGAATGTGGCTTTTGCTCTATGGCTCTGAGACTGAGCAGAACTGAGTCAAGGTTTAAGTCTCTCCCCAAACACCATGGATGTGTGTGGCACTGCCCTAACACCACCAGCACAGACCACCACGCTAGTTAAACATAGGAGTCTCCTCCAAATGGCAAAACAGAGGAACACAAGAGGATCAACCAGTCCAATGAACTCGAATTCAAAAGACACCAACCATCACTAAACTAATTTCCGAACTGTAAACAGCAATATCAGATCAATAAAGCACAATTTGTGTTTTACTTCAAATTATATTCTGTTCTCCAGTGAACTGATGACATTGAATATAATCCATGTTTGTTATTTATTTATTTAGTTAAAACATGTTGGTATTACAGACTCGGACAGGTAGAGGTTGAAAATGTCAGTGAAGACAGTACATTTAAATTAGATCTTTAGAAAGATGAGAGGTGCTGTGATACAATATGTTTTTCAAAGCTAAACTAGCTTTTTTTGTTGCCCAGGTCGGCCTTATGAATAATTATTTGTTTTCTTAACTACACAAAAATGTGAACGATTACATGGCAATAACACCCGATCTGCAAATAAATTATGCTATGCATTAGAGAATTTAGGAAAACGGCTTAGAGTTAATTACTAAGGAAGATGAATAAAGGAGTTCAATAGAGCATACATTATTGCTGCTTTTGAGGTTGCATTAATTATGCATAGTGAAGTGCTTTCTAGTAATCCATTATGCAAAATGCTCAAGGAAAAAACATTAGCTAATGATTAAAACACTCCACATAGCCATATTAATCATGGCGATTAATCTGCTGGCTGGGTGCATGGTGAGGAAAGTTCACATTCGAACATGAAGATACTGGGAAGCTGATGTTCATAGTTTTTACATAATGTACTCATCCATATGCTCATTGCTCCAGTGGGTTTCAAAGTAGAACAACAAAATGGAAAAGCAGTCAGCACCATTAGCAGGGTAGTGATCAATTACTTCTAAATATCTGCTTGTTGCTTTGTGTAATATGCTTTATGTCTATCAATTTATATAGGTTTGAACATGTCATGTTTCAGTGGGGATATGTCCTATTCTCATATTTATCACTTTCAATGATATTTCCCTTATTCAACACTGGTTTCTTCAGTACAGCTTTCCAACGCAAGGTGCTCCCATTGTTTTATCAGCTTAGTTTTGTTACATGTCTGACATGTATCATATTGTATTGGCAATCACTTAACCATAGCTGAAGACATCAGATATGAATGTCCTATAAAATAAAAAATATAGCATGTCATTTGTTCCCACACCTTTTATTACATTTTGTAATATAACATACATTTATATTAGCCTAACAGTCTATCAGTTTTGTAGGCCTAGCTATTGTAATGGGAGAGGGAGGGTTTAACCCACCTCACGACATGTCCAAAGCTAGAATTATTACAACGCTACTGCCCTAGTTGTCCTATTAAAAAGAACAACCCAAAACTCTTTACTAGACCTTCATGTGTTATTTTTATCCTCCTGATGTAATGTTCGTCGTCTGAAGATGAGGAATCATCGGATCAAAGCGCAGCGTGATAAGTGTTCATTTATTAAAATCAGAACACTAAACAAAATAACAAAGAGAATGAAACGAAACAGTCCTGTCTGGTACAGACACAAAGACAGAAAACAACTACCCACAAAACACAGGTGGGAAAAGGCTACCTAAGTATGGTTCTCAATCAGAGACAACGATAGACAGCTGCCTCTGATTGAGAACCACACCCGGCTAAACACACAGAAATAAAAAACATAGAACACAAAACATAGAATGCCCACCCCAACTCACGCCCTGACCAAACCAAAATAGAGACATAAAAAGGATCTCTAAGGTCAGGGAGTGACAAGTAGGGTTGCACATTTTAGGGAATATTCAAAGGTGGAAACTTTCGGTGAGAATTAACGGGAATATATGGGAATTAACGGGAATATTTGGGAATTAATGGAAATATATGCAAATTAATATTAATACCATTTAAATGTAGTTTTTTAAAATATATTTACCATATCATACGGAGACAGAAACATAAACCTTTAACCTTATCATAAGTAGACACAATTGCAAATTATTAAATCCTTCCTATAGAAATGTTAAAAAAACATTTAGTTACGAATTGAACTTTAATTAAATGAGTTGACTCTTCACATTGGATGATTTCACTAAATAACTAAATAAAGGGAATATTGAATGCTCCCTTGTCACGCCCTGATCTGTTTCACCTGTCTTTGTGCTTGTCTCCACCCCTCTCCAGGTATCGCCCATCTTCCCTGTTATCCCCTGTATTCTCTGTTTGTCTGTTTCCAGTTCGTTTTGTTCGTAGAACCTACCAGCAGTTTCCCCCTTGCTCCTATCTTGTCTTAGTTCCTGTTTTCTAGTTTTTCCCGGCTTTGACCCCTCTGCCTGACCTGAACCTGAGCCTGCCTGCCGTCCTGTACCTTTGCCCCACTACTCTGGATTACCGACCTCTGCCTGACCGGACCCTGAGCCTGCCTGCCGTCCTCTACCTTGTTGTTGTAATAAAATTGTTACTTTGACACAGTCTACATCTGGGTCTTACCTTGAATCGTGATATCCCCAATGATCTATCGCATCTCCCAAAAACGTTTTCAACATACATCTGTAAAATGATAGTCTATAAACTAAAGCTTCAGTCGTCTTCCTCTCAGGCTTCCATGTCTTCTCCCTGGACCTCCTCAATGTCCACCTCTTGAACATCAGACTCTGAGGCCTCATCTTCATTTTCCAACCTTGTTGAGGATGGCTTGTTGTCAGTCTTAAAAAGACTCAAATTTGCCCGGATGGCCACCAATTTTTCAACCCTTGTATTGGTCAGCCTGTTGCGTGCTTTGGTGTGTGTTCCCAAACAAGGACCAGTTGCGCTCTGAGGCAGATGATGTTGGTGGGATTTGGAGGATGATGGAGGCAACGGGAAAGAGCCTCAGATGGACAAAGTCCCTTCCACCAGGTGGCTGATGAGATATGTTGGCACGACTGCCATATTGCATCTCCATCCCAAAGCCCTTGCTTGGAAGTGTACTTCACCAGACTGCCAAGAACCTTGCCTTCATCCAGGCCAAGGTGGCGAGACACAATAGTGATGACACCGTAGGCCTTGTTGATCTCTACACCAGACAGGATGCTCTTGCCAGCATACTTGGGGTCCAACATGTACACTGCGGCATGTATGGGCTTCAGGTAGAAGTCTTCACACTTTTTGATGTATTTCAGAACTGCAGTTTCCTCTGCTTGGAGCAACAGTGAAGTGGGCAGGGCAGTACGGATTTATTCTCTTACAGCTGCAAGCAGAGTCTGAACATCAGACAAGATGTCATTGTCTCCCTCAATCCGTGCAATGGCTACTGCTATAGGTTTCAGTATTTTCAGGCTGCTTACCACTCTCTCCCAAAATACATCATCCAGGAGGATCCTCTTGATGGGGTTGTCCATATTGGAAGACTGTGATATGGCCATTTCTTGGAGAGACTCCTTCAAACATGATGACAACACCACCCCAACAGGTGTTGCTGGGCAGCTTCAATGTGGTGCTCTTATTCTTCTCACTTTGCTTGGTGAGGTAGATTGCTGCTATAACTTGATGACCCTTCACATACCTAACCATTTCCTTGGCTCTCTTGTAGAGTGTATCCATTGTTTTCAGTGCCATGATGTCCTTGAGGAGCAGATTCAATGTATGAGCAGTACAGCTAATGGGTGTGATGTGAGAGTAGGACTCCTCCACTTTAGACCAAGCAGCCTTCATGTTTGCAGCAATGCCTGTCACCAGTGCAAATATCTTCTGGGGTCCAAGGTCATTGATGACTGCCTTCAGCTCATCTGCAATGTAGAGACCGATGTGTCTGTTGTCCCTTGTGTCTGTGCTCTTGTAGAATACTGGTTGAGGGGTGGAGATGAGGGGTGTAGAATTATTCCTTGCCCACAAACATTCGACCTCCCATCAGAGATGATGGCAATACAGTCTGCTTTCTCTATGATTTGCTTGACCTTCACTTGAACTCTGTTGAACTCTGCATCAAGCAAATGAGTAGATAAAGCATGTCTGGTTGGAGGGGTGTATGCTGGGCGAAGAACATTCAGAAATCCCTTCCAATACACATTGCCTGTGAGCATCAGAGGTGAACCAGTTGCATACACAGCTCGGGCAAGACATTCATCACCATTTCTCTGACTACGTTCCTCCATTGACTCAAAAAAACCTTCTGATTCCAGGAGGACCATGAGCTGTTGCTATCGATAAGGTGTCTGATTCATCATTTTCACCTCGAATAGAAGTAGAGGGACTTTTGTCAGAGGTTGCTTGTTGTGAGCGCTGAGGGAACTTTATGCACTTGGCCAGATGAGTCTGCATCTTTGTTGCATTCTTCACATATGATTTGGCACAGTATTTGCAAATGTACAACGCTTTTCCTTCTACATTAGCTGCAGTGACATGTCTCCACACATCAGATAGTGCCCGTGGCATTTTCCGGTAAAGATTTGAAAAAAATGAGTAAAACAAAAACTGAATACAATTCTACTGTATGTACAGATAAATAGTTAAGCAGTTAGATTAAACAACTCCTTTGTAAGATAAATGTTTTAAAATGAAACATGTATGGAAACAGGTAAAGTAACACTCCGCAGTTAGCAGGGTCAAGCAAAAACAAACTAGAAGAAATTATTAACAAATTAGATTTGATTTAAAAACACTTTGCTGTAGGCTACTATTTACTAGTTAACATAAAATCATGCATGTATGTCATATAAAATATATTCACCCCACCCAGTATTGTAATCAAAACTTAACAGAAAGCATGTAGTCCTTGGCTCAAACAGTGTAGTAGTGTGGTCTCAATAGTATCTCATTAGTGTGCAAGATCTTGAGAATCAGCTGTACATGTGATGGAAAAGTGCACTGCACGTGATGGAAGACTGCACTGTGCATGCAGAGCGTTGTAATTCCTTTGAATTGGGGATAGTTTAACCAAAATATGCCACAAGACCTAGAATTGCCTGATGTGTATCCCACAAAAAAAGGTTCAATATTATAAGCTAACTTTTTTGATGAATGTAAGCAAAATTCCCGGGCTTAACTTCCCATGGAACACTTCAGGGGAAATTCTGGAAATTTACCGGAAAGTTTACGACCCTTTGCAACCCTACTGGCAGGTCAATTCACTGTTTGACGGAGTCCTGCTGGACACCGCTTGCTAGAGAGAGATAGTGTTGTTGAGTTTGTTTACTCAGAGAGTGTGCTACCTCTCCATCATGACAGAGAGCTTGGGTGAGTGGATAGCCTGTTGAAACAGAAACTGCTAAATTTCCTAACAAAAGTTACATTTTCCTGTTGATATTCTATGGTACCAAATGTTGAACCAAATGTTGTCAGTCAGACTGCATCCCTTGTGACATATGTTGTATCCTATTGACAAATGCAGCAATGGAAATTCCAACATTCATCCTTTTTGGGATAAATTTTGCCCCTTGACTGAAACTATGTGAGCTCCTCATCTATCAAACCTCACACACTGCCTTTTAAGGAGCCAAACCATGCCATTCACTCCTCTTTTGAGCTATGTGCTTTTCGTGTTGAGGTACAGACAGCAACAAGTGGAAATAAACCATTACTGTTTGGTCTGTGTTTGGATCAGCTATTTTTCACACTGACCTCTTTATTGGCCCTCATGTACAATTCAGACTCTTACAGCCCGTAAGAGTCCAGGGCCACTTTCCCTGGAAGACACTTAGTAGACTCCTCTTGAGCTGTATGAGGGTCTCGTCAGCTTTTTTTCCTACTCCATATTTTATATTTACAGTGGGCTATGTTTCCAGGGAAGTTTACATACACCTTAACCAAATACATTTAAACTCAGTTTTTCACAATTCCTGACATTTAATCCTAGTAAAAATTCCGTCTTAGGTCAGTTAGGATCACCACTTTATTTTAAGAATGTGAAATGTCAGAATAATAGTAGAGAGAATGATTTCTTTCAGCTTTTATTTCTTTCATCACATTCCCAGTGGGTCAGAAGTTTACATACACTCAATTAGTATTTGGTAGCATTGCCTTTAAATTGTTTAACTTGGGTCAAACGTTTTGGGTAGCTTTCCACAAGTTTCCCACAATAAGTGGGTGAATTTTGGCCCATTCCTCCTGACAGAGCTGGTGTAACTGAGTCAGGTTTGTAGGTGTCTTTGCTCAAACACACTTTTTCAGTTCTGCCCACAAATTTTCTATAGGACTGAGGTCAGGGCTTTGTGATGGCCACTCCAATACCAACTTTGGAAGTATGCTTGGGGTCATTGTCCACTTGGAAGACCCATTTGCGACCAAGCTTTAACTTCCTGACTGATATCTTGAGATGTTGCTTCAATATATCCACATAATTTTCCTCCCTCATGATGCCAACTATTTTGTGAAGTGCACCAGCCCCTCCTGCAGCAAAGCACCCCCACAACATGATGCTGCCACCCCCGTGCTTCACGGTTGAGATGGTGTTCTTCCTCTCAGGTTATGTTGATATAGGACTCGTTTACTGTGGATATAGATACTTTTGTACCTGTTCCTACAGCATCTTCACAAGGTCCTTTGCTGTTGTTCTGGGATTGATTTGCACTTTTCACACCAAAGTACATTCATCTCTAGGAGACAGAACGTGTCTTCTTCCTGAGCGGTATGACGGCTGCGTGGTCCCATGGTGTTTATTCTTGCGTACTATTGTTTGTACAGGTGAACGTGGTACCTTCAGGCACTTGAAAATTGCTCCCAAGGATGAACCAGACTTGTGGAAGTCTACAATTTTTTTTCTGAGGTCTTGGCTGATTTCTTTTGATTTTCCCATGATGTCAAACAAAGAGGCACTGAGTTTGAAGGTTGGCCTTGAAATATGTCCACAGGTACACCTGCAATTGACTCAAATTATGTCAATTAGCCTATCAGAAGCTTCTAAAGCCATGACATAATTTTCTGGAATTTTCCAAGCTGTTTAAAGGCACAGTCAATTTAGTGTATATAAACTTCTGACCCACTGGAATTGTGATACAGTGAATTATAAGTGAAATAATCTGTCTGAAAACAATTATTGGAAAAATGACTTGTGTCATGCACAAAATAGATGTCCTAACCGACTTGCCAAAACTATAGTTTGTTCACAAGAAATTTGTGGAGTGGTTGAAAAAACGAGTTTTAATGACTCCAACCAAAGTGTATGTAAACTTCCGACTTCAATTGTATATGTCACGTCTGCTCCCGCTCTTCCCTCCCCCTGGCGCTCGAGGGCTCCAGGTTGCCATCCATCACGCACACCTGCCTTCCCTCGTCACGCGCATCAGCGTTATTGAACACACCTGGACTTACTTTAAATAACTGCATGTTCAGTTCCCTGCTCTTTTATGGCATAGATTTTCAAGACAATTTTTAAGTTTAAAATTGAAAATATTTTCAGGCCAACTGAGAGCTAGTTACATTGAAATGTTAGTCTTGGTAAAAGGTGACTAATCACAGCGATTAAGTCAAAGATTGTCTATTAAATTGATAAGCTAGTCGAGTGATCACTCTAATAATGGAAATACATGTCCTCAAAGATGGAAGGCAGGTGGGAGGAGGCAAGATCAGATGGGACTATTCTAGCCAATGAGAGGGCAGATACGCGTGTGAACAACAGGCCACAGAGATAGAGGATTCATCTTTATATCTGTGCCATTATAGCATCTGTGACAGCATGGGCAGCGACATTGAGGCTATCTCCGTTTTAAAGTATGTCGTGGCAATTTCCTGTATTACCAAATGATGAGAGCGCAAACCACACACCAGTCAGAGTTATACTTAAACTTCACATTTAATAATCATTAAGCTTTTGCAATAGCATTTGACTTTCAACATTTCAGTATCTCTAATGAAAAGTTGAGAGTCCCCAACATAATGGCAACTGAGATCTTTTATAGCAAAGATCCACCCCCTAGTCGACATGACAAACCACAGATAATAGGAACTGCTTCACAAAGAAAGACTTTTACTTGAGAGAGGAGTATCCCATAGCTAGAAAGCATTCGCTATAAATTATCGTTCAGTTTGGTCTCCTAAACAAGGTTCTAATCTCATCCTTGGTACTTCACTGTCTACCAAAACATTACCTCATCCAATGGCATATATCAATTGTCAATCCTAGATACTCCCATCTCAAATACACCCAAACCTGGACAAACTCACTGAAGACAGTGAGCCTCTTAGGTCATATACTAGGTCAAGATAAGGGCAACCTCAGAGGGGACATACAATGGTTCCAGACACTGCCATACTCTTTCCCCCAATGAGAAAAGTAGGGAGTGACTGGCGTACAGACATTGTATGAGATAACTATCTGGTTCCCCATTAATAACGCCATCCCTTCACATGGTTTAGGAATAGTTACAGACACATTCCCATAAGAAGACAATGTTCCATTCTGTCCTCCTCCCCTTCTGATATTCTACATAGCACCACATGGTTTAACAGATACATTGACATATGAAGACAAGCCTGACCTCTCCCCTCTCTGCGCCCCAATGTGACTAAGCCCTAGCTGAGAAGTGATAACTGCAACTGCCAACCCTATAGACAAAGGGAAATATTTTAATGACAAGTATCTCACAAGCATATTATGAAAATAAAATATCTTATCTATGTTACCCAACTCATTCTGAGTCATCCCCAACAAGTACTACATTTTCTTCTTCTTCGTTGGCTGACTGCTCCCACCTCATAGGAAGCCCTCAATTAGGGTTGAGTGGGTTACTTTTGAAATGTAATCAGTAACAGTTACTAGTCACTTGTCCCAATTTTTTTTACAGTAACCTAATTTACGGATTACCAAAACTCAGTAACATAATCTGATTACTTTCAGTCACATTTGGATTACTTTCCCCTTAAGAGGCATTAGAAGACATCTCATATGTATATACCGTACTCTATACCATCTACTGCATCTTGCCTATGCCGTTCTGTACCATCACTCATTCATATATCTTTATGTACATATTCTTTATCCCTTTACACTTGTGTGTATAAGGTAGTAGTTGTGGAATTGTTAGGTTAGATTACTTGTTGTTATTACTGCATTGTCGGAACTAGAAGCACAAGCATTTCGCTACACTCGCATTAACATCTGCTAACCATGTGTATGTGACTAATAAAATTTGATTTGATTTGATTTGAAGACAAAAAGGATCCATCAAATGCATTTGGTGTGTCATCCTAGTGGTCTCTGAATTGTGGTCACACTCGCTCAGGTGGAACAAACTTAAACTTGCGCCTTTTTCAATGCTGAATTGAATGCCATTGAGAAAACAGAAAGGTGTCATTATGTATATGTTTTTTAAACATCCTTTCTGAATTTGAAAGTTATCCAAGAAGTAATCATCTAGATTTCAAAACTATCTGTAATCTGATTACAATATTTCTTGCTGGCAACGTTACTGATTCATTTTTTTGTAATCAGATGACATGTAATCAGTTACTCCCCAACCCTGCCAATGTCCATGCTAAAACTGGTTGTATCCATGATGAGTTCTCTATCTCTATGACAACAGGCACAACTCTGATATAAAGTCATGTTTTTCAAAGTTGGCGATATGCCACGCCCGTCCACTAATATCAGTGCCTAAATATGACAAAACTTTTATTCAATCAGAATTAGCCTCATGTAGGAAATTAGCAATTCTTGTTTTACTTTCTCATTGACCATACAAAAATTCCTCACTTTGTGGGCTTATTGGCAAAATTGGCAAAATTTGCAATTAATTAGAAAGATAAATGTCTCTTGGGCTCAAGCTAGACCTACAAATGCTTCTCCTTCATAGCACTAAGAAACAAATGCACAGGTTTGATCAGGAAGTCCAAACCAGATTACTATTTAAATACAGTCACAGAGAACCTAAACAACCCTAACAAGTTCTGGAAGCTAATCAAATCAGTGTCAGGTTCTAATGTATCCTCTGGCCCTCCTGACCATTTAATGATGGATTCTAATGAAGTGAAAGATAAAGCCGATATTGTAGGGGTGTTTAACATGTACTTCATATCTGCTGGTTCAGTTTTTGATAATGATGGGGCCCACCTCTAATGTAAGCTCTGTTATAGTCAACTATGACATAGGCCCTCATGAGAACCATTTTATCTTTGAGCCTGTTTCTTATACTGATGTCTATAAAGCACTAAAGGCAATAGACACTAAATAGTCTGCAGGTCCAGACAACCTGGACCCCTACCTCTTAAAGATAGCAGCTGGTATTATTACTGAACATGTGGCTCACATTTTCAACTTGAGTCTCTTGACCAATTCCACACCCAGCATTTGGAAATCAGCTTATGTCCTCCCACTACTAAAGGGTGGAGATCCCCCAGATGCTAATAACTATTGTCATATGCTATCTTAAAACTCCCTATCCTGGCCAAATCTATGAATCCACAGTTAAAAAATTTCTTACTTGAAAAGAACATACTGAGCGGGGCACAGCATCACAACGGCAGCTATGGCAGTGGCAAATGACAATCACAAGTCTGGCTTTCTTGAGATAAATAGAGGTGTGCCCCAGGGTTCCATTTTAGCTCCTGTATTGTTCTACATTTTTATTAATGATCTGGGAAATGGGATGCAACCAGCAAAGTTGCATCTATATGCAGATGATACAGTTATATATTAATGTGCTCCTTCTCTGGTTCAGGCTGTTGAAGAGCTCCAGACTGCTTTTCAGTCACTGGAGGCCTCCCTTTATGGTCTCAAACTCGTCTAGAATGTACAAAAAACTAAATTCATGACCTTTACCTGAGCCAGAGAAGGTTAGCATTGTCACATTTGGTTGCTTATCCATTGAAAAAGTGTCATCCTACAAATACCTAGGTAAATGGTTGGATGACAAGCTGTCCATTAAAGTTCATATGGATAATCTTGTGAGGAAGCTTAAATTGAAATTGCGTTTTTATTTTCGTAATAAGGCTTGCTTCCCGCTTATGGCTAGAAAGAAGCTTGTTCAGGCCACTTTTCTCTCTGTAATTGATTATGGTGACTTGTTGTATATGCATGCAGCCTCCTATGTCTTACAGAGACTGGACTATGTTTATCATGCATCCTTGCGCTTTATTACAGATGCCAAGTCACTCACCCACCATTGCACCTTGTACCAAATGGTAGGTTGGACCTCACTTTAAATGCGCAGAAAGCTACATTTGTATGTGTTCATCTACAAAGCCCGTTTGTGTAAACTCCCTCTTTACCTCTGTAGTCTGGTCTCCTTCACCACCAGCAGTTACCATACCCACTCTGATAGGTGGTTGCTACTTGAAGTCCCCAGGACATTTACAGTATTAGGCAAGACTGCCTTCTTGTCTTGTGCACCAGAGGCATGGAATAGTCTACAACCCATGCTTCACTCATTCAGTAATCCTTCTAACCCCCCCTTAAAAGAGTTAGATGCACTATTGTAAAGTGGTTGTTCCACTGGATATCATAAGGTGAATGCACCAATTTGTAAGTCGCTCTGGATAAGAGCGTCTGCTAAATGACTTAAATGTAAATGTAAATTTAGATATGTTATTCCCACTGAATGAATTAAACATTTTGATGGGAGACTCTGTTACAGAGGAGTGTAAATGCTTTTTTTGGATCATGTTGTTGAATTGTATTGTTGTGTGTTTTAATTATGTAATGTATTGATTGTTGCTGCCTTCTTGGCCAGGTCTCCCTTGAAAAAGAGGCTCTGGGTCTCAATGGGCTTTTTACCTGGTTAAATAAAAAATAAAAAAATTGTCGTGGACAGATTTAGGACATTTCCTCTCTGATTAAGTCTTAAATAATTTTCCCTCTCTGAAGCTAGATGGAGACATTGAGTCTAGTTGCCGTTGTTATAGTCAATTGCCACACCTACACTGTCGTGTACAATCAGACTCTCGTCCACAGTGTTTGTAGAATAGATCGAAGGAGATTTCTGCATCTCCTAAGCATTATAGCACCTCCTTGTATCTCTTTCTACCTGTGGAAGTGATATGGCTCTTGGAGTTTGTTTTATTTTGTTTGTTAATTGACTTGACTGAAAATATGATAATATTATTCAAATTCAAGATGATTCACAAAAACAACAATTCATAATTAACCTCATGTTAGAAAGTATTCACACCTCTTAACTCTTTCCACATTTTGTTGTGTTACACAGTGGGATTAAAACTGATTTAATTGTACATTTTTGTCAATGATCTTCACAAAATAATCTGTATTGTACATTTGTAAAGAATTTATGTATTCAACATTCTGAGTCAATACATGTTAGAATCACCTCAGCAATTACAGCTGTGAGTCTTTCTGGGTAAGTTTCAAAGAGCTTTCCACACCTGGATTGTGCAATATTTGCCCATTATTCTTTTAAAAATTCTTCAAGCTCTGTCAAATTGGTTGTTGATCATTGCTAGACAACCATTTCAGGTCTTGCCATAGATATCAAGCAGATTTAAGTAAAAACTGTAACTCGGACACCCAGAAACATTCACCGTCTTTTTGATAAGCAAGGCCAGTGTAGATTTGGCCTTGTGTTTTAGGTTATTGTCTGGCTGAAATGGGAATTCATCTCCCAGTGTCTAAACAAGGTTTTTCTGCCTGTGCTTAGCTCCATTTCATTTATTTTTTTATCTTTTTGAATATTTGTTATTGGTACTGGTACTGGCTTCCTTCTTTTCACTCTTTCAATTAGGTTAGTATTGTGGGAAAACTACAATGTTGTTGATCCATCCTCAGTTTTCTCTTATCACAGCCATTAAACTCTGTAACTGTTTTAAAGTCACCATTGGCCTCATGGTGAAATCCCTGAGCAGTTTCCTTCCTCTCAGGCAAATCAGTTTGGAAGGATACATGTATCTTTGTAGTGACTGGGTGTTTTGATACACCATCTAAAGTTTAATGAATAACTTCAACAGGCTCAAAGGGATATTCAATGTCTTTTTTTACCAATAGGTGCGCTTTCCGAGGCATTGGAAAACCTCCCTGGTCTTTGTGGTTGAATCTGTGTTTGAAATTCACTGTTCGACTGAGGAATCTTACATAGAATTGTATGTGTGGGGTACAGAGACAAGGTAGTCATTCAAAAATCTTGTTAAACACTATTATTTAAGCTTGTCATAACAAAGGGGTTGAATACTTATTGATTCAAGACATTTCAACTTTTCATTTTTAAAGAATTTGTCAAATTAATACAAATAAAAAAACATAATTCCACTTTGACATGATGGGGTATTGTGTGTAGGCCAGTGACAAAACAATCTAAAATTGTAATTCAGGCTGTAACACAACTAAGATGTGGAAAAAGTCAAGGGTTGTTAATACTTTCCGAAGTCACTGTAACTTCCATTCTTAATTAGTTTCTTAGCCAGTTATCTAATCAGTCCCCTGTAACGCAGGTGTTTTTGTGATACTGCAAGTTCAAGCTTTCACTTCAAACGACTCAAGGAGACAACTTCAGCCAAGCACTACAAGCTTTAATGACTGTTAAATTGAACAGGCTTAACTAAGGCGGATGATATCTCTTTGTTTAAATGTGCCTCTTCGGTATTCTGTTTAATTAAAGGAGATGGTTAAAAAGCTTTAAATGCAGTCATGCTCATTATGAGTTCTCTGTTAATAGAATGTCTAGTTGATATGAAAGTAAAAACCCAAGTCATTACAGATACTCTAAGCAGCCAATGGAAGGAGCTTTTTTGGAGGGAGAACTATTTTGGCATTGAGGTACGTGCCTGTATAGTACAAGACTTGGAGGCTTACTGAAGTGTTTGATTGGTGTAAGGGTCATTGCAAAGAGCATTATCAGCATTATGCTGATCACCACTTTTATGAGTGTGAGCTCTTGTTATGATTGTGAACATGTCTAGCTGCATGCAGAGTAGTGACATACACTACCGGCCAAAAGTTTTTCTTTATTTTGACTATTTTCTACATTGTAGAATAATAGTGAAGACATCAAAACTATGAATTGACAAATATGGAATCATGTAGTAACCAAAAAAGTGTTAAATAAACATATTTTACATTTGAGATTCTTCGAAGTAGCCATCCTTTGCCTTGATGACAGCTTTGCACATTCTTGGCATTCCTTCAACCAACTTCATGAGGTAGTCACCTGGAATGCAGTTCAATTAACAGGTGTGCCTTCTTAAAAGTTAATTTGTGGAATTTCTTTCCTTCTTAATGCATTTGATCCAATCAGTTGTGTTGTGACAAGGTGTGTGGGGGGTGGGGGGGTATACAGAAGATAGCACTATTTGGTAAAAGACCAAGTCCATATTATGGCAAGAACAGCTCAAATAAGCAAAGAGAAATGACAGTCCATCATTACTTTAAGACATGAAGATCAGTCAATACAGTCAAAATCTCAAGAACTTTGAAAGTTTCTTCAAGGGCAGACGCAAAACCATCAAGCTCTATGATGAAACTGGCTCTCATGAGGACCGCCACAGGAATGGAAGAACCAGAGTTACCTCTGCTGCTGTTACCTCTGCTGAGGATAAGTTATTTATAGTTACCAGCCTCAGATATTGCAGCAAAAATAAATGCTTCACAGAGTTCAAGTAACAGACACATCTCAACATCAACTGTTCAGAGGATACTGTGTGAATCGGGCCTTCATAGTCTAATTGCTGCAAAGAAACCACTACTAAAGGACATCAATAAGAAGAAGAGACTTGCTTAGGCCAAGAAACACGAGCAATAGACATTAGACCGGTGGAAATTTGTCCTTTGGTCTGGAGTCCAAATAGGAGAGTTTTGGTTCCAACTGCTGTGTCTATGTGAGACGCGGTTTGGGTGAATGGATGATCTCCTCATATATATTTCCCACCGTGAAGCATGGAGGATTCATGGTGTGGGGTGCTTTACTGGTGACACTGTCTGTGATTTATTTAGAATTCAAGGCACACTAACCAGCATGGCTACCACAGCATTCTGCAGCGATACGCCATCCCATCTGGTTTGGGCTTAGTGGGATTATCATTTGTTTTTCAACAGGAAAATGACCCAACACACCTCCAGGCTGTGTAAGGGCTATTTGACCAAGAAAGAGAGTGATGGAGTGCTTTATCAGATGACCTGGCCTCCATCATCCCCCGACCTCAACCAAATTGAGATGGTTTGGGATGAGTCGGACTGCAGAGTGAAGGAAAAGCAGCCAACAAGTGCTCAGCATATGTGGGAACTATTCAAGACTGTTGGAAAAGCATTCCAGGTGAAACTGATTGAGAGAATGCCAAGAGTGTTTAAAGCTGTCATCAAGGCAAAGGGTGGCTACTTTGAAGAATCTCAAATATAAAATATATTTTGATTTGTTTAATACTTTTTTGGTTACTACATGATTCCATATGTGTTATTTCATAGTTTTGATGTCTTCACTATTATTCTACAATGTACAGAATAGTACAAATAAAGAAAAACCCTTGAATGAGTAGGTGTTCTAAAACTTTTGACCGTTGTGTATGCTTGTTTTTTCTTCTCTGCGTGAACAGTGTACAGTAGGCCAGCCTTGAAGCAGCTCTTTATAAATCAGTGTCAGTCTCTTTCTTATAGGCCAGCTGTCTGTAGCTCTATTTACCAATACCTACATCATGATAAATTATGTCTGGTGAACGACCAAGGCTGTCCGATTTTGTGCCTGTATTGTTATTGTGAATATATATTACATGATTATAAACATCACTATTAAGTGTTTAAATGTATATTTATATTTTTATACTATATTTATACTCCCTTTTAGTAAAACACCCAGTGATGTTTCTCATTTCTTCACAAAACGTGATAATAGTAACATTTTGTGTAAATGTTCTTTATTCCTGTGTTTCAGACAGCCAGAGGCCAGACTGACGTGCCCCAGTATTCCCAAATCGTCTTAGTTGCCATGGAGAGTGCATGCTTGACATGGTTAACCGTTACCATGGGGACTCCCTATCACAATATATCTCATTTGTATGCTTCTCTTGTTGCCTTTACATACATTTTAGATGCTCAGGGGAGAGTCTTTTGGGATCTATGAAAGACCTCTGTAGGCTTCCCTGACACTGCTTTCCCTATTCACTCAACACAATGACACATTTTAATTTCCATGATACATTTTTAGTAAAGATGAAGTATGATCATTATACAGAACAATCTGCCTCATGCTTACATTTACATTTTAGTCTGTTCGCAGACGCTCTTATCCAGAGCAACTTGCAGGAGAAATTAAGGTTAAGTGCTTTGCTCAAGGGCACATTGACAGATATTCGACTCAGGAATTCGAACCAGCAACCTTTCGGTTACTGGCCCAGTGCTTTAACCACTATGCTACCTGCCGCACTGTTCATTAAAGAGTAGTTTGAGGGGGTTGCCAGAATGCTATAAACACCCGCAAATGTGTTAATTATATCCAAGATGATTTCATTTAGCTTGTTGTTTCCTCCAACAATCCTCACCTGTACAAGGTTTTGATTTCCCAGGTTAGTTTGTGTGTGTGTGTTCGCACGCGAATGCAACTGTGTTTGTGTAGGTGTTATAGGCTATGCTTATATAGGCAGCCCATTTTTTTCCACTAATTGTTCTTTTGACCAGTCAAATCTTTTCATATCAGATATTTTTCAGAACTTATCTGATGGTTCAAAAGACCAATTAGAAGAAAAAAAGATCTCAATTAGGCTTCCAGTGTAAACCCCACCCTGTGCAATTGGGTCCTGGACTTTGATGGGCCTCCCCCAGGTGGTGAAGGTAGGAAACAACATCTCCACTTCGCTGACCCTCAACACTGGGGCCCCACAAGGGTGCGTGCTCAGCCCCCTCCATGTTCACCCACGACTGCGTGGCCATGCACGCCTCCAACTCAATCATCAAGTTTGCGGACGACAACAGTAGTGGGCTTGATTACCAACAACGACAAGACAGCCTACAAGGAGGAGGTGAGGGCACTCGGAGTGTGGTGTCAGGAAAACAACCTCTCACTCAACTTCAACAAAACAAAAAGGAGATGATCGTGGACTTCAGGAAACAGCAGAGGGAGCACCCCCCTATCCACGTCGAAGGGACAGCAGTGGAGAAGCAGATAAGTTAAGTTCCTCTGCATACACATCACAGACAAACTGAAATGGTCCACCCACACAGACAGTGTGGTGAAGAAGGAGCAACAGCGCCTCTTCAACCTCGGGAGGCTGAAGAAATTTGGCTTGTCACCCAAAACCCTATCAAACTTTTACAGATGCACAATCGAGAGCATCAACTGCAAGGCTCTCCAGAGGGTGGTGTGGTCTGCACAACGCATCACTGGGGGAAAACTATCTGCCCTCCATGACACCTACAGCACCCGATGTCACAGGAAGGCCAAAAAGATCAGAGGACATCAACCACCCGAGCCACTGCCTGTTCACACCGCTAGCATCCAGAAGGCGAGGTCAGTACAGGTGCATCAAAGCTAGGACCAAGAGAATGAAAAACAGCTTCTATCTCAAGGCCATCAGACTGCTAAACAGCAATCACTAACTCAGAGGGGCTGCTGCCTACATTGAGAACCAATCACTGGACACTTTAATAAATGGATCACTAGTCACTTTATACAATGACACTCTAAATAATGCCACTTTAATAATGTTTACATATCTTACATTACTCATTTCACATGTATATACTGTATTTTATACCATCTATTGCACCTTGCCTATGCCGCTCGGTCATCCATATACTTACATGTACATATTCTCATTCACCCCTTTAGATTTGTGTGTAGTAGGTAGTTGTTGGGGAATTGTTAGATCAAGACTGTTCTCAGGGCAGGTCTGCCGGTTTTGACTAGCGTAAGTTACTTTTCGCAGCAGGTTAAGTGAATTTACGCAGAAGGTTAGGGGAATTAACGTGGAAGGTTAGGGGAATTAGGTTAAGGAAATGGTTAGGTAAAATTCTAAAATTGACCCCAAAGGGACTAACATATTTAGATACATTCAGACCTGCCCAGAGATCAGTCTTAGTTTCCTCTAATGAGATGCTGCGACATTTGGCAATGTCTGCTTGCTTCAAAAGTATGTCTCAATTTAACTGTGGTTTCTGTCAAACCTAGCATCAGTTATATTAATACTACACAACCTATTTGGACTATTAGGTTAATTAAAAGGCTACATAGATCTTTAGATAGGCCTACAGGCTGCAATTTAACCAGTTTCATGTTTTCGGTAGGCTTTAATCCAGTTCTTTGAAGGACCTGACCAGTTAATCCTTCATTATTTTCCTGACATCCCTCCCCAGTTCTCTGTTCCAACCTGTTACGGCCTAATTAACCAGGGTCCCCCCAAGGCCTTGTCAAACCTGGCCAATCGTCTGTGCCTCACTCAAAACAAACACCACTGACAGGAGAGAGATACAGATCTGGGCCTCACTGTAACCCATTTTACATATGTTGTGCTCCTACATCTGCATTACTTGCAGTTTGGGGTTGTAGGCTGGGTTTCTGTATAAGCACTTTGTGACATCCGCAGATGTAGAAAGGGCTTTATAAATACATTTTATTTCTGCCTAAAGTTTGAATGCTTTACGCCGGTGTGTTAAGTGATTTTTTTCCACCACCTAGACCAAAGTAAACAATGTGAACCGTCACCCCAGTCTGAGGCCCTGAGGACTCTGTTAATGAATACTCACGGAGAAAAAGGTGTAGATTCACGCGCAGAGCAGGGCAGGTGTTTATTTCGCCTTCGCAGAAGGCTGAAATCGTGGTCACAGGCAGGCAATGGTCATACACAGGTAGGCAAACAGGCAGGTGAATCAAAACTAGGACTGAATGCTAGAATTGGTTCTCACAAACTAGCTAGGAAAAGGCTTAGTAGAGTCAATACCTCAAAGGCATAAACAGGAAGAACTGAACTAAATAAGGAGCTGATGAGACCAGGTGAGTAACTAACACAGGTGAAATCAATTAACAAAAATGAAAGACAAGGCTACGTTCAATAGTAGTTGGAGAACCCAATGAAACGTTGAAACGTCCTTAACGGTGGTGGGTTTGGGCCAGTTACTGACAGCGGTGACTTTATTCTCATCCATGCTGACCCCAGGTGTCAGTACTAAACCGAGAAAGTTTACAGAGGTTACATGGAAAGTGCTCTTTTCAGTCTTCACATAAAAGTTATGGTCAAGGAGCCATTGAAGAACCTTTTGCAAATGCTGTATGTGTTCCTTCAGGGAGTTGGAGTAAATCAGGATGTCATCAATGTAGATGATGAGAAAGCGGTTGATCATATCCTGGAAAACCTTGTTCATAAAGGATTGGAAGATGTCGGGGGCGTTAGTAAGGCCGTAGGGCATGACCAGATATTCGTCGTGCCCTCGTGTGGTGATAAAGGCCGTCTTCCATTCGTCGCCTTCACGTATACGGACAAGGTTATATGCACTTCGAAGGTCGAGTTTTGTACAGATGTTGGCGTGGCCCACTAGTTCAGGGGTCGCTGGGGTCAGAGGAAGAGGGAAATGGTTCTTGACCGTGACGTCATTCAGGGAACGGTAATCAATACATGGACGGAGACCACCGTACTTTTTTCCATCAAAGAAGAAGCTGGATGCAGCCGGGGAAGAAGGACGAATGAAACTTTGAGTGTTTCATCAATGTAGTTCTCCATTGCCTCATTTTCCGGGATAGATAGGGGGTGAACACGGCCCGTCGGTGGGGACACTCCAGGGAGTAAGTCAATAGCACAGTCCACTGGGCGATGTGGTGGCAGAGTGGAGGCCTTGATTTTGCTGAAGACATTTCTGTACTGGGCGTATTCAGATGGTATGGTGGGTGGCACTGCAGAAGCAGAGTCCTCAATGGTGGTGGCACTGCAGGGTAGGCTGAGACAACCTGTGAAGCAGGTAGAAGACCACGACAGTAGTTCACCTTGTTGCCACGAGATGGCAGGGTTGTTACGACAAAGCCAGGGGTGAGTGAGTGGCGGGGTGAGTGGGTGAGTGGCGGTTTGGGTAATGAGAGTTCTATAAGTTTAAGGGTTTCGGTGTGGAAGACTGTGTGGGTGACGCTCTGGGTCAGGTGCGTAATGAATCCCGTGCCCAATGGCTGCCCGTCCAGGGTGTTAATCCTTAAGGGAGGGGTGACAGGTGTTAGATCAATGTCAAGCTCTTGTAATAGCTGGTGATTGATAAAATTACCTGCTGCTCCCATTACCTGCTGCTCTCAAGCCCTGTACGTACTTAGTAACCCCCATCATGGTTATCAATACTGGGATGGAGAATTGCTTCTGGGAGATACTTAGAAATAAGAACACGCCTACCTGCGTGGCAGCGGAGGGACCCTTCTCATCGCTCCGTGGGGGGCGAACAGGGCAATGGCTGAGTAGATGATCTTTCCCTCCACAGTATAGGCAGAGCCCTTCTTGGATCTGCCTTTGATGTTCGATACATGGGAGAGGAGCATAGCCCAACTGCATGGGCTCTGGAAGACTCGGACGGGATGATGGAATCATGGAAAGAGAAGATTTTGGGTTCCTGGGTGGCAGAGTTCAGCAGTCGGCGATTGATTTAAATCCTGAAGGTCACCTCTACAGGCCAGCTCCGCCTGAAGTTCCCTGTTGAGCCCTCTTCGGTAGACGGTAAGTAAAGCAGCCTCACTCCATCCACTCCCTGCAGCCATGGTGCGGAACTCGAGGGCATACTCGGCAGCTGAATTGCGTCCTTGTTGAAGTTCTATGAGGAGGTCTCCTATAGGATGACCGGAAGGAGAGTCATCGAATACCTCTCTGAAGAGGGTGTGGAAATGGGTCTCGGATCCAAGTTCTGTGCTGTTGGCAGTCTATATGGCAGTGGCCCAATCCAGGGCTTTGCCTGTGAGTAGAGACACAACAAAATCCACCCGGTTCTTGTCGGTGGCGAAGTTAGTGGGGTTGTGCTTAATGTATTTGCTGCATTGCATGAGAAATCCCTGACATATCCCAGGTGAACTGTCATATTTTCCAGGCATGGATATGAATGAAGGAGGGCTATGGGTTACGATACCTGGCATCGGAGGAGTAGGGATAGGCTGGTGGAGAAGATGGCAGATTTCCTACATACGCTCGTCTTGCTGGGTTAGGCGCCGCTGTAGTTCCGCTGAATCCATTCCGTTTTTGGGTGAGGTATTCTGTAGTGAATACTCAGGGAGAAAAGGGTGTAGATTCACGCGCAGAGCACGGCAGGTGTTAAGTTCATACACAGGTAGGCAAACAGGCAGGTGAATCAAAACTAGGACTGAAGGCGAAACTGGTTCTCACAAACGAGCTAGGAAAAGGCTTAGTAGAGTCAAAAAGAACAATACCTCACAAAGGCACAAACAGAATGAAATTAACTAAATAAGGAGCTGATGAGACCAGGTGAGTAACTAACACAGGTGAAATCAATGAACAAAAATGAAAGACAGGGCTACGTTCAAGAACACAAAGAAACACGGCTGCGTTCAAGAACACAACGAAGCAGAACACAAGGTTGACAAAGAATACAGAACCTTACAACTCTGGAGCAGGTTTTCATCAAGGATATCTCTGTACTTTGCTCCGTTCATCTTTGCCTCGATCCTGACTAGTCTCCCAGTCCCTGATGCTGAAAAACATTCACCACAGGATGATGCTGCCACCACCATGCTTCACCGTAGGGATGGTGCCAGGTTTCCTCCAGACGTGACGCTTTGCATTCAGGCCAAATGTTCAATCTTGGTTTCATCAGACCAGAGAATCTTGTTTCTTAGGTGCCTTTTGTCAAATTCCAAGTGCGTTGTCATGTGCCTTTAACTGAAGAGTGGCTTCCGTCTGGCCACTCTACCATAAAGGCCTGATTGGTTGAGTGCTGCAGAGATGGTTGTCCTTCTGGAAGGTCCTCCCATCTCCACAGAGGAACTCTGGAGCTCTGTCAGAGTGACCATCGGGTTTTTGGTCACCTCCCTAATCAAGGCCCTTTTCCCCGATAACTCAGTTTGGCCAGGCTGCCAGCTCTAGGAAGAGTCTTGGTGGTTCCAAACTTCTTCCATTTAAGAATGATGGAGGCCACTGTGTTCTTGGGGACCTTTAATGCTGCAGACATTTTTGGTACCCTTCCCCAGATCTGTGCCTTCAATCCTGTCTCGGAGATCTACGGACAATTCCTTCGACCTCATGGCTTGGTTTTTGTTCTGACATGCACTGTCAACTGTGGGACATTATATAGACAGTTGTGTGCCTTTCAAATCATGTCCAATTAATCAATCAAATTTATTTACAAAGCCCTTCTTACGTCAGCTAATGTCACAAAGTGCTGTACAGAAACCCAGCCTAAAACCCCAAACAGCAAGCAATGCAGGTGTAGAAGCACGGTGGCTAGGAAAAACTCCCTAGAAAGGCCAGAACCTAGGAAGAAACCTAGAGAGGAACCAGCCTATGAGGGGTGGCCAGTCCTCTTCTGGCTGTGCCGGGTGGAGATTATAACAGAACATGGCCAAGATGTTCAAATGTTCATAGATGACCAGCAGAATCAAATAATAATAATCACAGTGGTTGTAGAGGGTGCAACAGGTCAGCATCTCAGGAGTAAATGTCAGGAGTAAACCCACTCAAGTGACGCACCCATCCTAGGGATGGCATGGAAGAGCACCAGTAAGCCAGTAACTCAACCCCTGTAATAGGGTTTGAGGCAGAGAATCCCAGTGGAGTGAGGAGAACCGGCCAGGCAGAGACAGCAAGGGTGGTTCGTTGCTCCAGTTCCTTTGAATTTACCACAGGTGGTTTCCAATTTACCACAGATGTTCTCCAATCAAGTTGTAGAATCATCTCAAGGATGACCAATGGAAACAGGATGCACCTGAGCTCAATTTAGAGTCTCGTAGCAAAGGGTCTGAATACTTATGTAAATAAGATATTTCCGTTTTATTTTTATTTCTAAAATACAGTTTTCACTTTGTCATTATGGGCTATTGTGTGTAGATTGATGAGGAAAACATTTATTTAATCAATTTTAGAATAAGGCTGTAACGTAACAAAATGTGGAAAAAGCCAAGGGGTCTGAATACTTTCCGAATGCACTGTACCCTCAAATTAAACCTGACAGTGCGCACTTTAAGCTTCTAGTCATTGTATCATTGAAAATCCAAAGCACTGGATTACAGAACCCCCCCCAAAAAATGTCATTGTCCCAATACTTTTGGAGTTCACTGTATATGGGTGGCTGCAGGGGTGGATACATACACACTCCTAGGACTCCTTATTCGGGATCGGTGTCCCTTCCACGGGACGGATGAGCTAACGTAGGCTAATGCGATTAGCATGAGGTTGTAAGTAACAAGAAAATGTCCCAGGACAGAGACATATCTGATATTCTTGTTAATCTAACTGCACTGTCCAGTTTACAGTAGCTATTACAGTGAAAGAATACCATGCTATTGTTTGAGGAGAGCGCACAATTTTGAACATGAAAAGTTATTAATAAACAAATTAGGCCTATTTGGGCAGTCTTGATACAACATTTTGAACAGAAATGCAATGGTTCATTTGATCACTCTAAAACTTTTCACATACACTGCTGCCATCTAGTGGTCAAAATCTAAATTGCAGCTGGGCTGGAATAATACATTATGGCCTTCCTCTTGCATTTCAAAGATGATGGTACAAAAAAATATATATATATTTTTTTCTTTGTATTATCTTTTACCAGATCTATTGTGTTATATTCGCCTACATTTCTTTCACATTTCCACAAACTTCAAAGTGTTTCCTTTCAAATGGTACCACGAATATGCATATCCTTGCTTCAGGGCCTGAGTTACGTGTAGTTAGATTTGGGTATGTAATTTTTGTCGAAAATTGGAAAAAAGGGGTGGATCCTAAGGCGAGGGTGCTAAACTGACAAGGTTCGTCTTTCCCTTCTCTACAGTGACATTGATAGGGTCGTCTACCCCTCACGCAGCCAATACATCCTCACGACCACACTAAACACTTCCCACATCGACTCGACTGTGGAAGTGTCCAGCTGGTAGACATTTATTACACAGCTTATAGCTGAGTCCCACTGACTTTCTGCAGTGTTCACACGGCAAAGCACAGGACACTTCCTTGACAACTTGGGTCAGCCCCCCTCCACCCAGACCTCTGCTAAGCTTTTTCCCAGTCTTTCTTTCTCGTTAGTGCTAGCTGTGCTTCTATTCCGGTCAGCCGTAGTGGACAGCACTAGCTCAGCGATACTGCAGGTTAGGTTGGAGGAAATGTTCAGGCGGCAAGATAGTTTATGGTTATAAATGCTTATTGTTCCCTTGAGTAAGGTGTTTTACTTGGAATGGCCTCAGTGGTGGATATATCCAGCAATAGAAAGAACAAGGGTGTAAAATGCGAATCATGTAAGTGGCCTAGGGTAAAGGCAAGTGTAGAAATATAGAGAGACTGGGTGAGTGAGTCTTTGTGAAAGAAATCAATAGGGTCCGTCTTCTCTAATGGAGCACAGATGAGAGAGGGCAAATTGTTAATTTCTCTTAGCCCCAATAAAAGATACAACCATATTAGTATAAAAAAAAATCTTATTTCTACCAGAAATAAGCTGTTGTCTAATGACTCATTTTGTAGTCCTATAAAGGTGACTAGTGGAAAGAATTTGTGCAGTGACCACCATACACACTCTTTCCCGTTATGGAAACCAACTTTACAAATGTCTAAAGGCTCTATCCTCCTCTGTCTGGGCAGGAGATAAGATGCCTTCCCTCCACTCTCTTTGTGAGACCCCTTTTTCCCATGAATCCCAGACAGTGTCTGTCTGTCTGTCTGTCTGTCTGTCTGTCTGTCTGTCTGTCTGTCTGTCTGTCTGTCTGTCTGTCTGTCTGTCTGTCTGTCTGTCTGTCTGTCTGTCTGTCTGTCTGTTGATAATATAATGGCGCTGGAGGAGATGGCTGCCGTTTTACCAATTGTGCTATTTTGTGTGTTTTTTTTGCATTATTTGTAACTTATTTTGTACATAATCTGTCTCCACAATCCCTTAAGACTGAAAAGAGCTTCAGGATATCAGAACAGCAATTATTCACCTCAAACTTTTCTTTAACAAGTAGGACGCAAAGGATTTACTGCTGATACCGGACCAGGCCCAAATCATCGTCATTCTTATGAAGAAGAGACGCAGGGAACGCAGGTCTGGGTGCCTTGTGAGAATTTATCACCGAATGGGTAACCCGCCTCAACCATCCATCCTATTGGCAAACGTTCAATCATTGGAGAATAGACTGGATGAGATCCGTTCAAGACTATCCTAACTGTAATATCTTTTGTTCACCGAGTCATGGCTGAACGACGACATGGACAATATAGTTGGCTGTATTTTCCGTGCATCGGCAAGACACAACAGCTGCCTACGGTAAGATGAGGGGTGTTCTTCAAGGGAAGCAACACTGAAGCATAGATGAGAGCACCAGTTGTTCCAGATGACTGTCTGATCACTGTCTTTGATGTGAGAAAAACCTTTAAACAGGTCAATATTCACAAGGCCGCAGAGCCAGACAGACTACCAGGACGTATACTTAAAGCATGCACTGACCAACTGGCAACTGTCTTCACTGACATTTTCAACCTGTCCCTGACCGAGTCTGTAATACCAACATGTTTCAAACAGACCACCATAGTCCCTGTGCCCAAGAACGCCAAGGTAACCTGCCTAATTGACTTCCGACCCGTAGCACAAATGTCTGCCATGAAGTGTTTTGAAAGGTTGGTCATGGCTCACATCAACACTATCATGCCAGAAAGCCTAGACATACCGCCCCAACAGATCCACAGAAGATGCAATCTGTATTGCACTTCACACTGCATTTCCCACCTGGACAAAAGGAACACCTAGTTGAGAATGCTGTTCATTGACTACAGCTCAGCGTTCAACACCATAGTGCCCTCAAGCTCATCACTAAGCTAAGGACCCTGGGACTAAACATCTCCCTCTGCAACTGGATCCTGGACTTCCTGACAGGCCGTCCCCAGGTGGTAAGAGTAGGCAACAACACAATTGCCATGCTGATCCTCAATACAGGGACCCTCAGGGGTGCGTGCTTAGTCGCCTCCTGTACTCCCTGTTCACCCATGACTGCGTGGTCAAGCAAGACTCCAACACCCTTATTAAGTTTGCCAACAACACAAACGTGGTAGGCCTGATCACCGAGAACGATGAGACAGCCTATATGAAGGAGGTCAGAGACCTGGCAGTGTGATGCCAGGACAATAACCTCTCCCTCTACGTGATCAAGACAATGGTGATGATCGAGGACTACAAGAAAAGGAGGGCCGAGCACACCCCCATTCTCATTGACGGGGCTGTGGTGGAGCAGGTTGAGAGCTTAAAGTTCCTTGGTGTCCACATCACCAACAAACTATCATGGTCCAAACAATCCAAGAGGGCACGACATGCCTGACTGAAGAGAGTGAAGAGGGCACGACATGCCTGTTCCCTCTCAGGAGACTGAAAAGATTTGGCTTCGGTCCTCAGATCTTCAAAAAGTTCTACAGCTGAGAGAGAGCATCCTCACTGGTTCGATCACCCCCTGGTTTGGCAATTGTTCGGCCTCTGACCGCAAGGCGCTACAGAGGGTAGTGCGTACGGCCCAGTATGTCACTGGGGCCAAGCTTCCTGCCATCCAGGACCTCTATACCAGGCGGTGTCAGAGGAAGGCCATAAAAATTGCCAAAGACTTCAACCACCCTAGTCATGGACTGTTCTCTCTGCTACTGCACGGAAAGCGGTAATGGAGTGCAGCTTCTACCCCCAAGCCATAAGACTGCTGAACAGCTATTCAAATGGCTACCTGGACTATTGCATTGACCCCTTTTTTTATTTTATTTTACGCTGCTACTACTCGCTGTTCATTATCTATGCATAGTCACTTTACCTCTACCTACGTGTATATATTACCTCAATAACCTCGACTAACCTGTATCTCCGCACGTTGACTCGGTACCGGTACCCCTTGCTATTTATTCTCGTTATTGTTATTTTATTGTTACTCTTATTTTTTTTACGTTTGTTTATTTAGTAAATATTTTCTTAACTCTTATTTTTCTTAAAACAGCATTGTTGGTTAAGGGCTTGTAAATAAGCATTTGCACCTGTTGTATTCGGCGCATGTGACAAACAAAATGTGATTTATTTTTAATTCACAGTGCTCTAGAACCCAGCCGGCCCGCTGGATGCCCGTCTCCATGGAGACGAGGGTGGGAAGGAGAGTGATGATGTTGCGTATAACAGCACAGCAGCCTGCCTGTGTCTGAATGAACTGTGTTGTTGTGTGATTGCTTCGCGTCTTGCTCAAAGAGGGCCATGTTATTGGCCCATGGCTGACTAGCACCATACAGTATGTGAGCCATGTCAATCCACACACAATTGCTTGACTTGTTAATGTTTGATTTTGAAAACTGGATCATTTTGTGAGCAGTGCAGAAATTGTGTCAGTGCAGAAATGACATGCATGAAGTATCACTCATTTTGAAAGCATATTCTGTATTTTTCTTCCATCTGAGATCTCAATGCACCAAAGAAAACACGATTGATCAACTGTGTCTTGACAGTCCTACCCTGAAGGAGAGCTGTCAACACAACACACGCAGTATTCATTTTAGTACCAGCTCTGCCACTGTCATATTAGACAGTGATGACACACAGACACAGGCAAAGATGTGGTTTAGACACGGTGTCTGCACCAGTAAGTACCAGAATACAAAGCCCAGCCATTACTTGGGATGATTATGCTCTTCTGCCTTAGTTCCTATAATACACTCTGGCCATCAAACACAATGCAGATGAGTCTGTCTTTGTCACAGAAAAGGAAAACAAAGATTTTATAACGACCTGAAATTGTTGTCATTGGTGACCTATCCTCAACCCAGCCAACCAAATTGAGGCACTGGATACCATGGCGACAGTGGCTCTGTGCGTAGAGAGGTGATAATGGAGATTTTAGAGGTGGGGAGAGGGGGGTTACGAGGAATTGCCACACTGTCAGAGGTGTCACACGGGCTGAGGGGTTTCTCAAAGGACTAAAGGGGGGAAAACGTCCACTGATCAGAAATGAGCCAACCAAATGTCTGAGTAACAGCAATATGATGTTTTTAATAATGACAGACGTATAAAGGCATTTAATGTAGCCTCTTCTCTACCATTTGTCCTATTGTCAAAATATGTATTGAATTGTATTAGCCTCTCAAGTATAGGGCCTAAATCATTTCAATATATTTTTAAGACTAGCCAAACCAGAGTAATGTAATTTTTGGCCAATCATGCTGCCAGTCAGGCAACAGATGCTGGAATTTGTTGTGGATGATATTTGTAGTGTTCAATGCTGCTGAAGAGACAAGACTGGAATGATGTGCTTTGATTGCTGTGGTTTATCTTAGTCACTCTCCTCTCAGTGGCTCTCATTGCTGTGCTGGATTCTTTCTGTTTGAACACAATTTATTTATGATTACCACTGTCTTCACCATCCCCAGTGCCCTACATGTCTCCCCCATCCTACTAAAATGATTGACTGACATTAATAGTCCACTTTAGAAGGTACATTTGATTTTACCAGAGTTCCAAATAAAATTATGTCAAAATGTAATAGCTCATAATGGGTTGAATGGCATGCTGAGTCCGAGGGAGAAGTTATCTTTTGTTTCCAAATATAGAATGCCAGGAAGAGTGAAAATAGCCTACTATATCATGCAATGGCACAATTAGGCACTAGGAAACAATAAAAGTATCAAATAAAAACATAACACCTTGGTTAACGCCTACCACGAGTGGCTGGTATCCAATATACATCAACAATAAAACACTGCCGCTCGTTAGACCATTTTGGAATTATTATTATTTATTTTTGGAGGATGGTAATTATCACAGTACAGTTATTATTCTCTTCCATAGCTTAAAAAAACCTCTAACACATGAAACAGTTCAAACCAAGAGAAAGCTTCAAAACAATACAAACATATACTACATGACCAAAAGTATGTGGACACCTGCTCGTCGAACATCTCATTCCAAAATTATGGGCATTAATATGGATTTGATCCCCCTTTGCTGCTATAACAGACTGCACTCTTCTAGGAAGGCTTTCTACTACATGTTGGGACGTTGCTGCCGGGACTTCCATTCAGCCACAAGAGCATTAGTGAAGTCGGGCGGTTAGGACTGATTCGCAGTCGGCGTTCCAATTCACCCAAAAGGTGTTTGATGGGGTTGAGCTTCTTCCAGACCGATCTCGACAAACCATTTCTGTATGGACCTTGCTTTGTGCACAGGGGCATTATTATACTGAAACAGGAAAGGGCATTCCCCAAACTGTTGCCACAAAGTTGGAAGCACAGAATCGTCTAGAACGTCTTGTATGCTGTAGTGTTAAGATTTCCCTTCACTGGAACTAAGGATCCTAGCCCAAACCATGAAAACAGCCACATTATGGCACAGACCACATTATGCATTCGGGCAGGTAGCATTCTCCTTGCATCTGCCAGACCCAGATTCGTCCATGGGACTGCCAGATAGTGAAGCGTGATTTATTACTCCAGAGAACGCGTTTCCACTGCTCCAGAGTTCAATGGCAGTGAGCTTTACACCACTCCAGCTGACGCTTGGCATTGCTCATGTGAACTTACGCTTGTGTGTGGCTGCTTGGCCATGGAAACCCATTTCATGAAGCTCCCGACGAACAGTTGTTGTGCTGAAGTTGCTTCCAGAGGCAGTTTGGAACTCGGTAATGAGTGTTGTAACCGAGTACAGATGATTTGTATGCACTACTCGCTTCAGCTCTCGGTGGTCCCGTTCTGTGAACTTGTGTGGCCGACCACTTTGCGGCTGAGCCGTTGTTGCTCCTAGACATTTCCACCTCACAATAACAGCACTTACAGTTGACGGGGGCAGCTCTAGCAGGGCAGAAATGTTATGAACTGACTTGTTGGAGTACCACGTTGAAAGTCACTGAGCTCTTCAGTAAGGCCATTCTACTGCCAATGTTTGTCTAATCAAATCTAATAAAATGTTATTTGTCACATACACATGGTTAGCAGATGTTAATGCCAGTGTAGCGAAATGCTTGTGCTTCTAGTTCCGACAATGCAGTAATATCCAACGAGTAATCTAACCTAACAATTTCACAACAATTACCTTATACACACAAGTGTAAAGGAATGAAGAAGAAAATGTTCATAAAAAAATATATGAATGAGTGATGGCCGAACGGCATAGGCAAGATGCAGTGGATGGTATAGAGTACAGTATATACATATGAGATGAGTAATGTAGGGTATGTAAACATATAAAGCGGCATTGTTTAAAGTGACCAGTGATACATTTATTACATACATTTTTCTATTATTACAGTGGCTAGAGTTGAGTCAGTATGTTGGCAGCAGCCACTCAATGTTAGTGATGGCTGTTTAACAGTCGGATGGCCTTGAGATAGAAGCTGTTTTTCAGTCTCTCGGTCCCTGCTTTGATGCACCTGTACTGACCTCGCCTTTTGGATGATAGCGGGGTTAACAGGCAGTGGCTCGGGTGATTGTTGTCCTTGATGATCTTTTTGGCCTTCCTGTGACATTGGGTGGTGTAGGTGTCCTGGAGGGCAGGTAGTTTGCCCCCGGTGATGTGTTGTGCAGACCTCATTACCCTCTGGAGAGCCTTACGGTTATGGGCGGAGCAGTTGCCGTACCAGGCAGTGATACAGCCCGACAGGATGCTCTCGATTGTGCATCTGTAAAAGTTTGGGAGTGTTTTTGGTGACAAGCCGAATTTCTTCAGCCTCCTGAGGTTGAAGAGGCGCTGCTGCGCCTTCTTCACCACGCTGTCTGTGTGGTTGGACCATTTCAGTTTGTCCGTGATGTGTACGCTGAGGAACTTAAAACTTTCTACCCTCTACACTACTGTCCCGTCGATGTGGATAGGGGATGCTCCCTCTGCTGTTTCCTGAAGTCCACGATCATCTCCTTTGTTTTGTTGACGTTGAGTGTGAGGTTATTTTCCTGACACCACACTCCGAGGGCCCTCACCTCCTCTCTGTAGGCCGTCTCGTCATTGTTGGTAATCAAGCCTACCACTGTAGTGTCGTCTGCAAACTTGATGATTGAGTTGGAGGCGTGCATGGCCACGCAGTCGTGGGTGAACAGGGAGTACAGGAGAGGGCTGAGAACGCACCCTTGTGGGGCCCCAGTGTTGAGGATCAGCGGGGTGGAGATGTTGTTACCTTCCCTCACCACCTGGGGGCGACCCGTCAGGAAGTCCAGGACCCAGTTGCACAGGGCGGGGTCGAGACCCAGGGTCAAATTGGAGTGGGTCTAGGGTGTCAGGTAGGGTGGAGGTGATATGGTCCTTGACTAGTCTCTCAAAGCACTTCATGATGACGAAGGTGAGTGCTACGGGGTGGTAGTCATTTAGCTCAGTTACCTTAGCTTTCTTGGGAACAGGAACAATGGTAGCCCTCTTGAAGTATGTGGGGACAGTAGACTGGGATAAGGATTGATTGAATATGTCCGTAAACACACCAGCCAGCTGGTCTGCGCATGCTCTGAGGACGCGGCTGGGGATGCCTTCTGGGCCTGCAGCCTTGCGAGGGTTGACATGTTTAAATGTTTTGCTCACGTCGGCTGCAGTGAAGGAGAGCCCGCAGGTTTTGGTAGCGGGCCGTGTCAGTGACACTGTATTGTCCTCAAAGCGAGCAAAGAAGTTGTTTAGTCTGTCTGGGAGCAAGACATCCTGGTCCGCGACGGGGCTGGTTTTCCTTTTATAGTCCGTGATTGACTGTAGACCCTGTCACATACCTCTCGTGTCTGAGCCGTTGAATTGCGACTCTACTTTGTCTCTATACTGACGTTTAGCTTGTTTGATTATCTTGCGGAGGGAATAGCTACACTGTTTGTATTCAGTCATGTTTCCGGTCACCTTGCCCTGATTAAAAGCAGCGGTTCGCGCTTTCAGTTTTGCGCGAATGCTGCCATCAATCCACGGTTTCTGGTTTGGGAATGTTTTAATAGACGATATCGCCGATGCACTTGCTAATAAACCCGCTCACCGAATCAGCGTATTCATCAATGTTGTAGTTAGCCGCAATGCGGAACATATCCCAGTCCACGTGATTAAAGCAATCTTGAAGCGTGGAATCCGATTGGTCGGACCAGCTTTGAACAGACCTGAGCGCGGGAGCTTCCTGTTTTAGTTTCTGTCTATAGGCCGGAAGCAACAAAATGGAGTCGGGGTCAGCTTTTCCGAAAGGAGGGCGGGGGAGGGCCTTATATGCGTTGCAGAAGTTAGAGTAACAATGATCTAGGGTTTTGCCAACCCTGGATGCGCAATCGATATGCTGATAGAATTTAGGGAGCCTTGTTTTCAGATTAGCCTTGTTAAAATCCCCAGCTACAATAAATGCAGCCTCAGGATATGTGGTTTCCAGTTTACATAGAGTCAAATGAAGTTCGTTCAGGGCCATCGATGTGTCTGCTTGGGGGGGATATATGCGGCTGTGATTTTAATCGAAGAGAATTCTTTAGGTAGATAATGCGGTCGGCATTTGATTGTGAGGAATTCTAAGTCAGGTGAACAGAAGGACTTGAGTTCCTCTATGTTGCTCTGATCACACCACGTCTCGTTAATCATAATGCATACACCCCCGCCCTTCTTCTTACCAGAACGATGCTTGTTTCTGTCGGCGCGATGCGTGAAGAAACCAGCTGGCTGTATCGACTCCAATAGCGTGTCTCGAGTGAGCCATGTTTCCGTGAAACGAAGAACGTTACAGTCTCTGATGTCTCTCTGGAAGACTACCCTTGCACGGATTTTGTCTACCTTGTTGTCAAGAGACTGGACATTGGTGAGTAGTATGCTCGGGAGCGGTGCACGATGTGCCCGTCTACGGAGCCTGACCAGAAGACCGCTCCGTCTGCCCCTTCTACGGCGTCGTTGTTTTGGGTCGCCGGCTGGAATCCGATCCATTGTCCTGGGTGGTGGGCAAAACATAGGATCCTCTTCGGGAAAGTCGTATTCCTGGTCGTAATGTTGGTGAGTTGACGTTGCTCTTATATCCAATAGTTCCTCCCGACTGTATGTAATAAAACCTAAGATTACCTGGGGTAACAATGTAAGAAATAACACATAAAAAAACAAAATACTGCATAGTTTCCTAGGAACGCGAAGCGAGGCGGCCATCTCTGTCGGCGCCGGAAGTGTACCCAAGAGGACTCACTGCTGTCTATGGAGATTGCATGGCTTTGTGCTCGATTTTTTTAGCCTGTCAGCAACGGGTGTGGCTGAAATAGTCGAATCCACTAATTTTAAATGGTGTTGACATACTTTTGTATATATAGTGTGAATGATATATAGTGTGATGAATGCAACGTCAACTGTGTGAAGTGGATCCTCCTGTTTTCCTATGGAGGTAGTGTTTAGGAAATATGTCTCAGCGTCATCAATACTTTCAGAACAGCAGTAAACCTTCTCACCCTAACAGTATTTGTCTTTTCAATTGTCAGACAGTAGGTACGGCCTCGTTAGATTTATCATAATGGTCTCTGCGGTGCCAGTTCAATTTGCACCTTTTTGGCATCTCAATGATTTGCATCTGGAATAGAACAATGGGGATTAGTGCATCTTTCTATTTCTCAGGTGTAAAGAGATATTCAATAGAGTTGTTTCTCTCCCACAACTGGGAGTTACTTATACGCCAAAATCCAGGAAATTACCTTTTTGACTAATTTCTCCGTTTGTTTATGGAAATTCAGCACATGTTCTCCAGGCCTGTTCTAGTCCCCTCAGCTGCTGCCATTTTGGGAGGGCAGTGAGGCAGACAGTCCTATGCTGTTCCTTTTGGCATCTCTGACACTGGGAGACTGTAGAGTACAGTCAGTGTGATGCTGGACATTGCTGAGTCAGCTGGGTGCACTGCTTGCCTATTCCCAGATCTGTTTGGGTGGTTTAGCCAATTCCTATGGTCATTGTCATACCAGCTTTCCAAGCATGACCATGACTGTTGGAGTTTTTAATACAGCACAATCAGATCTGGCACCAGGATGGCGCAAGGACCCTGACATATCAATATCACATAGTCAGTCAGAAACATTCAGCACTTAGACAGTGCAGCACTCTGTATGGATGTTAGTATGTTGTGAAAACTGTACCAGATTGAGCCATATACTCGTACTAGGTTTAAAATGAAATTAGAATCCATTTTGAAGGCTACTCAGGAAAGCAGATCTTTCTGCATGCTGAACATAATAATGCATGACTGTCCTATGGGGAAATACAAGAAAATCAAGGATACCTTTGTTATGTTTAGCCTAGTGGTTAGAGTGTTGGACTAGTGACTGAAGGGTTGCAAGATCAAATCCACAAGGTAAAAATCTGTCGTTCTGCCCCTGAACAAGGCAGTTAACCCACTGTTCCTAGGCTGTCATTGAAAGTAAGAATTTGTTCTTAACTGACTTGCCTTGTAAAATAAAATAAAAAAAGTTTGCTTGCTGCGTAAATTATTTGCACAGTACAGCTGTAACCCTATTGATTCATACAGAGTGAGGAACCTACGTATGAGCAAGCCTACAATAGTCAGAACAATGACATACATACATAAGCAATAAGGCCCGAGGGGGTGTGGTATATGGTCAATATACCACGGCTAAGGACACAGCCCATATCCATGGAATATTGGCCATATATCACAAACCCTGGAGGTTATTATGAACTGGTGACCAACGTAATTACAGCAGTAAAAATAAATGTTTTGTCATACCCATGGTATACGGTCTGATATTTCACGGCTTTCAGCCAATCAGCATTCAGGGCTCGAGCCACCCAGTTTATAAAACAATATAGATCATCTTGTCGAGAAGAATAACAAAGCTGGAGAGTTTTATGGCTTCATATTTATTGGCTTTCACGCTGGAATGACTTTCACGAGCAGATATGTGATCTTATCACTGACTATAAATGTTACCGAACAGATTCTTAATACCAACAGGAATTGTGTGGAGGATTTTGGCAAAGTTCCAAAGCTCAGCAGAAGCCCAGTATGGTGAGAACGGGAGATGTTTGTGTTCGTACCTTGACCCTTGTATGTATGCATATACTGGTTTATGTGTGTGTGTGTGTGTGTGTCACGGTATTCGTTGTCTGAAGAAGAGGAATCATCGGACCAAAGCGCAGCGTGGTAAGTGTTCATGCTTGTTTTATTAAAACTGAACACTATAACAAAAATAAACAAGAGAATAACCAAAACAGTCCTGTCAGGTGAAAACACTAAACAGAAATGAACTACCCACAAAAACCATGTGGGAAAACGCTACCTAAGTATGGTTCTCAATCAGAGACAACGATAGACAGCTGCCTCTGATTGATAACCACACCCGGCCAAACACAAAGAAAAACAAAACATAGAAAATGAACATAGAATGCCCACCCAAATCACACCCTGACCAAACCAAAATAGGGACATAAAAAGCTCTCTACGGTCAGGGCGTGACAGTGTGTGTGTGTGTGTGTGTGTGTGTGTGTGTGTGTGTGTGTGTGTGTGTGTGTGTGTGTGTGTGTGTGTGTGTGTGTGTGTGTGTGTGTGTGTGTGTGTGTGTGTGTGTGTGTGTGTGTGTGTGTGTGTGTGTGTGTGTGTGTGTGTGCATGCATGCGTGCGTATGTGTGTGTGTATTGATCTGCATGCATTTGTGTGTTTTTCTCAATTATGTAAGTTACTGTTTGATTAATGTTGACCCTTGTCAGTCTTTTGTGCTTTGCAGGCTAGGAGGGAGCTTAAAACAAAACAATAGTTGGTGAAGCCTCCTTTGTGCGCATGCCAGAAATGTAGTTGTGGGTTACCATATTGTTAATCAACCAAGCTTAAGAAAATGCATTCTGACTTATTATAACATATATCAGTTTCCTAATCTCCTCTCTCCCTATTATGTAGCTCATCGAGTAGCTTGAATGAGTGCGTACGCAATTCATCCAGTGTCGTTGAGAGCTGAGCTAATGGCCCTCAGTGTGTTCCTCTAACACTTGTCCAGGAGTGACCTCCTTAGTGGGAAAAGTAGGTCTGAGTTTAACCTGCCTTGTGTTAGACTCTCAGCGGACCTTGACAGAGGCAAAATGAACTCCTCCGCTGTACAGAGCGCTAGCAGCTAATAAAGTTGTGTGAAGGATGGTGGGAGAGAGATAGGCTATACCTCTCCGGAGGAGCTGAGGAGGTGTGGAGGGGTTGGGGTCTGTGTGGGGAGGGGGGTGTCTACCTGTCCTGGTTTTATTAGACTCTCTACATCTCGAAACCTTTCTGCCCACTGTCTGTGCAGCTGAACCATTTCCAGGGTTTCCAAGGGAAGTCCCATCAGATTTGACATTGCCCTACACACATGGACCTTTATTATCTTGATCGAGGACCTTTTCCAAGATTTCATTCACACTTTGACTTCCCTTAAGATTTAAGATGCACTAAAGAAGCACAAGGTCTTAGATCAGTATGTGCACCATGTCAAATCTTGAAGACTTGCCATCTCATCAATACAATAAATACCTTATGTACTGCCAAGGAGTCATCCTTAAATAACAGGACACGTCACTGCCAAACTGCAGATACAAGGGTTAATGAATTAGTGCCAATGAAGAGCTACCGTGGCCAATTTGTGAGGCTCTCAGTACAGCTTTATGGGTCTTTTAAAAAGGGTGGTTTGTAACACATTTTCTTACGAAGCCATACTGCTTATGACGCCACTCAAGATGCAGTGGTTGCAGTGGCCTTTAGAGAGACAGCAGCTGTTGAAGTGTCAGAGTGTTAGCATAGAAAAACGGTAGTGGCTAAACAAAATTCCTCAACAGAGTAAGAAAAATCCCTTGCTGTCACTCACAAATATGGATTTCAGATAAACAAGACCTCTAAATATGAGATTCATGTTTTGTCGTTGATTGTGCACTGACATCCTCATTGACTTCAGGTTAGGTGAGGTGATTCATTTGAGATGGTTTCATGGGGAGAATGCAGTTAAGATGATTGATGTCTAGTGAGGGCTTTGATTGAATTGAGCCCCCTCAGTCAGTGTTGACTTTAAACGCTGAAACCCCCTAGCAAGCTGTCTGTCTGTCAGCACCAACGCCATTACAGTAACTCTTTGTCTTTATCAGAACGACTGTAGTTGATAGTCACAACCCAGAATAAAGAACATGCTGTTTACTGCCCACTGAAGGAGAACAAGCTCTCTCTCTCTCTTTCTCTCTTTCTCTCTCCCTCCCTTTTCTCTCACTGTCACTTTCACTCCCTGAGACTGTGTGTATTTTTCTTTCTTTCCTTCCTTCCCGCCCTTTCTCTCCTCTCATCACCATCTTAATTTGTCAGTCTGTATAACCTGGGGCTTTGTTCAAATAATGCTTCCTTGAGGTTAAGAGGGCGTGGCACCTCGTTCTTTTTCTTCCTCTCTTTCTATCTCTTTGTCTGTCTCTATTGTTGTATGAACATTGCCTCCTGTGGTCTGAGAGAGGGTGGGCCGTCAATGAGTCTTGTGTTTTGGTGCGTGGGAAAGACTGCATATTCTATCTATGCAAAGAAAAGAATGAAAACTACAATGGCCTACATGCTCAGACATGTAGGGAGGATGTTTTGTTTGTGTGATGGCACACAATGATCAGTAGAGGGCAGAGAGGAGAGTCAGTGTGAGAGATAGCAATCTCATAGAAGTGAGGGCACTCCCTCACATCCACAACCAGCATTATAGAGCAGCAGTACCATCATCTTACTGAATATATCTATACTAATACTGTGAACAATTACACATCTTTTTAACATGAAACAATATTTGAATGTCATAATCCACTTTAATTTGTGTCACATCATACAATCCTCATGTAATGACACCTAACTCATATTCTGTTTGGTAAACTTCTAAAATGAATATTTCCATATAGAGAATGTAGAGAGTAGAGACATAGAAGAGTCAGTTTATATTGGAGGAAGTCATTTAGAGACTGGCTATTCTGTCTGTGTGTAGATGAGTCTCCCTCTCTGTCTCTCTGTATTATTTTCTAGCCTGCTAATGCCACATTATCTGAAGGTGCTACGCTGATTACGCCACGCCAAGCTCTCACAGGATTACTGCTGTGGGGGGAAAAATCCCCCTTTTGAAATGGAAATGAACATCCAAAACAAAAAAAACACAAAAACTGTAGTGAGTGGCTACAGGTATAGGTAAACTGCCAGATGCACAGTAAACATTAATCTTCTTCCAGTAAAATAAGATTTGTTTTAAGAACTGGATGTTACCCAATAAGAATATTAGCTGGCAAAATCAATAACCCTTCCTCGATCTCCCTAGACTTAGTAAGAGAGGCCATGCCCTTTGACATTAAAACAGTGACAGAGGTAAAATGATCGTCCAAAACACAGTGTAACCCAGCCCCTTTCCTAATTCTGTCCCTGTCTGTCTCCCTTTCCACTGAGTGTAGGTCAGCCACAATCTGGATAACTAACTGTATCTCCGCTCTCTCTCTCTCACCAGAAACACGTGGTTTGAGGGGCAAGGTGGAGAGGGAGCGTAATGGTGGTGGTGGTGGCAGTTTGTTTGGGATATTGCTGAGGGATGGTAGCTCAGTTTTGGCACACTCCCCTCTGCTGGTGTAATGTTTGTGATAGGGGAGCATGGCTGGTGGATGACAGTGGAGACTGTAGTTGATAGTCACAACCCAGAATAAAGAACATGCTGTTTACTGCCCACTGAAGGAGAACAAGCTCTCTCTCTCTCTTTCTCTCTTTCTCTCTCCCTCCCTTTTCTGTCTCACTGTCACTTTCACTCCCTGAGACTGTGTGTATTTTTCTTTCCTTCCTTCCCACCCTTTCTCTCCTCTCATCACCATCTTAATTTCTCAGTCTGTGTAACCTGGGGCTTTGTTCAAATAATGCTTCCTTGAGGTTAAGAGGGCGTGGCCCCTCGTTCTTTTTCTTCCTCTCTTTCTATCTCTTTGTCTGTCTCTATTGTTGTATGAACATTGCCTCCTGTGGTCTGAGAGAGGGTGGGCTGTTACGCTCTCCTCAGTAAAGCTGATCTTGCTGGCACAGGGTGCGGGGAGACATCCTTTTCTGGAAGGACCTGATGCATCATGCTGATGATCCGCTCCTCACTCCTCTCTCTCCAGCCTGCCAGAGGAGCAGGGGTCTCATTTGATGTCGCCGCCTCATCCGGGAACAACAAAAGCAGCTTTTACCGCGCAGGAAGCACCCAACGTTGGAGTCAACCATCCACTGATGATTTGGCTCTCTGTGTTCTATGTCTAGCTCTGTTTAGGTGTCTTTCCTCTCTCTCTCACTGTTCTCTCTCTGTATCTGTTTGGATCACGCCCCCTCTTCTCTCTCTCTCACTGTTCTCTCTCTGTATCTGTTTGGATCACGCCCCCTCTTCTCTCTCTCTCACTGTTCTCCCTCTGTATCTGTTTGGATCACGCCCCCTCTTCTCTCTCTCTCACTGTTCTCTCTCTGTATCTGTTTGGATCACGCCCCCTTTTCTCTCTCTCTCTCACTGTTCTCTCTCTGTATCTGTTTGGATCACGCCCCCTCTTCTCTCTCTCACTGTTCTCTCTCTGTATCTGTTTGGATCACGCCCCCTCTTCTCTCTCTCTCTCACTGTTCTCTCTCTGTATCTGTTTGGATCACGCCCCCTCTTCTCTCTCTCACTGTTCTCTCTCTGTATCTGTTTGGATCACGCCCCCTCTTCTCTCTCTCTCTCACTGTTCTCTCTCTGTATCTGTTTGGATCACGCCCCCTCTTCTCTCTCTCTCACTGTTCTCTCTCTGTATCTGTTTGGATCACGCCCCCTCTTCTCTCTCTCTCACTGTTCTCTCTCTGTATCTGTTTGGATCACTCCCCCTCTTCTCTCTCACTTTTGCTTGCTCTCTGTCTCTCACTAACTCCCTCTCATTCACTCACTCATTCACTCACTCACCCATCTCTCTCTCTCTCTCTCTCGCTCTCTCTCGCTTCATCAGTTTCTGCATCAGCTTCAGTCAGGCTAGAAGGGAGTTAGATGCCACTGAGTCTACTGTCAGGTAGGCAGCATTAGATCCTCCAACCCACAGGATTATTCACATTTTCTTTCAGTCTTCCTTCCTCAACATCTTCTTACTCTTCTTCTTCCTCCTCATCCTCCTCCTGCCTTCTTTCTCTCTCCTACTTCCACACCCTGCCTCTGAGTGTGTTGGAGAGCGGCACCATTCGTGTGGTAAAGCAGTGGGAGTGGACCTCAGCGTGTGTATGAGTGTGTGTGTAAGTACTCTTGTGTGTGTGTGAGAGTACGCTTGTGTGTGTGTGTGAGAGCGAGGGAGCATCAGCCTCTCCAGTCCTCCACACTCTCTCCGTGGAACATCCCTTCTTAAATGGACTTTTATATGGGTTTGAGACTCTATCGCCACTGAAAGCAACGCCACTGCCGAAACTCTACATGTTGGAATAATATATAGCTCAGGAAAGTCCCAAGATGAGTGAGGAAGCTAAGGAAAAAAGCACTGGAAAACCAGCACATCGCAAGAAGAAAGGAAAAAAGGTATGTGAAGGAAAAACCTTTTGGCTGTCTTTGTAAAAGCTTTGAATGTTGTGTTTGTATTGCTGTGGTTGGTTTACATACATTACTCCCACAAGTTGTGTGTCTATGATCTATAGACTAAGTTTAAAGAGATCATTGTGTTAAGGTTCATAAAAAAACAAGCCTCAAGGAGGATGGTGTGAGTGCCTGCGCTCGTATTCCTGCGTGTTTACTTTGGTTTAGAATCTTGTCTCTTCAATGCAGAGATAACGTTGATGAATCTAAACACAACATTCATCAACAAAACATTTTGTACAGAGCAGTTCTGCATATTTGTTTCTATGTGTGCATATTTGTTGTGGTATGAGTATTTGACTCACCTCGAATGCAAAGTCATCAGAACAGATCCTGTCACAAAACACTTTTTGGGACCACTTGTTGTTCTGGTATTTCCACTGCACCTGATGAGCTAAAGCAACTAGATGATTACCTAAGCAGGCACTCTAGGGGTGAAGGTGCAGCCTCAGGGTTAGTGTGGGGGCAGCATCTGTTGTTGTTTCTCTACATCACCGTCATTGTGAGTCCACAGCTGTACTTCTGATGTTGTCCTCCTCCTGTCCCCAGGGGCTGTGATCAAGCCTTTTAATTAAAGGTGTTCTTAGGCACAGCACAGTGTTTATGTCATGGAAGGCTAAATGGTTTTGTGTGTGTGTGTGTGTGTGTGTGTGTGTGTGTGTGTGTGTGTGTGTGTGTGTGTGTGTGTGTGTGTGTGTGTGTGTGTGTGCATACCTGCATGCATGCTTGTGTTTGCCTGTGCATTTCCACTAAGTGCTGTTATGCTTCGCTCTGCTCCTGTGGCCATGTTGTTTTGTCAATGGGGTAAACCCATGATAAATGGGATTCAGCAGGTTCCACTGATCCCTATGGGGCAGGACTCAGAGGGAAGGCTTGGGTCCGGTGCGTGAGGCAAGAGACTGAAGACTGGGATAGGGGAAATGCTAAAGGATTAGGGAAGCTTTGGGGTATGGCTTTGAACAGGGTACCAGGCAGAGTTATTAGGTTGGGATAATTGTTTCGGTATGAATCTATTGACAGGGGCAGGGCCATGGCTGATGTTGGGATTAAAGCGATTCCTTGTTGCCCCTGATGTCCCTTTGTGTTTAATGTGAGACCTGATATCACTGGACTTTGGTTTAATCATACTTCAACCTGTTGTTTTGTATTCCCAAAAGTAATGTAGCCACATGGGAACACAAATTAAATATTACTGGCATTTTTCTTTCTCCCTCTAGTAAGCTCAAATCTATTGGAAATCCATTTTGGTCTCACACACACACACACACACACACACACACACACACACACACACACACACACACACACACACACACACACACACACACACACACACACACACACACACACACACACACACACACACACACACACACACACACACACACACACACACGGCCTATAGTCGAATTGTGAAAAAACAATGGCTGCAGCTCAATGGTTTCTTAACCACAGAAAGTGAAAAGGCTGGTTAAAAAAACTCTTACCCCTCCCCTTTTGCATTTCATAAATATACCACAAAACTTTCAAGCACAGGAACAGGTGGTTTGCATGCCTAAGTTACTCTGGCCAGGTATTTGATTCGTTTCACATTCGCAGTAATGTACTGTAATGTATAGTAAAGCATGTTAATCACCACAGGCAATACTGATGCTCTAAGGCTAGGAAAGTCCTTTACCTCTTGGCAACTATGCATGTCAGTAGTGCTTTGGAGAATGCAAGCACCTCCCCTACTGAATCTAACTAGACACTTCACTCTCAATGTTTTCTACGGTACAAGCAAACACCCAGTATAGCATTGATAACATCAGGACCTAAAGCTAGAAGATTGTCAAGATTAGTCACCTCACACCTCACGGTCCACAATTAGGCTCTACCATTGGGAGGATAATCAGTACAACTACTGTTGAATGATCTCTGATGAGTGAATTGCATTGACTAGTGATGATACCCGAAAATACATTCTCTACTATATGCATACAAATGTGTTTCCGGTGTTGGTATGTTTATGTGTGCCTGTGTGATTATGTGTGCCTGTATGTGTGTGTGTGTATGTGTGTGCATGTGTGTGTGAGTGTGTGCGTGTGTGTGCCTGCGTGTGAGAGTGTCAGTGTGAGCGTCAGATAAACATGCCAGATGTGTTAATGATTGTAGCCATGGCAACTACTTTTCTGTTCTGAGGACGAGGGATATAGAGGGCGAGATTGAGCGAGGGAGAGTGAGTAGAGTAGAGGGGGCTGGTGTTCTAGTCAACCCTGTGGCAATCAGGCCAAATATATACACTGAACAAAAATATAAACGCAACATGTAAAGTGTTGGTCCCATGTTTCATGAGCTGAAATAAAATATCCCAGACAAATTTGTTTACATCCCTGTTATTAAGCATTTTTCCTTTGTCAAGATAATCCAGCCGCCTGCCTCCCAAGTGGCGCAGCAGGCTAAGGCACTGCATCACAGTGCTTGAGGCGTCATTACAGACCCGAGTTCGATACAGGGCTGTGTTGCAGCCGGGTGTGACTGGGAGACCCATGAGGCGGCGCACAATTGGCCCAGCGTTGTCTGGGTTAAGGGAGGGTTTTGCCGGCCAGGATGTCCTTGTCCCATTGCGTTCTAGCAACTACTGTGTCGGGCCGGGAGCATGAACACTGACACGGTCGCCAGTTGTACAGTGTTTCCTCCGACACATTGGTGCGGCTGGCTTCCCGGTTAAAAAAAATGTGTCAAGAAGCAGTGCGGTTTGGCAGGGTCGTGTTTCGGAGGACGCATGGCTCTCGACCTTCGCCTCTCCCAAGTCCGTGCCGAAGTTGCAGCAATGGGACAAAACTGTAACTACCAATTGGGGAGAAAAAGGGGTAAAAAGTAAAAAATGTAAAAATAATTCCAATAAAATAATACATCCACCTGACAGTTGTGGCATATCAAGAAGCTGATTAAACTGCATGAGCATTAAACACCTTGTGCTGGGCACAATAAATGACCACTCTAAAATGTACAGTTTTGTCACACAACACAATGCCACAGATGTCTAACGTTTTGAGGGATTGTGCAATTGGCATGCTGACTGCAGCCATGTCCACCAAAGCTGTTGACAGAAAATGTAATGTTCAATCCTCCACCATAAGCCGCCTCCAACATTGTTTTATAGAATTTGGCAGTACATCCAACCGGCCTCACAACCGCAGACCACGTGTATTGCGTCATGTTGTGAACATAGTGCCTCATGGTGGCGGACAACGAACACAATTGCATTTTATTGATGGCAATTTGAATGCACAGAAATACATTGAAGAGATCCCGAGGCCCGTTGTGAGGCCCATTCTTTTAAGATATCTGTGACCAACAGATGCATATCTGTTTTCCCAGTCATGGGAAATCCATAGATTAGGGCCTCATGAATTTATTTCATTTGACTGATTTCCTCATATGAACTAGAACTCAGTAAGATCTTTGAAATTGCTGCATGTGTGCATACATTTTTGTTCAGTACATTTCATGAGACTGATGATGGGAAATACTCAAGGATACAATAAAGTATCTTTTGAGCCAAGGCTTCTGACCTATGGCGATTATATGACAATGTTATAAATCAAACTGAAATGTAATTTGTGTCTGAGTATCTGTGTGCAGCTTCAGATGACAATGCCTGGCATTCTTGTCAAACAAATTATGTAGGATCCTTGAGAGAACTTTGGTATACAATAAAATAATGTGACTGATAGATGAAGATTACTAATATGATACTCGTCTCTTCTTTCAGCATCTAGTCATAATTTATACATGCAGGTGAAGGATACACATACAGTTGTGATGTTTCTGCTCAAGATACATTCCCTCTCATTAGAGGACAGTGTGGACCTCCTGTCCTGTTACCTCACATTACAAGTGGGGACAGCAGGTCATGTGTCTGCCTCCATTGTCATGGCAATGACCCAACTGTGTGATGATAAACGTCTGTATCAGACTGGGCGTCGTCCATGATGGGAGAGAGGGGGAGCAGGGGTGAGGAGAGGGAAGGAGGGCGAAGGGTGGTCAGGTTACCGTCTCAGTCGGTTTCCTGTGCCTTTCCCTTCAAAGCACAGTCTGTAGATGACGAGGGAAGAGAACTTTCTTAACCCCTGCTGTATGACTCACATGACATCAGTGTTTACTGAGACTCATAAAGGCCATCGTCTACTGTATGATTGGTTGTTATTGTCTGACTTCGACATAGGCAGTGACACTGGTGTTTATCTATGACACAAAATGAGGTCGAAGGTGAGGCATTGGTTTATTTAGGATTGAGAAATATTGAGGAGTGTAGCAGTAAAAAGTAACTGAAATAATATAGGGGACTGGACACATCGTGGAATTTCTCTGTAGAGTTCTGTCATTTCTTTCTTCCATCTTTTGTTTTAAATGATGCCCCAATGTCTTCCTCCGTAGCAGCGGGACTGGTATTGCAACGCTCTGGTCTTTGTCTTAGTGAAATAATTCAGTGACTAGCTAAGAGCCTTGTGTTTAAAGGATTGGTGATACACATGTAAGCTCTTTCGTGATGTAGCTTTCAAAGAAGAATCACACATCAGAGCATTGGCAATAACATCGCAGCCTTTCTGAAAGCGCTGACAGAATTCTCCCATGCAAGACATTGGAGAACCAGTCTGTGGTTTGTTTTCTAGATTAAGTTAACGGACCTGGCACAGAGTATATCCTTAAGAAGAATAGGTTTACGCTTTAGATTAGAAAGTATATCAAGAGAAAAGCAGGATGTGTGTGTCTATGTATGTTTGACAGAGAGAGATAGAGTAGCCCAGACCAATGACAGATAAGAGACGAGAAGAGGGTGTGTCCATACTGTGACATACCGAGGTATCAAATTAAGACGTGGGGAATTGTTTTATGTGTAATGGTGGATAGGTTCTACTAAGATAACATATGACATTTTTTAAGATGGTCATATCAAAGATAACTTAGGTATTACATTTTTAGGTATCCCTAAATAAGTCAACTCATAACTTGCAGCTGATTGTTGACACATCAACCAGGAGAGGATATCAGGGCAATTTGTGACTGTTGTTGTTTTGGTAATCAGGGGCTGTGTTGGAGGGGGAGTGGTTTCTCCTCCTAGGCAATCAGCAATTAGTACTGGGTGGTGTGCTCTTACCTCTGCTAGGCAATTAGCAATTAGTGTTAGTACTTCAGTATCTCCTATTTTCACAGCAGTGGTATTGTTGCCAAAACTAACACCAATTTATGCTTTATCCAAAAATGTGGTCTGAGGCGCCGTATAGAGGGTGTGACACAATTGCGGAGCCTCAGGAGGCATGCAGAGGCCAAAATGAGCTCCGTACCTCATCTCCGTGCACCTCCCAAATTTTGTAACAATGCGGACGGCTCGGTATAGATCCGCATTGACATGATTGGTTGACGGTAGGTTGGGGCGGGAGCTCCAGTATAAAAACTAACTCACTTCCTTCACAACAGCTCTGCTATGCGAAGTGCAAGAAGTATAAATGCCCTGACTTCTGAAGAGGCCGTATCGCAGTAAATGCTGTATGGCCACTGCAGAAGTCGGATTTACCATGCAGAGCCTTTAATTAAGACAGTTCTGTCGAGTTGTTCGTCACAGTTAGAGGAAGGAAAGACAGGAAGAATCCACACCATGCTCTCACTTGAATATCTTACCTCGATATTTTTCAGATCAGTTTGGTCTTTTGTAGCTTTGTCAACTATGTGTGTGTTTTCTATACCTGTTCACTCCTCTCCATGTAGGCTTTACAGATGCTCCCCACCCCTTGGCCGCAACCCTTCTAAATTTAGTGTACCCTGCGCGCACAATCCATGTGGAATTCCTGGTCAAGAACGCAGAGTTCATTTTAGCCTATGGTGCCCTTCAGTCCCTAGACTTTTTGGCCCTGACAGAGACATGGATAACCGCAGAGAACAGTGCTACTCCACCTGCACTCTCTTCACTAAAGAGGCAACTGGGCAAAAATTGAGGAAAACTAAACTTCCAGAGGACCTATCATTCTTTCACTTCCTCCCCTCTACCTGCTCTTCCTCTCTATCTGCTGCTAAAGCCACTTTTTATCACTTTAAATTTCAAGCTTCTGCCTCTAACCCGAGGAAACCTTTCCACCTTCTTCTCCCTCCGTAATCCTACACCCCCTCACTCTCTGCAGATGACATTGTCAACGACTTTGTAAAGAAGGTTGACAACATCCGCTACTCATCTACTCAAGCTTATTGAATCTACTGGTCCCACTCACAGAGAACTACCCTACGCCATGTCCTCTTTCTCCCCTCTCCCTCCAGATGTAATCCTGCAACTAGTGAGGTCTGGCCGCCCGACAACCTGCTCGCTCGGTTCCATCCCCTCCTCCCTTCTCCAGACCATCTCTGGAGACCTTCTCCCATTCCTCACTTTCCTCATCAACTCCTCTCTGACCACTGGCTGTGTCCCCTCTGACTTCAAATTGGCCAGAGTCGCTCCCCTCCTCTAGAAACGAACACTTGACCCCTCTGACGTCAAAAACCCAGAACTGTATCCCTCTTTTCTTTCCAAAATACTTGAGTGTGCTGTCTGACCAACTCTATCTCTCTCAGAACAATCTTCTTGACCATAACCAGCCAGGCTTCAAGATGGGTCACTCAACCGAGACTCCTCTTTTCTGTATCACTGAGGCTGTCTGGACTGCCAAAGCTGACTCTCTCTCTTCTGTTCTCATCCTCCTGTATCTATCCACTGCATTCAACAGATATCCTCTCCACCCTCTCAGAGTTGGGGGTCTCTGCATGCTCTTGGATTGCCTCCTTTGTGGCAGGCCACTCCTACCAGGTGACGTTGAGAGGATCTGTGTCTGCATCACGTTCTCTAAATACTGGTGTCCTCCAGGGCTCGGTTGTAGGTCCTCTTCATACACTAAGTCACACACATCCTCACATGGTCTCTCCTATCATTGCTATGTGGATGACCCTCAACTACTTTTCTCCTTCCCCCTTCTGACTCCTAGGTGGCGACACGCATCTCTGTGTGTCTGGCAGATATCTCAGCTCGGACGTCGGCCTACCACATCAAGCTCAACAAGACGGAGCTGCTCTTTCTCCCTGGGAAGGCCTGCCCACTCCAAGATCTCTCTATCATGGTTGACAACTCCACGGTGTCCCCCTCCCAGAGTGGAAAGAACATTGGCGTGACCCTGGGCAACAACATGTCGTTCTCTGCAAACATCAAAGCAGTGACTCGCTCCTGCAGGTTCATGGTCTACAACAGAGTATTACACAGGTAGCAGCGCAGGTCCTAATCCAGGCACTTGTCATCTCCCATCTGGACTACTGCAACTCGCTGTTGGCTGGGATCCCCGCTTGTGTCATCAAACCCTTGCAACTTATTCAGAATGCCGCAGCCCACCTGGTGTTCAACCTTCCCACGTTATTCCATGTCACCCCACTCTTCTGCACACTCCACTAGCTTCCAGTTGAAGCCCAAACTCGTTCCTGGGGCCATCGCTAGGTGCATGTTTAGCTTTTTGCCCTATCACTACACAGCTGAATCAAATGACCAACTCATCATCAAGCTTTGATTATTTGAGTCAGCCGTGTAGTGCTAGGGCGGGTAGCAGGACCGAGTCTGGGAAACCCTGCACTACAAGACCATGGTACGGAGCAGCAAGAGGAACTTCCCCTCCTACCTTCCGGCTATGCTCAAACCCTACATCCCAACCTGAGCACTCTGTTCTGCCACCTCTGGTTGTCCCACCTAGCTATCTTAAGAATAATGCACTAAATGTAAGTCGCACTGGATAAGAGAGTTTGCTAAATTATTAAAATGTAAATGTGTCCATCCATGCTGCCTAGAGTGGGTGAAAATGCGCTTTGGGGAAGAAATGTCACTTCCTTATGTTATACATTTTACCAAGACAATATCCATAAAGTAAAAAGTAACCTACAGTGGGGAGAACAAGTATTTGATACACTGCCGATTTTGCAGATTTTCCTACTTAAAAAGCATGTAGAGGTCTGTAATTTTTATCATAGGTACACTTCAACTGTGAGAGACGGAATCTAAAACAAAAATCCCGAAAATCACATTGTATGATTTTTAAGTAATTAATTAGCATTTTATTGCATGACATAAGTATTTGATACATCAGAAAAGCAGAACTTAATATTTGGTACAGAATCCTTTGTTTGCAATTACAGAGATCATACGTTTCCTGTAGTTCTTGACCAGGTTTGCACACACTGCAGCAGGGATTTTGGCCCACTCCTCCATACAGACCTTCTCCAGATCCTTCAGGTTTCGGGGCTGTCGCTGGGCAATACGGACTTTCAGCTCCCTCCAAAGATTTTCTATTGGGTTCAGGTCTGGAGACTGGCTAGGCCACTCCAGGACCTTGAGATACTTCTTACGGAGCCACTCCTTAGTTGCCCTGGCTGTGTGTTTCGGGTCGTTGTCATGCTGGAAGACCCAGCCACGACCCATCATCAATGCTCTTACTGAGGGAAGGAGGTTGTTGGCTAAGATCTCGCAATACATGGCCCCATCCATCCTCCCCTCAATACGGTGCAGTCGTCCTGTCCCCTTTGCAGAAAAGCATCCCCAAAGAATGATGTTTCCACCTCCATGCTTCACGGTTGGGATGGTGTTCTTGGGGTTGTACTCATCCTTCTTCTTCCTCCAAACACGGCGAGTGGAGTTTAGACCAAAAAGCTCTATTTTTGAATCATCAGACCACATGACCTTCTCCCATTCCTCCTCTGGATCATCCAGATGGTCATTGGCAAACTTCAGACGGGCCTGGACATGCGCCTGCTTGAGCAGGGGGACCTTGTGTGCGCTGCAGGATTTTAATCCATGACGGCGTAGTGTGTTACTAATGGTTTTCTTTGAGACTGTGGTCCCAGCTCTCTTCAGGTCATTGACCAGGTCCTGCCGTGTAGTTCTGGGCTGATCCCTCACCTTCCTCATGATCATTGATGCCCCACGAGGTGAGATCTTGCATGGAGCCCCAGACCGAGGGTGATTGACCATCATCTTGAACTTCTTCCATTTTCTTCTATTTTCTAATAATTGCGCCAACAGTTGTTGCCTTCTCACCAAGCTGCTTGCCTATTGTCCTGTAGCCCATCCCAGCCTTGTGCAGGTCTACAATTTTATCCCTGATGTCCTTACACAGCTCTCTGGTCTTGGCCATTGTGGAGAGGTTGGAGTCTGTTTGATTGAGTGTGTGGACAGGTGTCTTTTATACAGGTAACGAGTTCAAACAGGTGCAGTTAATACAGGTAATGAGTGGAGAACAGGAGGGCTTCTTAAAGAAAAACTAACAGGTCTGTGAGAGCTGGAATTCTTACTGGTTGGTAGGTGATCAAATACTTATGTCATGCAATAAAATGCAAATTAATTACTTAAAAATCATACAATGTGATTTTCTGGATTTTTGTTTTAGATTCCGTCTCTCACAGTTGAAGTGTACCTATGGTAAAAATTACAGACCTCGACATGCTTTGTAAGTAGGAAAACCTGCAAAATCGGCAGTGTATCAAATACTTGTTCTCCCCACTGTAATACAGCCAATAATAAACACTGAGCACTTAACAGAGCTTGCTTTTGAGGATTTTACATGTTGTGGTGTTCGTCTGCAAAGTTGTTTCCGTGGGTCGCAAAAGCCTAACTAACATGGCACAAACTGAATTAAATGCTCAGTGCTCCGTTGACATTTCACAGAGAGAAATCTTCTAAAAAGAACAGTTTTTTAGCATTATCAAAAGCATATACTAAAATATGAAAATACTACATGTCATGCCTGCTCCCGCTCCCCCTCTGGCGCTCAAGGACACCAGGTGACCCATCATTACGCACACCTGTCACCATCATTATGCGCATCTGTGCAATATTGGACTCACCTGAACTCCATTACTTTGTTGATTGCCCCTCTATATCTGTCTGCTCCTCAGTTTGTTCCCACTTGTCAGCATTATTGTCATTATGTTTTCCCTGTCCAGATGCTGTCCTTGTTTGTTTTTATGTCAGTTTTATTAAATGTTCACTCTCTGTACTTGCTTCTCGTCTCCCAGTGTCTGTCCTTACAATGTCTCAAAATCTATCTTAACTCCTATATTGTTTTATGTCCTCTGGATTCAAGAAGAAAGATTAGTTCAACGGTGAGCTTGTCAGTTAGCCTTAATTCTCACATGTATCTGGAAAATAGTATTGCGTCAGCTTTTTTACTACTTTTTTCCCCCTGGCCTCTTGATTTAGTCACCCTAATTTTGGCCATCCTACCAGGGTAAAAACTCCAATAAATGTTGAACAGATTATGATAGAGACATGAGGTTTGGTCCATTGGTTTACTTAGAGTATCTACACAATTGCAGTGCATTCAGAAAATATTAACAACCCCTTGACTTTTTACGAATTTTGTTGTGTTACAGCCAGATTTTTAAAATGATAATTTTCTGTTTTTTTTCTCTCACTGGCCTACACACAATACACCATAATGTCAACATGGAATTAGGTTTTTTGAAATTTTTACAAATTAATTGCAAATGAAAAGTTGAAATGCCTTGAGTCAATAAGTATTCAACCCCTTTGTTATGGCAAGCCTAAATAAGTTCAGTAGTAAGCATTTGCTTCACTGACATAATAAGATGCATGGACTCTGTTCTGTGTGCATTAATGGTGTTTAACCTGGCTGGCATGAAAATGAACCACGGGAAAAGTGTCCTCCATTCGCTATTTAAGTGCATAGATGACATTTATTTTTTCCCCCTGCCACGAGACAGGTGCATGATAATGGTCCATTCAAATAAAACAAATTTCACACATATTATTTAGTATATGGAAAGACAAGATTAAATTAGGAATAGTCTGATTGATGACAATATTAGCCTATCACTTGTGAATGATGTATTATCACTTGGGAATGCTGCCCAGCATATGCAGTAAGGCAAGAAACAGTGCATGCCATTTTGTGCGTTTTCATATTATAGTCGCACACTTCATGTAGCCTAGCCCATACGCATATACAGTGGGGAGAACAAGTATTTGATACACTGCCGATTTTGCAGGTTTTCCTACTTACAAAGCATGTAGAGGTCTGTAATTTTTATCATAGGTACACTTTAACTGTGAGAGACGAAATCTAAAACAAAAATCCAGAAAATCACATTGTATGATTTTTAAGTAATTAATTTGCATTTTATTACATGACATAAGTATTTGATCACCTACCAACCAGTAAGAATTCCGGCTCTCACAGACCTGTTAGTTTTTCTTTAAGAAGCCCTCCTGTTCTCCACTCATTACCTGTATTAACTGCACCTGTTTGAACTCGTTACCTGTATAAAAGACACCTGTCCACACACTCAATCAAACAGACTCCAACCTCTCCACAATGGCCAAGACCAGAGAGCTGTGTAAGGACATCAGGGATAAAATTGTAGACCTGCACAAGGCTGGGATGGGCTACAGGACAATAGGCAAGCAGCTTGGTGAGAAGGCAACAACTGTTGGCGCAATTATTAGAAAATGGAAGAAGTTCAAGATGACGGTCAATCACCCTCGGTCTGGAGCTCCATGCAAGATCTCACCTCGTGGGGCATCAATGATCATGAGGAAGGTGAGGGATCAGCCCAGAACTACACAGCAGGACCTGGTCAATGACCTGAAGAGAGCTGGGACCACAGTCTCAAAGAAAACCATTAGTAACACACTACGCCATCATGGATTAAAATCCTGCAGCGCATGCAAGGTCCCCCTGCTCAAGCCAGCGCATGTCCAGGCCCGTCTGAAGTTTGCCAATGACCATCTGGATGATCCAGAGGAGGAATAGGAGAAGGTCGTGTGGTCTGATGAGACAAAAATAGAGCTTTTTGGTCTAAACTCCACTCGCCGTGTTTGGAGGAAGAAGGATGATGAGTACAACCCCAAGAACCCATCCCAACCGTGAAGCATGGAGGTGGAAACATCATTCTTTGGGGATGCTTTTCTGCAAAGGGGTCAGGACGAATGCACCGTATTGAGGGGAGGATGGATGGGGCCATGTATCGCAAGATCTTGGCCAACAACCTCCTTCCCTCAGTAAGAGCATTGAAGATGGGTCGTGGCTGGGTCTTCCAGCATGACAACGAAATGAAACACACAGCCAGGGCAACTAAGGAGTGGCTCCGTAAGAAGCATCTCAAGGTCCTGGAGTGGTCTAGCCAGTCTCCAGACCTGAACCCAATAGAAAATCTTTGGAGGGAGCTGAAAGTCCGTATTGCCCAGCGACAGCCCCGAAACCTGAAGGATCTGGGGAAGGTCTGTATGGAGGGAGGAGTGGGCCAAAATCCCTGCTGCAGTGTGTGCAAACATGGTCAAGAACTACAGGAAACGTATGAGCTCTGTAATTGCAAACAAAGGTTTCTGTACCAAATATTAAGTTCTGCTTTTCTGATGTATCAAATACTTATGTCATGCAATAAAATGCAAATTAATTATTTAAAAATCACACAATGTGATTTTCTGGATTTTTGATTCCGTCTCTCACAGTTGAAGTGTACCTATGATAAAAATTACAGACCTCTACATGCTTTGTAAGTAGGAAAACCTGCAAAATCGGCAGTGTATCAAATACTTGTTCTCCCCACTGTATGTTTTGGTAAGGTTTGTATCACAACTAATGTGGCCAAACAACTTCTTAAAATGAATCACATTCATCCGCTTTACAACCGGTGTAGAGACTAACTGGCATACATAGGTGGCGTGTGAGTTTCAAATTTAGGGAAGATCATTTTCAATATAAAAAGGCATCCTTTAAAATAAAGCAATCATGCATAATCGCATTTGTGGTCACTTCTGAGAACAGTGTTTTCCTGCTAATTGATTGTATTTTGTAACTTTGTGCTTATAGTCTACTGCCGTGTGCACATTGCTGCGCTTATAATGTGAAGAAAATGCCTAATATTTCTTTCTTGCACAGAAGGACAAGTTGACCAGTAGAATAGTACTAGAATAGAATTGTACTATGGGAGATAGTAGATTGACATAGGCTAGTGCTTTTGCTGTTCGCTAGACCTACTCATCTTATTGGCTGATGAAAAGTATGTTCAGCCCAAGGGCACAACGGCCACTTTGGCCGCAAAAGGCATGCATTTTTTAGGGGGCATTACGACCACACAAGGGGGATGCCGCCGGGAAATTCGAGGCCTGGTGAGAATACTATCAAGTGCTTGTCAAATTGTGAATGAGAGACTGATGAAGTGGGTGCAACCTCCACAAGAAAGAAAGCAGTGCTCATGCCTTTCATGTGACTTTAAAAAAATCATCATTAGTTGCATCATGCAGCCTTAGAAGGTAATAAAAATCTAAACATATATCCCAATGTTTTTATCACTAAAGTTCCATAAATAACTACAAATGTAGCATATAGGAGGACCTGTTTCTTTGTTAACTGCTCAACACAGAATAGCTACATGTGCACACTCCCTCGGAAATCGTTTGGAGAAAATATCCTTTCTATTTTATTCAGCTATGTTCAATTGTATTCTTTATAAAATAATGCCACGGAATTCTAAGCAAATCTTGTCTGCTAAATGAACTAGTGTAGCCCACAGCCATATTGCATAGCTAGATCAGGGCCTAACATAAGGAAAATCTGAGTATGCTATTCTGTTCTTCTGAAATAGACTACATTTTCTTCATATCATGTTTCTTTAGACCTGACTAAAATAAATAATGGATTTATTGTGATGGTGTAGGCTATATTAAATGGATTTATTAGACTTTTTAAAATGTAGATGTTCCAAAGGTCTGCATCAGTGGCTTGCAGGCTATGCGTGGAAGAGAGGAGATGGTAAACATGTTTATGTTAATTAATGGTCAATTAATGTGATACCAGTAGTTATTTGCTTGACAATCACCGGCTGACAAAATGTAATGACCTCCACAGCCCTAAGCATGGTGAAGTTATTAATTACGCTTTGGCTGGTGTGTCAATACTTCCAGTCACTACAAAGATGCAGGTGTCCTTCCTAACTGATTTGCCTGAGAGGAAGGAATCCACTCAGGGATTTCACCATGAGGCCAATGGTGACTTTAAAACAGTTACAGAGTTTAATGGCTGTGAGAAAACTGAGGATGGATCAACAACATTGTAGTTACTGCACAGTACTAACCTAATTGACAGAGTGAAAAAAAGGACGCATGTACAGAATACAAATATTTAAAAAAACATGCCTGTTTGTAACAAGACACTAAAGTAATACTGCAAAAAATGTAGCAAAGCAATTCACTTTTTGTCCTGAATACAAAGTGTTATGTTTGGTGCAATCCAATACAACACATTACTGAGTACCACTCTCCATATTTTCAAGCATAGTGGTGGCTGCATCAAGTTATGGGTATGCTTGTAATTGTTAAGGCCTGTGGAGTTTTTTAGGATAAAAAATAAACGGAAAGGAGCCAAGCACAGGCAAGAATCCTAGAGGAAATCCATGTTCACTCTGCTTTCTACCAGACACTGGGAGATGAATTCACCTTTCAGCATGGCAACAACCCAAAACACAAGACCAAATCTACACTGGAGTTGCTTACCAAGAAGACAGTGAATGTTCCGAGTTCCGAGTGGCCAAGTTACAGTTTTGACTTAAATCTGCTTGAAAATCTAGGGCAAGACCTGAAAATGGCTGTCAAGCAATGATCAAGAGCCAATTTGACAGAGCTTGGAGAATTTTGAAAATAATAATATGGGCAAATGTTGCACAATACAGGTGCGGAAAGCTCTCACCCAGAAAGATTGCTACCAAAGGTGCTTCTACAAAGTATTGACTCAGGGGTGTGGATACTTATGTAAATTAGATCTTTCACTTTGTTATTATGGGGTATTTTGTGTAGATGGGTGAGAATAAAAAGTCAATTTAATCAATTTTGAGTTCAGGCTTTAACACAACATGTGGAGTAAGTCAAGGGGTATGAATACTTTCTGAAGGAACTTTAATATATTATTTTACCCATTGGTCAAAAATGTGTTTTTTATTGTCTTATTATAATAAAACTATGTGGTGGCCAATCTGTAGACCATCTACAGATGGACTATCCAAATAAATTGTGACCCATTGTAATTAGCCAGCCAATTTGTAACTTTTCAAGCTAACGTTAGCTACATTAGGCTATGTTAGCTACAGCCTACCGGACAGTATCTAACCATTAGCTAGCTAGCTAACTAACTACCACAGAGGCTAACGTGACTGTGTTCTATTTAGAGTCCGATCCCATCAACATCCGCAGCGACATCAACATCAACCTCAGCACCAGGAACTAGTGTAAGTCAACTTTGCTAAATCTTTCCATGACTTCATGATCAGCAAATAAATATACTGGAGCTAGGCATAAACATGGTCCGTGTCTTGTTGTTATAGTTGGTGTGTTTACAAGTAGGCTACAACTTCTACTGTAGTTTTCTGTATTATGGAGGCTTAGTTGATTGTTCATGCATCGTTCAGAGGATGGTGTGGGTGACTGACTGGTGTCTGTTGGGGGTGGGTATTGTGTGCAAAGGTTAGTGTGCCTGATCTATTGACATGAGGGGATGGGGGCTATAGTACCTTGATTGAGTGTGTATTGATGGGGACAAAGTAGTAATCACAGACTACTGTGTCCTACAGTAATCTTGCTGCTGCTAATGACGGTAACCTTGACACCAGCTTTAGTAGTACAGAGCCGGAAGACCCTTTGGATGAAAGTTCAGCTCAAGCTAAACATCATTTGACTAGGAAACAAGCCAGGACAGCCAAAGGTACTTATAAAAGTGCAATACCCTCTTGAAAAAATAAAATCACCAATAGACTAAACTGTTTACAAGCCAAGTGCTCCTCAAACCTTTCAATTCTTTCGCATGGGGGAGAGGAGCTGTTAGTATATTCTTCTAGCCTATTCACTCAATTGTTGGCAGTGCTTGCCTACTCAAGACAATACACTACTGTCTACAAGTCAAGCCCCCTTCAAACTTTTCACACATTTGATAACAGTCGACCTCAATGCCCCATCATTGACTCTGAGTGTAACAAAACACATACCATCTACTGTACCCTTTTTTTTGACAGATTAACATGGTTTCTTGTATTGTTACACATCCTCATGATCAAATCAAATCAAATGTATTTATAAAGCCCTTCTTACATCAGCTGATATCTCAAAGTGCTGTACAGAAACCCAGCCTAAAACCCCAAACAGCAAGCAATGCAAGGTGTAGAAGCAGTCTTTATGTTTTACACATCCTCATGATCGGTCTTCATGTCTTTCCAGGAGACTTGCAGTACAAACAAATCTTCTGAGGTCAAAGCAGTGGGTGATCGAGGAAGTGTATGAACCCCGAACCCACCAATTCAGGGAGAGGCTTGTCCACCTGACTGTGGAGTGCAGAAAGGACAAGACAGTTGTCTACACGGAGCCAGAGTCACAGCTCCCAAAACCCAACATCGCTACAGCGCCAAAGCCTGCTAAACCAGCTGCTATTAACAAACATAAGACAAGGTTCACCAGCTGAAGAACATTCTGGAATATTCAACCAACACATTATCCATATTCAGTTAGATTGATGTAATATAATATAGAATGCCTAATATGCCCACAACTGTATTGTAGTATCGCTATTGCCATCTCTTGTACATATGTATACACTCTTAGAAAATAAGGTTTCAAAAGGGTTCTTCGGCTGTCCCCATTGGATAACCCTTTTGGGTTCCATGTAGAACCCTCTGTAGAAAAACTACTACTTGGAACCCAAAAGGGTTCTACCTGGAACCAAAAAATAGTTATTCAAAGGGTTATCTTATAGGGAAAGCTGAAGAACCATTTAAGGTTCTTGACAAGTGACTAAAGTATTCCAGTTTCATCAGAAACCAATAAAGCATTGACTTCAACTTATGGATCAATTCATTGTGATATTCATGAAATGTACTTGGATATTTTTATCTTACCTTTATTTAACTAGGCAAGTCAGTTAAGAACAAATTCTTATTTTCAATGACAGTGTGTTAACAGCCTTGTTCAGGGGCAGAACAACAGATTTGAACCTTGTCAGCTCGGGGATTCATTCTTGCTGTAACGGCAGCCTTCCTCCTCTTCGTCTGAAGATTAAACAGTGAACACTTACAAAATACAAAATAACAAATGTGGCTTACCGATACAGCCCTATCTGGTGCAGAGAAAACACAGAGACAGGAAACAACCACCCACAAACCCCAACACAAAACAAGCCACCTATATACAGTGAGGGAAAAAAGTATTTGATCCCCTGCTGATTTTGTACGTTTGCCCACTGACAAAGAAATGATCAGTCTATAATTTTAATGGTAGGTTTATTTGAACAGTGAGAGACAGAATAACAACAAAAATATCCAGAAAAACGCATGTCAAAAATGTTATAAATTGATTTGCATTTTAATGAGGGAAATAAGTATTTGACCCCCTCTCAATCAGAAAGATTTCTGGCTCCCAGGTGTCTTTCATACAGGTAACGAGCTGAGATTAGGAGCACACTCTTAAAGGGAGTGCTCCTAATCTCAGTTTCTTACCTGTATAAAAGACACCTATCCACAGAAGCAATCAATCAATCAGATTCCAAACTCTCCACCATGGCCAAGACCAAAGAGCTCTCCAAGGATGTCAGGGACAAGATTGTAGATCTACACAAGGCTGGAATGGGCTACAAGACCATTGCCAAGCAGTTTGGTGAGTAGGTGACAACAGTTGGTGCGATTATTCGCAATTGGAAGAAACACAAAAGAACTGTCAAACTCCCTTGGCCTGGGGCTCCATGTAAGATCTCACCTCGTGGAGTTGCAATGATCATGAGAATGGTGAGGAATCAGCCCAGAACTACACAGGAGGATCTTGTCAATGATCTCAAGGCAGCTGGGACCATAGTCACCAAGAAAACAATTGGTAACACACTACACCGTGAAGAACTGAAATCCTGCAGCGCCCGCAAGGTCCCCCTGCTCAAGAAAGCACATATACATGCCCGTCTGAAGTTTGCCAATGAACATCTGAATGATTCAGAGGACAACTGGGTGAACGTGTTGTGGTCAGATGAGACCAAAATGGAGTTCTTTGGCATCAACTCAACTTGCCGTGTTTGGAGGAGGAGGAATGCTGCCTATGACCCCAAGAAACCATCCCCACCGTCAAACATGGAGGTGGAAACATTATGCTTTGGGGGTGTTTTTCTGCTAAGGGGACAGGACAACTTCACAGCATCAAAGGGACGATGGACGGGGCCATGTACCGTCAAATCTTGGGTGAAAACCTCCTTCCCTCAGCCAGGGTATTGAAAATGGGTCGTGGATGGGTATTCCAGCATGACAATGACCCAAAACACACGGCCAAGGCAACAAAGGAGTGGCTCAAGAAAAAGCACATTAAGGTCCTGGAGTGGCCTAGCCAGTCTCCAGACCTTAATCCCATAGAAACTCTGTGGAGGGAGCTGAAGGTTCGAGTTGCCAAACGTCAGTCTCGAAACCTTAATGACTTGAAGAAGATCTGCAAAGAGGAGTGGGACAAAATCCCTCCTGAGATGTGTGCAAACCTGGTGGCCAACTACAAGAAACATCTGACCTCTGTGATTGCCAACAAGGGTTTTGCCACCAAGTACTAAGTCATGTTTTGCAGAGGGGTCAAATACTTATTTCCCTCATTAAAATGCAAATCAATTTATAACATTTTTGACATGCGTTTTTCTGGATTTTTTTGTTGATATTCTGTCTCTCACTGTTCAAATAAACCTACCATTAAAATTACAGACTGATCATTTCATTGTCAGTGGGCAAACGAACAAAATCAGCAGGGGATCAAATACTTTTTTCCCTCACTGTATGATTCCCAATCAGAGACAACACAAAACATCTGCCTCTGATTGAGAACCATATTAGGCCAAACATAGAAACAGACAAACTAGACACACAACATAGAATGCCCACCCAGCTCACGTCCTGACCAACACTAAAACAAGCAAAACACATAAGAACTATGGTCAGAATGTGACAGTACCCCCCTCCTGAGGTGTGGACTCCGAACGCACCCCCTAAAACTCAAGGGGAGGGTCTGGGTGGGCATCTGTCCGCGGTGGCGGCTCCGGTGCAGGACGAGGCCACCACTCCACCATTGTCTTTGTCCCCCTCCTTAGCGTCCTTTGAGTGGCGACCCTCGCCCCTGACCTTGGCCTAAGAATCTTCACCAAGGTCCCCACTAGATTGAGGAGACAGCTCAGGACAGAGAGGTAGCTCAGGACAGAGAGGTAGCTCAGGACAGAGAGGTAGCTCAGGACAGAGGGGTAGCTCAGGACAGAGGGGTAGCTCAGGACAGAGGGGTAGCTCAGGACAGAGGGGCAGCTCCGGACAGAGAGGCAGCTCCGGACTGAAGGGCAGCTCCGGACTAATGGCAGCTCCGGACTGAAGGGCAGCTCCGGGCTGAGGGGCAGCTCATGACTGAAGGGCAGCTCATGACTGGAGGGCAGCTCATGACTGGAGGGCAGCTCATGACTGGAGGGCATCTCATGACTGGAGGGCGGCTCATGACTGGCGGGTAGCTCATGACTGGCGGGCGGCTCTGGCAGCTCCTGACTGGCGGGCGGCTCTGGCAGCTCCCGACTGGCGGGCGGCTCTGGCAGCTCCCGACTGGCGGGCGGCTCTGGCAGCTCCCGACTGGCGGGCGGCTCTGGCGGCTCCCGACTGGCGGGCGGCTCTGGCGGCTCCTGACTGGCGGGCGGCTCTGGCGGCTCCTGACTGACGGACGGCTCTAGCGGCTCCTGACTGACGGGCGGCTCTAATGGCTCGGGACAGACGGGCGGCTCTGACGGCTCGGGACAGACGGGCGGCTCAGATGGCGCTGGGCAGGCAGGCAGCTCAGGTGGCGCTGGGCAGACGGGCAGCTCAGGTGGCGCTGGGCAGACGGGCAGCTCAGACGGCGCTGGGCAGACAGGCAGTGCAGGCGGCGTTGGACAGACGGCCGACTCTGACCTGCTGAGGCGCACAGTAGGCCTGGTGCGTGGTGCCGGAACTGGTGGTACCGGACTGGAGACACGCACCTCAAGGCTAGTGCGGGGAGCAGGAACAGGGCACACTGGACTCTCGAGGCGCACTATAGGCCTGGTGCGTGGTACCGGCACTGGTGGTACCGGGCTGAGGGCACGCACCTCAGGGCGAGTGCGGGGAGAAGGAACAGTGCGTACAGGGCTCTGGAGACACACAGGAGGCTTGGTGCGTGGTGCCGGAACTGGAGGTACTGGGCTGGAGACACGCACCACAGGGAGAGTGCGTGGAGGAGGAACAGGGCTCTGGAGACGCACTGGAAGCCTGGTGTGTGGTGTAGGCACTGGTGGTACTGGGCTGGGGCGGGGAGATGGCGCCGGATAGACCGGACCGTGAAGGCGTACAGGAGCTCTTAAGCACCGAGCCTGCCCAACCTTACCTGGTTTAATGCTCCCCGTAGCCCGACCAATGCGGGGAGGTGGAATAACCCGCACTGGGCTGTGCTGGCGAACCGGGGACACCATGCGTAAGGCTGGTGCCATGTACACCGGCCCGAGGAGACGCACTGGAGACCAGATGTGTTGAGCCGGCTTCATGGCACCTGGCTCGATGCCCACTCTAGCCCGGCCTATACGTGGAGCTGGAATGTACCGCACCGGGCTAAGCACACGTACAGGAGACACCGTGCGCTTTTCCGCATAACACGGTGTCTGCCCGTACTCCCGCTCTCCACGGTAAGCACAGGAAGTGGGCGCAGGTTTCCTACCTGACTTCGCCACACTCTTCTTTAGCCCCCTCCCAAGACATTTTTGGGGTTCCTTCTCGGGCTTCCAGCCATGCTTCCGTGCTGCCTCCTCATACCACCGCTCCTGGGCTTTAGCTGCCTCCATCTCTTCACGAGAGCGGCAATATTCTCCAATGTTAGCCCAGTGTCCTTTACCCTCCAAAATTTCCTCCCATGTCCAGGAGTCCTGTGTAGTGGGCCGCTGCTGCTGCTGTCGCTGCTGCCCGTTGCTACGCTGCTTGGTCCGAGTTTGGTGGGTGGTTCTGTAACGGCAGCCTTCCTCCTCTTTGTCTGAAGAGGAGGTGTAGCAGGGATCGGACCAAGACGCAGCGTAGCTCGTGTTCAACATGTTTTTAATAAACAAGACGAAACTGTGAACACTTACAAAATACAAAATAACAAAATAACAAACGTGGCTTACCGATACAGCCCTATCTGGTGCAGAGAAAACACAGAGACAGAAAACAACCACCCACAAACCCCAACACAAAACAAGCCACCTATATATGATTCCCAATCAGAGACAACACAAAACATCTGCCTCTGATTGAGAACCATATTAGGCCAAACATAGAAACAGACAAACTAGACACACAACATAGAATGCCCACCCAGCTCACGTCCTGACCAACACTAAAACAAGCAAAACACATAAGAACTATGGTCAGAATGTGACAGTACCCCCCTCCTGAGGTGTGGACTCCGAACGCACCCCCTAAAACTCAAGGGGAGGGTCTGGGTGGGCATCTGTCCGCGGTGGCGGCTCCGGTGCAGGACGAGGCCACCACTCCACCATTGTCTTTGTCCCCCTCCTTAGCGTCCTTTGAGTGGCGACCCTCGCCCCTGACCTTGGCCTAAGAATCTTCACCAAGGTCCCCACTAGATTGAGGAGACAGCTCAGGACAGAGAGGTAGCTCAGGACAGAGAGGTAGCTCAGGACAGAGAGGTAGCTCAGGACAGAGGGGTAGCTCAGGACAGAGGGGTAGCTCAGGACAGAGGGGTAGCTCAGGACAGAGGGGCAGCTCCGGACAGAGAGGCAGCTCCGGACTGAAGGGCAGCTCCGGACTAATGGCAGCTCCGGACTGAAGGGCAGCTCCGGGCTGAGGGGCAGCTCATGACTGAAGGGCAGCTCATGACTGGAGGGCAGCTCATGACTGGAGGGCAGCTCATGACTGGAGGGCATCTCATGACTGGAGGGCGGCTCATGACTGGCGGGTAGCTCATGACTGGCGGGCGGCTCTGGCAGCTCCTGACTGGCGGGCGGCTCTGGCAGCTCCCGACTGGCGGGCGGCTCTGGCAGCTCCCGACTGGCGGGCGGCTCTGGCAGCTCCCGACTGGCGGGCGGCTCTGGCGGCTCCCGACTGGCGGGCGGCTCTGGCGGCTCCTGACTGGCGGGCGGCTCTGGCGGCTCCTGACTGACGGACGGCTCTAGCGGCTCCTGACTGACGGGCGGCTCTAATGGCTCGGGACAGACGGGCGGCTCTGACGGCTCGGGACAGACGGGCGGCTCAGATGGCGCTGGGCAGGCAGGCAGCTCAGGTGGCGCTGGGCAGACGGGCAGCTCAGGTGGCGCTGGGCAGACGGGCAGCTCAGACGGCGCTGGGCAGACAGGCAGTGCAGGCGGCGTTGGACAGACGGCCGACTCTGACCTGCTGAGGCGCACAGTAGGCCTGGTGCGTGGTGCCGGAACTGGTGGTACCGGACTGGAGACACGCACCTCAAGGCTAGTGCGGGGAGCAGGAACAGGGCACACTGGACTCTCGAGGCGCACTATAGGCCTGGTGCGTGGTACCGGCACTGGTGGTACCGGGCTGAGGGCACGCACCTCAGGGCGAGTGCGGGGAGAAGGAACAGTGCGTACAGGGCTCTGGAGACACACAGGAGGCTTGGTGCGTGGTGCCGGAACTGGAGGTACTGGGCTGGAGACACGCACCACAGGGAGAGTGCGTGGAGGAGGAACAGGGCTCTGGAGACGCACTGGAAGCCTGGTGTGTGGTGTAGGCACTGGTGGTACTGGGCTGGGGCGGGGAGATGGCGCCGGATAGACCGGACCGTGAAGGCGTACAGGAGCTCTTAAGCACCGAGCCTGCCCAACCTTACCTGGTTTAATGCTCCCCGTAGCCCGACCAATGCGGGGAGGTGGAATAACCCGCACTGGGCTGTGCTGGCGAACCGGGGACACCATGCGTAAGGCTGGTGCCATGTACACCGGCCCGAGGAGACGCACTGGAGACCAGATGTGTTGAGCCGGCTTCATGGCACCTGGCTCGATGCCCACTCTAGCCCGGCCTATACGTGGAGCTGGAATGTACCGCACCGGGCTAAGCACACGTACAGGAGACACCGTGCGCTTTTCCGCATAACACGGTGTCTGCCCGTACTCCCGCTCTCCACGGTAAGCACAGGAAGTGGGCGCAGGTTTCCTACCTGACTTCGCCACACTCTTCTTTAGCCCCCTCCCAAGACATTTTTGGGGTTCCTTCTCGGGCTTCCAGCCATGCTTCCGTGCTGCCTCCTCATACCACCGCTCCTGGGCTTTAGCTGCCTCCATCTCTTCACGAGAGCGGCAATATTCTCCAATGTTAGCCCAGTGTCCTTTACCCTCCAAAATTTCCTCCCATGTCCAGGAGTCCTGTGTAGTGGGCCGCTGCTGCTGCTGTCGCTGCTGCCCGTTGCTACGCTGCTTGGTCCGAGTTTGGTGGGTGGTTCTGTAACGGCAGCCTTCCTCCTCTTTGTCTGAAGAGGAGGTGTAGCAGGGATCGGACCAAGACGCAGCGTAGCTCGTGTTCAACATGTTTTTAATAAACAAGACGAAACTGTGAACACTTACAAAATACAAAATAACAAAATAACAAACGTGGCTTACCGATACAGCCCTATCTGGTGCAGAGAAAACACAGAGACAGAAAACAACCACCCACAAACCCCAACACAAAACAAGCCACCTATATATGATTCCCAATCAGAGACAACACAAAACATCTGCCTCTGATTGAGAACCATATTAGGCCAAACATAGAAACAGACAAACTAGACACACAACATAGAATGCCCACCCAGCTCACGTCCTGACCAACACTAAAACAAGCAAAACACATAAGAACTATGGTCAGAATGTGACAGTACCCCCCTCCTGAGGTGTGGACTCCGAACGCACCCCCTAAAACTCAAGGGGAGGGTCTGGGTGGGCATCTGTCCGCGGTGGCGGCTCCGGTGCAGGACGAGGCCACCACTCCACCATTGTCTTTGTCCCCCTCCTTAGCGTCCTTTGAGTGGCGACCCTCGCCCCTGACCTTGGCCTAAGAATCTTCACCAAGGTCCCCACTAGATTGAGGAGACAGCTCAGGACAGAGAGGTAGCTCAGGACAGAGAGGTAGCTCAGGACAGAGAGGTAGCTCAGGACAGAGGGGTAGCTCAGGACAGAGGGGTAGCTCAGGACAGAGGGGTAGCTCAGGACAGAGGGGCAGCTCCGGACAGAGAGGCAGCTCCGGACTGAAGGGCAGCTCCGGACTAATGGCAGCTCCGGACTGAAGGGCAGCTCCGGGCTGAGGGGCAGCTCATGACTGAAGGGCAGCTCATGACTGGAGGGCAGCTCATGACTGGAGGGCAGCTCATGACTGGAGGGCATCTCATGACTGGAGGGCGGCTCATGACTGGCGGGTAGCTCATGACTGGCGGGTGGCTCATGACTGGCGGGCGGCTCATGACTGGCGGGCGGCTCTGGCAGCTCCTGACTGGCGGGCGGCTCTGGCAGCTCCCGACTGGCGGGCGGCTCTGGCAGCTCCCGACTGGCGGGCGGCTCTGGCAGCTCCCGACTGGCGGGCGGCTCTGGCGGCTCCCGACTGGCGGGCGGCTCTGGCGGCTCCTGACTGGCGGGCGGCTCTGGCGGCTCCTGACTGACGGACGGCTCTAGCGGCTCCTGACTGACGGGCGGCTCTAATGGCTCGGGACAGACGGGCGGCTCTGACGGCTCGGGACAGACGGGCGGCTCAGATGGCGCTGGGCAGGCAGGCAGCTCAGGTGGCGCTGGGCAGACGGGCAGCTCAGGTGGCGCTGGGCAGACGGGCAGCTCAGACGGCGCTGGGCAGACAGGCAGTGCAGGCGGCGTTGGACAGACGGCCGACTCTGACCTGCTGAGGCGCACAGTAGGCCTGGTGCGTGGTGCCGGAACTGGTGGTACCGGACTGGAGACACGCACCTCAAGGCTAGTGCGGGGAGCAGGAACAGGGCACACTGGACTCTCGAGGCGCACTATAGGCCTGGTGCGTGGTACCGGCACTGGTGGTACCGGGCTGAGGGCACGCACCTCAGGGCGAGTGCGGGGAGAAGGAACAGTGCGTACAGGGCTCTGGAGACACACAGGAGGCTTGGTGCGTGGTGCCGGAACTGGAGGTACTGGGCTGGAGACACGCACCACAGGGAGAGTGCGTGGAGGAGGAACAGGGCTCTGGAGACGCACTGGAAGCCTGGTGTGTGGTGTAGGCACTGGTGGTACTGGGCTGGGGCGGGGAGATGGCGCCGGATAGACCGGACCGTGAAGGCGTACAGGAGCTCTTAAGCACCGAGCCTGCCCAACCTTACCTGGTTTAATGCTCCCCGTAGCCCGACCAATGCGGGGAGGTGGAATAACCCGCACTGGGCTGTGCTGGCGAACCGGGGACACCATGCGTAAGGCTGGTGCCATGTACACCGGCCCGAGGAGACGCACTGGAGACCAGATGTGTTGAGCCGGCTTCATGGCACCTGGCTCGATGCCCACTCTAGCCCGGCCTATACGTGGAGCTGGAATGTACCGCACCGGGCTAAGCACACGTACAGGAGACACCGTGCGCTTTTCCGCATAACACGGTGTCTGCCCGTACTCCCGCTCTCCACGGTAAGCACAGGAAGTGGGCGCAGGTTTCCTACCTGACTTCGCCACACTCTTCTTTAGCCCCCTCCCAAGACATTTTTGGGGTTCCTTCTCGGGCTTCCAGCCATGCTTCCGTGCTGCCTCCTCATACCACCGCTCCTGGGCTTTAGCTGCCTCCATCTCTTCACGAGAGCGGCAATATTCTCCAATGTTAGCCCAGTGTCCTTTACCCTCCAAAATTTCCTCCCATGTCCAGGAGTCCTGTGTAGTGGGCCGCTGCTGCTGCTGTCGCTGCTGCCCGTTGCTACGCTGCTTGGTCCGAGTTTGGTGGGTGGTTCTGTAACGGCAGCCTTCCTCCTCTTTGTCTGAAGAGGAGGTGTAGCAGGGATCGGACCAAGACGCAGCGTAGCTCGTGTTCAACATGTTTTTAATAAACAAGACGAAACTGTGAACACTTACAAAATACAAAATAACAAAATAACAAACGTGGCTTACCGATACAGCCCTATCTGGTGCAGAGAAAACACAGAGACAGAAAACAACCACCCACAAACCCCAACACAAAACAAGCCACCTATATATGATTCCCAATCAGAGACAACACAAAACATCTGCCTCTGATTGAGAACCATATTAGGCCAAACATAGAAACAGACAAACTAGACACACAACATAGAATGCCCACCCAGCTCACGTCCTGACCAACACTAAAACAAGCAAAACACATAAGAACTATGGTCAGAACGTGACACTTGCAACCTTTCGGTTACTAGTCCAACGCTCTAACCACTAGGCTTTGCTGCCACCCCAATATGTTTGTATCATTTAAACTGATTTGTTGTTGAGTAAACATGTTTCAATAAAACAGATTAGTCTGTAAATATAGCAAACAAGTAGACATGGCTTGTATTCAAGACGTTTATTTGCCCTGGAGACTGAAGTGAGTTTACACAGCAGTATGCAGGGACAGTTATGGCAATGTATGACATATACAGTAGAGAAAAATATACTACTAACACCTATAATAAATACTACAGTTCTACAAAGGGAATACTTGCATATGGTGTGTTTGGGTGGTACAGTGAGGTGCAGTGAGGTGTTCAGAGTCACTTTGATACCAGGAGAGATTGTTGTTATGGGACCTAAACAAGATGGCGCAGACAGACATGGTCACCTTGTTTCTAGTGTAACCGGTGTGAAATGGTTATCTAGTTAGCGGGGTGCGCGCTAAAAGCATTTCAATCGGTGATGTCACTCGCGCTGAGACCTTGAAGTAGTTGTTCCCCTTGCTCTGCAAGGGCCACGGCTTTTGTGGAGCAATGTGTAATGATGCTTCAAGGGTGACTATTGTCTAAGCGTGCAGAGGGTCCCTGGTTCGAGCCCAGGTAGGGGTGAGGAGAGGGACAGAAGTAAAACTGTTACACTAGCTCTTAGCCAACTTTGCAGTATTTTTTTTGTGTGTGTTATTTCTTACATTATTTGTTCAGAATGTTTTTGCATTATTACCTACAGCCGAAAATAACTTTGGGATATAAGATCATTGGTCCCTCATCAGCATTTCGACCAGAAATGAGACTTTCCTGAATTGGATTCTTTGTTTAAACTCCAAGGCAATTCCATTTATCCCAGGGCTGCTCCAAGATCCCATCGACGGAGAAGAGAAATAAGGAGTGGGCTTTTAGTCAGATTCAGGAGGTATGTATACCATCCACCACTTCGGAGTATATTACTTGCTAATATTCAGTCCCTAGACAATTAAGTAGACTAGCTCAGTGCGAGGATCTCCTTCCAGAGAGGCATCAGGGACTGTAATGTACTCCATTTCAACGGGATCATGGCTCTCTCCGGATATGCTGTCCCAGTCCATTCAGCCAGTGAGGTTCTCCGTCCATCACGCAGATAGAAGGACAGGACTCTCCGGGAAAAAGGTGGAGGTGTATGTTTTGTGATTAACTACTAATGGTGTGATTGTGGTAACTTACAGGAACTCAAGTCCTTTTGTTCTCCCAATCTGGAATACCTCACCATCAAATGCCAACTGGATTTCCTCCCGAGAGAGTTCTCTTCAGTCATTGTTACGGCCGTGTATATTCCCCCCCAAGCCGATGCCATGACAGCCCTCAAGGAACTACACTGGATTTTGTGCAAACTGGAAACTATATTTCCTGAGGCTGCATTTATTGTCACTGTGGACTTTCATAAAGAACATCGGAAGAAAATGCTACCAAAGTTTTATCAACGCATCTCCTCTACTACTCGCTCATCGAGCACTCTTGACCAGTGCTACTCCCCCTTCTGGGACGGCTACAAGGCCCTCCCCCACCCTTCTTTCTGCAAATCAGATCACGTCTCCATTCTGCTCCTCCCCTCCTATAGTTAGAAACTTAAACAGGAAGTACCAGTGGTAAAGACTGTTCAATGTTGGTCTGACCAATTAAAATCTATGCTTCAAGATTGTGTTGATCACGCAGACTGGGATATGTTTCGGGTTGCTTCTGAGAACAGTATTGACATATACATTGACTCGGTGACTGAGCTCATCGGGAAGGGCATAGAGGAGTTTGTTCCCACTGTGACGATTAGAACTTATCCAAACGTGGATAGATTGAAGCATTCGCACAAAACTAAAAGTGTGAACCCCCACATTTAACCACGGCAAGGTGACTGGGAACACGGACGAGCAGAAATGGTCCAACTATGCTCTCTGTAAGCCAATCAAACAGGCAGAACAACAGTACAGGGACAAAGTGAAGGTTGCAATTCAACTGTTCAGACACAAGACGTATGTGTTAGGGACTCAAGACAATCCCAGATTATAAAGGGACAGCCAGCCACGTCGTAGACACCGCACCCAGACAAGCTAAACACCTTCGCCCGCTTCAAGAAAAACAGTGCCGCCGACAAAGGCCATTTAAGTTTGTTTACCCTCACAAGGTTGCCGGCCCAGATGGCATCCCAAGCTGCATCATCAGAGCATGTTCAGACCAGCTGGCTGGACTGTTTACGGACATTTTCAATCTCTCCGTATTGCAGTCAAGATGTCCACAATTTTTCCTGTACCCAAGAAAGCGAATGTAACTGAATTAAATGACTGTCAATCGTAACACTCACTATTGTCATCATGGAATTCTTTGAAAGGCTAGTTAAGGACCATATCACATCCACCTTACTCGACACCCTAGAGCCACAATATTTTTTATAACGCCCCAACAGATCCACTGATGACACAAATCGCCATCGCACTGCACACTGCCCTATCCCATCTGGACAAGAGGAATACCTATGTAAGAATGCTTTTCATCAACTACAGCTCAGCCTTCAACACCATAGTGCCCTCCAAGCTAATCACTAAGCTCGAGGCCTTGGGTCTGAACCCTGCCCTGTGCAACTGGGTCCTGGACTTCCTGATGGGCCGACCCCAGGTGGTGAAGCTAGGCAACACTTCCGCTACGCTGATCCATAACACGGGGGCCCCACAATGGTGCGTGCTCAGCCCCCTCCTGTACTCCTTGTTCACCCATGACTGCATGGCCACGCATGTCTCCAACTCAGTCATCAAGCTTTCAGACAACACAATAGTGGTTGGCCTAATTACCAACAATAACGAGACAGCCTACAGGGAGAAGGTAAGGGCCCTGGACGAGTGGTGCCAGGAAAATCACCCCTCCCTCAATGTCAACAAAATGAAGGAGCTCATCGTGGACTTCAGGAGACAGCAGAGAGAATTCCCCCAGCTACATCGATGAGGCCGCAGTGGATAGGGTGAAAGGCTTCAAGTTCCTCGGTGTGCGCATCACTGACAACCTGAATTGGTCCATCCACACAGACAGTGTGGTAAAGAAAGTGCCTCTTCAACTTCAGGAGGCTGAAGAAGTGGAATTCTGTCAGGCTGTATCATCGCCCTGGTACAGCAATTGAGCAGTCAGCCAATGCAGGGCTCTCCAGAGGGTGGTTCAGTCAGCCCAATGCATCACCGGGGGCACACTACCTGGCCTCCAGGACATCTACAGGAACCAGTGTCACAGAAAGGCCAAGCAGACTTGAGCCACCCAAGCCATAGCCTGTTCACCCCGCTACCATCTAGAAAGCGGAGACAGTACAGGTGCATCAAAGGTGGTACAGAGAGACAAAAAAACTGCTTCTATCTACAGGCCTCAGACTGTTAAATCATCACCACTAGCTCGCCTCCGCCCAGCACCCTGCCATGAACTTATTCACTGTTACTAGCCGGCTACCACCCGATACTCTACCATGCACTTTAGAGACTGCTGCCCTATATCACTGAACACTGGTCACTTTAATAATGTTCACCCACTTCATATGTATATACTGTATTCTTGTCAAGGCTCAGTCTGTATAACTTCTGCTGTACATACCTTTTCTATTGATATACTGTTCATACTGTATATAAACACCATCATATACCAGACTCTGACATTGCTCGTTCTGCTATTTCTTAATAATACATATTTTTTAAAGATATATATGTTTTTGTATTGTTTTGTATGGTTAGGTATTATTGCACTGTTGGAGCTAGAAACATAAGCTTTTCACTGCACCTGCGATAACATCTGAAAAATAAGTGTACACGACCAATAACATTTTCGAGAGTCATCAACTTCTTTGTTTCCAAGCAATATTGTCTTAGAGAAAGACATGGGCAATTGTTGTGTACTGTCTGTATGTGTAGAAAATGAGACATCTTAGACAACACTTTAGCTAGCTAGCTACAACACAGGTATAGTTACTCAAAGACTAATATGAGTCATAAAGCCAAAGTCATTCCTTTACTCTTCATCATCAAAACATTTCTCCAGTTTTGCGCCTAATGAGATGCACTGAGGCTCCCTAGGATGTTTAGCTAGCTAGCTATAACATTAGACTACAGTATATTTTAGGTATAGTAAACAAAGATAAATAGCTAAACTTGGCTAGCTTGCCTTGTAGTGGTATTAGCAAGCCCCGTTATGGCAGAATCGATCACGAAATTGTACTGAACAACACTGCCTTGTATAAAAAGATAGCTTATATTGTAAGCTAGCTATGACAGCAAAACAACTTATTTGTTAGGCAGTGTTGTTCAGTACAATTTCGTGATCGATTCGGCCATAACGTGGCTTGCTAATACCACTGCAAGGCAAGCTAGCCAAGTTTAGCTGGTGGGAACACAACTGGACAAGGAAGTAGGGATCCCATCAGGGTGTAGTCTTTACAAAGCCAGGGTAAATGACTCAACCTAGATATCCTGCAATGTCCTGGCAAATAGGAATATTGTCCAATGGCTCTATTGAACAAGGACCAATATACTTGCTGTTGCGTGAAGCAATTGTCGAAACAAAGGCTACAATAATTGCTACAAAACATGACTCCATACAATTTTAGATCAGACAGCAGGCTCAATCAACCAAAGAAGTCATTGGTAGAACTCTCCTGGCACGAAAATTCTAAATTACCGCTATAGTGCATAATTATGTCTGGAACACCTCATCACTCAGAATTATGTAGGGAGACTGGAAAAACACCCCAAGTAGTGTCTATAAGTGAAGTTTCTCTTTAAGCTCACGGGTGTGGCATGACAATAATACACCCCCATCCTTAAACATGCGCATACACACGTCTTCCTCTGGGATCTTCCTTGTGCTCCTCCAGGCAGAGGCTGTCGTCACAGGGCCCGAGCACAGCTGCATGCCCCGGGGAGAGGGCAGAGGGATCAGTCTGTCAGGAGAAAACCAGACACAAATGAACTGTCTCCCACACAGCGAGAGAAAGAGAAGGAGGGCAGAGCATAGAGGCAGAGATAGATAGAAAGCACAGAACATGGAGAGAGAGGAGACAGCAAGAACATGAAAGAGTGAGAGGAGAGTGTAGAGGGAGAAACTGAGCAAATGACAGTGAAGAGAGAGAGTGTATTTACAGCAGCAAACTGGCACTAAATCATCTTCACAGTGTGTGGGTCTGTTGCCATGGTTTTGGAAGCATTTCTCTGGAGCGAGGTAGGGGGGGTTAAATACTCTGAACCCCACCCCATGGCATTGGTGACATTTTCCGCTGGTGATGTAAACCAATCCCAGAGGAGCAGAATGGCTTTTTTTCTTCTCCTGCGCCCCAGGCCATCAGGGCAGGAAGTGAGTTTGAGGAGCTCTGGCTGGTAGCTCTAGAAACCAAACCACTGGACCAGTAATATGACTATTGTCAAACACAAACATATGCACAATCATAGGTACCCAACACATACAGTACAGTATCAGATCTAATAAACCAATGCCAGGAACAGGTGTCCTTCACCCACAACAGTCTACCTTTTTAACCTTCTCTCTGTTCTCTTCTCCATCACTGCTGCAGGACAATTTGGAAAAATGTCACGCTTTAGTGAGTTTCATGTTCAGCGCTTGAAATAGTGAATGTACCAGCTTGTACTCAGCTCAGTTCAAACCTGTGTCTCTCTGTTCCTCTCTATGCACGAAACACTAATGCTGAGTCAATGCATAACCTTAAATGTTGCTGCATGCTTTCCAAATCCGAGGGCCACAAGGCAAATAAAAGGCCCACATTTCAACCTGTGCTGGCTCAGGCTTGGATGTCTTTGAGCCTATTCCAGAGAGCTCTTTATGTGTTCCATTGGCAGTGTTGCTGAATCTCTGGCTTGCATCTCCCAGAGCAAAAATGTATTTATGTTCAGTGTCTCGCTTCTTGTTTACCCCGCCTGCCACCACATCGACTCCAAAGAACTGTCAGTCCTGGTCTGAGTCACCAGGACGCGAAAACCCTTTTATCAAGTCTGAGATCTTCTTTAAGCTCTCTTGAGTGTCACCATGGCAACTGTAAAAGCTCTATACCAAAAGACATTCATCCCATTCTGTACATTGACACTGAAGAATTTCAGCTTCAGAATGATTTAGCAGGGAGCATTGTCTATCATGATAGCAGTCGATCCATATTCTTTTATAGTGTATAATTGTTTGCAATCTCAAAACACTATGCCTCCTCCTTTGGGGAAGTTCACATTTGGCTAATACAAGAGTAATATAGGAATGTACCCTACGGGAAGTTCTGTGCCGACTAGGCCAAGCCAAACTGGTCCCTCTGCTCCGTCCTCTAGGTTCAAAGATGTCTGTAATACTAGTCGGTAGATCCTCGACCCGCTCCAGAACATCACGTCTCTGCTTGGAGCTGCAGTGTTTTCCCAGGCTCTCTGGTGTCGGCGTAGGAACCCGATCGGCTGCTCCTGAGACAGGGGGCTGGGGGTGGAGAATGTGGTCTGGAAAAGCGTTTAAATGTCCCAGCGCTCCTCTGGGACCTAGATCTGGGGGTGACAGCAGTGTAATCTGACCTGAGAGGGAATAACATCACCTGGGATAGCCAGCTCCCCCACAGTGGGGTGGGGTGGGGGGGGGGGGGGGGGTGGGGTGAGAAGGAAGGGAAGGAAGGACAGAAAGAGAGAGAGGCGGGCACACAGACAGAGAGGGATGTCATCAAAAAGAGAGAAAGGAAGTTGAGAGAATGTGAGATCAGAAGTTTACAAAATACAAAATGAACTGCTAACGACACAGTAATGTCACAATATTCATAGTGACTTTTTAAAGAATGGTGTTGTTATTGCAGACTGGCAGGAGTGACGCTGATTATGATATTTGGATCTCTCTTTGGAAAACTGAGTAGAACAGGAGAGGAGACGCCCTTTTATGGTGTTATTGCGTAATCTAAATGAGCGTTTTGCAGAGCCATATTGAGACTTCACCGAGTCACTTACTTTATATACTGTGTTTGGCATTGGGTTCACAGACACACACACTCTCACTCATACTTCACAATTATCTTCACCTCACGATTCCTAATAGAGTGTGTGTGTCTGTGCTCGTCTGAGAGAGACAGAGAATGACAGAGAAGGAAAAGATCCTAACATGATATCTATTAAATTATGCCTCCACATCAGATGTGGGTGGGGTATCAGCTTTAGGTTCAGAATTCAGTGGAACAATACGATTAAATCAAAATGGAGAATTCTTTGATTAGAAACTTTATGTCACAGAATTCTAATTCTCATTAGATTAATGTCACAAAGGTTACCTGACTTGGAATGTTGACCGTTACCATGCAAACCTGTTTTTTAGCTCCAATTCTACATTTTGGAAGAAAAAAATATATCATTCTCCTTTTTGACAATAAAAAAAGCAGAGAAAAAAAGTTTTGGAGCTTGGTGTTTTTTTTGTTGCTTTGTGTGCTGTTGCACCAAAGCCAAGACTGAGACTAGCAATGGAAGAAAACAACGGAGTATCAAAGAAGAGACTGAATTTATCAAATCATTTCAAGACATTAGGAACAATACTGTGGACAAATCAGAAAATAATGATGTCAGTAAAGAAAATGGATTGCCCAATGCACTTTAACAGGAAGACGCTATACATTCCAACAGCAAGGTATCAACATATGTTGTGAAGAACAACTCACCTGGTTACCAGTCTGTTGAGGACAGGAAGTCTGAGCCTTTCTATCCAACCATGCCTTCTCCACAGGAGGAGTCTCCTCTTTTCCCCACTCTGCTCCATTGGTAGAGTACTTAGGTGACATCCATTTGCCATATTTCAGGTAAAGACAGGTAAATATCATTACAGCTAAATCTGTATTATGGTAATTGTATGATATGTTAATTCAATGGTCTAATAGTTCTTGAAGACTAGGATACATGCAGTATGGGACCAGGTTAGAACAAAGTGTTACGTCAGTCATTGTGTGTATCCTATAGAGCTAAAGAACACCGTCATTTGGAGGTTATGAAGAACTTGACAGGCCTGTGGGACAGCAATGGGCAACGCCAGCCTCAGTCGAGATCACGAGCCAGTCATCTCAGACCCGCCCTGGCACAGTACCTGGACTTCACTCCCACGCCGATGACCTCCCATCTCCAGATACTTGGCCTGACCTCTGACTTCTTGGACTTCATGGAGGCGCCCGAGGAGACATTGTTTATGGAGGTGTGGGACCTTGGGAAAGACTGAGGAGACCAACACTACAAAGCCAGGTGGGAGATTGCTGGAGAGCACGGAAATCTGCTGGACGAGGACACCTGGCTCCAGAACAATGACAACTGGTGAAACCACACATTGAAGACAATCCTGTTGAGTGAACAATTATCTTCACCTCACGATTCATAATAGTGTGTGTTTGTGTGTCTGTCTAGAAACATTAAAATATCTTATTTCCTTAATAAAGGTGTGTTTGTTCATCCCTATTATTCTTTAATATTCTTTAAAAGGAAATGGATATTCGACCGGCAGATCCAAAAATGTACTTACATAATAGAGAGGGGTGGAGGAATGAGAAACAGGATGAGAGAGAGAGTGACTTCTCTGGTAAGCAGAGGTGATACAGAAAGAAAATTAGAAATAAGAATGATAGGTAGAGGATTAGGGTGAATACACTGATCTACACACACTCTGTGCTGACATGCTTTTAGCATATACAGATGTAGGATCTTAATTTGAGCTACAGCAGAAAATAATCCTGCAGGCAACAGGAAATGTGAATTATTATGTGGATTATAATGATTGGACATTTTTCATTAGGGCAAATCAAGTCTGACATTTTAAAGTGGAACGTACAAACTTTAGAATAATTTTTATATCTTGAATGCACTACAAGTTTGCAATTTCTGCTGGGCAGAACAGAGTGATCAAATTAAGATGCTACATCTGTCGATTTGATTCACCAGATTTTCCTTTGAGCCTGGGATTGTCCATTCCCCACACCATTGGCTTTAATGGGGAGCCCAGAGAATGGTTGTGCTGTTCTGTCATTTCCCTTCTACTTACCTCTTTCCTCAGCGAACAAATTTGAGCTGGTATTGCTTCTGTAAGAGTGCTTTTCAAAAACGTACCATTACGCATCTGTTTAACACATTAAGAAACATGCTATACTGAACTAAAGCCATCAGCTCAATCACAGAATAGGAACGTTTCCTGTACTTCTCCCTCAGTTTATTCTAGACAAGCCTGTTTTGTGTGACAAAACATGTTATTTGTAGAAGAGTGAGGCGAGGTTTTGTCTGTAGGTGTGAAATTACTGCTGGAATAGTAGGCTGGGCCAGGGAGGGCTGTAGAGGGATAATTTGGTAGTTAGTTGTTGTTGTCAGTGACACGATTCTGGAGCCTGTGGTCAATAGGTGTGACAACCTCCCACGAAAGACTTATCGAGATACCCCAGAGAGCAAATCAACTGTAGGTGTAGCGTGTGTGTGTGTGCTTGCATGTGTGTGTGCGTGTGCTAAGCGTGCATGTGTGCGTTTGTTTGCTATTGAAACTACTCAGAAAACGGACATCATCTCTCAAGAGGACTGAGGTGTGTGAGGGTGTCATTTCTCCATGTGTGTGGGTGTCAGAGATACAGCAAAAGGGAGCACACCATAGATCTATCCTACTTTACAAATAATATGGATGCATGTTGGCATGTTCTGTTGGTGTGTGCGTGTTCACTACATCTGTGAGCTTATAGACCCAAGATAGTTTCATCTCCGTATTACCACACATACATAGCAGGGAAGGGTGCTGGCAGGCGGGTATTAACCCGGCCAACCCCTCAGCCAGACACTAATTGAACACAAGGAGCCAGGCTGTAGCCCGAGAAATCCGAGCAGCCTTTTGTAGCGTGTTGCACTAAAGGGTCCTGAGCTGTGCCTCGCACACATAGACGGTGATAATTAATTCTCTCTGACACTTAATGATATGTGATTAATGTGAGTGGAGAGAACAGGGAGGGAGGGTTGGAGGAAATATCAGAAAGGTCTGGCGATGATGTAATGGAGTCACAAGAGCAGCTGGGGGGGGGGTGAGGACTAGCAGAGAAGGGAGGCTCTTATCCATTTGTGTCATGAATGATCACAGCAGATATCAGCAGCAGCTCAATTTAGCCCAGCCAAGCTTAGCTCAGTCTCCAATTTGGGGATAGAAAGAGAACTTTCCCCCTCAAAACACTGATCTAAGGTCAGCTCTGGATGTCGTCTCTTGATGGGATTGGGATTTGGGTAGGGTTAGCTGATCCTGGGTCTGCATTAGACAAGTAACCTTTACCCTAAGGCAGAGGCTGTCTCTTTCCACGGGCAGGCCGGAGGGAGAACCTGGTGGTGCCAGTTTAAGAACCTGGCAGAATTCCTGCTCCAGATCTGATAGGTGGCTCTCTGGAATAAAAATAAGTGACCAGTCTCTCAGTGGATGTATAACGGGTGTATAAGTCTGAGTGGGAACACGGGGAGAGGTCTTTGCATTTAGGAGACACTCTTGCCTAGTGTGATATACAATAATAAGTGCATTCAGGGAGGAGACAACACATAGCTTAATAATTACCATCTTCGATATAACGCAGAGGAAACACAGTGGAAATTTCTGACCTCTGGAATTAGCACATCAACAAGGTGTTACATAAAGCCATGTGGGAAGATGTGATCAACTCTAAGTCAGTCCACATTATGAAATACAGTCATTTCAGCTAGGAGCACTACTGTACAATGCTGTAGCAGAACAAAGACAAAAATACAATTTTGCTCAAATTGAAAGGGACTGTATCATTAATCCTAAAATACATCTCATATTCCAGTCTCTCCAGCAACACAGAGAGAGACAGCTTAAAAAGGAATGCCGTCTCTCATTATAGCTTTGATTGATAATATATCTGCTGAAATGATGATGACCTGGGATTTGTCTCTGTGTGGATAGGATAGGATAAACTTTAATGTCCCAAGGGGAAAACTGTCTTAGACAGTACTGCTGTATACAAAATAGACACTGTCAAACAGACCCAACACAATACATGCATTGCATGTTACCCTTATGATCATACACTTCTCATATAGCCACATACATAATACTTAGCATATTCCCTTATTCTGTCAGTGGCGTACTAACACAGCTCAGCTTTGCTTATTGCTGTTTAGGTATTTGTTGAACATGGGAATGAAGGTGTGCTTATACCTGTTCAGCTTACATGTAAGGACCCTATAGCGTCTGCCTGAGGGGAGGAGGGACCCTACAGCGTCCGCCTGAGGGGAGGAGGGACCCTACAGCGTCCGCCTGACGGGAGGAGGGACCCTACAGCGTCCGCCTGAGGGGAGGAGGGACCCTACAGCATCCGCCTGAGGGGAGGAGGGACCCTACAGCGTCCGCCTGACGGGAGGAGGGACCCTACAGCGTCCGCCTGAGGGGAGGAAGGACCCTACAGCGTCCGCCTGACGGGAGGAGGGACCCTACAGCGTCCGCTTGAGGGGAGGAGGGACCCTACAGCGTCCGCCTGAGGGGAGGAGGGACCCTACAGCTTCCGCCTGAGGGGAGGAGGGACCCTACAGCTTCCGCCTGAGGGGAGGAGGGACCCTACAGCTTCCGCCTGAGGGGAGGAGGGACCCTACAGCGTCCGCCTGAGGGGAGGAGGGACCCTACAGCGTCCGCCTGAGGGAAGGAGGGACCCTATACATGGGATGAAGTACATGGGAGGGATCTGAAATAATTTTCTGTGCTTGTCTGGTAACGGTTGTTAAATAAAAAAATGTCTGCAGGGAGGGATGTTACCTCACTCTCATTACCTCCAGGGCAGTTTGCATCACGTGGGAAATTTGGGATTTTAGTTGGACTGATAAATTGCCAAACCAGACTGATGCCATATCTCAGGATACTCTATGACCACATGATAGAACAGGAGCATTATTTTTCGGTCAACTCCGCAGCGAACACTCTCTACTTGGACCTTCCAGCTCAGCAAATTGTCCATGTGTACACCTCGGTACTTGTATAAACTAACCTGTGCTATGTTGGCATTGTGGACTACCACAGGCACGTGGTCACAGACAGATTTGGGGTCAAACATAATCTACTCCGTTTTCTTTACGTTGAGGATGAGATGGTGCTCATCACATCACTTGACAAACCTTTGAATCTCTGACCTGTACACAGTAGTATCAGCATCTTTATACATCAGACCAAGAATGGCGGTATCATCAGAAAACTTGACAATATAGTAATCAGGATTACTGCTAGTGCATTCATTTGTATGTAGTACAAAATATAGTTGGCTCTCTCCCTCTAGATTCTCCAGACAACACTTAACTAGTCTGAGCAATTTAACACTTCTTAGACCTGCAAAGTCAACACAGCCTAATATCACTGTCCGGAGGCCGAAACTCCCAAAGTGCACTGCAGTATCAAATCACTATATTTGACCACAGTACAACCATGACTGTGAGAACCACCCCTCCTAATCCCCCCAATATATATATATATATATATATACACACAACTTACAACACACAATACCTATTTCATAGAGAATAGTACTGCATATCTAGAAGAAGAAAAATTGCAAAGAAATATGGCAGCGACACCTCTATGTGATATTGTTACGAAACCAATAACTAGCCTGATAATGTTATTGCACTCGCTAAGTCTAAGGGACTTAGGCCTAGTTAACTGGTCCGCAACCTGATTTGATGTGTGTATAAATGTGTGAAGTAAGCGTATGCGACCAGGTGTTGAATGTACATGCGCCGAGGAGAAAGCCACCTTAACTTAGGTCCAGGGCCAGATCCTTCTTGACCTCTTGGCCTGCCAGTTCAGATGGTGACGAAACATACACTACTGTTCAAAAGTTTGGGGTCACTTAGAAATGTCCTTGTTTTTGAAAGAAAAGCACATTTTTTGTCCATTAAAATAACATCAAATTGATCAGAAATACAGTGTAGACATTGCTAATGTTGTAAATTACTAATGTAGCTGGAAACATCAGATTGTTTTATGAAATATCTACATAGGCGTACAGAGGCCCATTATCAGCAACCATCACTCCTGTGTTCCAATGGCACGTTGTGTTAGCTAATCCAAGTTTATCGTTTTAAAAGGCTAATTGATCATTAGAAAACCCTTTTGCAATTATGTTAGCACAGCTGAAAACTGTTGTGCTGATTAAAGAAGCAATAACACTGGCCTTCTTTAGACTCGTTGAGTATCTGGAGCATCAGCATTTGTTGGTTCGATTAAAGGCTCGATTACAGGCTCAAAATGGCCAGAAACAAATAACTTTCTTCTGAAACTTGTCAGTCTATTCTTGTTCTGAGAAATGAAGGCTATTCAATGTGAGAAATTGCCAAGAAACTGAAGATCTGGTACAATGCGGTATACTACTGCCTTCACAGAACAGCGCAAACCGGCTCTAACCAGAATAGAAAGAGGAGTGGGAGGCCCCGGTGCACAACTGAGCAAGAGGACAAGTACATGAGAGTGTCGAGTATGCGAAACAGACGCCTCACAAGTCCTCAACTGGCAGCTTCATGAAATAATACCCGCAAAACACCAGTCTCAACATCAACAGTGAAGAGGCGACTCCGGGATGCTGGCCTTCTAGGCATAGTTCCTCTGTCCAGTGTCTGTGTTCTTTTGCCCATCTTAGTCTTTTATTTTTATTGGCCAGTCTGAGATATGGCTTTTTCTTTGCAACTCTGCCTAGAAGGCCAGCATCCCGGAGTCGCCTCTTCACTGTTGACGTTGAGACTGGTGTTTTGCGGGTACTATTTAATGAAGCTGCCAGTTGAGGACTTGAACGGTAGTGTAAATATGTACATAAAAGGAAAAATAGCAAAGGCATGCCCAAACTAAAGATTCAAAAACAAATGAAAGGCCTCATGGTCAACAAAGAAAACCTGCAACCTCATAGCCTTTCCAGCTGGGACACTGACTGACAATCACCCTAATTAGCAACACCTGATGTCCTTATCAAGGCTTCCTGGCAGAGTACAGCCCATGACCCGAGCTGTGTTCAAATGCTCATACTAACCGCACTAATCGTACTATTTGTGACGTGAATTGAGTATATAGTATGCTTATTGGTCATAGTTCCAAAAGTTCCAGGATGTCGTACTAAATTCGCCAAAATACGAAATATACAAGCAGTGTACACTAGGGCCCATAATGCAATTCTTCAGAAAATGGGCATGGCTTCAGATTTGAAGAAAATGGCGGAAAATATGCAGCCGAAGTCCGACGAGAGCGAATACAAATTCATTGAACTAACTAATGACAAATGTTAAGAAAATGTTGAGCAATGTAATAAAGTAATAACTTTTCAAATAAGTTACGTTACACGTTATGTTGACTGACAATTTGTTAGCTACGCTATCCTTACGAACCACATAGAATTACAGCAGTATGTACCGGTATGTGAGCTAGTTACCTAATGTTAGTTGGATACTAATACATCGAACTTGCCAGGCAGTATATTAACTATCTGTTATCGAACTAACTAACCAACTTTTATTGACTTGATTATTCACATCATTCTTAGCTAAGTGGTATGGTCGTTATGCGTTTCAATGGACATTGTTAATTCTGGCTATCTACTCCAATTTCAGAGCATTCTCGTGCACTGTTGAATATGGCCGGTGTCAGTAAACATCTGCAAAAAAAAGCATAATAAATTGTTGCCAGCAGCACAGTCACCAACACTCTGGATAACATGAAAACAGCCTAACCAGCTCTGCTATGGCGAGTAAAATAGTTAGAGTGTGGTATTCTCTCATTTGTGTCTGCAAGTAGCTAGCCAACGTTAGCCAGTTAGCTTGGGTGCTTGACTGCTGTTGAATGCTAGGATCAACCCTACTCCTCGGACAGAGCATCCAGTGTGCGCTCTGAACCCTCCGAGAGCGAAACGCTCTGAATTTACAATCTGACAACGCTCTGGATTTACGAACGCCCAGAGCGCACTCTGGCACTGCAGATTGAATTTACGAACACACCTGAAATCATAAAATGTTTAGCTAGTCATATGTTATGCTAACAAGCCAACAATAGTATATAGTATGTAGTATATACTCATTAAGTATGTCGTATACAGTATGTTAGTATGGGTATTCAAATACAGCCCCGGTTTGCGCTGTCAACTGGGAGATGGAGTGTGGAAGTGTATCCATGTTTTCAGAACGTTCAGATAACGTTAAGAAACAACCTTATTCTGTGGGGTTTTCAGTACTTCAGCATAACATTTTCTGAAGGTTTCCTCATGATTCTGAGAACGTTAAGAAAACTTTCCATAAAAAAACAAGAACTTTTGTGATGTTCAGAGAACGTTCTAAGAATGTTATTTACAAACATATACATTCTGTTCTCAGCGTCAACAAAACCTTCTCTAGCCTGTATCTTGTTAAGTGTGTTCAGGTGTGTTGGACACACCCACTAATTGGCCACACCTGATCTTAATGAGTGCTTTTTTCCTTTGAAAGGGGGGTCTGTTTGAATAGACAAAAATGAACAGCTTTGTATGAATAAAGAAACATGGCATGCTGGTGCTGCAGTGAAATAATTCCATTGGCAGAGAACAGAAGATCATAGGTTAAGATATCATTGATGCTATGGCACAATAAAAAAAATATATAATAATTCCTAAGCAACTTAATTTACATGTGTCCTATCTGTGCTTGGAGTTCAGCTAAGCTAGCAGTGTTATTGAAAGATTTATTGATTTATCAGAACGATATTTAATTACCTTCAAATAACTTCTCAAAACATTAATAAAGCCTCCAGGGAAAACTTTCAGGGAATGATAGTAAAACCTTCTCAGAATCTCCCTGCAACCAAAAACTTTTAGTTCCCAGTACAGGCAAACTGTTCACTTCCGATCACAGAATGTTTAAAAAATCTTTCAGTTTTACTGGTCAGGAAATGTATGGCTTCGTTCCCAGAACCAATGGGAAACCAAAGACGACGTTCCCATAACTTCCAAGGAACCAAAAGTGACAACACTTGTGGATCTGGCTTTTCCACCCAACTCACTTTTTCAAGCTCCTGATTATTATCAAGACACAGACGTGCCTCCCCACAAAACCCAGTCCACATCTTCCAGTGGATCCTCACAATATTACAGTGAAGAATCTCCTCATTAGCGTAGCTCAGTGAGACGCGTCAGCTAAATCAACACCTGACACCAAAACAACCGCATGGTCAGCCTGCTGAGGAACCACAACTTCCCCTACTTTTGCAAGGAGTGTGTCAGTTAAAAGAACCAAAGAATCACTGGCAACCAAGTTCCTTGGTGTCCACATCACTAACGAATTATCATGGTCCAAAGTTAGTTAGTGTTCATTATTTAATGAAAAATCAACAAAACACTTCAAAATACAAAACCAACAAACGTGACAAACCCGAAACAGTCCTGTGTGGCCCAAACACAGTCACAGGAACAAACACCCACAAAACACAAGTGAAACCCAGGCTGCCTAAGTATGATTCTCAATCAGGGACAACGATTGACAGCTGTCTCTGATTGAGAATCATACCAGGCCGAACACCAAAGCCCAACATAGAAAATCAACCATAGACCAACCCACCCAACTCACGCCCTGACCAACTAAAATAAATACAAGACAAAGGAAAACAGGTCAGGAACGTGACAGAACCCCCCCCTTAAGGTGTGAACTCCGGGCGCACCAGTACAAAGTCTAGGGGAGGGTCTGGGTGGGCGTCTGTCCCCGGTGGCGGCTCTGGCGCTGGTCGTGGTCCCCACCCCACCATAGTCAACCCCCGCTTCCGTGGCCTCCCCCCAATATCCACCCTCCATGTCAATCCCACTATTCCAAAGGGCAGTAACAGACTGAGGGGTAGCACCTGACTGAGGGGCAGCACCGGACTGAGGGGCAGCACCGGACTGAGGGGCAGCACCGGACTGAGGGGCAGCACCGGACTGAGGGGCAGCACCGGACTGAGGGGCAGCACCGGACTGAGGGGCGGATCCTGGCTGGCTGGCTCTGGCGGATCCTGGCTGGCTGGCTCTGGCGGATCCTGGCTGGCTGGCTCTGGCGGATCCTGGCTGGCTGGCTCTGGCGGATCCTGGCTGGCTGGCTCTGGCGGATCCTGGCTGGCTGGCTCTGGCGGATCCTGGCTGGCGGAAGGCTCTGGCGGATTCTGGCTGGCGGAAGGCTCTGGCGGATTCTGGCTGGCGGAAGGCTCCGGCGGCTCCTGGCTGGCTGGCTCCGGCTGGTCCTGGCTGGACGGCTCCGGCTGGTCCTGGCTGGACGGCTCCGGCTGGTCCTGGCTGGACGGCTCCGGCTGGTCCTGGCTGGACGGCTCTGGCTGGTCCTGGCTGGACGGCTCTGAAGGCTCGGGACAGACGGGCAGCTCAGGACAGACAGGCAGCTCTGACGACTCGGGACAGACGGGCAGCGCTGGGCAGGCAGATAGTTCAGACAACGCTGGGCAGGCAGACAGTTCATGCAGCGCTGAGCAGGCAAGCAGTGCAGGCGGCGTTGGGCAGACGGCCGACTCTGACCTGCTGAGGCGCACAGTGGTCCCCACCCCACCATAGTCAACCCCCGCTTCCGTGGCCTCCCCCCAATATCCACCCTCCATGTCAATCCCACTATTCCAAAGGGCAGTAACAGACTGAGGGGTAGCACCTGACTGAGGGGCAGCACCGGACTGAGGGGCAGCACCGGACTGAGGGGCAGCACCGGACTGAGGGGCAGCACCGGACTGAGGGGCAGCACCGGACTGAGGGGCAGCACCGGACTGAGGGGCGGATCCTGGCTGGCTGGCTCTGGCGGATCCTGGCTGGCTGGCTCTGGCGGATCCTGGCTGGCTGGCTCTGGCGGATCCTGGCTGGCTGGCTCTGGCGGATCCTGGCTGGCTGGCTCTGGCGGATCCTGGCTGGCTGGCTCTGGCGGATTCTGGCTGGCGGAAGGCTCTGGCGGATTCTGGCTGGCGGAAGGCTCCGGCGGCTCCTGGCTGGCTGGCTCCGGCTGGTCCTGGCTGGACGGCTCCGGCTGGTCCTGGCTGGACGGCTCCGGCTGGTCCTGGCTGGACGGCTCCGGCTGGTCCTGGCTGGACGGCTCCGGCTGGTCCTGGCTGGACGGCTCCGGCTGGTCCTGGCTGGACGGCTCTGAAGGCTCGGGACAGACGGGCAGCTCAGGACAGACAGGCAGCTCTGACGGCTCGGGACAGACGGGCAGCGCTGGGCAGGCAGATAGTTCAGACAACGCTGGGCAGGCAGACAGTTCATGCAGCGCTGAGCAGGCAAGCAGTGCAGGCGGCGTTGGGCAGACGGCCGACTCTGACCTGCTGAGGCGCACAGTAGGCCTGGTGCGTGGTGCCGGAACTGAAGGCACTGGGCTGGAGACACGCACCACAGGGAGAATGCGTGGAGGAGGAACAGGGCTCTGGAAACGCACTGGAAGCCTGGTGCGTGGTGTCGGCACTGATGGTACTGGGCTGGGGTGGGAAGGTGGCGCCGGATATACCGGACCGTGAAGGAGGACACGAGCTCTTGAGCACCGAGCCTCCCCAACCTTACCAGGTTGAATGGTCCCCGTAGCCCTGCCAGTGCGGCGAGGTGGAATAGCCCGCACTGGGCTATGCTGGCGAACCGGGGACACCCTCTGTAAGGCTGGTGCCATGTACGCCGGCCCGAGGAGACGTACTGGAGGCCAGATATGTTGGGCCGGCTTCATGGCATCCGGCTCGATGCCCAACCTAGCCCTACCAGTGCGGCAAGGTGGAATAGCCCGCACTGGGCTAAGCACGCGTACTGGGGACACCGTGCGCTTTACCGCATAACACGGTGTCTGACCAGTACGACGCCCTCTCACTCCACGGTAAGCCCGGGGAGTTGGCTCAGGTATCCTACCCGGCTTCGCCACACTCCCCTTTAGCCCCCCCCCCCCCAAAGAAATGTTTGGGTGAGCCTCTCGGGCTTCCAGCCGCCTTGCCTTGCTTTCGCCTCATAATACCTCCTCTCCGCTTTCGCTGCCTCCAGCTCCGCTTGGGGTGGCGACACTCCTCTGGCTCTGCCCAGGGTCCTTTTCCGTCTAGGATTTCCTCCCATGTCCATTCCTCTTTTCCCCATTGCTGTTGTTCTTGCCGTCCTTCTCCACTCCGCTTGGTCCTTTTATGGTGGGTGTTTCTGTAACGGCTGTCGTAGTCGTTCTCCTCCTCAGACGAAGAGGAGCATGGATCGGACCAAGATGCAGAGTAGTTAGTGTTCATTATTCAAGGAAAAATCAACAAAACACTTCAAAATACAAAACCAACAAACGTGACAAACCCGAAACATTCCTGTGTGGCCCAAACACAGTCACAGGAACAAACACCCACAAAACACAAGTGAAACCCAGGCTGCCTAAGTATGATTCTCAATCAGGGACAACGATTGACAGCTGTCTCTGATTGAGAATCATACCAGGCCGAACACCAAATCCCAACATAGAAAATCAACCATAGACCAACCCACCTAACTCACGCCCTGACCAACTAAAATAAATACAAGACAAAGGAAAACAGGTCAGGAACGTGACACCAAGACAGTCGTGAAGAGGGCACGACAAAACCTTTTCCCCCTCAGGAGACTGAAAAGATTTGGCATGGGTCCCCAGATCCTCAAAAGGTTCTACAGCTGCACTATCGAGAGAATCCTGACCAGTTGCATCACCGCCTGGTATGGCAACTGCTCGGCATCTGACCGTAAGGCGCTGCAGAGGGTAGTGTGAATGGCCTAGTACATCACTGGGGCCAAGCTTCCTGCCATCCAGGACCTATATGATAGGCGGTGTCAGAGGAAAGCCCATAAAATTGTCAGAGACTCCAGTCACCCAAGTCATAGACTGTTTTCTCTGCTACCGCACAGCAAGCGGTACGGGAGCGTCAAGTCTAGGACCAAAATGCTACTCAACAGCTTCTACCCCCAAGCCATAAGACTGCTGCACAATTCATACAATCGCCACCGGACAATTTACATTGACCCCCCCTCCCTTTTGTACACTGCTGCTACTCGCTGTTTGTTTGTTACCTATGCATAGTCACTTCGCCACCACCTACATGTACAGATTACCTCAACTAGCCTGTACCCTCGCACACTGACTCGGTACCGGTGCCCCTGTATATAGCCTTGTTATTGTTCTTATTGTGTTACTTTTTATTATTACTTTTTATTTTAGTCTACTTGGTAAATATTTTCTTTCTCTTGAACTACACTGTTGGTTAAGGGCTTGTAGTAAGCATTTCACGGTAAAGTCTACACTTGTATTCAGCGCATGTAACATAAAGTTTGATTTGATTTGAATCTAACAGATCACTTGAAGGAACCAAATCCGTTATCAGATCACCAAAATAACCTATATGCTCAGTGTCACTCAATCCAACAAAGAACGTCTCCCTTAAATTGACACATCAATCAACCTCATCCTGTCTCAGTTAGAGACACACAAGAATCACCTTCTTCACTAGGGAGAACAATTTCCTGGAAACCACCGCCTAGTTTGGCAAGGAATGTTTCCTTCAAGTTCCCACACAAATCGTCCTCCTCCCATGCCTTGGATAACTTGGTTTAAGGATATAATAGCAGTAATTGGTGGTTTTGCAAGCCACAGCTATGATTAGCTAAAAACCAAATTATTATTGATGGGGCTTCATCCTGTGAATTGGTAATGTTATGAGTGTGCTCCTTAGGAGATGGGGCTGATACTGAGACAGCCCGAGAAGAAATTTAGTTAGCATGAATTCCGCTCACTTTAAAATCAGTTTTAAGTTGGGTTTATGCAAATAACCTATGCAAGACAGAAATATCATCATATCCTCATAATCTTCAGACAATAAAATATCCCTTAAATGCACGTGTCAAACCCATTCCATGGAGGGCCAAGTGTCTTCCGGTTGTTCGCCCCACCTTTGTACTTGATTGACGAATTAAGGTCCCTAATTAGAAAGGAACTCCTTTCACCTGGTTGTCTAGGTCTTAATTGAAAGGAAAAACTAAAAAACCTGCAGACACTCAGCCCTCCGTGGAATGAGTTTGACAGCCCTGCTTTAAAGGATGCGTTGTGGCTATTACATAATGCTATCTAAACTGTTTTGGAGGGGGTATACTCTGGTCTCTCAAAGGATAAAAAGAGGAGAGCAGATCCAGCTTCTATAGTTGGGATTTACCTTATTAATCTGCCTATAATGCTAGCTAATTGGAGCTGTCGAGCTGCTGCTAATTTTAAGTATGGAATGCTGTCTGAAGAGCCGAACAAATCTCAGCTTTTCGAGGGATGATTAGGTCCTGTTTGAATGTGCTGCTGAGTATCAGGAGATCACGCAAACACTCATTGTGGATAAAGGCAACCCCAAAATGAGTCTGACAAAAAATGTGATAGATTATCATAGAATTTCATTTCTTCGAACAAATTCTTAGAGTTGACTCTGTCAAAAGGGAAATAAAAATTTATGGAAAAGGACGCCTTTACAAATATCTCATTTTAAACTCCTTCACACCATTTTTCACTGAATAGAGTAAAAACAATTATCTAAACCCATACCCTCACTTACTGTGTGGTAAAGTAAGGGGACATGTGTATCATATCTTAAACATGGGTGATTCTACAGAAGTAGTGTAAATTGCTGTCCCACCCCCAAAAAAGAATGAAAAATGATATTTTACATTTCCAAATTTAGCACATTTGTTCTAATTTAATCCAAGGCAATAACAAACATTAATTACATTAATGTTACATTAATATAGTACAAAGTCATAAAAAAATATATATCTTTTTTTTTAAGGGGTGGATCAGCTTAATATTGCGGAAAGAATGTTGCTTCCATCAATGTAATTGTCTGCATCATTTCCAATCCCCCATATTTTTGGGGTAAATATATATATCCATACACGCATGCATACATATACATATATATACATACACATACCTATATAGACATACATAATTTTTTAAAGAATATGCCTTTATTATTATTCCCCGCGAACCCTACCACCGATCCCCCAATTGGAGTAAACTAATAAACACTTCTGCTTTTACCTTTATACATCTTATACACATTTTACAGATACAGTCTACTTTACAATAGTTCTCTCTTGTTTATTCTTAGTCCTTCCTCTATTTCTGATGTCCATCCAGTTTGATTTCTATTTGTAATTGTGCTATTTCACAAAAGTTCTGAACCTATATACATTTTACAGATCCTGTATGTTTTACATTGTTTATCTTGTTATTAGTCCCACCCTTCAGCTCCATTCAACCCCTCCCATCTATCTCTCAACATCATCCATTTCGGATTTCTATTTGCCATATATTTTTCAACTGTGCTGTGATGCTTCACAAAATAATTGAACCTTCCTATTCTCATAGCTTCTACAGATTGTAAATTAAAAATATTTTTTTTGCTAAAATAATTATTATATTATTGATTGATTGACTATGGCTTTTCAAATCACCCAGTATTGCTATCTGTAGCGTTAGTTCTAGGCAAATGTTGCAATTCTTCAGCCATTCCTGGACCTGTGACCAAAAACGAGCTACATATGGACAATAACAAAATAAATGATCTAATGACTCTGCCTCCTCACAGCAGAATCTGCAGAGCAGGGAAGAGTGTGTCCCCCATATATATAACATTCTATTATTTGCAAGAATTTTGGATAGTAATTTAAATTGAAAAATTCGAAGTTTTGAATCCGGCGTTGTTTTGCGTATCAATTCATAAACCATGTGCCATGGAATGGGTACATCAAAAATCTCTTCCCAACTATTCCCAATTTATATGGCACAGCTGTCAGTTTTTTGGTCCTTAAATTAAATTGGTATATGTTTTTATTTATCACACTTTTCTTTAACCATTTATGTTCTTTAATACAGGGCCGACATACAAGTTCCTTACTTTTTTCCCCTTCTACTTGCCTCTTCCATTTTTATGGTAATGCTGCAATTAATTGGTTATAATTTTGGGTAGAGCAGATATTTCCATATGTCTGTGTTAGCTGCATGTGTGACATAACTCCACCAGTCCTATTTATGATATCATTCACTAAAAGTATACCTTTTTTAAACATTTCTTCGATAAATACAGTTTTTTTAATCAATTAGTATATTTGAATTTAACCACAATATTTGTTGTACTATTTGTTCCGTCCTTTCAGGTGGATTAAACTGAAATTGCAACCAACTTTCTAAGGCTTGTTTAAAAAATAAGGATATTTTGGAGATTATTTCCTTTTCAAACAACCGAAAGTGAGAAGGTGTAATCTGAATAAAGGGAAAAAGGCCCTTCTTGAACATAGGATGAGACATTCGTACCAATTTACTAGAGAACCAGTTTGGATTAAGTATAACTTTTGTATGACTGATGCCTTTAGTGAGAGGTCTAATGCTTTAATATTTAATAATTTCTGCCCTCCGAATTCATATTCGTTATATAAATAGGCCCTTTTAATTTTATCTGGCTTGCCGTTCCAAATAAAATCGAATATTTTTTGTTCATATAATTTAAAAAGCAGGTCACTAGGTGTAGGCAAAACCATAAGCAAATAGGTAAACTGTGATATGACTAAGGAGTTAATCAGGGTGATTTTTCCACAAATAGACAGGTATTTTCCTTTCCATGGTAGCAAGATCTTATCTATTATTTGCTAACTTTCTATAAAAATGATTTGGAGTGAGATCATTTCTTTCTTTTGGGATTTGTATACCGAGTATGCCCACATCTCCGTCAGACCATTTAATTGGTAAACTACATGGTAATGTAAAATGTGAATTTTTTAGTGATCCAATACGTAATATGGTACATTTATCAGAATTTGGTTTTAATCCAGAGAGGATAGCAAAAGTATCTAGATCCTCTATGAGGCCGTGGAGAGACTTTAATTGTGGTTTTAAAAGAAAACATGAATCATCAGCGTACAATGACACGGATTTCTAGTCCCTTAATATTATTGTTTGATCTAATCTTAACAGCTAACATTTCGATGGCAATAGTAAATAGATATGCCGATAGTGGACAACCTTGTTTTACTCCTCTAGATAGTTAAAAACTTTCTGAGATGTAGCCATTATTTAGTATTTTACATCTAGGGTTACTATACATAACTTTAACCCATGTTATAAGAGGTAAGAGGTTAACACATTCAACCAGGTAAGGTTGGGCAGGCTCGGTGCTCAAGGGAGCCAGTACGCCTGCACGGTCCGGTATATCCGGCGCCACCTCCCCGCCCCAGCCCAGTACCACCAGTGCCAACACCACGCACCAGGCTTCCTGTGCGTCTCCAGAGCCCTGTTCCTCCTCCACGCACTCGCCCTATGGTGCGTGTCTCCAGCCTGGTACCACCAGTTCCGGCACCACGCACCAAGCCTCCTGTGCGCCTCCAGAGCCCTGTGCGTCCTGTTGCTGCTCCCTGCACTAGCCTTGAAGTGCGTGTCCTTAGCCCGGTACCACCAGTTCCGGCACCACGCACCAGGCCTACTGTGCGCCTCAGCCGGTCAGAGTCTGCCGTCTGCCCGTCTGCCCAGAGCCGCCTGCACTGCCCGTCTGCCCAGTGCCGTCTGCGCTATCCGTCTGCCCAGCGCCGTCTGAGCCTTCAAAGCCGCCCGTCTGTCCTGAGCCTTCAAAGCCGCCCGTCTGTCCTGAGCCTTCAAAGCCGCCCGTCTGTCCTGAGCCTTCAAAGCCGCCCGTCTGTCCTGAGCCTTCAGAGCCGTCCGTCAGTCAGGTGCCGCTAGAGCCGTCCGTCAGTCAGGAGCCGCTAGAGCTGTCCGCCAGACAGGAGCCGCTAGAGCCGCCCGCCAGACAGGAGCAGCCAGAGCCGCCCGCCAGACAGGAGCAGCCAGAGCCGCCCGCCAGACAGGAGCAGCCAGAGCCGCCCGCCAGACAGGAGCAGCCAGAGCCGCCCGCCAGACAGGAGCAGCCAGAGCCACCCGCCAGCTATGACCTGCCAGTGCCGTCAGCCAGTCATGACCTGCCAGTGCCGTCAGCCAGCCATGACCTGCCAGTGCCGTCAGCCAGCCATGACCTGCCAGTGCCGTCAGCCAGCCATGACCTGCCAGAGCCGTCAGCCAGCCATGACCTGCCAGAGCCGTCAGCCAGCCATGACCTGCCAGAGCCGTCAGCCAGCCATGACCTGCCAGAGCCGTCAGCCAGCCATGACCTGCCAGAGCCGTCACTCAGTCCGGAGCCGTCCCTCAGTCCGGAGCCGCCCCTCAGTCCGGAGCCGCCCCTCAGTCCGGTGCCGCCCCTCAGTCCGGTGCCGCCCCTCAGTCAGGTGCCGCCCCTCAGTCCGGTGCCGCCCCTCAGTCCGGTGCTGCCCCTCAGTCCGGTGTTGCCCCTTAGTCCGGTGCTGCCCCTTAATCCAGTGGGGTTTATATGGAGGGTCGACATTAAAAGGAGGCCACGGAAGCGGGGATTAACTATGGTGGGGTGGGGACCACGTCCAGAGCCAGAGCCGCCACCGTGGACAGATGCCCACCCAGACCCTCCCCTAGAGTTTTAGGTGGTGCGCCCGGAGTTCTCACCTTGAGGGGGGGGTTCTGTCACGTTCCTGACCTGTTTTCCCTTGTTTTGTATTTGTTTAGTATGGTCAGGGCGTGAGTTGGGGTGGGCATTCTATGTTATGTGTTTCTATGTTGGGTTCGTTGTATTAGCCTGATATGGTTCTTAATCAGGGGCAGGTGTTTTACGTTTCCTCTGATTGAGAACCATATTTAGGTAGGATGTCCACACTGTTTGTTTGTGGGTGATTGTTCCTGTGTCAGTGTTTGTACCACACGGGACTGTTTCGTTTCGTTCGTTCGTGTGTTCCGTCCTGTTTGTGCGTTCATGTGTTTTGTTCTCAAGTTCAGGTCTGTTCACGTCGTTTGTTATTTTGTAGTTTGTTCAAGTGTTTTTCGTCTTCGTTTAAATAAACGTGATTATGTTTTTAAACTACGCTGCATATTGGTCCGATCCTTGCTCCTCTTCAGATGAGGAGAAAGACGAGCGTTACAAAGAGATTCCCCAAAATGTAAATATTCTAGGCATTTATATATAAACTCCAGTCGTACTTTATCAAAAGCCTTTTCAAAATCAGCTATGAAAACCAGGCCTGGTGTCCCCGATATTTCATAATATTCTATTGTTTCCAGTACTTTTGTTTTGTATACTTCCACTGGTATGCCATCCAGCCCTGGAGTTTTCCCATCCTTAAAGGCCCCAATTGCATCAAGCTGTTCCTCCTCTGTAATTTGGCCTTCACATGAGTCTTTCTGTACAGATGTTAATTTTACATTATTATTAGGGAAATATATCCATACAATTAGTTTCAGTTAGTGGAGATGTAGGAGCCTGAAATGAAAACATATTCTTAAAGTACTTTACTTCCTCTTTCAAAATATAATTTGGTGAATCATGCGTGACTCCATCATTTGTAACAAGTTTTAATTTAAAAAAAATTGTAGCATTTCTATATTGAAGATTGAAAAAGAATTTGGTGCATTTTTCCCCATATTCCATCCAGTTTGCTTTATTTTTATAATATATTACACTGGATCTTTCTTGAATAAGTTCCTCCATTTCTTTTTGTTTTTCCTCTAACTTATTCTGTGCCTCTATGGTACCGTTTTTATTGCTATCTAACTGTACTGTTAGTCCTTCAATTTCCTTTGTTAATATGGACTCTTTTGATCTAAATTGCTTTTGTTTTATAGATGAGTACTGAATTGCATGGCCTCTAAAGGCACACTTAAAAGTGTCCCATACAATACGGGGATCTGCTGTACCCATGTTATGTCTGAAAAAGTCAGTTATAAATTCTTCTGTCCTAGTTCTAAACAATTTATCCTCTAGTAGGCTTTGATTAAATTTCCAATATTCTCGCCCACGTGGAAATTCTGTAAGAGTAATACAGTGGGGAGAACAAGTATTTGATACACTGCCGATTTTGCAGGTTTTCCTACTTACAAAGCGTTTAGACGTCTGTCATTTTTATCATAGGTACACTTCAACTGTGAGAGACGGAATCTAAAACAAAAATCCAGAAAATCACATTGTATGATTTTTAAGTAATTAATTTGCATTTTATTGCATGACATAAGTATTTGATCACCTACCAACCAGTAAGAATTCCGGCTCTCACAGACCTGTTAGTTTTTCTTTAAGAAGCCCTCCTGTTCTCCACTCATTACCTGTATTAACTGCACCTGTTTGAACTCGTTACCTTTATAAAAGACACCTGTCCACACACTCAATCAAACAGACTCCAACCTCTCCACAATGGCCAAGACCAGAGAGCTGTGTAAGGACATCAGGGATAAGATTGTAGACCTGCACAAGGCTGGGATGGGCTACAGGACAATAGGCAAGCAGCTTGGTGAGAAGGCAACAACTGTTGGCGCAATTATTAGAAAATGGAAGAAGTTCAAGATGACGGTCAATCACCCTCGGTCTGGGGCTCCATGCAAGATCTTACCTCGTGGGGCATCAATGATCATGAGGAAGGTGAGGGATCAGCCCAGAACTACACGGCAGGACCTGGTCAATGACCTGAAGAGAGCTGGGACCACAGCCTCAAAGAAAACCATTAGTAACAAACTACGCCGTCATGGATTAAAATCCTGCAGCGCACGCAAGGTCCCCCTGCTCAAGCCAGCGCATGTTCAGGCCCGTTTGAAGTTTGCCAATGACCATCTGGATGATCCAGAGGAGGAATGGGAGAAGGTCATGTGGTCTGATGAGACAAAAATAGAGCTTTTTGGTCTAAACTCCACTCGCCGTGTTTGAAGGAAGAGAAGGATGAGTACAACCCCAAGAACACCATCCCAACCGTGAAGCATGGAGGTGGAAACATCATTCTTTGGGGATGCTTTTCTGCAAAGGGGACAGGACGACTGCACCGTATTGAGGGGAGGATGGATGGGGCCATGTATCGCGAGATCTTGGCCAACAACCTCTTTCCTTCAGTAAGAGCATTGAAGATGGGTCGTGGCTGGGTCTTCCAGCATGACAACAACCCAAAACACACAGCCAGGGCAACTAAGGAGTGGCTCCGTAAGAAGCATCTCAAGGTCCTGGAGTGGCCTAGCCAGTCTCCAGACCTGAACCCAATAGAAAATCTTTGGAGGGAACTGAAAGTCCGTATTGCCCAGCGACAGCACCGAAACCTGAAGGATCTGGAGAAGGTCTGTATGAAGGAGTGGGCCAAAATCCCTGCTGCAGTGTGTGCAAACCTGGTCAAGAACTACAGGAAACGTATGATCTCTGTAATTGCAAACAAAGGTTTCTGTACCAAATTTTAAGTTCTGCTTTTCTGATGTATCAAATACTTATGTCATACAATAAAATGCAAATTAATTACTTAAAAATCATACAATGTGATTTTCTGGATTTTTGTTTTAGAGGTACACTTCCCACAGTTGAAGTGTACCTATGATAAAAATTACAGACCTCTACATGCTTTGTAAGTAGGAAAACCTGCAAAATCAGCAGTGTATCAAATACTTGTTCTCCCCACTGTATATATGCCAATTATGTGATGATCCGACTGCATTCTGTCCCCTATCAACACTTTTTAATCTTTTGGTGCCAGAGAGAATGGCATAAGAAAGTATTCAAGACGACTAGCTTGATTAAGCCTCCGCCATGTATATCTCACTAGGACAGGGTATTTAAGTGTCCATATATCAACTAATTCCAATATATCCATGACATTCATTCCATGACATTCATTTCCTTAAGTGCCTGAGGGTGATAGTTTGTAGTGTGATTTCCTTTCCGGTACATAGAGGTATTTAAGACCGTATTAAAATCTCCCACCATAATAATAGAGTCTATTAATAAAGCAATTAATGATTTTTGTAATTTTTTCAAAAATATTATTTCAATAGAACATCTTGAGTTGTTCTATTATCACATTGAAAGATACTGATCTAATTATTAGTTGTTTTTAAACATCTTTCTCTGAAAAAGGCTGTCCCCACTGTTGATGTCACTACAGAAACACACACTTTAGTTCTCCCAAGTGGTGCAGCGGTCTAAGGCACTGCATCACACTGCTTGAGGCGTCACTACAGATCTGGGTTCGATCCCGGGCTGTGTCGCAGCCGGATGTGACCGGGAGACCCATGAGGCAGTGCACAATTGGCCCAGTATCGTTAGGGCAGGGTTTTGCCGGCCAGTATGTCCCATCACGATCTAGCGACTCCTGTGGCGGGCTGGGCGCATGCACGCTGACATGGTCGCCAGTTGTATAGTGCTTCCTCTGACACATTGGTGCTTCCGGGTTAAGTGAGCAGTGTGTCAAGAAGCAATGCGGCTTGGCAGGGTCGTGTGATATGCAATGTCTAAATCTGGCTTCTCTGCTCTTTGCATGATCGATCATCAGGTGGGGACCCACAGCCCATCTCAGTATGGAGCGCAGTTCACAATGCATGTAGACCTATCAACTCATCATGGTAAAAAAAAATATTGTGACAGGTAGGTCCTACATTTGCTGCAGCATAGCCCATGCTACAGTAATATAAGGACCGAAAGCGCGTCTAGCTGTGTGCTCGATTTTCTACACCTGTCAGCAACGGGTGTGGCTGAAATCGCCGAATACACGAATTTGAAGGGGTGTCCACATACTTTTGTATAGATAGTGTTTATATGGTCAGCCTACTAATTATAGAAATAGGCACTATTATATTTCAAAATTAAAATACAATTCACTATCCTATACTTGTAACTTTGTGGGCCGCACGTGCTGCACCAGAATTGGATGTTCTCTCCCAACTTTATCATGGTTGGAACGAGATGCATAGTTCCAATCCAGTATAATACAATACGGTACAGTAATACAGCCCACACTCAAAAAGACTAGCCTACTGGAGCTTGTGTCATTTATTTACCCAAGAGAGCATATAGCCAGCTACATATATGGGCTTTTCTGTTTTAAAAAGAAACCAAAAATGTTACACAACATGCAACAATTTCAAGGATTTTACTGAGTTACAGTTCATATAAGGAAATCAGTCAATTAAAATAAATTCATTAGGCACTAATCTATGGATTCCACATGACTGGGCAGGGGCACAGCCTTGGGTGGGTGTGGGAGAGCATAGGCCCACCCACAGGGGAGCCAGGCCAACCCAATGGGCAGCCAGGTCCAGCCAATCAGAATGAGTATTTCCCCACAAAAGGGCTTTATTACAGACAGAAATACTCCTCAGGTCGTGGGCTAGCGTGGTTACACGTGGTCTGCGGTTGTGAGGCTGGTTGGACGTACTGCCAAATTCTCTAAAACGACGTTGGCTTATGGTAGAGAAATTAACATGGAATTCTCTGGCAACAGCTTTGGTGGACATTCCTGCAGTCAGCATGACAATTGCAAGCTCCCTCAAAACTTGAGACATCTATGGCATTGTGTTGTGTGACAAAACAGCACATTTTATTGTCCCCAGCACAAGGTGCTTAATGACCATTCTGTTTAATCATCTTCTTAATATGCCACACCTGTCAGGTGGATGGATTATCTTTGCAAAGGAGAAATGCTCACTAACATGGATGTAAACAAATTTGTGAACAAGACATTTTTTGTGCATATGGAACATTTCTGGAATCTTTTATTTCAGCTCATGAAACATGAGCATGTTGCATTTATATTTTTGTTCAGTATATATTGTGTGTAATGTGCAGTCACCTATATATCATAGGCCTATATTTAATGGATAATGGCACAATCATTTGGGCTTGGGCTCATAACATGTATTTAATGTATGGCTCATTAGACTCAGGTAGCATTAGGTTTGAATTTTCGATCAAATCGCAAAGGCTTTTGAATTACACTTCCGGTTTTGGCAGGGAAATACCTGGTTACCTGGGAGAAAAGTGATTTATTCTCAGGATGGAACATTTGTTAAATACTGGGAAAATGTTCAATGTAAACCCCACCCCCAAACTACTTCCTGCAGCTATGGGCACCTTCAGACCTTTGAGCAAGAACAGTGCTATGCCATGATCAGGACAGTGTAGAGATTTAGCACAGATACTGGGATTTTTGGGGGGCTACAGAGGGCTATATTGGTCCACTAATACAGGACTAGTAAAGGCCTAGTGCACTACTTTTGTGAAAAAAAATATATACAGTGAGGGAAAAAAGTATTTAATCCCCTGCTGATTTTGTACGTTTGCCCACTGACAAAGAAATGATCAGTCTATAATTTGAATGGTAGGTTTATTTGAACAGTGAGAGACAGAATAACAACAAAAAAATCCAGAAAAACGCATGTCAAAATGTTATAAATTGATTTGCATTTTAATGAGGGAAATAAGTATTTGACCCCTCTGCAAAACATGACTTAGTACTTGGTGGCAAAACCCTTGTTGGCAATCACAGAGGTCAGACGTTTCTTGTAGTTGGGCACCAGGTTTGCACACATCTCAGGGGGGATTTTGTCCCAATCCTCTTTGCAGATCTTCTCCAAGTCATTAAGGTTTTGAGGCTGACATTTGGCAACTCAAACCTTCAGCTCCCTCCACATATTTTCTATGGGATTAAGGTCTGGAGACTGGCTAGGCCACTCCAGGACCTTAATGTGCTTCTTCTTGAGCCACTCCTTTGTTGCCTTGGCCGTGTGTTTTGGGTCATTGTCATGCTGGAATCCCCATCCACAACCCATTTTCAATGCCCTGGCTGAGGGAAGGAGGTTCTCACCCAAGATTTGACGGTGCATGGCCCCGTCCATCATCCCTTTGATGCGGTGAAGTTGTCCTGCCCCCTTAGCAGAAAAACACCCCCAAAGCATAATGTTTCCACCTCAATGTTTGACGGTGGTGATGGTATTCTTGGGGTCATAGGCAGCATTCCTCCTCCTCCAAACACAGCGAGTTGAGTTGATGCCAAAGGGCTCCATTTTGGTCTCATCTGACCACAACACTTTCACCCAGTTGTCCTCTGAATCATTCAGATGTTCATTGGCAAACTTAAGACGGGCATGTATATGTGCTTTCTTGAGCAGGGGGACCTTGCGGGCGCTGCAGGATTTCAGTCCTTCACGGCGTAGTGTGTTACCAATTGTTTTCTTGGTGACTATGGTCCCAGCTGCCTTGAGATCATTGACAAGATCCTCCTGTGTAGTTCTGGGCTGATTCCTCACCGTTCTCATGATCATTGCAACTCCACGAGGTGAGATCTTGCATGGAGCCCCAGGCCGAGGGAGATTGACAGTTCTTTTGTGTTTCTTCCATTTGCGAATAATCGCACCAACTGTTGTCACCTTCTCACCAAGCTGCTTAGCGATGGTCTTGTTGCCCATTCCAGCCTTGTGTAGGTCTACAATCTTGTCCCTGACATCCTTGGAGAGCTCTTTGGTCTTGGCCATGGTGGAGAGTTTGGAACCTAATTGATTGATTGCTTCTGTGGACAGGCGTCTTTTATACAGGTAACAAACTGAGATTAGGAGCAATCCCTTTAAGAGTGTGCTCCTAATCTCAGCTCGTTACCTGTATAAAAGACACCTGTGAGCCAGAAATCTTTCTGATTGAGAGGGGGTCAAATACTTATTTCCCTCATTAAAATGCAAATCAATTTATAACATTTTTGACATGCGTTTTTCTGGATTTTTTTGTTGTTATTCTGTCTCTCACTGTTCAAATAAACCTACCATTCAAATTATAGACTGATCATTTCTTGTCAGTGTGCAAACGTACAAAATCAGCAGGGGATTAAATACTTTTTTCCCTCACTGTATTTTTATTAATACAGTTTTCTTGGGGCGGCAGGGTAGCATAGTGGTTAGAGTGTTGGGCCAGTAAACGAAAGGTTGCAAGATCGAATCCTGAGCTGACGAGGTAAAAATCTGCTATTCTGCACCTGAACAAGGCCGTTAACCCACTGTTCCTAGGCCATCATTGAAAATAAGAATTTGTTCTTAACTGACCTGCCTAGTTAAAAAATACTTCACACAGCTATGACACCGCCAACTCCCGTCCCTGGATTGAGTTATGTTTTCTGGAGGCATATCTGGCACTGTCCTGATCATTGCATAGCCCCTTTCCAATTAGAGAGAGAAGTAATGGACATTTAGTTGGATTCTTATGGCTATGTGTAGTCATGGCAGGGAAATACAGGAAAATAATAATTTATCATGTGTATCTGTATCTGTATCTGTGTCTCAGACAGTCTCAGACTGTAGTTCCAACATCAATGTCTGTAGTTGAAGAAACACACTGTAAAAGTCAGTTTGGCTTCAAGACTAAGAATAAGAACAGACTTTAAAAAACCTGTAATCACAGGGGATTAAAATGACTGGCAGCCGGTTCAAATGCATTTTAAATGTCACCCTTGTGTCTGAGCGTGTGCAGACAAAAGGAGCAGGCATCAAGTATTTCATTTGGTAGGCCAGACTAATAATGTGCACCAAACACAGAGTGTGAAAGACGCTTGAATGTTTTTTCTCTCTTGCGCAGTAGGCTACTCGTCTGTCTTCTATTTGCAGCTCTGTGCCTGCACTTCTCTGTCAATTGTCGGAGACCGCACGAGGCTGAGCGCTTGACCCCACCAAACAAAAGCAAGCGGTGCAGTTGGTGTAAGCTACAGGCCTAACCACCACAACTGTGTATTAATTCACAGCAACAGAAAGTGCGTGGATTCAGCTGTTTTACTATTTCTCTACATCCCTTTTAGTAGATGAAGGGTGCGTAAACGAATGTTGTCATATTAAAGGTCCAATGCAGCCGTTTTTATCTCAATATCAAATCATTTCAGGGTAACAATTAAGTACCTTAATGTGATCGTTTCATTTCAAATGGTAGTACAAATGTTCTTGTTAGCAAAGAGCAATTTTTCAAACAACTTTTGCAAGGACTGTCTAGGGGAAACTTATAATTAGCTGTTATTAAGATTAAGGTCACTTTACTGGTCCGTTGGACACAAGGTCCAACCGAAATGTGCCATCCGCTTTTAACCCAACCCCTCTGAAAGACACACATACAATTTTTGGGGGGGAGAGGTACAGGGGGCTGCCACACTGGGCACCCAGGGAGCTGTTGTTGTGGGGAGTTAAGTGCCTTGCTCAAAGGCACAATGGCAGACAATCAGATCAAGGATTTGATACAGCAACCTTCCAGTTACCAGCTCACTTTCCCATCAGACCCGGGATTCAAACTGGCAAACTTTCAGTTGCTGGCTTGTCTCTCTAACCGCTAGGCCAGCTGCCGCCGAGAGGAACTCTCTATCATATTGGTCTGTTAACTATTGGCAGAAAGGTTTAGAACAATTTCTTTTTGGTCGATTAACTCATTTACCGCCTGGTGATGTCACCAGGCAGGCCATACCTCCATCTCACCAAAACAGGCTGAAATTTGTCGGTCTTTTCAAACAGCTCTTACACTAAAAGGGCATTATCATCATTTTCACAATTTCACAGTATTATTCCAACCTCATAGTCTGGAAAAGACATATAAGCACAGGAAAATCTAATTTTTGACTGCACTGGGTCTAATGTATACCCCTACCTCCCGTTGCTTCATTCATACAATGGCGCTGACCCACTCTGTTGTCTCACGGGTTGCGTCCTCCTTTCAGGGTGAAGCTCATTTGTTGATCTCCTAACCTGATTAGCCGTTGGGTGATTAACTCACTGTAACCCTTCTGTCACTTGTTGCTAAAGTGTGTTAACAGCCTGTACACACTCTCCTGGTAAACAGAACCACACTTTCCCTTGTCAGTGTGTCCACTAGTCTACTCTCATGCTTGCCTCACCCCTCTCCCACCTGATGACGTAGACTGACACTAGACCTCCATTGACTCAAAGATGAAAAGAGGGGTAACATGGGTAAGTCATATCTAATTATTTGTAGCTCTAACTATTCTACTATCCATTTGTGATTTATATTTATTTCAGTCTCTTGGCAAGCCACTGCAGTCTCCTTCCATCTCTAAAGGATGGAGTGTGGGTGATTGACTCTAGAGTCAGGGAAAGGAGGTTGAAAGGAGAAAGAAAATCTGCTTTTGCCAATGCCAATAGTTGAGTGTAGGCCTTACAGGTTAGGCTACTGTTCTGATTGTAGCCTAGTACCATGCAAACGTTGGTGTTTCCTTTCTGTTCTGATGTGTCTGATACTGTTGTAGGGGAATGGGGGAATCGTATTTTTTCAGATTCTATTCCGAACAGAAAGTCTCCCTATGTGATGTTAGTTTGTCTATAGGCCAAAATCAATGGTGTGGTGGAGGAAACAATAGGATTCCTCTGTGGGTCCGAGTTTGAGTGCTCACCTTTGACCTCTCAGCTTTTCATTTTCCCTCTGGCTGAGTAGCAATGACAGTATGAGGTCAGTGGAGAAGGTGAAGTTATGGGGACTTAAGAGTGATACACGCATCGGTGCCCAAATGTTATCTCAGTGTTGAGGTGGAGATGACAGCTCTCGTGTGGGGGGATGGGAAGGGGGAGAATGAGAGGGGGGTCTTATTCCCCCCCCCCCCTCGCAGAATGACTGCACTGACATTTGAGGAAATGTCTACTGATTTGAGACTGGAGTCGCAGCATTTGACAGGAGTAAAAGAGGATGGAGGGTGGAGTGAGGGAAAGGAGGGGATGAGGAAGGGTGTTGCTTATCAGCTTTGCCCTGGATCTCATCTCAGAGCTATAAGGCTTGTAGGGAACATAGAGAGAGAGAAAGAAGAGCACTTATCACTCTCTCACTCTCTCACTCTCTCTCTCTCTCTCTCGCTCTCTCTCTCTCTCTCTCTCTCTCTCTCTAGGATATTGTGTTACAGAGATGGAGAAGGTGATTGGATCTCATTTATGCATGACTTGGTTTAGTGTTGTTACTTTGAAATGCATCAATCACAAATTGATGATGGACTGATGTTTACTTAAGGTCCGATTTCAGATCCACATAATATGATAAAACATTATGCACATGTACTTTTATTCATGTTGTTTGTTTATTTAATGCAAAGGCTTGAAAAGTGATAAGATCATTGTATTGACTAAAGTTCAATAGCAATAGGTTTATTGCAGACCTCATACAATAAGCTAGGCTGAATTGCAGCCATTTCTGCAGATCTCATGTCTGGCACTTCTCACTGTGTTTTTCTTGATTAAGGAAAGTCGTCTGTGTGGAGATCCATAATTAGGTACCAAAGTGCTGGGAGTTGATCATTTCCAATCAGCAGACTCCCTGATTAGTGGTCTTGTTTATACGTTTTCAGTCGTCAAGGACTAGGATAGTCAGGTAACGATTGGTGTTACAATTCATACAATGGTAAACCATTAATTCTAATTATAGCTGTGCTGAGTGATGCATGATTACTGTTCCTCTCCACAAGTGCATAACCCTATATTCTTTATTATAGACCTCTATTTTTGATGCAAGGTCTTGTTAGGTATGCATCTAACCAATGAGGCTAAAAGACGCCGTGCTTGTTCGATCAGGCAGTGAAGATGTTAACACACACCCTTGCATGACTTTGCCATACAGCTGGATTAACTTCTCAAACTGTAATTGACATGATTAACTGTTACAATTTGTGATATTCTCATTTGTCCTCTTTTAAGTATATGGGCATGAAGCAGGAAGAGGCATAATGGATCCGTATTAGCTACAGATTTATATGCATTAATTCAGTTTTTGTGGATTACAGCCGTATCCGTAACTGACATTAATTGGCTATGGCATTTTCCCCTCATCTGAGTAGTGTTGATTGACACATGCACACAGTCTGATGGTTGTGTGTGTGTGTGTGTGTGTGTGTGTGTGTGTGTGTGTGTGTGTGTGTGTGTGTGTGTGTGTGTGTGTGTGTGTGTGTGTGTGTGTGTGTGTGTGTGTGTGTGTGTGTGTGTGTGTGTGTGTGTGTGTGTGTGTGTGTGTGTTATATACAGTGCATTCGGAAAGTATTCAGACCCCTTGCCTTTTTCCACATTTAGTTAGGTTAGGCCTTATTCTAAAATGGATTACATTGTCGACGCCCCCCCCCATCTACACACAATACCCCATAATGACAAAGCAAAAACAGGTTTTTAGAATTTTTTGCAAATTTATAAAAAACTAAAAACTGAAGTATCACATTTACATAAGTATTCAGACCCTCTACTCTGTACTTTGTTGAAGCACCTTTGGCATCAATTACAGCCTTGAGTCTTCTTGGGTATGACGCTACAAGCTTGGCACACCTGTATTTGGGGAGTTTCTCCAATTCTTCTCTGCAGATCATCTCAAGCTCTGTCAGGTTGAATGGGGAGCGTCACTACACAGCTATTTTCAGTTCTCTCCAGAGATGATCGATCGGGTTCAGGTCCGGGCTCTGGCTGGGCCACTCAAGGACATTCAGAGACTTGTCCCAAAGCCACCCCTGCGTTGTCTTGGCTGTGTGCTTAGGGATGTTGTTGGAAGGTGAACTTTCACCCCAGTCTGAGGTCCTGAGTGCTCTGGAGAAGGTGTTCATCAAGGATCTCTCTGTATTTTGCTCCGTTCATCTTTCCCTCAATCCTGACTAGTCTCCCAGTACCTGCTTCTGAAAAACATCCCCACAGCATGATACTGCCACCACCATGCTTCACTGTAGGGATGGTGCCAGGTTTCCTCCAGACGTGACGCTTGGCATTCAGGCCTAAGAGTTCAATCTTGGTTTCATCAGACCAGAGAATCTTGTTTCTCATGGTCTAAGAGTCCTTTAGGAGCCTTTTGGCAAACTCCAAGTGGGCTGTCATGTGCCTTTTACTGAGGAGTGGCTTCCGTCTGGCCACTCTACCATAAAGGCCTGATTGGTGAAGTGCTGCAGAGATGGTTGTCCTTCTGGAAGGTTTTCCTATCTCCACAGAGGAACTCTGGAGCTCTGTCAGAGTGACCATAAGGTTCTTGGTCACTTCCCTGACCAAGGCCCTTCTCCCCGATTGCTCAGTTTGGCCGGGCGACCAGCTCTAGGAAGAATCTTGGTGGTTCCAAACTTCTTCCATTTAAGAATGATGGTGAATTACAGTGAATTAATCTGTGTGTAAAAAATTGTTGTAAAAATGTCTTGTGTCATGCACAAAGTAGATGTCCTAACCGACTTGCCAAAACTATAGTTTGTTAACAAGAAATTTGTGGAGTGGTTGAAAAATGAGTTTTAATGACTCCAACCTAAGTGTATGTAAACTTCTGACTTCAACTGTATATATATATATATATATATATACAATTAAAAAATATATTTTTTAACCTGTTTTGGCTTTGTCATGATGGCGTACTGTGTGTAGATGGATGAGGAATTATTTTTATTTAATCCATTTTAGGGATTAAATTGAATTGGGATGATTTCTCACCTGCCTGTATTATGCGAGTAACATTAGTTCTAGTGACCGTGTGGACACTAGGCTACATACATCTATGGCCATCCTATGCTAAAGCTTGCTAGCTTCTGTAGGTATGTTTGAGGCAGTACATAACTAGTTTCTGTTGTTGACAATGACATACTATGCGCTCTTTACACTTTCATTTGATCTTGTTTAGTTTCTTAATCAAAGACAATCGCTGTTAAAAGCGCAGTATTTCTATTTATTTATTTTTACTACCAATAAAGTGATCTTAGCCCACATTGCAGTTTGGCCGCATTTAGGTCATTTCGGATACTAATGTTACTCGCTAGCTAGACACCAATCCTGTCTACCGATATTTGTGTATATATACATTTTTCATTGGGGGTCTGCTTGATGTAACAGTTTTTTTAATAGTATTTTTTATAATTTTTTTATTGGACATTCTGAACTACCGTGGTTTACATTGGCCTTAATTGGTGATATTGGTCACTGATGGTCCTCAGTCACATTCACTTTATCTTGTACTCCACTACGACATTGGATTCTAAAACTATCACTCTTCTCTTCCAATTTTACTGTTGTTTAACTGTTGCACTAGCTGAAGACTTTAGACCTATGGTTCGTTTGCTTGATTGTACATATCCAAAATGTTACTGTTATTGAAGGACGTTTGTAACAATTTACAAATACAGGGGCTGACCCTTTTCATAGCCTACTAGATAATTGGCATTATCCAAAGATTATTGTGCTCCGTTTCTGTTTCTCTAAAGGATTCAAGTTTTTTTTATTCAAATGTTTTTTTTAATGCTGCTCCTCTCTCAATCTCTTTTTTCCTCTTTCTTTTTCATTTGACTTCTCCTTTTATAAGGATTCATGTCTAGTTCAACAACAAGTCAGGATGATATTTTGGGGCTTCCAATCAGACTGGTGACAAGGAACATACATGGGTTGTGGGAGGTAAATTAAGCGCTCCAGAGTATTTTCACATCTGAAGAGCATGAATGCTGATATCACATTACTTCAAGAAACGCACCTACGTGTTAATGACCATACTAGATTGCGTGAAGCATGGGTTTGACAGGTTTTTCATTCTAATTTTAACGGCAAAGCCAGGGGAAGACAAAAGAGTACCGTTTTCACCCTCACAGATAATTTCAGATCCTGGAGGATGGTATACAATAGTTACTGGCACCCTCTTCCAGACCTCTGTAGTACTTGCGAATGTTTGCGCCCCTAACTGGGATGACACTAGATTTATAACATCTCTTTTAGCCTGTCTCCTTAATCTTGATACGCACCGCCTTGTCTTCAGCGGGGACCTTAACTGTGTTATTGAACCAAGACTCGACCGGTCTAATCCCAGAGCAAAAGCTCTCTCTACATTTATGACCCAAATAGGTTGTGTTGATCCATGGCGCTTCCTCCACCCTGTCAGAAAGGACCTCCTACTTTTCAAGCCTACCTAAGCATAAACTACTTTTTTTTTTAGATAGAGCCCTTCTCCCCTCAGTTAAAACTGCTGAATATTCTGCTATAGTAATTTTGAACCATTCCCCCCTTATTCTGGTCTTAGCTCTTACTCCGAACGCAAAAAAACAGTCGAATTGGAGATTTAACATGGCCCTATTGTCTAAAAAAGAATTCTGTGACTTTATTTCAACCAACATAGATGTATTCATTCAAACAAATAAAAATGATGACACCTCCAGCTCTCTTCTTTGGGAGACTTTCAAAGCTGTATTACAATGCTCATTATGTCAAATAAAGAAAACTGAAATGTCAAGAACTGTTGGACTCAGTCCTGGCAACAGACCGGCAATATTCAACTTCACCATCCCCTGAATTATATGCAGAAAGGCGAAAACTTCAAACTCATTTTAATCTGCTTTCCACTGATAAAGCAGAGTTTCTGTTGCAACGAACAAAGGGGACGTACTACGAATATGGTGACAAGGCCAGCCGCCTTTTGGCACACCAACTTAAACACCAGTCAGCATCTCATCTTATCTCTCAGGTATATGACTCTTCCCGTAATCTTACAAGTAATCCCTCTAATATGAATTCAACTTTTGTGTCATTTTATTCTAACCTCTACAAACCCGAACCCCCATCAGATAATACGGCTATTGACAACTTTTTAGATAACTTGGATATTCCATCCATTGATATGAACATAAGTAAAGTTCTGGTTAACCCTCTGCATCTAGATGAGATAACAAAGGGTCTAAAGTTAATGCGAAGTGGCAAGGCCCCAGGCCCCGATGGCTTCCTCGTCGATTTTTATTTAAAAAATCTCTCTCCCCCAACGCCAACTCAATTCTCCATCTCTCTTTCACTCAAGAATGATAAATATCCGGCAGAATGTGGTGGACATCGGCCTATTTCACTTTTGAACGCTGATGTTAAACTATTAGCTAAGGTTCAAGCATGTCGGTTGGAACCCTGCCTTCAGGATGTCATATCTGATGATCAAATGTGTTTTGTCAAAGGGCAACAACTGTTTTCCAATGTACGCCGTCTTTTGAACATTATATTATCTCCTTCTGTCTCTCCAGACCCTGAAATTGTTGTTTCTCTTGATGCAGAGAAGGCTTTTTACCAGGTGGAGTGGGATTATTTAGTTCAGAATTTGGGAAGATTTGGTTTTGGGTTCAATTTCATCTCATGGATACATCTGCTCTATTCTGCTCCTACGGCTAGCGTACACTCCAGAGGGACCCGTCAAGGGTGTCCTATGTCCCCACTCCTTTATGCACTTGTGATCGAACCACTTTCCTTGGCCTTAAAATTATCATCATGATTCACTGGAATCCACCGAGCTGGTGAAGAACACAGTGTCACTGAAGGCAGATGATCTACTATTATATATCACTAACCCTGTGAACTCTGTCGATAACATACTGCATATTTTAAACACATTTGGATCATTCTCAGGTTACAAATTGAACATTTAGAAATGTGAATGTTTTCCGATCAACCCCGCTGCCAAGCAAATTTCCCCTGGATCCCTGCCTTTCCGTCTGTCACCCTCTGGTTTTTCCTATTTAGGTGTGAATATAACACATTGTCTGGCTACCCTCCATAAAACTAACTTTGCAAGTCTAGTCACACAAGTTAAATCAGACTTACAACGCTGGGATAGTCTTCCTCTCTCCTTAGCTGTCAGAATCCAATCTGTTAAAATGAATATTTACCTAGGTTTCTATACCTTTTTCAATGTCTTCCGAATTTTTCTTTTACCAAGTTGGATAGGCTCATCAGTCATTTTATCTGGGACCTAGGATATGTAGAGCAATATTTCAAAGAAGGAGACAAGATGGAGGATTGGCGCTTCCAAATTTACTGCTTTACTATTGGGCAGCCAATATGAAAAAGATTACGGTATGGTGCTCATTAGAAGCACACTCCTGCCAATCATCCTTCCTTTCTGCTCTTACTTGTGCCCCACTGTCCTTGTGTTCTTCAAAGTTTACTGGAAACCCTATTGTGCACTCTACTTTGAAAATCTGGAGACAATTTCGTCAACATTTTAGACTTTCTGCCCCTTCTCTTCTAAGCCCTATCTGTAACAACCACCTTTTTTTACCCTCCAAACACCACCGGGCTTTTGTTTAGTGGCAAGAGAGAGGATTGGTATGTTTCAAATACTTGTTTTTAGATGGGAAGTTTGCCAGTTTTAATTATCTCGGAACCAAATTATATAATCTTGCTCATTCAAATCTTTTCTGCTATTTTCATGCATGTAACTGTGTTCCCTCTCATTTTCCCACCTTTCCTCAACTACCTCCCAAGACGTTGCTAGAAGATATTTTGTCCCTGCCGTGGATTCGGCAAGGTCTGATTCCTAGATTATATGACATTATGCTTTCCTCTGAACCCTCTCCAATAAACAAAATCAAGACAGACTGGTGTAGTGAACTTGACCTTACAGAAGACTGGTGGGAGGAGGCCCTTCTTAGGGTTAACTCCACATTCCCGTGTGCTCGGTTAAGTTTCATTCAGTTCAAGGTCTTGCACAGAATTCACTACACCAAAGAAAAACGTAGTAAATTCCTTCCAGACACAAATGACGTGATAGATGTTAAATCACTCCGGCAGACCACACCCATATGTTTCATTAATGTTCTAAGCTGTCTGAGTATTGGTCATCCTTTGTTAATACTCTCTCTGAAATTGTAGATATTGACCTGCAGCCTTGTCTTTTGATAGCTATATTAAATATTAAATATAGCTATCAAAGGAGCTCCATCTTTGTTGCCTAGTCTCACTAAAGGTATAGCAGACGTTGTAGCGTTTGCTTCCCTCATAGCCCGCTGGCAGATCTTGTTTAATTGGAAATCTTCCAAACCTCCCACTGTATCATCCTCGTTGAAACATTTAATGTCTTTTCTACACTTAGAAAGAAATGTATACACTTTGAGAGGGTTGTACTGATAACTTTTCTTGAGATGGCAGCCTTTAATTTCCTTTTTTGAACAGTTGCCTTCTATTTATCAGGAGTAAGAATTTTGGCCAACAGGGGATATAAGAAGGTGTGAGAGGGAAGGGATGTTATGTTGTGATATTTTTATTTTATTTGTGTGTATGTATAAATGCACAGTGCCAGTCAAAAGTTTTGAGACACCAACTCATTCCAGGGTTTTTCTTTATTTTGACTATTTTCTACATTGTAGAATAATAGTAAATACATAAAAACTATGAAATAACACATATGGAATCATGTAGTAACCAAAAAAGTGTTAAACACATTTTTTTATATTTTATATTTTTCAAAGTAGCCACCTTTGCCTTGATGACAGCTTTGCACACTCTTGGCATTCTCTCAACCAGCTTCAAGAGGTAGTCACCTGGAATGCATTTCAATTAACAGGTGTGCCTTGTTAATTTGTGGAATTTCTTTCATTCTTAATGGGTTTGAGCCAATCAGTTTTGTTGTGACATCATTAAGGCAAAGGGTGGCTACTTTGAAGAATCTAAAATATTAAATATATTTTGGTTTGTTTAACAGGTTTTTGGTTACTACATGATTCCATATGAGTTATTTCATTGTTTTGATGTCTTCACTATTTTTCTACAATGTAGAAAATAGTAAAAATAAAGAAAAACCCTGGAATGAGTAGGTGTGTCCAAACTTGACTGGTACTGTGTATATATATATATATATATATATATATATATATATATATATATATATATATATATGATATATAGTGGGGCAAAAAAGTATTTAGTCAGCCACCAATTGTGCAAGTTATCCCACTTAAAAAAGATGAGAGAGGCCTGTAATTTTCATCATAGGTACACTTCAACTATGACAGACAAAATGAGAGAAAAAAATCCAGAAAATCACATTGTAGGATTTTTTATGAATTTATTTGCAAATTATGGTGGAAAATAAGTATTTGGTCACCTACAAACAAGCAAGATTTCTGGCTCTCACAGACCTGTCCTCCACTCGTTACCTGTATTAATGGCACCTGTTTGAACTTGTTATCAGTATAAAAGACACCTGTCCACAACCTCAAACAGTCACACTCCAAACTCCACTATGGCCAAGACCAAAGAGCTGTCAGAGGACACCAGAAACAAAATTGTAGACCTGCACCAGGCTGGGAAGACTGAATCTGCAATAGGTAAGCAGCTTGGTTTGAAGAAATCAACTGTGGGAGCAATTATTAGGAAATGGAAGACATACAAGACCACTGATAATCTCCCTCGATCTGGGGCTCCACGCAAGATCTCACCCCGTGGGGTCAAAATGATCACAAGAACGGTGAGCAAAAATCCCAGAACCACACGGGGGGACCTAGTGAATGACCTGCAGAGAGCTGGGACCAAAGTAACAAAGCCTACCATCAGTAACACACTACGGCGCCAGGGACTCAAATCCTGCAGTGCCAGACGTGTCCCCCTGCTTAAGCCAGTACATGTCCAGGCCCGTCTGAAGTTTGCTAGAGAGCATTTGGATGATCCAGAAGAAGATTGGGAGAATGTCATATGGTCAGATGAAGCCAAAATATAACTTTTTGGTAAAAACTCAACTAGTCGTGTTTGGAGGACAAAGAATGCTGAGTTGCATCCAAAGAACACCATACCCACTGTGAAGCATGGGGGTGGAAACATCATGCTTTGGGGCTGTTTTTCTGCAAAGGGACCAGGACGACTGATCCGTGTAAAGGAAAGAATGAATGGGGCCATGTATCGTGAGATTTTGAGTGAAAACCTCCTTCAGCAAGGGCATTGAAGATGAAACGTGGCTGGGTCTTTCAGCATGACAATGATCCCAAACACACCGCCCGGGCAACGAAGGAGTGGCTTCGTAAGAAGCATTTCAAGGTCCTGGAGTGGCCTAGCCAGTCTCCAGATCTCAACCCCATAGAAAATCTTTGGAGGGAGTTGAAAGTCCGTGTTGCCCAGCAACAGCCCCAAAACATCACTGCTCTAGAGGAGATCTGCATGGAGGAATGGGCCAAAATACCAGCAACAGTGTGTGAAAACCTTGTGAAGACTTACAGAAAACGTTTGACCTCTGTCATTGCCAACAAAGGGTATATAACAAAGTATTGAGATAAACTTTTGTTATTGACCAAATACTTATTTTCCACCATAATTTGCAAATAAATTCATTAAAAACCCTACAATGTGATTTTCTGGATTTTTTTCTTCTCATTTTGTCTGTCATAGTTGAAGTGTACCTATGATGAAAATTACAGGCCTCTCTCATCTTTTTAGGTGGGAGAACTTGCACAATTGGTGGCTGACTAAATACTTTTTTGCCCCACTGTATATATATATATATATAAATAAACTTCAAAGTGAAATCTTTAGATACACCCAACTTCTGTTTTCAACTGTTAGTCTAATAACGTCACCCCAACACAACCTTAATGGGAGATGACCTTTCCTCTATGGAGAGGAGTAAATGGTACAGGAGGGGGCTTGAGTGTGTGTGAAAATTCACATATAAAAAGCTGTGTGTGTGCCCATGTGCATGCGCATAAGCGTGTGTGTGTAGTTCAGGAGTTCTCTGTGTCCCTGCAGTGCTGCCCAGCTGTTTGCTATGTGCTGATACACTGATACGGGAGAGAATGGGAGCGGGAGGGAGAGAGAGAGGCTCCCCGAGGTCTCTTGACTTGTCACCACTCTGTGATCCCATTGTGATGGGAAACTGAACTCCAGATATTCCACTGGCCACTGGCTTAAGCAAGCTTATAAGAGTAATAGATTTGGTAAGAGTACACTCGCACTAATTCACGCACACACGCTCACACATTTTCACAAACACACACTCTCACAAACTAAATGTCTGCAATCATGCACAAACACTGGCATAAACGTGAATACATTCATTTGTCAAATAAGCATGTGTTTACACTTTCAAACACACATTTAGGCACACACACACCATTCCTAACTCGTACAAATGAAGAGTCCCATCCATAAGCAGGGGGATGATTGGCACAGAGAAAGCATTACACCAGCAGAAAAAGGCATATGGCATTGCGACCCACTGATGGGCACACACATATGGTGCTAGTGACTTGTGCTATGCACAGTACGCAAAGAGGAAGGTGCTGTGCTCTGCTTGTGTTTGATGTGCCTCCAAAACTCAGTGCAGTGTGGCTAAAATCGGCACCATTTTGCATTATGTCATGTACCTACCAACTTCAGTTATCAATTCAAAATGAATGCATTTGCATAGCATGTGGCATCCTCCCCATTGCAATAAACTGTTCCCTACAGTGTGACTGTTTACAAAGGCCTGTCTGAACAACAGTATTCTACTGTATGAATTGATTGTCTGAAACATTTTCGGTATACTCAAAATAAATATTTTCCTGAATAGTATTTGCATAACAGATGCATTGCTGATTGTTGAAGAATGCTAGCTGTACTTCTACAGCAACTTGACGGATAGACTGGACTGGGCTCAGTTTTAATATGGATTCCACACAGTGGAACTGAGGTGGTAATGGCCAAATTGGGCTTGGATTGTCATGGCAACCATTGTTTGCCTACTGCTCCTTTGTGAAAAGGTTCTGGAGTACCCTGGCGACAGTGCCTGGTCCCCACAGTGACTCTGGTGTTTTGTGACTGTTTACTTTGTGACTGTTGTCATACTGTAGAGACCAGTTGCCATGGAGAAATGCTCTCCGAGAGGTACCTGAATGCAGGGGTAAACAGCTCTCCCCTGGGGTGTTGGTCAGGGTCGTGAGTGGCTGGAGTGGTGGGGTTGACCACTGTACCCTTCAACCTGCCCATCGCACCCCTCACACCCCTGTGGCCATTTGGTCCACATTCAGCTTGCCTGAGCTCACTCCTCTCTCTCTCTCTCTCTCTCTCGCTCCATCCTCTATCTATTAAAAAAAACTCAGCTTCTTGCCTGACAGCTTCTGTCATTTTGTTTTTCTGACTCCAGTTGAAAAGCAATCAGACAATCCTCTTTATGATCATCATTAGGATGTGACTTCTGTGGTAATGACTTGTGTTTTAATACACCCTGATGGTTTCTCATCAGAATGATCTCATCCTGAGAGCCTTCTTTAGGCATTTTCATGTGAAAGAGAAAGGATTATGTCCCATGCATTGTCTGAGACTATTGCAAAAAAAAACGAATAGTGAACTCCATGTCGTGTAGGTTACAACTACATCTAAGGACTCTGCTGTTATGTTATGCATTTATTTTGATGGTAAGAATGCTTCAATCGCCCTTGGCACTAGGTTATCAGTCTGAAACAGGATGGAATCATACATTTTTAAACCTGTTATTTGAAGTTCAGAGAAATGCTCAATAGTTATTCATCAACTGAAGCCGAGTGCTTGTTTCATCTCATTGATCTAACAGTGCTGAGCTGAGGTCCAGGTATTAGGTATTCAGGTATACTATTTCTCTTAGAGCAACCACCAATGTTTACATTTGATAATTATCTTGAATTATCCCTTGGGATAATTAGGCTATACAACAGTTGGTTAGTTCTGATCCTGGATGCTGACAGTCTAGTGTAGGTTGGACCTCAGCTCAGCACTGTTAGATCCGCTTACACCTTTAACCACTCTGACCTGAATGTCAGACTGTCATTGTCACTGACAAACAGAATGTATCCTCCCTATCTGAGGAGCTGACTACAGCGGCTGTGTGTATACTGTGTAACTGCCCCTCTGTGGGGAAACCTGGGAAATACATTTTGGTCTGATTTCAAAGGGACCAATTGTGACACACATTTAGGTAGGTTACTGGCTTTTAACTGGGTTAAATTTCAATTGCATTATTCATGTAAGCCTTTCCAAATGGAGACTTTACAATAAGATGTATAAAACTAAGAATGGACTCCAGGAGATGAACCACTTGAGTGGACCCTGACCTATATCTAGTTCCAGATGACCACAGTGGAAGTGTTAATCATGGGAAAACCCTCAGCAAGGAGATTGCCTGAATGTTTCTACATCATTTATCCAACATAACTGCAATTGTTGCACCAGAGAGTTTGGGCTGACTGAGATTTGATTAGCCTAGATTTTGATCCCCCCCCCTCTCTCGCTCCCTCCCTCTCTCTGTACTCTTTTTCTTTGTTCCCTTCATTTTCATCTGCCTCTTATTTATGTCTCCTTTTTTTTCTGTTTTTTATTTATTTATCTTATGTCTTTTCCTGTCATTCGCTGAGCCTTTTTTTCTTTCTCATGCTTTATTTTCTTTTTCCACCAATCTGAAAAGCCATTCAGGTCAGAATAGTTAAATGTGTAAGTGGATCTTGGTCCAAGCTAACTAACCTTTCACCTTCGAACTCTTTACCTCGACTGCTGCTTTACTCTGTGGCTGGTGGTCCATTCAGACCAGAGCTATAATTACAGCATACCTGAGTTGCATTTGGTTGTGTGCAGCCAACAGTTGAATCTGTTAGCCAAACTAATTCATTAAAGAGTTCTGTAGAGAAGCCCAATCCAAAGACTATTATAAACATTTTTATCATACTTTAATCAAAAATACTGAGTGTGTAGAACTTCAATGCTTTCCTGGATATCAAAGGCAAAAACATAATCTGGCAGCAGTGACTGTAGCCTACATACTGAGAACATTTATTATTTGCCAGCCTGTTTGCACCATTGACCACTAGAGGGACTCAGAGAATAGACAAAGAACAAAAAGTACCTTGTTTCACAGAGAGCAAAATTTGCTGTTTCTCTCGTTATGTAGTTGACTTAAAAAGTCAGTGACCACAAAAAATAGTGTGTCACAAAAATAGCCATTTCACTTATGAAATGAACCCCTAGTTCACAGCAAAGCAGTTTTTCCTTGACATGGTCAAATAACTCAAGCAGAGAGTGGTAACTTTTTTTCTAATTTGGCACATAAACTAGAGGCCATGAATAACTTGGTAAAAAAGAATGTCACTGATTGGCCTATGGTGGTGCTGTTATAAGCAATCTCTCTTAAACCTTCATATCCACTACCCCATTTGACTTAAAGGCATGAAACCTTATATACTGAACAAAAATATAAACGCAACATGCAACAATTTCAATGATTTTAATGAGTTACAGTTCATATAAGGAAACTATTCAATTGAAATAAATTCATTAAGCCCTAATCTATGGATTTGACTTGACTGGGCAGGGGCGCATCCATGTGTGGGCCTGGGAGGGCATAGGCCCACCCACTGGGGAGCCAGGCCCAGCCAATAAGTTTTCACCCACAAAAAGGCTTTATTACAGACAGAAATACTCCTCAGTTTCATCAGCTGTCCAGGTGGCTGGTCTCAAACGATCCCGCAGGTGAAGAAGCCGGATGTGGAGGTCCTGGGCTGGCGTGGTTACATGTGGTCTGCGGTTGTGAGGCCTGTTGGATGTACTGCCAAGTTCTCTAAAATGACTCTGGAGGTGGCTTACGGTAGAGAAATTAACATAAAATGATCTGGCAACAGCTCTGGTGGACATACCTGCAGCCAGCATGCCAATTGCGCACTCCTTTAAAACTTGAGACATCTGTGGCATTGTGTTGTGTGACAAACTGCACATTTTAGAGTGGCCTTTTATTGTCCCCAGCACAAGGTGCACCAGTGTAATGATCATGCTGTTTGATCAGCTTCTTGATATGCCATATCTGTCAGGTGGATGGATTATCTTGGCAAAGGAGAAATGCTCACTAACAGAGATGTAAACAAATTTGTGATCAACATTTGAGAGAAATGCGGTTTGTTTTGCGTATTGAACATTCCTGGGATCTTTTATTTCAGCTCAAGAAACATGGGACCAACCCTTTACATGTTGCATTTATATGTTTGTTCAGTGTATATATCCTCCATCTTGGAAATGTTTGAAAACCTTTGAAAAAATATTCTCATGAACCATAATGAGACGGGCCAAATACATTTTATGCTTGTTTCAAGGCAAGCAACACTGAAGCATGCATGAGAGCACCAGCTGTTCCGAACGACTGTGTGATCACGCTCTCTGTAGCCGATGTGAGTAAGACCTTTCAACAGGTCAGCATTCACAAGACCGCGGGGACAGACAGATTACCAGGATGTGTACTCAGAGCATGTAAATACCTACATGTTTCATAGCAGACCACCATAGTTCCTGTGCCCAAGAATGCCAAGGTAGCCTGCCTAAATGACTACCGCTACGTAGCACTAAAATCTGTAGCCATGAAGTACCTTAAAAGGCTGGTCATGGCTCACATCAACACCATCATCCCGGAAACCCTAGACCCACTCCAATTCGCATACCGCCCAAACATATCCACAGATGATGCAATCTTAATTGCAGTCCACACTGCTCTTCCCCACCTGGACAAAAGGAACACCTATGTAAGAATGCTGTTCATTGACTACAGCTCAGTGTTCAACACCACAGTGCCCACAAAGCTCATCACTAAGCTAGGGACCCTGGGACCAAAGACCTCCCTTTCCAACTGGATCCTGGACTTTCTGACGTGCCGCCCCCAGGTGGTAAGGGTAGGCAACAACACTTCTGCCATGCTGATCCTCAACACGGGGGCCCCTCAGAAGTTTGTCCCCTCCTGTACTCCTTGTTCACCCACGACTGCGTGGTCAAGTACGACTCCAACACCATCATTAAGTTTGCTGACGACACAACGGTGGTAAGCCTGATCACCGACAACGATAAGACAGCCTGTAAGGAGGAGATCAGAGACCTGGCCATGTGGTGCCAAGACAACAACCTCTCCCTCAACGTGAGCAAGACAAAGGAGCTGATCGTGGACTACAGGAAAAGGAGGGTCGAACACGTCCCCATTCACATCGACGGAGCTGTAGTGGTGCAGATTGAGAGCTTCAAGTTCCTTGGTGTCCACATCACCAACAAACTATTATGGTCCAAACACACCAAGACAGTCGTGAAGAGGGCACAACAGCGCATATTCCCCCTCAGGAGACTGAAAAGATTCGACATGGGTCCCCAGGTCCTCAAAAGGTTCTACAGCTGCACCATCGAGAGCATCCTGACCGGTTGCATCACCGCCTGGTACGGCCCAGTACATCACTGGGGCCAAGCTTTCTGCCATCCAGGACTTCTATACTAGGTGGTGTCAGAGGAAGATCCAAAAAATTGTCAAAGACTACAGCCACCCAAGTCAAAGACTGTTCTCTCTGCTACCGCACGGCAAGCAGTACCAGAGCGCCAAGTCTAGGTCCAAAAAGCTCCTTAACAGCTTCTACCCCCAAGCCATAAGACTGCTAAACAATGTATCAAATGGCTACCCACCCTATTTGCATTGAACCCCCCCCTTTTTTTTTTACACTGCTGCTACTCGCTATTTATTATCTATGCATAGTCACTTTACCCCTATCTACATGTACATATTACCTCAATTACCTCAACTAACCTGTACCCCCACACATTATTAACTCGGTACCGGTAACCCCTGTAAATAGCCTCGTTATTGTTATTTTATTGTGTAACTTCATTTACGTCAGTCTTTAACCTTTTACTGTAGTGGGCTAACTCAGGGTCACACAGAATGTTTCTTGGTAGTCTTAAACAAATCTACTTTGAAAGTATACACCTCACCAAAAAAAAGTACACACCTCACTCATGGTTATGGGCTTAAAAAAGAAGACACCTGTATCATATCAGATATAGAGATTACATTTTTTTGTTTGTATCCCAATATTACACTTTATTAACATCACAGAAGACTGAAATATAACAAAACCGTTTGACATAGAAACATCGGATTTCTTGTTTTGAGATTTTTTGTTGTTGCTGCATTCAAATATGGCCACACTGTACCTATAGATGCATGTTAGCACATATGCTAATGATAAAAATACTTTCGTAATCTTCTTCTCATGAACCATGAATCAGATTGACTCCAGATTTGGTATATAGACTCAATAAATTTGCCTCTAGTGAATTTGAGAATGATTACCTGCATTCAAAAATAACCAACCTACAGCACTAGACTAGACTAGGTGTACCAGCATAGAGGTTAAAAGCGTTGGGCCAGTAACCGAAAGGTTGCTGGCTTGAATCCCCAAGCCGACAACGTGAAAAAGCTGTAGATGTGTCCTTGAGCAAAGCACTTAACCCTAATTGTGCCAGTAAATCGCTCTGGATTACAGTGTCTGCTAAATGACTAAAATGTTGACTAAACTTCACTTGGGTCATCTTTGTGGTATTGAGAGATAAATATGGTAATGCTTTCACTGATTACATACAGTATAAAGGAAGATAGTTCCTACATGACAGAGGCTTGCTTTGATATCCAAATGATCTTGTGTCCTTTCTGTGAACCCTGTTCATTCCTGCTTGCAGCGATATATTTTATTGCAACTGAATGGAATTATTTAAATTAATCAAACTTTTAGTGGGTTTAATTTTCAATTAATTCTGAAATGTATGGCAATATTCAAGTGCACTTTAAGAGCACTTTAAGTTTAACTTGGTGAGTATCTGAGGAATAGCCTTACACCCTACATTGTTGTCCTTGAGAAACAGAGTTGTTATGGATACACGGGTTGTACAATGGAGTTACCACAATATTGACATAATGATTTCCTTCCAAAGACAAAGGAAACTTGTCACAGTAAAGGGCCCATGGAGCAGGTGTAAACGACTCCGGTATCTTCCTCTAGCTTTTTGCTGTGAGAGTTCTGGCATTTGACCAGGGAACCTTTGCTTCTTTCCCTCAATTAGACCTTGTAAACATATTCAGTGTCAGAAACAAACTTTATGCCTTTGAATGCAGTCATCACCACTTTCTATTTAGAGAATGTCTCTTAACCTCACTTCGACCTACTTCAGTCTGTAACGGATGCACAGTGTTGCCGTCTTTGTCTGAGGCTGTGTGCTTGGTGTCACTAGTACAAAATGTTGTGGCTGTGGAGGTCAAAAGGTCAATAAGACTGAACACAGGGAACAGGGAACGCTTCTGTTACACCCAGGGGAGCAATCACACGCATTCATGATGAACAAAACATAAGAGAGACAGCAAGCTAGGGACTAAACACAGCTGTCACTCTTCGAGGGACGTGTTTCAGTAAGAGTAGATCATTTTTTAAAGATTGTCTTTACATCAAATGAACCTTTTTTTGTCATAGAGATATTTAGCTGTTAGTAACTTGTCGTTAACCTGGCAAGACATGGCATAGCCTAATCGATTTGCACAAAGCAGCAAGTAGCCTATTTCCTGTATTGTTGTTGTTGAGTCGTTTACTGTTCAATTAAAACTCTTCAGTTCAGTAGCTGTATTGATATGGTTTGTTGCTTAGAGTGAAGGTGAAATGGGTCTATTAAAAGTCCATCACTGGAATCAAGCCAGCTCTGCCCAAGGTTGTTTTAATCTGGACAGTGGACACATTTAGTCTGATGACAGCAAAAGCTATTGGGACTATTGGAGCCCTTCTATGTGACTTTGACCACTGAATATGGGTCTGTCTAATGGTTATGGATGTTGTACGCACTTAGCAAGCATTTCTCAATATTCCTCTTTACAATGATAGGCTGTTATATGACATACTGAAAGGCTATATATTACAACATATGAGTACAAATTATATTTATGTCTCAGATATCATTCCAGCACAAGCTTTTCATTGTATGGATGATCTTTTCTTATCCACAGGGAAACGTTTCCTTTTCTCTCTGTCTCTCTGCATGCTTCTCATTGAGAAAGGATTTTTAGGAATGGTGGTTGGTTTTCTTGTGATTTCCTACATACACCCCCCAACTGGTGTTGTTACATTTCTGTGCTCCTCAACCACCAGCCACCCCGAGCAACACCATTGGTCCTCGCCTAGCAACAACATGATAATGTGGCATAATGTGACACCCCCTGATGTATGATGGGGAGCTAGGGCCGCGCCCCTGAAGCTGGTGTCTGCGTCGCTATAAAAAGAGAAAGGGATAAAAGAAAAAGAAAAAGGGATTTCACACTCATATCATTACATGGCTGGTGTCCGGAGAATAAACCTGTTATGTGTCCCTTGTGTGTGTGGCAGCCCTCTTCCTGACAAGAAAGAGGGATGATTATTTTCTCTCTTTTCTACTCTTCCTCTCAAATACACATACGGTCACACACACACAAAAGCAAAGGCAGAAACAGCCAGGCATGCGCCGGTGAAGGACCGGGGCGCAAGCGCTCAGGTGTTGAAGCAAAGACAGAGAAAACAAAGATGGCCGTTCCCTTTTCCACGTTGCCATGTTTGATGTGAGCAGTGGACCTGAATGACATTGTAAATAACATGTTTCTGTACTTTCTCTCCCTGAAAAATCGAACCCAGTCTAAAGTTGTCTCTTACACTGCTTTGGATATCCTCCTCCTTTCTTCCTTTTCTCTCCCTTCCTCCCTCTTTCTCTGTCTCTGTTTTCAACAAAGAGCCATTATGTTTGGTGAAACAAAAGGTCCCCTGATCCCATTTCACCCTCCATCAAAATGGCACTGGCCTCAGATGGCATAATGACCACAGTGTAGGGACAAAGAATCTCAGTTATTGTATCAGCACATTTGAAGAACTGGTATAGGGGGAAAAGGAAACCAGTTTTCATTCATTTGTTTTCTCTCGGCATAAGCATTAGTATGTCGGTGATTCGGACCTTTTCTCCTTTCGTTCTGATAATGTATGACCCAATAAAAGTTATTGTTGTCATTCTTAAAAAGACACAGACAGCAGTTAGTATTCCAAAGCTATACAATCAGCCATCTTTTGCACAATAATAGAGTAAAATTGAAAAAAAGGCTCAGCTCTGAATATGATTGGATAGGTCTTTTACTTCCTCCCCCTCCTACCACCGCACGCGCGCGCGTGTGCGTGTGTGCGTGTGTGTGTGTGTGTGAGGGACAGAAAACTACCATCAGGGCCATCCCACCTCCCCCTCCATCATCTACACTGTCTCCCCTATCCCATCTCTCACTTGGGCACTTCCAGCTAGTGGGTTGGGGGAAGTACACACACACTCACAGCCGTACACACACTCGCACTCTCCCTCACATTCCCCGTCCCTGCCTACCCCAGCTGGCTCCCTCACACTCCATTCAGACACTCACTCACTCACACACACTCTCTCCCTCTCTCTCTCTCTCACACACACACACACACACAGATCCACGCGGAGCACCGACCCAGGTGCCGCCATGGACCAGGATGGGAACGTGAAGAGGACAGCTAGAAACAGAGGGTGGTTACCGTAGTAACTGGATCTCTCCTCTTCACCTCTGTGCCTGGTGATGCTGTCTCTCCATCCGGCTTCTCTTCTCTCGCTTCTAGATACACTACCTCTACACTGATAGTGGATGACACAGACACAGGAGGGGCTGGTTTCTCATCTTTTCACCCTAACTGAGAAGGGAACCTTATTCTCCGACACTCTCCTTGTCAGGACGGAACCCTACACTTTTTCCCTTTCCTTATCTTTTTCTCTGAGATCGTTGGCTTCCACTTCCCTGGGATTTCTACCGTTTTTTATTCCGCCATGGCTCACGCAGCCTCCGCATTGAAGAAGAACCGGGACGTGGATGTCAATGCTATCGAGGATGAGAAAGAAAAGAAAAGGAGAATTAAGAAACTTGCGTCCCGGGAACAAAAGAGAAAGGTACTATCCCTGGAGTGAGACTCCCGGCTCAGCCACATCCCCATTGTGTTTATATGGGCAGCACACACACACAGGCACATGCAGCATGTGTGTGTTTGAGTGTGTGCTCGAGTGCATGTAACCTTGTTGAATTTCACCTGTTAGTAAAGTATCTGCCTGGGCCTTCGTGGTGCGCAGTGATAAGGTCACACTTGGAATTTCTAACAGCATTGTCTGATTTACAGCATAAGCACGGGGCTCCCCCAAATACTACAACATCACCACCACTGCCTTACGTCAAAATCTGCATCTCTTAGTGTGCTGATTCAAAAAACCTTGATCTTACAGCTTTTAAAGTGGACAGGGGTATGGTACTGATCCAAACTATTCCAGGTTCCTTAGTGATTCAAAGAGTTCTGTACTGTTCTGGGCATGTGGTTGTGTTGTTGTCCAGTTGAGAGCATCTGTGTAAGGCTGGATGGCTGTACAGACGTCCATGGATAATGCGTATTGATATCATTTATTGATGACAAAGCTTTTCATATGATGGAGGAGGATACACGTGTTTTAATGCTTGTTATTTTACCTGCTGTACGCACATCACTGTGGTGTTGCTGGACAAATAGCTGGAGTTCATAAATAGCTAGAATATGTCTTGAGTAAAGCATCCACTGCTTGATGTTGACTGGATGCAATTATTTCACCCATGAGATCTATTCAATAAGGCTGACGTTTATTGTCAATGGTCTGTCGGTTTTAATTATGGTCCATAGATAATGTTATTGGACCCCAGCATAAACAATGTTGGCTTTTTTACATTTCTGATAATATTATTTATTTAACAAAAAACCTTTTAGGTGACTGATTGAACTTCTTTAATTGTGTACATAATCTTTGTGTACATAATCTTTGTGTGTGTGTTTGAGAGTGTGTTTGTTCCTGATGTCCATGGGAGACATTATTATCGTTATTATAAAGACTCATATTTCATGTGAGGCTGAGGGAGCTCTTCTTTATTTATTGATTGGTGCAAGTTTGGCAGGCTCTACTCTGATAATCAGTTTCCCCTTCGTCCTGTCCTCATGCTTCTTTCCCCCTCTTTCTCTCTGTGACTTTCTCTCTCTCTTTATATCTCTCTCTCTCTCTCTCTTTCCTCTCTCTCATTGTCTCTTTCTCTTTCATATACACAAACAAATGCATAAACACCTAATATGCTCCTTCTGTTGATAAGCGGAAATGAAATGTGTTGAATGCACACACACCACATGCCTAATAACAAACACACAGGACCTTCAAACCTTTCCCTTTTCCTTTTTTTACACTACTGTATTAGCCTAGTTGTTTTTTGCTTCAGAACATCCAGTCTATCGCCTATCCTGTTTTTATTCTACGTTATGGGCTTGGCTGAGCTTAGCCTGTGTTGTTTACAGTACTCCTGTCTGGTGGGCCTCCGATGGGAGAGAGAAAGAGAAGGATAGAGAGGGGAGAGATAAAAAGAGAAGGAGTGAGAGAGAGATTGGGAGAGAGAGAAAGAAGGAGTGAGAGAGGAGGAGGAGAAAAAGAAGGTGAGAGAGAGAAATTGCTGACAGAGGAGCCTGCCTGCCTCTCTTATCAGCCTTCACTCAGTGTTGTATGGGCCTAATGGAGTGGAGGTGTTTGTTGGATTGTTTTTGGCAGTGAGGAGACCACTACCCTTCCTCACCGCCGAAGGAGATGCTGTGCATGGGGGTATCGCAGCCTACCAGTGAATGAGATACCTCCTACTGACACAGACACAGTGAGGGGGAACATGGGAGAGGTCAGGTAAATCAAGCCCAGACCTTATACTAGAAGCAAAGGAGGGGGAGGGAGGGGTCACTGTTACCTTATCACACAGGTTATCATAACCCCTTTACTTAAAATGTTATTATCTCAGAGATTCTCTTAGAGCTCGGTAATAGCAACAGTAGTAAGAAGAGACTCCTGTAGGTGTTAGAGAGGAAAAGGAGACCTAGGAGGAAGCAGCCTTTAGGGATGATGGGAGGCACTCATCCTCCTCTTACCAGACTGAGCACGTGTAGCTCACAAAATGGGTCTCCCCCACCCTCCCCCTCTCTCTCTTTCTCTGTTTACCTCTCTCTCTCTCTCTCTCTCTCTCTCTCTCTCTCTCTCTCTCTCTCTCTCTCTCTCTCTCTCTCTCTCTCTCTCTCTCTCTCTCTCTTTCTCTCTTTCTCTCTCTCTCTCTCTCGTCTCTCTCTCTCTGTCTGTCTCTCTCTCTCTTTCTCTGTTTACCTCTCTCTCTCTCTCTATCTCTGTGTTTCTCTGTCTACCTCTCTCTCTTTCTATGTCTACCTCTCTCTCTCTGTCGCTGTTTACCTCTCTCACAAAATGGGTCTCCCCCACCCTCCCCCTCTCTCTCTTTCTCTGTTTACCTCTCTCTCTCTCTCTCTCTCTCTCTCTCTCTCTCTCTCTCTCTCTCTCTCTCTCTCTCTCTCTCTCTCTCTCTCTCTCTCTCTCTCTCTCTCTCTCTCTCTCTCTCTCTCTCTCTCTCTCTCTCTCTGTCTCTCTCTCTCTGTCTGTCTCTCTCTCTCTTTCTCTGTTTACCTCTCTCTCTCTCTCTCTCTCTCTGTTTCTCTGTCTACCTCTCTCTCTTTCTATGTCTACCTCTCTCTCTCTGTCGCTGTTTACCTCTCTCACAAAATGGGTCTCCCCCACCCTCCCCCTCTCTCTCTTTCTCTGTTTACCTCTCTCTCTCTCTCTCTCTCTCTCTCTCTCTCTCTCTCTCTCTCTCTCTCTCTCTCTCTCTCTCTCTCTCTCTCTCTCTCTCTCTCTCTCTCTCTCTCTCTCTCTCTCTCTCTCTCTCTCTCTCTCTCTCTCTCTCTCTCTCTCTCTCTCTCTCTCTCTCTCTCTCTCTCTCTCTATCTCTATCCCTCTCTTATTCTCATTCATTTCCCTCCGTTTTGGGGCAAGCAAAACGAGCAGTCGTTCCTCTGTCAGGCAGAACGAGCAGTCGTTCCTGTCTTTCCCTCCTCCCCCTCCCCCTCCCCCCTACCCGTCCATAAAGATGGAGGTTAATAAATTCTGCACTCATGCATACCTCATGCATACCTCATGCATACCTAAGCTAATTGGATTGGCATTAGGAACACCACCCAGTATTACACAATTGTCACCAAGATGGCTGCCGGGAAGTGTGAGTTTAAAAATCCTGCCAAATGCCGGGTCGTAATTGTTACATAGCAGTGCTGCATGATTTAATCTACCTGATGGGAACATCACCGGTTTTGTTGTCAGGCCACATGTTGAAGTGATGTGATGTAGGCTCTAGCACTTTCTTCTACTCAAAAACGTGAATGAATGATAATTATCATCCTTATCCGAAATAAATTATTGCTGTAAGAGGATTCAGATTCAGACTGATTTAGGAACAGTCCTTATCTAACACAAGAGATACAGTATGTGGAGAGAGAGAATGATCCTTCCTTAACCCGCCAAAGGATAATTGCTGTGTGTGTTGCGGCTGATCCAGGACCAGTCCCAGGGGTGCAGTTGCGACCTAGAGAAAGCACTCATCAGTCAAATGGGCAGGCCCCTCATCAAACTAAATGCTAAACTGCTAAACTGAAACCCTCTGCCCAGCTTTGCTTTTCAGGAACATCTACGCTGCTAGTGTAGTTTAACAATTCTGGTTAAAACAAAGTCAACACTTTATTTGATCTGATCATTGATTGCTTTCGTTCAGTTGCATTCAATATGCTGGCACCTCCAAAGTCTTAAGCCATTTATTTCTGGCGAACAGTAGACTGTTACCCATAGTCCTCAACCCTTCAATCTACAGTATAATGGCTATCTATCTCACTGCAATAGATCCAGTCTCCAAGGGCCTATGAGACGCCATAATAGTGATTGTTGTAATTATCGATCGATTGGCCCAGTCGTGTAAAGCTGTAACTGGAGACTACACAAGACTGGTATGTTTGTCCTACTACTGGCATGGTACACCATAACCCATGTCATCTCTATGGTACACTAGAGATTGGAAGTGAATTGAAATGGGTCTGGTGTAGTGGAATAGAACACAGAGGATGTTACTGCAAAAAATAGGCTCCAGTGTAGCTTTCATGTTATTGTCAAAATCTACCATGTTCTGGGTGTCATCTCAGAGATGGACAGTGTGAGACAGAGAGAGAGAGAGAGAGATGTTAGGCCTAAAGGTCATTTGAAGGTGAGTGGCGTCCTCCTCTCTTCTCTCAGCTCAGTGGTAGTCCTGTAGTCTGTTACTGCTCTTTCTCATAGAGGCTGTCTGTCTCCGAGGCTGTATTGAGCATTAGCCTAGATGCTTATGCTGTGTGTATAAACTCTGAATCTCTCAGTTTGGTGTGTGGCGTAGCAGACTTTGATTGTACATGAGAGCTTTAATGGCAAGATTTATCTTGTATTATTCTCTAGTAATTTATTAAGACATATCAGCGTGCCATTTTCCCTCTTGTTCAAATTCACAGAGAATAGCATAGTCTTTTCATTCTTAGCCTACATAGCAACAGAATAGCATAATCCTTTCATTCTTAGCCTACATAGTAACAGCTACGCATTATTACATTAGAAATGCAATATGTGCATTAGAAATTCCACTTACTATAAACATTTAAGGACAGACAGTATGGTTAGAGCCTTATAAGGAGAATATCATTATAGCCTTGCTTTGAAGCCATTGCTGCTCTACATACAATCCTGTAGGCGACTGTAGAATCAATCCTAAGGCATGAGATGATGTGTTTATAGAACTCAGAGAGAGCGAGAGACAGAGAGAGAAAGAGATGGGGATGACATGGGCAAGAATGGAGGAGATGAGAAGGCAGGACAGGAGACGATCTGGAAAGGTGAAAAGGAGAGGAGAGAATGGGATAAAGGAAATATTACAACTGACTAGAAATGGGTAGTGAAGAGCTAAAGGAAAGCATTAGGAGTAGGCTGCTGAAGTGCCATAGGGATGCTGTGCATTTGAAGAGTTGAGCTCCCACCCCCACACAATACACACACACACACACACACACACATTAATGCAGTGATGAGTCCTCATCTTTCATCAACAGTAGCTAAAAGCTAAAGCCCACCTCCTCCCCCACAACCTGCCTGCGCTTCCCGACACGGCCCCTCAAACCCCCCTTCTCCACTCGCCCCTCAATCCCCCACCCCCCTTCTCAATAGGATTGTCCCCCATATGCACTCGCTCATACACATACACACACACAAGTATAGTTAAACACGTCCACACACACACACACACACACACACACACACACACACACACACACACACACACACACACACACACACACACACACACACACACACACACACACACACACACACACACACACACACACACACACACACACACACACACAAGTATAGTTAAACACGTACACACACACACACACACACACACACACACACACACACACACACACACACACACACACACACACACACACACACACACACACACACACACACACACACACACACACACACACACACACACACACACACACACACACACACACACACACACACACACACCAGCCAGTTGGGGCCAACCACCAACCATAGCAGCAGGGCATGTGCACTGGAGTGTGTGTTGTACAGCCTCCCTTTCTTCCCCCTGCCCGGCATCGTCACACTCATTAATCCCCCGCTGTGTATCAAGGCCAGGCCTCCTCCATCAGGCTCTTAACCCCCCCGTCCCCCGTTCCCATCCCCGTCCCCCACAAGAACACACATACCCTCGACCATGCTCCCCATTCCCCTCGCTCTCCTGCCAAACCCCTCCTCTCTATTGTGTGTAATGGACAGTGTGTGTCTGTTATTGGCTTCTTAATCGATCTATGTCATCCCACAAGGCGGAGGGAATAAATACAATATATTTAACTAAACATCTCTACTAGAGCCATGCAAGATAATGACAAAAATCCCAAAGGATATGCACTATCTTTTGTGTCATTTGAACAGTGTTTAGATTCTAGGCCTATATTTGATTATTTGAACTTTTATTAAGACCCTGGTTCTACCACCCACTCTGGCCATCCTTGGTCCCCAGAAATAGGCCTCTCTTTGTGGGCAGAGTCAGCCAGTCGGAGCCTGGCTCTGTGTCCTGATGGTCTGGAAATGGGCTGTGTTGTGGGCAGATAGATGACAATCACAGAGCAGACACTCCTCCACAGTCAGCTCTCTCAGAGACACAGATTGATGATTAAAGACATAGATTGATGATTAGAGAAAAATGCATTCTGTCTCTCCAGCTACCCCCTTATTTACCCCCACGTGTTGGTGTCACACAACAATCAGTATGTCTCACATAAATGGCATCCAGTGTTTCAGCATTTATTTGGTTAGTCTTTGTTCTATTTTAAACATGGAGAGCTTGTTTTTCTATTTGGTTCTGTGATCCCAGTTCTTCCTAGTACTTGACAACTCTTAAAGTACATCCATATAGATGTTTCCTTTTTTATATATTTGTACCACCTTATTCACGGGTCCTTGACAAATCATGTGAAATAGAGAGCTGGGTCCATTCTACCATTCTATCTATGGTGCCTTGCTCTATACCAGACTGACTGAATTGATTGGACAATTGAATTGAATTGATTGGACAACTGAATTGATTTAGACTATATGGTTACCTGGTTTTGTATGTTCTGAGAGAATGAATGGCATAGAGTGTGAATACTCTTTGTCTCAGACACAAACTGCTGTATCACTGCATGGACAAAAGCTTTGTTTTGTGTACAACAACCCCTCAGGAAAGAAATAATGTTTTCTCTTGGACGCAATTGAGCATGAAATGAACAGAGTCTTTGTTGAGGGGTAATTTGATTCTGCATGGAAATGTTAACATTTCTAAAATGTGTGTCACATGAGAGTACAGTGAAAGGAGGAGAAACAGAAAAGCAGTGGATAGCACTGCCCACTAAAATATATTGTGCTGTTCTGTGCTGCAGTGGCAATTTTAGCATGTAAATCTTGGGGCAAAAAAATAAATAAAAGTGGAATGCATGCAAGCAAAGCCACTACACGACACGACACAACACTAAACAATACATTAAATGCACTATAACAGTGTCACGTTCCTGACCTGTTTTCTCTTGTTTTTGTATGTGTTTAGTTGGTCAGGGCGTGAGTTGGGGTGGGCATTCTATGTTATGTGTTTCTATGTTGGTTATTGGGTTGCCTGATATGGTTCTCAATTAGAGGCAGGTGTTTTACGTTTCCTCTGATTGAGAACCATATTAAGGTAGGTTGTTTCACATTGTTTGTTGTGGGTGGTTGTCTCCTGTGTCTGTATGTTTACCACACGGGACTGTTTCGTTTTGTCGTTCGTGTATGTAGTCTGTTCCTGTTCGTGCGTTCTTCGTTTATTTGTAAGCAATCAAGTCCAGGTCTGTCTACATCGTTTATTTGTTTTGTAGTTTGTTTAAGTGTTTTCGTGTTTCGACTTTACTTTAATAAACTGCATTATGTCTTCACAACACGCTGCGCTTTGGTCCAATCCCTACTCCTCCTCTTCAAGCGAAGAGGAGGAGAACAGCCGTTACAAACGGTGGCCAAAAACTGTTAGGGCCTACATAAAGCTGTCCCAACAGCAGTCCCAACATCTTACAACTGCTACACCTGGCTATCAGCGGAACCTTGTCTGGCAGCGAAACAGTTCATTCAGCCTCATTTACTGCCTTTAAAAAAAACATAGCTGATATGGCTGACTTGCTTTAACAAATGTGGTTTCTACTAACAATTGAGATGTACAAACTATGGCACAAGGGGACGACAAGCGGATAAGAGGCAATCCGTAATATCGATGAAGACAATGAGCGAGTTAGGACAGATGTAACGTTAGTCAATATATCTATTTATTCAGCACTTTTGAAATGTACACTGACAGAATTCAGAACATGGGTCGTTCTTACAGTGCTCTCCCTATACACCAAGTTAGAACCGTAGGATAAATAAAGGGGGCATATAGACAGACAATGAAAGCTCTTACAATATTCAATGATTACATTCCTCTAAAACAGGTTATAGGCTACAGTAAAACAGTCAGAACAGTAGGCGAAATTAAGAAATAGACCAAATTATTATGGTGAGGCACGTGGACTACTAACATCTTACTACACAACATACACTTAGTATTAGTTTCTTAGCTACATTATACATATCTCCCTGGCATATTACATAATTTATGAAGCAGCATACAATACATTTTGGACTCACATTGTTTTGCTCGGCTAACTTAAACAGAAAGGTGGCGTGGCTGTCCTCCGAGTTAACAGTTGTTTTGAGCGTGGCTCAAAAAATGCTTAATTGACAGCATGGCCAATGTTGAATGTTTATCATTTTAAACTTGGAAAAGAGCCCCTTAATCCCAGATTTGGGACCACACAGCCACTGTCACTGATTCCTTCCAAACCACTCGCTGAATTTGCGATTTCCAACTTGTTGTGTAATGTTTATGCCCAATGACCGATGAGCACCGATACATTTTATCTGTAATTTCTCTTCATTATTACTCTTCATATGACAAGAATTAAAAAGGATTTGCCAGTAGATTGTCGACTTCATTCATGATGATGACTGCTAGCTTGCTAGCTAAGATTGTGAAAGTATGATGTTGACATGATCAGTCCAATCAAAGCTACTGTAGATATAACATGGTTTGACGTCATTTTATCTGTGGCCAATGACCTTGAGCCTTCTTGAATGGGCACTTCTATGGCAGCAGTTGAAGGGCTAGAATTTTCATAGGTCTGCTCTTACACTTGGCAGTGACGTAAAGTCCCCATGAGTGTGTCACGACTTCCATCGAAGTTGGTGCCTCTCCTTGTTCGGGCGGCGTTCGGTGGTCAACGTCACCGGCTTTCTAGCCTCCACCGATCTACATTTCTTTTTCCATTTGTTTTGTCTGTATTGTACACACCTGGTTCCCATTACGTTTGAATTATTTCCCTGTTTAACCCTCTGGAGCCATCATGGTTTTGTGCGTGTTTATTGTTGTCAGTTGTCTCGTTTATGTGATTCTGGATTTTCGTTCTCCTTGTTGGAAGATAATTTTTTAGTAAAGTTACTATTATTACTCATCTCTGTGTCCTGCGCCTGACTCCGCCTTACCCACATCACCTAGACTCTGACAGAGTGACAGAACACTGAGCCATTCACGGCGCAACACTCCGTATTTTCTGCTGGCTTGCCCCACCACCACAGAAAGCAAAGAGCTAGGCTGAAACACCTGCCTTTTGGAGCTGCCTTACTCAAGAAAACAAAAAACAGATGCAGCTTTATTAACTCAATGATATATATTATTTTTACATTGTTTGCAAACTGATGTGTGACATGTATTAATGCCAAACAACATTATTTTGCAAAAAATGTGTGGGTCGCCACTGCTGTGCTGTAGTGCATTTGGCTATTGGCAGTGAATAAAAGGTTCAGTATGGCTTCAAGGTGGGAATGGTATTACCATTGTTGTGTATAAATTATGCATCCTTATGTCATATTTACGCATAATGAGCCCACACACACACACACACACACACACACACACACACACACACACACACACACACACACACACACACACACACACACACACACACACACACACACACACACACACACACACACACACACACACACAGTACAATGTATCATATTACAATGCCCAGCATCATTGAACACATTCAGACAGAGTCCCAGCCCAGCTCCAGCCTCACCAGCTGTGTTGCATACTCACACGTGTTGGAACAGCATCTGCCTGAGACAGAGACAGAGAAAGCAAAGCACTCATGCTTATTAATGTTTGATGCTGAATTATTTAATACAGGCACTTTCAAAACATGCTACAGAGCCTCTTGTCAACAGTCAGCAATTATTGTTTGATGGTGTGGTATTTAAGAGGTGCAGGTCACAGTCAGCAAAAAACACACTGAAATCGATGCAAGAAATGACGGTACAGAATTTTCTCTGCAAAGAAATGACAGTTATTGAGTATGTACATTTACTAAAAGGAGTGGTATAGGTTAAACTTTATTTAAATGTTTTATTACAGTCGTTCAAAACAAATTGCCTGTGTAGACTGGTTCTATGGTCTCAATAGGCTTGATGGATGTTTGGTTCCCTTGGCTGTACAATTACCAGAATTTATGTTTGTCTTTGAGTTCAATTGCCGTCTGAGGTCACTGGCCTGTGTTAGGAATCAATCAATGATAGCAAGGGCAAGAGTGTGGAAAGAGGGAGAGGAACATGTAGGAAAAGACTTGGCAAGAGAAAGGAGAGAAATGGAGGAACAGATAGTATAAGGAACTACAGAGAGAGGATCAAATGAAATCAAATTGTATTGATCACATACACGTGTTTAGCAGATGTTATTGCAAGTGTAGCGAAATGCTTATGGAAATAATACATAAAAAACTAAATACTGCAACGTTTCTTAAGAGCTAGAAGCGAGGCAGCCCTCTCTATCGGTACCAAAGGAGGTGGATAAAAGGAGAGAAAACGAGGTTGAGACAAGGAGAAGGTGAAGGGAGAGAAAGAAAGAGTATACCGGTAGGCTATATTTAAATAAATGAGAGAGAAAGAGAGGAGAGAGGGATGGGGTAGTGAGGGCCTTCCACACACACTGGAGAGTAGCTACAGTAGCTACACACACTGGAGAGATGGGAGTGAGTGGTCTCAGCAGAGATACTGATGATGATGAGGAGGAGGAGGGAGACTCATTCCTCTCTGGACAGTACACCACAATATCTACTTGGCAAAACAGCTAATTTCTTATTCCTGCTGCTACTCTACAATTCCACAAATACAGCAAAACATGTTCATCCACATAACTCAGTAAAATGCACACTTGTCAATTCCTCATACAACAGGGCACTTTTGTTATGATCTATGACTTCTATTATGATCACATACATGTAACTGCCAACATAAAGGAAACACTTGAGTAAATGAGGGATACAAAGTATATTGAAAGCAGGTGCTTCCACACAGTTCTGATTTTCAGAGTTAATAGAGCAATTAAAATCCCTCATGCTTAGGGTCATGTATAAAATGCCCGGTTGCCCATTACTTTGGCTACCATGGCTAGATTGAGCATAGGGGGTATAAAGGGTTTGTGTGTGTGTATGGGTGTGTCTCAGTCACCAGATCTCAATTCAATTGAACTGGCGTTTTCCTCCACCCATCAACAAAACACCAAATTATGGAATTATCTCGCGGAAGAATGGTGTCACATCCCTCCAATAGAGTTCCAGACACTTGTAGAATCTATTCCAAGGTGCATTGAAGCTGTTCTGGTGACTCATGGTGGCCCAACGTCCTATTAAACACTTTATGTTGGTGTTCCATTAATTTTGTTCATACTGACAAAGAAGAAATCCCTTACAAATAATATTGCAGTTTTGAAACTGCAGTAAAAGTGCAGTAATTACAGTCAACTGGGGTATTTTGGATGCAGCAATTGCAGAATAACTGCAGGGTATTGCAGTTGAACCTCATTTATACTGCACTCTGAGTGCAGTTCAGTGGAGGCTGCTGAGGGGAGTACGGCTCATAATAATGGCCCGAATGGATTCACTCTATTCCAGCCATTATACTCCATTCCAGCCATTGTTATGTTCTGTCCTCACCTCAGCATCCTTACACTGCAAAATTACTGCAGTAAAAAAAACTGTGCATACTGCACTCTAACTGCAGTTATACTGCACTCTAACTGCAATATTTTTTTGTAAGGGATGCAACATTATCCCTGTTAATAGTATGATTATTGCAGAGCACCCTGCCCAAGACTGTCTAGATGTTCATTTTTTAGCTCGCAAACTACATACCTTTGCTGTGGTGATTTATTTGATTCATTCTTGTCTCTCACTTTTGTCTCACATGATCTATTCAGCTCTTCTGTGTCCTGCTCCCAGATATCAACCAAGTGCTATTCACCAAGCATAGGCTGATTCACTCACCTGTGAGGAGAACCATCCTACTGCAGTTTGATCCAGCCCTGCTGTCTCTATTTAGATATTGGGACCACATATGCACAAGTGTATGTAAACTTCCGGCTTCAGCTGTATATTCATGAAACATACATTATGGAAAACATGTCTCACACTCAGTTATAGTTAGTAGAATAATGAATGGATTTGCCAGATTTTAGCACCGGCAACTTTTAGAAGGTTAGTAGGAAAGGGAATAATTTAAACCACCTAAATATACTCGCATTCACTGAACATTTAGTATTTGAAACTCAAACGTTCATTTCCCAACTGCTTTTACTATAATCCTACAGGCTCTTTATCATTCTCAAAACATTATGTTCCAGTGCATCCAACATGATACATGTCCACCATGGTATTGGGCAGCTGCTATTTGAGAATTCACCTGGTTTAGAAATCAAACTATGACTGGTCATCTTATTGCCAGCAGCATACCACCCTGCATACCACTGCTGGCTTGCTTCTGAAGCTAAGCAGGGTTGGTCCTGGTCAGTCCCTGGATGGGAGACCAGGTGCTGCTGGAAGTGGTGTTGGAGGGCCAGTAGGAGGCACTCTTTCCTCTGGTCTAAACAAAGATCCCAATGCCCCAGGGCAGTGATTGGGGACACTGCTCTGTGTAGGGTGCCGTCTTTCGGATGGGCCGTTAAACGGGTGTCCTGACTCTCTGAGGTCATTAAAGATCCCATGGCACTTATCGTAAGAGTAGGGGTGTTAACCCCGGTGTCCTGGCTAAATTCCCAATCTGGCCCTCAACCATCACGGTCACCTAATAATCCCCAGTTTACAATTGGCTCATTCATCCCCCTCCTCTCCCCTGTAACTATTCCCCAGGTCGTTGCTGCAAATGAGAAAGTGTTCTCAGTCAACTTACCTGGTAAAATAAATAAAATAAAAATTGCAAAGCACATTGTACAGCTGTTTTTGAAAATTGTATTGCAAGGTATCCTATATGTGCTGGCTATGGCATAGATTGGTTGGTTGTTTAGCAACAAAACTGACGTGTGCGCAACTACGGGGAACAACAGACGGGGTTGGCTTAGATTGTTGACAACATGTAAACTATAGTTTGTCTCCAATGTTTATTGAAAACATACATTTGCACAATGTGCACTTGTTGTCTCTCAAATACATTGTTACAGTTGTTGGTTAGCTAGCTAGCAAATATTATCCATATTAGCATCGACATTATTCCCCACGTGGCAGCTACTTGTTATTCTATTGTATTATTGACTGATGTTTGTTTATTCCATGTGTAACTCTGTGTTGTTGTTTGTGTCGCACTGCTTTGCTTTATCTTGGCCATGTCGCAGTTGTAAATGAGAACTTGTTCTCAACTAGCCTACCTGGTTAAATAAAGGTGAAATAAAAAATACAAATTGTTGCTTGCAATCTGGCCACCCAGAATCACAACAACACAGAGACTTCTGCCCAATTGAATCATGCATTGTTTTCATGACATTGTCAGCTTACCGGTCTAAATGTGTTGGCTGATATGCATATGCAGCTGTCGTTTGTAAACCTCCAATCTAGCATACATGACACACAAACACACACGTCTTTCTATTTACATGCTTTTATTTGGGTTTCCATGTACATTCTATGGTTGAATGTTTCTTTAAGTGTGCAAGTAGTTACTTGAAATGTGACAATCATGCCAAAATATGACACAACATTTAATCCACTGACAGAGAGATAGCTAATGAAACGCTATTTTCCTGAGCTTGCACATTGACATTTACAGTGTTAGCTGGCTAGGCTAGTCTACTCTAACATTGGCTAGCTTTCAATAAATTGGCTAAATGGTTAACAGAGTTACCTCTTCATATGATCAAAACCATTCATATTACATGCTGCATATTTCAAGTGCGATATATTTATCTTATTTCAGTCTTTGGGAGCTAACTTTAGTTCCTCTTAACACACTGACAACAGACCACGATTTCATGGTAGGCTGCTGTGTTTACATCTTAGATAGAAGCAGGTCGCTCTAACTTTTGCCACCTCAATCTCCTTCACCCTTACATGGCACTCCAGGAACTCGGGGTCATGATGCCCCACCACAATTGCAACACGTCATATTTCTGCACTCCGTTCTGTCTGCACACAATGGAAACATGGCCAAATCCTTTACAGTTCTTACACTGCAGTGGTTTGGGGACAAAACTCTTACAGCGTATCTTACATAACCAAGCTTCAGATAAGATGGCGCCGAAGACGATGGCTGACGTTTTACATGCCCGTGACCAATTGTGCTATTTTCTTCTTAATTTGTGTTGTTTGTAACTTATTTTTTTACTTATTTTGTACATAATGTTGCTGCTACCATCTCTTATGACCGAAAAAACCTTCTGGACATCAGAACTGGGATTACACACCACGAACTGGAAGAAGCTTTTTCCTTTAACGAGTCCGACGACAGTCCGATGAGATCCCCCGTCATTTGCATGAAGACAAGACGGAGGGAATGAGGATGCAGATCGGACTGCCTTTTGAAAATTCGTAGGCGAGAGAGTAATCTCCCACTGTCATCAACTCTACTTGATAACATGCAATCATTGGAAAATAAATTTGATGACTTACGATTACGGTTATCCTACTAATGGGACATTAAGAACTGTAATATCTTATGTTTCACAGAGTCGTGACTGAATGACGACACGGATAATATAGAGATGGTAAGACGAGAGGTGGGTGTGTGTGTCTTTTTGTCAATAACAGCTGGTGCACAATGTCTAATATTAAAGAAGTCTCGGGGTATTGCTCACCTGAGGTAGAGTACCTTATGATAAGCTGCAGACCACACTATCTACCAAGAGAGTTCTCATCTATATTATTTGTAGCCGTCTATTTACCACCACAGACCGATGCTGGCACTGAGACCACACTCAACCAACTCTATAAGGCCATAAGCAAACAAGAAAATGCTCATCCAAAAGCGGCGCTCCTAGCGGCTGGGGACTTTAATGCAGAGGAACTTAAATCAGTTTTACCAAATTTTTACCAGCATGTCACATGTGCAACCAGAGGAAAAAAAACTCTAGACCACCTTTACTCCACACACAGAGATGCATAAAAAGCTCTCCCCCGCCCTCCATTTGGCAAATCTGACCATAATTCTATCCTCCTGATTCCTGCTTACAAGCAAAAACCAAAGCAGGAAGTACCAGTGACTCGCTCAATACGGAAGTGGTCAGATGATGTGGATACTACAGGACTGTAATGCTAGCACAGACTGGAATATGTTCCGGGATTCATCCAATGGCATTGAGGAGTATACCACCTCGGTCATCGGCTTCATCAATAAGGGCATCGGCGACATCGTCCCCACAGTGACCGTACGTACATATCCCAACCAGAAGCCATGGATTACAGGAAACATGCTGCTAAAGGCTAGAGCTGCCACTTTCAAGGAGCGGGACACTAATGTAGACCCCTATAAGAAATCCTGCTATGCCCTGAGACGAGCCATCACACAAGCAAAGTGTCAATACAGGATTAAGATTGAATCCTACTACACCGGCTCTGACACTCATCGGATGTGGCAGGGCTTGAAAACTATTACGGAGTACAAAGGGAAAACCAGACGTGAGCTGCCCAGTGATGCAACCCTACCAGACGAGCTAAATGCCTTTTATGCTCACTTAGAGGCAAGTAACATTGAAGCATGCATGAGAGCACTGTTCAGCTGTTCTGAATGACTGTGTGATAACGCTCTCGGTAGCCATTGTGAGCAAGGTCAACATTCACAATGCCGTGGGGCCAGATGGATTACCAGGACGTGTACTCAAAGCATAAGCAGACCAACTGGCAAATGTCTTCACTGACATTTTCAACCTCTCCCTGACTGAGTCTGTAATACCTACATGTTTCAAGCAGACCACCATAGTCCCTGTGCCCAAGGAAAGGAAAGGTAACCTGCCTAAATGATTACTTACGATTACTTAGGTCGCTAGCCATGAAGTGCTTTGAAAGGCTGGTCATGGCTCACATCAACAGCATCCTTCCGGATACCCTAGACCCGCTCCAATTCGCATTCCGCCCCAACAGATCCACAGATGATGCAATCTTAATTGCACTCCACACTGCCCTTTCCCACCTGGACAAAAAGGAACACCTATGTGAGAATGCTGTTCATTGACTACAGCTCAGCATTCAACACCATAGTGCCCACGAAGCTCATCACTAAGCTAAGGACCCTGGGACGAAACACCTCCCTCTGCAACTGGATCCTGGACTTCCTGACGGGACGCCCCCAGCTGGTGAGGGTAGGCAACAACACTTCTGCCAAGCTGATCCTCATCACTGGGGCCCCTCAGGGGTGTGTACTTAGTCCCCTCCTGTACTACCTGTTCACCCACAACTGTGTGGCCAAACATGACTCCAACACCATCATTAAGTTTGCTGTTGACAAAACAGTGGTAGGCCTGATCACCGACAACAATGAGAGCCTATAGGGAAGGGGTCAGGGAACTGGCAGTATGGTGCCAGGACAACAACCTCTCCCTCAATGTGAGCAAGACAAAGGAGCTGATCGTGGACTGCAAGAAAAAGCAGGCCGAACAGTCCCCCATTAACATCAACGGGGCTGTAGTGGAGCGGGTCGAGAGTTTCAAGTTCCTTGGTGTCCACATCACCAATAAACTAACATGGTCCAAGCACACCAAGACAGTTGTGAAGCGGCCACGACAAAACCTTTTCCCCCTCAGGAGCCTGAAAATATTTGGCATGGGTCCCCAGATCCTCAAAAAGTTATACAGCTGCACCATCGAGAGCATCCTGACCGGTTGCATCACCGCTTGGTATGACAACTGCTCGGCATCTGACCGTAAGGCGCTACAGAGGGTAATGTGAACGGCCCAGTACATCACTGGGGCCAAGCTTCCTGCAATCCAGGACCTATATAATAGGCGGTGCCAGAGGAATGTCCATAAAATTGCCAGAGACTCCAGTCACCCAAGTCATAGACTGTTTTCTCTGCTGTGGCACGGCAAGCGGTATCGGAGCGCCTAGTCTAGGACCAAAATGCTCCTCAACAGCTTCTACCCCCAAGCCATAAGATTGCTGAACAGTTAATAAAATGGCCACTGGACTATTACATTGACCCCCCCTTTGTTTTGTACACTACTGCTACTCGCTGTTTATTATCTATGCATAGTCACTTCACGCCTACCTACATGTACAAATTACCTCTAACCTGTACCCCCGCACACTGACTCGGTACCGGTACCCCCTGTATATAGCCTCGTTATTGTTATGTTATTGTGTTACTTTTTATAATTTTTTACTTTAGTTTTTTTGGTAAATATTTTCTTAACTCTTCTTGAACTGCATTGTTTGTAAGTAAGCATTTCACGTTAAGGTCTACACTTGTTGTATTCGGTGCATGGGATAAATCATGTTTGACTTGATTCACATGTGTAGGTTGGTGCTCTTTATCAAATAACAACAGGACCAACAGACCAACAGACCCAGCAGGTCAGACATCGGGCACCAATCACACCAGGAATTCTCTTCAGGTATTCAACCTGAACATCAGTCATCACCCCTGAGATGACTCCTTTGACGGGTGCTCTTTGAAGTTCAAAGCACGAGACTTCTGTTGAGGCCCACTGCAATCTTCCTCTGTTCTTCAGAAATATAATTCATCAAAATAAGACCACTCCTGGTCATTCTGACAGACTCCACTTTTCCCAGCGCATACTTATAGTACCAGTCAAAAGTTTGGACACACCTACTCATTCCAGGGGTTTTCTTTATTTTTACAATTTTCTATATTGTAGAATAATAGTGAAGACATCAACACTATGAAATGACACATATGGATTCATGTAGTAAGAAAAAGGTGTAAAACAAATCAAAATATATATCGGCCAACCACCTAAGAAGAGTGTGACATATTTGTGGCAAACAAATATTTTGTTTGTGTATACTTCTCAAGGATTAAGCTTTTGGATAAAAAAAACTGACTAAAAAGCACATAGCCAGGAGTAACATTTACAGTAAGCCACTCACTATTCCAGCAAATAGTCCTAGATTGTGGCTAATCTTTTAATGGCAATCACAGATGCAATTTTTGGTTAATTCTTTGAGATTGTACTGTTGTGGGCGTGATATTGCATTGTGACTACTACAGCTAAGCTCTCCCATCATCAATATACAGGTGGCCTATATTGAGTGACACCCTGCTGTGAGAGAAACAACAGTATGCTTGGCTAACATCAATACTACTGTCAGTGTGGATGTAGTTTATTCAGTGTGACAGTGAGATATGAGTCAAGGCATTAGTGCTGACTCTCTCCGTGTCAGCTGTCAGCCATCTTGAGAGTGTGAAGGCTCTTGACAAGCAAATGGCTGGGCCAGTAGCACATTGGAGATGCATGGGAAGGGGCTGATGTGTTTATTGCCTGCAGTGCCTTGAAAATTATTCATCCCCCTTGGCGTTTTTCCTATTTTGTTGCAATGCAATTTAAATGGATTTGTATTTTTATTTCATGTAATGGACATACACAAAATAGTCTAAATTGGTGAAGTGAAATGAAAAAAAATAAGTTGTTTGAAAAAAATGTAAACGGAAAAGTGGTGCATGCATAAAGTTGAAGTCGGAAGTTTACATACACTTAAGTTGGAGTCATTAACTTGTTTTTCAACCACTCCACAATTTTTTTGTTAACAAACTATGCAAGTTGGTTAGGACATCTACTTAGTGCATGGCACAAATCTTTTTTCCAACAATTGTTTACAGACAGATTATTTCACTTATAATTCATTGTATCACAATTCCAGTAGGTCAGAAGTTTACATACACTAAGTTGACTGTGCCTTTAAACAGCTTGAAAAATTCCAGAAAATTATGTTATGGCTTTAGAAGCTTCTGATAGGCTAATTTCCATCATTTGAGTCAATTGGAGGTGTATCTGTGGATGTATTTCAAGGCCTACCTTCAAATTCAGTGCCTCTTTGCTTGACATCATGGGAAAATCAAAAGAAATCAGCCAAGACCCCAGAAAAAAACAATAGTAGACCTCCACAAGTCTGGTTCATCCTTGGGAGCAAATTCCAAATGCCTGAAGGTACCACGTTCATCTGTACAAACAATAGCACACAAGTATAAACACCATGGGACCACACAGCCGTCATACCGCTCAGGAAGGAGATGCATTCTGTCTCCTAGAGATGAACATACTTTGGTGCGAAAAGTGCAAATCAATCCCAGAACAACAGCAAAGGACCTTGTGAAGATGTTGGAGGAAACAGATACAAAAGTATCTATATCCACAGTAAAACAAGTCCTATATCGACATAACCTGAAAGGCCGCTCAGCAAGGAAGAAGCCACTGCTCTAAAACCGCAATAAAAAAGCCAGACTATGGTTTGCAACTGCGCATGGGGACAAAGATCGTACTTTTTGGAGAAATGTCCTGTGGTCTGATAAAACAAAAATATAACTGTTTGGCCATAATGACTATCGGTATGTTTGGAAGATAAAGGGGAGGCTTGCAAGCCGAAGAACACCATCCCAACTGTGAAGCATGGGGGTGGCAGCATCATGTTGTGGGGGTGCTTTGCTGCAGGAGGGACTGGTGCACTTCACAAAATAGATGGCATCATGAGGATGGAAAAAATATGTGGATATATTGAAGCAACATCTCAAGACATCAGTCAGGAAGTTAAAGCTTGGTCGCAAATGGGTCTTCCAAATGGACAATGACCCCAAGCGTACTTCCAAAGTTGTGGCAAAATGTCTTAAGGACAACAAAGTCAAGGTATTGGAGTGGCCATCACAAAGCCGTGACCTCAATCCTATAGAACATTTGTGGGCAGAGCTGAAAAAGTGTGTGCGAGCAAGGAGGCCTACAAACCTGACTCAGTTACACTAGCTCTGTCAGGAGGAATGGGCCAAAATTCACCCAACTTATTGTGGGAAGCTTGTGGAAGGCTACCCGAAACGTTTGACCCAAGTTAAACAATTTAAAGGCAATGCTACCAAATACTAATTGAGTGTATGTAAACTTCTGACCCACTGGGAATGTGATGAAAGAAATAAAAGCTGAAATAAATCATTCTCTCTACTATTATTCTGACATTTCACATTCTTAAAATAAAGTGGTGATCATAACTGACCTAAGACAGGGAATTTTTACTTGGATTAAATGTCAGGAATTGTGAAAAACTGAGTTTAAATGTATTTGGCTAAGGTGTATGTAAACTTTCGACTTCAACTGTATATATTCACCCCATTCGCTATGAAGCCCCTAAATAAGATCTGATGCAACCAATTACCTTCACAGTCACATAATTAGTTAAATATAGTCCACCTGTGTGCAATCTAAGTGTCACATGATCTGTCACATGATCTCAGTATATACTATACACCTGTTCTGAAAGGCCCCAGAGTCTGCAACACCACTAATCAAGGGGCACCACCAAGCAAGCGACACCATGAAGACCAAGGAGCTCTCCAAACAGGTCAGGGACAAAGTTGTGGAGAAGTACAGATCAGGGTTGGGTTAAAAAAAATATCCCAAACTTTGAACATCCCACGGAGCACCAGTAAATACATTATTAAAAAATGGAAAGAATATGGCACCACAACAAACCTGCCAAGAGAAGGCCGCCCACCAAAACTCATGTACCAGGCAAGGAAGGCATTAATCAAAGAGGCAACAAAGAAACCAACGATATCCCTGAAGGAGCTGCAAAGCTCCACAGCGGAGATTGGAGTATCTGTCCATAGGACCACTTTAAGCCGTACACTCCACAGAGCTGGGCGTAACGGAAGAGTGGCCAGAAAAAAGCCATTGCTTAAAGAAAAAAATAAGCAAACATGTTTGCTGTTCGCCAACAGGCATGTGGGAGACTCCCCAAACATATGGAAGAAGGTACTCTGGTCAGATGAGACTAAAATTGAGCTTTTTGGCCATCAAGGAAAACGCTATGTCTGGCGCAAACCCAACACCTCTCATCACCCCGAGAATACCATCTCCACAGTGAAACATGGTGGTGGCAGCATCACGCTGTGGGGATGTTTTTTCATCGGCAGGGACTGGGAAACTAGTCAGAATTGAAGGAATGATGGATGGCGCTAAATTCAGGGAAATACAGCGACAGAGGTTCACCTTCCAGCAGAACAATGACCCTAAGCATACTGCTAAAGCAACATTCGAGTGGTTTAAGGGGAAACATTTAAATGTCTTGGAATGGCCTAGTCAAAGCCCGGACCTCAATCCAATTGGGAATCTGTGGTATGACTTAAAGATTGATGTACACCAGTGGGACCCATCCAACTTGAAGGAGCTGGAGCGGTTTTTCTTTGAAGAATGGCCAAAAATCCCAGTGGATAGATGTGCCAAGCTTATAGAGACATACCCCAAGAGTCTGTCAGCTGTAATTGCTGCAAAAGGTGGCTCTACAAAGTATTAACTTTGGGGGGTAAATAGTTATGCCCGCTCAAGTTTTCTGTTTTTTGTGTTATTTCTTGTTTGTTTCACAACAAAAAAGATGTTGCATCTTCCAAGTGGTAGGCATGTTGTGTAAATCAAATGATACAAACCCCCCAAAAAATCTATTTTAATTCCAGGTTGTAAGGCAACAAAATAGGGAAATTGCCAAGGGGGGTGAATACTTTTGCGACCCACTGTATAGGAGACATTTGAAGGTGAGCTGAGATAGGGGTGGGGTAGAATTTTGAGTGTCTGTTTATGCTGACAGTGGCATTTGTAAAGATATATGCTCTTTTGTAATTAGTTTATGAATAATATGGATAGATTTGGTGAGCAGACTGATAGACATTATGTAACAAAAATACCTGATGTCAAAAGATAACCTTAATGTGCTCCAAATGTACCATTGCATCCATGCTTGACTGGTTGGTGGTTGTAATTAATGTGAGGCAGTGTGTCTCATTATAGGTCATTACTCTTCCCTCTTAGCTCTGACCTTGACGGTGTAACATGACGTAGTAGACAGAACAGACACTATAGGTGCACATACAGTGCCTTGAGAAAATATGAATACCTATTGACCTATTCTACATAGAAAATGAAACACAGAAATATCTCATTTACATACAGTACCAGTCAAAAGTTTGGACACACCTACTCATTCCATTTTTTTTTTTAATTTTAAACTATTTTCTACATTGTAGAATAATAGTGAAGACATAAAATGATGAAATAACAAAAATGGAATCATGTAGTAACCAAAAAAGTGTTAAACAAATCAAAATATATTTTATATTCGAGATTCTTCAAAGTAGCCACCCTTTGCCTTGATGACAGCTTTGCACACTCTTGGCATTCTCTCAACCAGCTTCATGAGGGAGTCACCTTGAATGCATTTCAATTAACAGGTGTGCCTTTTTAAAAGTTAATTTGTGGAATGTCTTTCCTTCATATTGCGTTTGAGCCAATCAGTTGTGTTGTGACAAGGTAAGGGTGGTACACAGAAGGTAGCCCTATTTGGTAAAAGACCAAGTCCATATTATTGCTTATTTCAGCTGTTCTTATGTTTGATGTGATGCCATTTGTCCCGTTCCAACCATTAATATGAGCCGTCCTTCCCTCAGCAGCCTCCTGTGGTGGAGTGTGTGGAGGATGTTACTCAGTCTCATAGACATACTCACAGGACTGATCTCTACTCTTGATGAAGGAAGGTACCTTCTGCTCCTATATCATACCATGCTGTTAGAGACAAGCAAGTGGCTGACATCATCTAAAACCATCATTAGGCATAGCCTACTCAGCAGCATGTAAGTCTCAGCTTAAAGGGATTAAAGGGAAAATACACTCAAAAACTACTTTTGGTAATTTTTCATTATTCCACTGTTGATAAAGTCCCCCCCAAAAATGTATGTCAGCAGTCAAGTTTTCAAGATATTGGACTTTCAAGAAGCAAAATGTCATCGGTCACATCCTCAGCATTTGTGGAGATTGAAGGGATCTCCAGGGTTAGCCATCCCTGAGTCTGTGTCTGATACTTTATATGTCGGAAGGTTAACAATGTGGTAAGGTATGGCGGGAGTTCATGCAAGAGGGCTTTATAGAGAGATTTTCGTCAATACAGATGCCCAGATATTTATAAGTAGGGACACGATCAATGAGGGCACATTTATTTTATACTTATTTTGTCATTTAGCAGATGCTCATATCTAGAGCAATTTACTGTAGTGACTACAGACATTTTCATATTAGACTTTTTTCTCACACTCATGTAGCCTACAAAATTTGTATGCATAAATCATGAGACACGTTTTTATGTGATTTGAAAAATAACATATATTTGGTTTTACCTGAATTAAGTGGCAATTTCAGTATCAACAGCGGACTATTGAGAAAAAAAAGATATATATATATTTTTTTGTGGATTTTCCCTTTAACTGTGGATCAGGTTTTCTTTGCATTGTCTGTCTGCAAAAAAAAGACAAACGAAACATTCAAAGACAGGCTATATTCCTGTATCTCTGTATTGATTTGATCTCAAGTATCCTGAGCTAAACATGGCACATTTGGAGAAACATTGAACTCAAAGTGTACACAGATTAAGCAGGTGGATGAGGCCAGCAGAGAGAGATAGAGCGTTAAGAATGTGAGACAGGAGGATTCATCCTAACCAGGGCTGTTTCCATTGAAGCTGCTGGGCTGTGACTGTATGGCTGCGGCGGGTGCTGTTCATCTCATTGGGTTTCTTTAACAAGACAGGATTATCGTTTTGGTGCATTGTCCTGTTCAACATGTCAGAGTGTGGCTTAGTTGCTTCTTGACCTGGCAACCTAAGGAATTGATTATTTAGCTATGATGAGACATCACTGTTACCATAATGGAGAGTGACTGTAGCTGTCGAGGTTGTGGAGGCAACTAGCCATTCAAGGTCATTTCACACATAAGCAATGTAAGACCTTCGTTCCAATCATCCTCAAAATAGCATAGGAATTGATCAAATAGATAGCTGAAGGTACACATATTTGTTATTTGGACGATGCTGATGAAATCCCTTAAAATGTATTGTTGGTCATGAAACTGCATCTACCCTAATTGAAGGCATGATGTTATTACAAGCTTTGTGCCTCACACAAGAGGAGCTTATTATATTCTTTGTGCCTCACTCTTCATCGAAGAGCTTATTATATTCTGTAGCCTAGGGGCTAACTGTTACAGACAGCCATTATCATACTTGAGTTGCTTTTTGTTGATGCTCGGGTTGCTAAAGCAGCCAGAACCCAATATCTGTCCCAGGTAAATAAAAAAGGCTGATAACCTAGCCTATGTAGGGTTATGAGGGCTGATAGCTGTCACCCACTTCCCTTGAAAAACAGTGTGCTCTACAACCAAATCTGTCGAATCAAAAGAATTTGCAAAAACAATCAGATTTCGACAGAAATATGGCTGAGACGCAAAGAAAATTCAAGGAGTGGGGGTCCAGAAATGGTCAGATTAATACTGCCATTGAGAAAATCCAAAATAAATCGAGACATGATCTTTTTCAAGGACAGTCTTGCAAAAAGAAGCATTCTTGCATTCTTACTACCCGCTATTCAAAGTGCTCTGAACCAGTTAAGGGAATCGTTCACAAAAATTGGCACATTCTAAGATCCGATGACAGTATCGGTAATGTGTTTTCGGACCCTCCCTTGGTCGCATTCTCGCGGGGCAGAAATCTCAGAGATCAATGGGTAAACTCTGATTTACCACCCCAAAATAGCCCTGCACAGCATCTATTGCCAGATGGAAACTACAAGTGTAATGGCTGTGCTCAATGCAATGGCACTTACAAATGTTTGATCCTCCAAACACCACCAAACAGGGAAACAAATCCCAATCAAAGGTGTTATCACGTGCTCCACTAAGGCAGTTATTTATTTTATAACTTGTCCTTGTGGTAAAAATGTATGTGGGTAAAATAAAGCGCAAATTAAAAGTATGAATCTTGGAGCATCGTTGCACCATTAGGTGCAAAAACTCGACGTTCCCTGTTGCGGCCCACTTTTTGGAAGCGAACCACTCGATTTCGTCCCTACGTTATATCGGCATCGAACACGTTACCCTCCCTAGGAGATGGGGTGACCTTGACAATTTATTGTTAAAATGAGAGGCTGCCTGGATCTTTAATTTAAAGACCCTTGCTCCCTTCTGTCTCAAAGTAGACTTTGATCTGAAGAGGTTCTTGTGATTATTGTTTTTTTGCTATTCATTGAAAATGTTTGTAGGCCTCTGTAGCCAAATTGTATCTATGATCGTATGCCTTCCATATGTCGAGACTTTAATTTCATTAATCTGATGACTGTTATTAATTTAATCCAGTAACTATGTTTAATTGTAACCCATTTAAATGAATCATGTAACAATTAACTCATTAGGAATTTGGCCGCCACGGAAGAGGCTGTTTAAAGAGTAAGCATCTCCCGAATTAAACTCTGTAAGGTCTTTACCTATAACATTCATAAAACAGTCAACATATTGTGGCAGACCAGGGGGTTTGGTCAAAACATTTACACAGATCAGACACGGACAGAGTAGGATTAGCTCGGTTTCAAGGGTGTTTATTTAAATAACAAACCAAAAGAAAAGAATAGGTCTCCCCCATGAGACCCTCTCCGGGATACCGTCTTCTGGGCTCCGGGTGTTGCTGTATCCTGTGGGGAACAAAAAACGGAACTCCCTCCTTTTACCACTGGAACCTTCCCCAACTATACAGGAGTGAACTCTCTTCCCCCAGTCCCTTCTCCCATGTGCTGCCCTTCTGGAGGCTTTATGGGACCCGTCCAGCTGGTGAGCAATCAGCCCTTGATTACTCACCAACCACAATCAGCCCCAATTAGTCCTGGCCGGAGAGCCCGTCGAGACCTGGTACTCCACCCCAGGTACTCCACCTCCTCGAACACTAGTTTGCATTTCTTGGGGTTCACTGTCAACCTGGCTAGTCTGAGCGCATCTAGCACTGCCTGGAGGCACGCCAGGTGCTCTTCCCAACCTTGGCTGTGGATGATGATATCATCCAAATAGGCGTACTGCTGGTGGGGTCGAAGCACTTTGTCCATCAGGTGCTGGAATGTGGGCGGGGCTCCGTGGAGACCGAACGGGAGCACCCCGTACTGATATAATCAGTCTGGTGTCGAAAACGCCGTCTTCTCCCGGGAGAAGGCTTCCAACGGTACCTGCCAATATCCTTTGGTCAGGTCAAGGGTGCTGATGTACCGGGCCTTTCCCAATCGGTCGATGAGCTCGTCCACCCTCGGCATGGGGTAGGCGTCGAACAAGCTGATGTTGTTCACACCCCAGAAATCATTACAAAAGCGCAGGCTACCGTCCGGTTTGGGCACCAACATGATGGGGCTGCACCATACACTGTGGGACTCTTCAACGACCCCCATCCTCAGCATAGCCTCCACTTCCTGCCTCACGGCCTTCCTTCGTGCCTCAGGAATCCGATATGGTCTCTTTTGTACCGTTTCCCCGGACCAGGTACGGATGTGGTGTTCAATGAGGGTCGTGCGGCCCGGCTTCTCGGAGAACACCGCCGTGTTCCGATCGACGAGCTCCCTGAGCTCTTGTTTCTAGGCCCGGGTTGAGGTCCTCATTGCTCGGAACCACCACTGATACTGTTGGCTTCCTAGGTCCATAACACGGCCAAGGCTGTCCTCTAGTGTCACTTCTTAAACAGGTTCACGTGGTAAATCTGTTGGGGTTTCCATCTCCCCGGCTGCCGTACGCGGTAATTAACAGGTCCCAGCTTCTCTATCACCTTGTATGGCCCATGCCATGTTGCCAGAAACTTACTTTCAGGCATGGGGATTAAGACCAACACCCTGTCTCTCACCTGGAATACTCGGGGCTGGGTTCCCCGATTGTAGACCTGGGCTTGGGCGCGTTGGGCCTTCTCCATATGTTCTCTTACCACTGGCCATATGGCTGTCATCCGCTCCATCATCATCTCCACGTGCTCTACCACGCTACGTAAGGGGGTAGGTTGGGCTTCCCACACCTCCTTGGCGAGGTCCAGTAGGCCACTTGGCCTCCTCCCGTAGAGGAGTTCGAAAGGGAAAAAAACAGTCCATTAGGTGGGGTAGTAGCTGGTCCCAGTTCTTCCCGTCCTGTTCGATGACCTTCCACAGCATTTGTTTAAGCGTTTTATTGAACCGCTCGACGAGCCCATCCATCTGCGGGTGAAAGACGGAAGTCCGGATCTGCTTGATCTGCAGGAGAGCATACAAATCTTTCATTAGGCGGGACATAAACTCAGTACCTTGGTCTGTCAGGATCTCGTTCGGGATGCCCACCTGGCTGAAAAGGTGGAACAGCTCTCGGGCGATTCTCTTGGATACTGCCGCCCATAGGGGAATGGCACCGGGATACCAGGTGGCATAATCTACTATTACCAGGATGTACCGGTGTCCTCGTGCTGTTTTTACCTAGGGTCCCACTATGTCCATGGCGATGCGTTCAAAGGGCACCCCGATGATCGGTAGGGGGACCAGTGGGTTTCGGAAGTGTGCTTTTGGGGCAGTGATTTGACACTCCGGGCTGCTGCGACAATAGTCCTTCACGGCCCTCCTCATCCCGTGCCAGTGGAACCGGGTGACGATCTGTTCCAGGGTCTCCTCTATTCCCAGGTGCGCCCCCAACAGGTTGGTGAGGGCCAGCTGAAGAACAGTTCCCACGTACCGTTAGGGCAGCAACAATACCTCTCGAAGTTCCCCCTGTTGGCGCGACACCTGATACAAAAGGTTGTTCTTGATTTGGAAATGGGGTTATCGCCAGTCACTCACCCCCGGAAGTAGCTGTCCATCCACCACTATCACTTGGGCTGCGGTGGCTTTCAAGTCTCGACTGGCCCCTCGAAATCGAGGAGGGGGAAGCCGGGCTCCTCCTCCAGTGGTTCTCCGGGGGTTTGGGTTCCGGTGCCCTATCCGACTCTGACTTTAGACCTGTAGATACAGGTTGGTCAACCGTTTGCTTCCGGTCCGCACAGGCGATGGGTCGTCCTCGCTCTCGTCTTCGGCCGGCTCGTACCTTTTCCCTCAGCTCGTGCCCCAACAGGGCCGTGAACCACAGGGCCGTGAACAGCGGACAATCTCGTCCCACTAGGAGAGGTACCGGCAACTCTGGCAGCTCCCTTGTGGCGTCACGGCCCATACGGTTGGATACCGCTTTGTGTCACCGTGAACACAGGAAATGGACATCTCCCTACCACGTTCAGTCCTCTGGTTCAGCAGGCTCGTGGTTACGAGCGTAACCATACTTCCGGAGTCTAATAGAGTTTCCGTGTCGTGTCCGTCAACTTTAACCCGGACATTGTGTGCAGTTGATTCGTGGTGCACCCAACAGGAGGTGACGTAGTTCACTGCGTGACCCACCTCGCCTCCGGGGCTTGCTGATGGCATCGATTCCTCTCGAGCCGGGCAATTCCAGGAAATGTACCACCGGGCGCCACACTCAAAACACCTCCTTTGGTCTCCATCTACCTGGGGTCGTCGGTGGCGGGTCGGCACTACTCCAGCCGTCTCTCCACGGGTTTGCGGTCCTTTGGCCCTGCCGACTGTCGGTTCGGGCTACACAGCGGTGGGGCTGTCCTTCCGTTGTGCCGAACGGGTCGCCGACTCGGCCCGGCTCCCACTCAGCAGGGCCTGAGTGTTCTGATGCATCTCCACTGTTTCGAGGAGGCCCTCCAAGGTCTGGGGCACGCATAGACTCACTGCCCTCTTCTTGTCGTGGAGTAGTGCACGTAAGATGCAATCCAGGACCACTTTGTCTAGGATGGAGAGGGTGGATACGTCGGTTAGAAGCCATGCCCTGGTAGGTCGCTCATCTGGGCTCGGGGCGATGTGTCGGTTACGAACCTCCAGTTGTGGAACAGTTGAGCCCCATGGGCCAGGCTGTACCTGTAGCAGCTGAGTATCTCCCGTTTGAGTCTGTCGTAGTTAGCCGCCTGTTTGTCGTTCAGGTCCCAATATGCCTTTTGGGCATTCCCAGAGAGGAACGGGGCCAGCAGACTTCAGCCTTGGCCATCCTTCCCGTAGTGCTGTCCGTTCAAATGTACAGAGTTATGTTTCGATGTCGTCATCTTCCGTTAGCTTGATTAAAAACTGGTTTGGATGTGATTCAGTAGACGCTCCTCCTTGTAGCTTCTTGATTTCCTCAACGAGACGGACGTTTTGTAGCCGCTGTTCCTCCAGCGTTCGTTCCTGAACCGCCTGTTGTGCTTGTTGGGCCCGGACGAATTGAGCTATCAACTCGTCCATGCTGATGCTGCGTAAACGTCAACCCTGATCTGACCACGTTATCAGATTGCCCGCACTCTCCACCACTTGTGGCAGACCAGGGGGTTTGGTCAAAACGTTTACACAGATCAGACACGGACAGAGTAGGATTAGCTTGGTTTCAAGGGTGTTTATTTGAATAACAAACCAAAAGAAAAGAATAGGTCCCCCCATGAGACCCTTGAAACCTGATTGTCACCAACCACAATCAGGCCCAATTAGTCCTGTTCGTAGAGCCCATCGAGACCTGGCACGTCCAGCAGAGGGAGCCATCGCCTCGTGATGTATACTCCGTCTGTCACCAGGCCTCGACGAGTCTCCAACTGGTGGCTGACCTGTGGACTTAACAATATTAATCATAAACACTTATCATATCATCATTCTGAACAGTCACAACCTCATGCATCTGCAAGAACTACAGACTTGCTCATAATTCAGTACTACACAAATGAGTTGAATGATTTATTTACTAGCTAACTAAAATGAGAAAACAGGATAACATAGACACTTAATACATGAGAAGAAAGTCCCTAGCAGACTGACAATATGGCGGCTTATTACACAGAGATTGAAAATTCCAGAAAATTGTGTATTGGCTTTAGAAGCTTCTGATAGGCTAATTGACATCATTTGAGTCAATTGGAGGTGTAACTGTGGATGTATTTCAAGTCTAAACTCAGTGCCTCTTTGCTTAACATCATGGGAAAATCAAAAGAAATCAGCCAAGACCTCAGAAAAACAATAGTAGACCTCCACAAGTCTGCTTCATCCTTGGGAGCAATTTCCAAACACCTGAAAGTACCACGTTCATCTGTACAAACAATAGTACGCAAGTATAAACACCATGGGACCACGGAGCCGTCATACCCTTCAGGAAGGAGACGCGTTCTGTCTCCTAGAGATGGACGTACTTTGGTGCGAAAAGTGCAAATCAATCCCAGAACAACAGCAAAGGACCTTGTGAAAATGCTGGAGGAAACAAAAAGGGTACAAAAGTATCTATATCCACAGTAAAACAAGTCCTATATCGACATAACCTGAAAGGCTGCTCAGCAAGGAAGAAGCCACTGCTCCAAAACCGCCATAAAAAAGCCAGACTACGGTTTGAAACTGCACATGGGGACAAATATCGTACTTTTTGAAGAAATGTCCTCTGGTCTGGTGAAACAAAAATATAACTGTTTGGTCATAATGACCATCGTTATGTTTGGAGGAAAGGGGGGAGGCTTGCAAGCTGAAGAACACCATTCCAACCGTGAAGCACAGGTGTGGCAGCATCATGTTGTGGGGGTGCTTTGCTGCAGGAGGGACTGATGCACATCACAAAATAGATGGCATCATGAGGCGGGAAAATGATGTGGATATATTGAAGCAACATCTCAAGACATCAGTCAGGAAGTCAAAGCTTAGTCGCAAATGGGTCTTCCAAATGGACATTGACCCCAAGCATACTTCCAAAGTTGTGGCAAAATGGCTTAAGGACAACAAAGTCAAGGTATTGGAGTGGCCATCACAAAGCCGTGACCTCAATCCTATAGAACATTTGTGGGCAGAGCTGAAAAAGTGTGTGCGAGCAAGGAGGCCTACAAACCTGACTCAGTTACTCCAGCTCTGTCAGGAGGAATGGGTCAAGATTCACCCAACTTATTGTGGGAAGCTTGTGGAAGGCTACCCGAAACGTTTGACCCAAGTTAAACAATTTAAAGGCAATGCTACCAAATACTAATTGAGTGTATGTAAACTTCTGACCCACTAGGAATGTGATGAAATAAATAAAAGCTGAAATAAACTATTCTCTCTACTATTATACAGACATTTCACATTCTTAAAATAAAGTGGTGATCATAACTGACCTAAGACAGGGAATCTTTACTAGGATTAAATGTCAGGAATTGTGAAAAACTGAGTTTAAATGTATTTGGCTAAGGTGTATGTAAACTTCCGACATCAACTGTATTTACTTGTGAGTGTCCTTGTTTGCTGTCTATCTCTATTGGATCGAGGCCTTCTTAGGAAGGAGGTGGGTTGGCTTTTCACAGGCACGCTTGTAAGGGTCCGAACCTCCCTCGTCTACTGTTGTTCACTCTGGAAACCAGCCAGTCGTGTCGACAATTACCATTGGTGATGATAGTCTTAGAATACGGTGATTTGAGGCTCGTAGTAGCATGGGATGGTTTGAAGCGTAGTAGAATGGTCCCTCTCTCATTCGCTTTCCTCAATATCTGACTTAGGACAGCTAATCAGCTGTAGCAGTGATTGTCTGAGAGGGGAGTTTGTCGCCTCTTCCTCCTCGTGTTGACAGTCAGGATTTAAATCACTTTAGGTGTGGGCTGCAGCTCCCTGTCTTTCCTGGTCTAAAGAGAGGTGAGTCTATTTCTTCACCTCATGTTGAGGTTCAAAGTTCCAACCAATTTCAAGCATGTAGATACCGCTCCACGCTTTTCTGGTCTAATGTTAATATCTTACCAAGGCTTTTTATGCACTCTGGCCAAAGGGGACGGCTCCAGGACATCTGACATGCTCACCGACCTCACTCTGGGCTTGGCTACTTACGCATGCACAGTTTATAGGAGATAGATTCTCTTATACCTCCTAAAAGCACATTCCTGTCTTAACAAAAATATGTTCATCATTTTTCATATTATATGCACAATGTATTGTGGAAAACTTGACAGATAAAGGGGATATACATTCCAAGTTACAGTATTTAATCCAAAATGATAACCTGTATTTCATTCCTTTGGTTGCTAAAGGGGGAGAAAGAGCCCCCCCCCCTTCTCCTTAATTTACAACAGGGTGTGGAGGTGTCAAAAACCCACACCAGTTCCCTCCTCCCTCTGCGGGTGAGAGGAGGTTGTAATTGTCAACCATTGCCAAGTTGATCTGACCCATTGTGATCCTTACAGGACAGTCATGACACATTTATGTTTTGTATATGTTCTATTTATATCTGTAATTAACCAATGATATCAAGCCACATCCAGCCATGATTACAGACACCTGTGTGTGTCCTTTGACACTATATAAACTACTGACCCGCAGTGTTTGTCATTATACCCTGATGAAGACAGCTTGTCTCTCGAAAAGTTAGTTATTAGGTTATTAAATTATTGCATCTGAGCTCCTAGAGTATGCGGCTCTCCTAGCCAGCACCTCGCTTAATAAACAGGTGTGTGTTTTCTTTTGCCTCCAGATTAACCTAGCCTATGTATTCATGAAAGTGAGAAATACATTGTCATGTAACGCAAACTATATGGAAGGTGTGAAGGATGAGGTCCTTGTGACCAGTTTACAGGAATAGATGGATAAGGTTAATAAGATAGATGTCTCTCTCCAGATGAAATCCTATGACTAGTGATGTCCGGCCGCCGACAACCTGTCCACTCGACCCCATCCCCTCCTCCCTTCTCGAGACTATCTCTGGGTACCTTCTCCCATTCCTCACTTCCCTCATCAACTCATCCCTGACCATTGGCTGAGTCCCCTTTGACTTCAAAATGGCCCTTCCCCTTCTCAAGAAACCTACACTCAACCCCTATAACATAAAAAAATACAGACCGTTATCCCTTCTTTCTTTTCTTTCACCAACTCTCTCGTTATCTCTCTCAGGACGATCTTCTTGACCCTGACCAGTCAGGCTTCAAGACGGTTCACGCAGCCAAGACTGCTCTCCTCTGTGTCACGGAGGCTCTCCGCACTGCCAAAGCTGACTCTCTCTCCTCTGTTCTCATCCTCGTAGATCTATCTGCTGCCTTCGACACCAAAAACCATCAGATCCTCATTTCCACCTTCTCAGGGCTGGTAGTGTCAGGGTCTGCACACTCTTGGTTTGCATCCTCCCTGCCAGATCTTTCCTACCAGGTGACGTGGAGAGGATCTAAGTCTGCATCACATACTCTGACTACTGGTGTCCTCCAGGGCTCGGTTTTAGGCTCTCTCCCCTGCTCTCTATACACAAAGTAACTTGACTCCGTCATATCCTCACATGGTCTCTCTTATCATTGCTATTTGGATGACATTCAACTACTTTTCTCCTTCCCCCCTTCTGACACCAAGGTGGCGACCCGCTTTTCTGTGTGCCTGGCAGACATCTCAGCTCGGATGTCGGCCCACCACCTCAAGCTCAACCTCGACAGGAAGGAGTTGCTATTCCTCCCAGGGATGGCCTGCCAACTCCAATACCTCTCCATCACGGATGACAACTCTACTGTGTCCCCCTCCCAGAGTGCAAAGAACCTTGGCGTGACCCTGGACAACACCCTGTCATTCTCTGCAAATGTCAAAGCAGTGACTCGCTCCTGCAGGTTCATGCTCTACAACATCCGTAGAGTACGACCCTTCCTCACACAGGAAGTGGCGCAGGTTCTAATCCAGGCTCTTGTCATCTCCCCTCCAGACTACTTCAACTCTCTGTTGGCTGGGCTTCCTGCTTATGCCATCAAACCTCTGCAACTTATCTAGAATGCCGCAGTCCATCTGTTTTTCAACCTTCCCAAGTTCTCCCATGTCACACCGCTCTTCCGCATACTCCACTGGCTTCAAGTTGAAGCTCGCATCCACTACAAGATCATGGTGCTTAGATAAAGAGCAGCAAGGGGAACTGCCCCTCCCTGCCTTCAGGCTATGCTCAAACCCTACAACCCAACCTGAGCCCTCCGTTCTGCCCTCTCTGATCTCTTGGCTGTCCCACCCCTACGGGTGGTCAGCTCCCGCTAAGCCCAGTCAAAGCTCTTCTCTGTCCTGGCACCGCAATGGTGGAGCCAGCTTCCCCCTGAAGCTAGTGCAGCAGAGTCCCTCCACATCTTCCGAAAATGTCTTCAAAGAGTATATTAAATGAATCCCACGGCACTGACGTTTCTCATAACAACTTTTTTGAGGGAAAGTGTACTTGCTACGAGTGTTATATGTGGTTGTCTCACCCAGCTATCTTAAGGTAAATGCACAAATTGCAAGTGCAGCAGGTAGCCTATAGTGTAGCATTGGGCCAGCAACTGAAAGGTTGCTGGTTCGAATGCCGAGACTGCTAGGTGAAAAATCTGCTGATGTGCCCTTGAGAAATGCACTTAATTAACCCTAATTGCTCTGGAGAAGAGCATTTGCTAAATGACAAAAATGTTAGGTAACACTTTACTTGACATAACCATGTCATACCAGCTGACATAACTTGTCATAACCTGTTATAATATGGCCATAACACTGTCAGGACACATATTTAGACCTTTTTTGACATATATTATGCTATTTTATGGATGGTTTTGACACCTACATAAAAATGTAAAAACCATCAAAACCTACCACACAAGGCAAAACATTCCATTACACCATAGCCTACATGTCAACGGTATATTTATGTTCTATAAATGTATATATATATATATATATATATTTTTACAATTTTCAATTAACATTGTGATTGCGCACACAATGATCACGTATGCCAATGCCGTGTTGCTGATGACTGGGATGAATGCAGGAGCAGATTTCAGGAGCAGGACAAGACACCTTCTTTTTGACTGATGACTGATATAAGGGCATGTACGTGATAGGCCTGTCTGGCTTATATGATTATGATGGTCATAATGCTTCTTGACAGTGTCCTAAAGTATATTTTCGTAATCCAAGTAAAGTGGCACTGGATGGTCACAATGTTTCATGACAGTGTCATAAAGTGTATTTTCTACAAGTTATTTTTTTTAAATGATGGAAAAATTGCAAAGAATTATTTCTAATGACTAAGGATTTAAAAAACAAACTTTCAATGTAAAGGAAACTTTTTGGCAGGGGAAAAACGAATTTGAATACATGTGGGTTTTGACACTCTTATGTAGGTGTCATAACCAGCCATAAAATAACTCAATATATGTCACAACAGTTGTAAATAAATGGGTCAATACCATATTCAAAAATTGTCTCATGAATTCAATCAATCAATCCATCAATCAATATGATGGTGTAATAATGGATGATGATTTTGTTATCCTGTCTCTTTATGACAGTAGGGTTAGTGAGACAGAGACAAGGCAGATCAACTGTGGTGGTGTTGTTGTGGTGAGACAGAGTGGGTTCAAAGGGGGACAGATGGCTCACGGTCCGCTCTCATCTGCTGCTCTCTCTGTGCCAAAGTTCAGGGAAAAAAACTTACACACGCTCCACTTCATTCACTTTCACTGATCCACATAAACAGATTTCCACACAGTCGCTGACATGATGTGCGAAGATTAACAAGTCGGTGTCAAAAGTAAGAGGGTTTTTGTTAGTGGGGTTTCAATGTTTCTATTGCGCTATTATAACATTTATTAAGCAGTAATTGTACTCAAGGTAAAAGGCCTCAGTGTGTACCTAGATCATTAGACTGTCAAAATATCAGTCCTGCTTATCTATTTGTCTACTCTAATCTATAAAAACAAGCATTCTGTTAGTGCTGTCTCACAAGGGACTGCTGTACTGCAACTCCTGACACAGTCCCAGACTAGACACAACTCAGAATGCTCTCTCACGGTGGCGTCAAGAAGCATGTGATGTTCATTGATGTTGTCAGCATTTCAGTTCATTTTCTTTCCCTCCATTTCATGCTGTTGGATTCAACCAGTGAAGAACCTTCCTTTTTCAGTTTTCCCAGATGACCGATAATCTGCAACATCGCACAACACAATGGCAAATTTCTCCATGGTCATTATTAGCAGAGATGTGATCTTTTCAGGCTATAAAGTTGTCTAAGTTCCTTTCATCCTTGTTTCCTAATTGAATTCAAACAGAAAAAGGTTTCATCCTCTGCTGTAGCGTTGTAGACAGATGTTGTGCTTGATGTAAGATTGACCTTAAAACCTTTTAATACAGTGTACTAAATTATGGTCACACAGAGTGTTTCTTGGTAGTCTTAAACAAATCTATACTCAACAAAAATATAAACGCAACATGTAAGGTACCTAGCCGGTGGGGATTCCGGTGGGGTGCCCCCACCCAGGCAGTGGCAGTGCTGGCAACACTAGCTGCAGTAACCCATGGGGAGGGGGTCACACTCGGACATTCAGAGAGGGGGTATATTATTGTGGCCCTGGCGGCACAAAATCAAAGTCGGACTGCATGGAGATGCGTGGGGACATGGTCATGACGGGTGGCCGTATTGTGGGTGTTTCAGGAATAAGGTGTACATTTGACCTCCATTATCTAGGATGTGACAATGGTAAATAAATCTCTCAATATTTGCTCATTTTTTGTGCGGTCTTGCAGGCCTTCTCATGCAGCTGCAAGTGCATTTGTAAATCATGACCCATCTTGAATTGGGCTCTGGGATGGTGCAATTGTTGAGAAAGTGAGCTTATGGTTGTGTGGGGGTAAGGGCTGAGTGTGTGTGGGTGTATGTGTGTATCCCACAACTGTTGCGAAGGAAGAAGTAAAAGATGTTAGGGACAATAGAGGATGATCCACAGATATATATAATACAAATCGAGGTGAGGGCAATGGAAATGCATATGGAAATTGATCTACTTCAATTCGGTAAATGGCACTGTATGCTCTTTTCAAAGAATGGATCCCAGTCGGTTCAGGGCTATGGGATACAGGGGGTCGAGGGTGGTCTGCCGGGCATTGGGATGACAAGCCATCTCGAGATGAGGCCTTTTAGCGGGTGGAATAGTAGGGACCAATTGGAGGTTTACTTAGTAGAAATGCAAATATCATGGTACAACTATATAGACACTCAATCATTATGTTACTTTTTAATAGTACGTTTACAAAAATATATTCTGATTAAAAGAATGAAAGGTGTGTCTCATTATGGTAAGTGGTGAAATAAGTATAGCCAGTTACAATTGTAATGGCTTAGCAGATAATAAGAAAAGACGATCAGTATTTACCTGGCTAAAAGAGAAGGATTATAATATCTATTGTTTACAGGAAACCCATTCAACAGTTTTAGATGAAGTTTTGTGGAAAAAGAACTGGGGGGGCAAAATATATTTCTCCCATGGGCAAAGAAATTCAAAAGGGGTGATGGTTTTAATTAACAATAATTTTGATCCAAATGTGCAAATTGTCCAAACAGATCCTCAAGGTAGATGGATTATTTTAAATATGTTATTGGACAATAAACAAATATGGCTTGTTAACCTATACGGTCCGAATAATGATGATCCAAGCTTCTTTGAAAATATATATAAGAATTTATCAACTCTACAAGCAACAGTAGACTCTATTATTATAGTGGGAGATTTTAATACGGTCTTAAATACATTTACATTACATTTAAGTCATTTAGCAGACGCTCTTATCCAGAGCGACTTACAAATTGGTGCATTCACCTTATGATATCCAGTGGAACAACCACTTTACAATAGTGCATCTAACTCTTTTAAGGGGGGGGGGTTAGAAGGATTACTTTATCCTATCCTAGGTATTCCTTAAAGAGGTGGGGTTTCAGGTGTCTCCGGAAGGTGGTGATTGACTCCGCTGACCTGGCGTCGTGAGGGAGTTTGTTCCACCATTGGGGTGCCAGAGCAGCGAACAGTTTTGACTGGGCTGAGCGGGAACTGTACTTCCTCAGAGGTAGGGAGGCGAGCAGGCCAGAGGTGGATGAACGCAGTGCCCTTGTTTGGGTGTAGGGCCTGATCAGAGCCTGAAGGTACGGAGGTGCCGTTCCCCTCACAGCTCCGTAGGCAAGCACCATGGTCTTGTAGCGGATGCGAGCTTCAACTGGAAGCCAGTGGAGAGAGCGGAGGAGCGGGGTGACGTGAGAGAACTTGGGAAAGTTGAACACCAGACGGGCTGCGGCGTTCTGGATGAGTTGTAGGGGTTTAATGGCACAGGCAGGGAGCCCAGCCAACAGCGAGTTGCAGTAATCCAGACGGGAGATGACAAGTGCCTGGATTAGGACCTGCGCCGCTTCCTGCGTGAGGCAGGGTCGTACTCTGCGAATGTTGTAGAGCATGAACCTACAGGAACGGGTCACCGCCTTGATGTTAGTTGAGAATGACAGGGTGTTGTCCAGGATCACGCCAAGGTTCTTAGCACTCTGGGAGGAGGACACAATGGAGTTGTCAACCGTGATGGCGAGATCATGGAACGGGCAGTCCTTCCCCGGGAGGAAGAGCAGCTCCGTCTTGCCGAGGTTCAGCTTGAGGTGGTGATCCGTCATCCACACTGATATGTCTGCCAGACATGCAGAGATGCGATTCACCACCTGGTTATCAGAGGGGGGAAAGGAGAAGATTAATTGTGTGTCGTCTGCATAGCAATGATAGGAGAGACCATGTGAGGATATGACAGAGCCAAGTGACTTGGTGTATAGCGAGAATAGGAGAGGGCCTAGAACAGAGCCCTGGGGGACACCAGTGGTGAGAGCACGTGGTGCGGAGACAGATTCTCGCCACGCCACCTGGTAGGAGCGACCTGTCAGGTAGGACGCAATCCAAGCGTGGGCCGCGCCGGAGATGCCCAGCTCGGAGAGGGTGGAGAGGAGGATCTGATGGTTCACAGTATCAAAGGCAGCCGATAGGTCTAGAAGGATGAGAGCAGAGGAGAGAGAGTTAGCTTTAGCAGTGCGGAGCGCCTCCGTGACACAGAGAAGAGCAGTCTCAGTTGAATGACTAGTCTTGAAACCTGACTGATTTGGATCAAGAAGGTCATTCTGAGAGAGATAGCAGGAGAGCTGGCCAAGGACGGCACGTTCAAGAGTTTTGGAGAGAAAAGAAAGAAGGGATACTGGTCTGTAGTTGTTGACATCGGAGGGATCGAGTGTAGGTTTTTTCAGAAGGGGTGCAACTCTCGCTCTCTTGAAGACGGAAGGGACGTAGCCAGCGGTCAAGGATGAGTTGATGAGCGAGGTGAGGTAAGGGAGAAGGTCTCCGGAAATGGTCTGGAGAAGAGAGGAGGGGATAGGGTCAAGCGGGCAGGTTGTTGGGCGGCCGGCCGTCACAAGACGCGAGATTTCATCTGGAGAGAGAGGGGAGAAAGAGGTCAAAGCACAGGGTAGGGCAGTGTGAGCAGAACCAGCGGTGTCGTTTGACTTAGCAAACGAGGATCGGATGTCGTCGACCTTCTTTTCAAAATGGTTGACGAAGTCATCAGCAGAGAGGGAGGAGGGGGGAGGAGGGGGAGGAGGATTCAGGAGGGAGGAGAAGGTGGCAAAGAGCTTCCTAGGGTTAGAGGCAGATGCTTGGAATTTAGAGTGGTAGAAATTGGCTTTAGCAGCAGAGACAGAAGAGGAGAATGTAGAGAGGAGGGAGTGAAAGGATGCCAGGTCCGCAGGGAGGCGAGTTTTCCTCCATTTCCGCTCGGCTGCCCGGAGCCCTGTTCTGTGAGCTCGCAATGAGTCGTCGAGCCACGGAGCAGGAGGGGAGGACCGAGCCGGCCTGGAGGATAGGGGACATAGAGAGTCAAAGGATGCAGAAAGGGAGGAGAGGAGGGTTGAGGAGGCAGAATCAGGAGATAGGTTGGAGAAGGTTTGAGCAGAGGGAAGAGATGATAGGATGGAAGAGGAGAGAGTAGCGGGGGAGAGAGAGCGAAGGTTGGGACGGCGCGATACCATCCGAGTAGGGGCAGTGTGGGAAGTGTTGGATGAGAGCGAGAGGGAAAAGGATACAAGGTAGTGGTCGGAGACTTGGAGGGGAGTTGCAATGAGATTAGTGGAAGAACAGCATCTAGTAAAGATGAGGTCAAGCGTATTGCCTGCCTTGTGAGTAGGGGGGGAAGGTGAGAGGGTGAGGTCAAAAGAGGAGAGGAGTGGAAAGAAGGAGGCAGAGAGGAATGAGTCAAAGGTAGACGTGGGGAGGTTAAAGTCACCCAGAACTGTGAGAGGTGAGCCATCCTCAGGAAAGGAACTTATCAGGGCGTCAAGCTCATTGATGAACTCTCCAAGGGAACCTGGAGGGCGATAAATGATAAGGATGTTAAGCTTGAAAGGGCTGGTAACTGTGACAGCATGGAATTCAAAGGAGGCAATAGACAGATGGGTCAGGGGAGAAAGAGAGAATGTCCACTTGGGAGAGATGAGGATCCCAGTGCCACCACCCCGCTGACCAGAAGCTCTCGGGGTGTGCGAGAACACGTGGGCAGACGAGGAGAGAGCAGTAGGAGTAGCAGTGTTATCAGTGGTAATCCATGTTTCCGTCAGTGCCAAGAAGTCGAGGGACTGGAGGGAAGCATAGGCTGAGATGAACTCTGCCTTGTTGGCCGCAGATCGGCAGTTCCAGAGGCTGCCTGAGACCTGGAACTCCACGTGGGTCGTGCGCGCTGGGACCACCAGGTTAGAGTAGCAGCGGCCACGCGGTGTGAAGCGTTTGTATGGTCTGTGCAGAGAGGAGAGAACAGGGATAGACAGACACATAGTTGACAGGCTACAGAAGAGGCTACGCTAATGCAAAGGAGATTGGAATGACAAGTGGACTACACGTCTCGAATGTTCAGAAAGTTAAGCTTACGTTGCAAAAAATCTTATTGACTAAAATGATATAGTACTGCTGGCTGGTGAAATAGGCTAGCTAGCAGTGGCTGCGTTGTTGACTTTGTTTGAAAGTGTAGCTGGCTAGGTAACCTCTAACTGGCTAGGTAACCTCGACAATTACTCTAGACTACACAATTATCTTGGATACAAAGACGGCTATGTAGCCAGCTAAGATCAAACAAATCAAACTGTTGTACTGTAATGAAATGAAATGTAATACTACCTGTAATACTACCTGTGGAGCAAAGCGGAATGCAACTACTCGCTCCAAACCAAACCGGAAGTGCGTATCGTAGAGGGAGAGGCAATAGAAGTGTTATTTCTTGTATTATTGTCTTTTGTGTCTTTAGAGGACTGCTTCACCTTAATGTCCCCTTTCCCTTTTCTTCTGTCCTTATTTTGTCCCACTTTGTCCCTTCTTTGTCCCTTCTTCTCTTCTGCCAACTAGACACTCCTTGTTAGCTAGCTAGCTTCTTTCAGGAATGTCCCTAGCAACTGCCTAGCAACAGGTAAACAACTTAGCTAGCTAAGAAAACGGTATAATTTTATGAAAAATTGTTACTTTTTCAAAAGCCTTTCTTCTTTGTTTGCTGCTTGTTTGGTCTCCTATTCAGTTTGCAGTTTTCTTTTGATTTTTTTTCGATGTACTTTACTCTAAAAAAACATTTAAATTTCAATATTTGTAGGAGCTCATCTTTTCAGCTGCTGCTGCTTAATTATATACCTCTACAGACCGGAAAGGAAATCACACTACAAACTATCACCCTCAGGCACTTAAGGAAATCATGAATGTCATGGATATATTGGAATTAGTGGATATATGGAGACTTAAATACCCTGATTTAGTGAGATATACATGGCGGAGGCTGAATCAAGCTAGTCGTCTTGACTACTTTCTTATACCATTCTCTCTGGCACCAAAAGTTAAAAAAGTGTTGATAGGGGACAGAATGCGGTCGGATCATCACATAATTGGCATATATATTTCTCTTACAGAATTTCCACGTGGGCGAGGATATTGGAAATTTAATCAAAGTCTACTAGATGATAAATTGTTTAGAACTAGGACAGAAGATTTTATAACTGACTTTTTCAGACATAACATAGGTACAGCAGATCCCCTTATTGTATGGGACACTTTTAAGTGTGCCTTTAGAGGCCATGCAATTCAGTACTCATCTATAAAACAAAGGGAATTTAGATCAAAAGAGTCCATATTAACAAAGGAAATTGAAGGACTAACAGTACAGTTAGATAGCAATAAAAACGGTACCATAGAGGCACAGAATAAGTTAGAGGAAAAACAAAAAGAAATGGAGGAACTTATTCAAGAAAGATCCAGTGTAATATATTATAAAAATAAAGCGAACTGGATGGAATATGGGGAAAAATGCACCAAATTCTTTTTCAATCTTCAATATAGAAATGCTACCAAAAAAAATTTATTAAAACTTGTTACAAATGATGGAGTCACGCATGATTCACCAAATGATATTTTGAAAGAGGAAGTAAAGTACTTTAAGAATATGTTTTCATTTCAGGCTCCTCCATCTCCACTAACTGAAACTAATTGTATGGATTTTTTTCCTATTAATAATGTAAAATTAACATCTGTACAGAAAGACTCATGTGAAGGCCAAATTACAGAGGAGGAACTGCTTGATGCAATTGGGGCCTTTAAGGATGGGAAAACTCCAGGGCTGGATGGCATACCAGTGGAAGTATACAAAACTTTTTTTGATATACTCAAAGGACCATTATTAGCTTGTTTTAACCACTCCTATATAAATGGTAGATTATCAGACACGCAACAAGAAGGTCTGATATCGTTATTACTGAAACAGGACCCAAGTGGTATATATACAGATCCAGTCCAATTAAAAAATTGGAGACCTCTTACACTTCAGTGTTGTGATGCAAAAATCCTAGCAAAATGCTTGGCGCATAGAATAAAAAAAGTTTTGTCAGATATTATTCATCCTAATCAGACAGGTTTTTTACATGGACGATACATTGGAGATAATATAAGGCAAGTACTGGAAACAATAGAACACTATGAAATATCGGGGACACCAGGTCTGGTTTTCATAGCTGATTTTGAAAAGGCTTTTGATAAAGTACGACTGGAGTTTATATATAAATGCCTAGAATATTTCAATTTTGGGGAATCTCTTATAAAATGGGTTAAAATTATGTATAGTAACCCTAGGTGTAAAATAGTAAATAATGGCTACATCTCAGAAAATTTTAAACTATCTAGAGGAGTAAAACAAGGTTGTCCACTATCGGCATATCTATTTATTATTGCCATCGAAATGTTAGCTGTTAAAATTAGATCAAACATTAATATTAATGGATTAGAAATCCGTGGCTTAAAAACTAAGGTGTCATTGTACGCTGATGATTCATGTTTTCTTTTAAAACCACAACTAGAGTCTCTCCACGGCCTCATAGAGGATCTAGATACCTTTGCTATCCTCTCTGGATTAAAACCAAATTATGATAAATGTACCATATTACGTATTGGATCACTAAAAAATACACATTTTATATTGCCATGTAGTTTACCAATTAAATGGTCTGACGGAGATGTGGACATACTCGGTATAAAAATCCCAAAAGAAAGAAATGATCTCACTCCAATAAATTTTTATAGAAAGTTAGCAAAAATAGATAAGATCTTGCTACCATGGAAAGGAAAATACCTGTCTATTTGTGGAAAAATCACCCTGATTAACTCTTTAGTCATATCACAGTTTACCTATTTGCTTATGGTTTTGCCTACACCTAGTGACCTGCTTTTTAAATTATATGAACAAAAAATATTCCATTTTATTTGGAACGGCAAGCCAGATAAGATTAAAAGGGCCTATTTATATAACGAATATGAATTCGGAGGGCAGAAATTATTAAATATTAAAGCATTAGACCTCTCACTAAAGGCATCAGTCATACAAAAGTTATACTTAAATCCAAACTGGTTCTCTAGTAAATTGGTACGAATGTCTCATCCTATGTTCAAGAAGGGCCTTTTTCCCTTTATTCAGCTTACACCTGCTCACTTTCGGTTGTTTGAAAAGGAAATAATCTCCAAAATATCCTTATTTTTTAAACAAGCCTTAGAAAGTTGGTTGCAATTTCAGTTTAATCCACCTGAAAGGACTGAACAAATAGTACAACAAATATTGTGGTTAAATTCAAATATAGTAATTGATAAAAAAACTGTATTTATCGAAGAAATGTTTAAAAAAGGTATAATTTTTGTGAATGATATCATAAATAGGACTGGTGGAGTTATGTCACACATGCAGCTAACACAGACATATGGAAATGTCTGCTCTACCCAAAATTACAACCAATTAATTGCAGCATTACCACAAAAATGGAAGAGGCAAGTAGAAGGGGAAAAAGTAAGGAACTTGTATGTCGGCCCTGTATTAAAGAACATAAATGGTTAAAGAAAAGTGTGATAAATAAAAACATATACCAATTTCATTTAAGGACCAAAAAACTGACAGCTGTGCCATATAAATTGCAAAATAGTTGGGAAGAGATTTTCGATGTACCCATTCCATGGCACATGGTTTATGAATTGATACGCAAAACAACGCCGGATTCAAAACTTCGAATTTTTCAATTTAAATTACTGTACAAAATTCTTGCAACCAATAGAATGTTATATATATGGGGTATACAATCTTCCCAGCTCTGCAGATTCTGTTGTGAGGAGGCAGAGTCATTAGATCATTTATTTTGGTATTGTCCATATGTAGCTCGTTTTTGGTCACAAGTCCAGGAATGGCTGAAGAATTGCAACATTTGCCTAGAACTAACGCTACAGATAGCAATACTGGGGGATTTGAAAAGCCATAGTCAATCAATCAATAATATAATAATTATTTTAGCAAAAATGTTTATTTTTAATTTACAATCTGTAGAAGCTATGAGAATAGGAAGGTTCAAATCTTTTGTGAAGCATCACAGCACAGTTGAAAAATATATGGCAAATAAAAATCCGAAATGGATGATGTTGGAAGATAGATGGGAAGGGTTGAGTGGAACTGAAGGGTGGGACTAATAACAAGATAAACAATGTAGGGCATACGGGATCTGTGAAATGTGTATAGGTGCGGAGCTTTTGTGAAATAGCACAGTTACAAGTGGAAATAAAATTGGATGGACAACAGAAATAGAGGAAGGACTAAGAACAAACAAGAGAGAACTATTATAAAGTAGACTGTGTCTGTAAAATAGGTATAAGATGTATAAATTGAAGGTAAAAGCAGAAGTGTTTATTAGTTTACTCCAATTGGGGGAGCGGTGGTAGGGTTGCGGGGAATAATAATAAAGGTATATTCTTTAAAAAAGTATGTATGTCTATATAGGTATGTGTATGTATATATATGTATATGTATGCATGCATGTATGGATATATATATTTACCCCAAAAAATATGGGGGATTGGAAATGATGCAGACAATTACATTGGAAGCAACATTCTTTCCGCAATATTAAGCTGATCCATCCCCCTAAAAAAAAAAAAAAAAAAAAAAAAAATAAAGAAATACAAAAAAAAAAAAGGTGTTGGTCCCATGTTTCATGAGCTGAAATAAAAGATCCCAGAAATTTGCCAAATGCACAAAAGCTTATTTCTCTCAAATTTTGTGCACAAATTTGTTTACATCCCTGTGAGCATTTCTCCTTTTCCAAGATAATGTGTGGCATAATGTGATAATGTGTGGCAAAATCTGATTAAACAGCATGATCATTAAACAGGTGCACCTTGTACTGGGAACAATAAAAGGCCACTTTAAAATGTGCGGTTTTGTCACACAACACAATGCCACAGATGTCTCAAGTTTTGAGGGAGCGTGCAATTGGGATGCTGACAGAGAATTTAATGTTCATTTCTCTACCATAAGCCTCCTCTAACTTCATTTTAGAGAATTTATCCAACCAGCCTCATAACCGCAGACCACGTGTAACCATGCCAGCCCAGGACCTCCACATCCGGCTTTATCTCCTGCGGGATCGTCTGGGACCAGACACCCGGACAGCTGATGAAACTGAGGAGTATTACTGTCTGTAGTAAAGCCCTGTTGTGGGGAAAAACTCATTCTGATGGCTGCGCCCATGCCCAGTCATGTGAAATCCATAGATTAGGGCCTAGTGAATTTATTTCCTTAACTCAGTCCTTCATTTCCTTAACTCAGTTAAATCGTTGAAATTGTTTGCATTTTGATTTTATATTTTTGTTCAGTATACTTTGAAACAAAAGTATACACCTCACACACATGGTTAAGCGCTTAACAAAGAAGACACCTGTACCATGTCAGATATAGAGTTGAAAGGTATTACATTTTGAGTTTGCATCCAATATTACACTTTATATCACAGAAGACTGAAATATAACAAAACAGTTTGACATAGAAATACAGAATTGCGTCGTTTTTGTTTTAAATAATGAAAAATCTTATTAACATTCTACCCATGAAAGGCGATTTGGTCATTTGACCGCATGAAAAGGTTACTGTATGATTCAGCGCGTCCGTTTCCAAGTTAGATTTTCTCCATTAAATCCAGCCAGAAAGGAGCTTTTTCATTGGCTAGGGTCTCAGAGGATAGGTGATTAGCATCAGACAGACACTCTCCAACAGAAAATTATAGGAGGGTGTTGCACAGTAAGTCTGAAAGCCTTGGGCCTTACTCTACTCTGTATGTAGTAAGGTTAGTGCTCTTAAAGAGTCTCATGTATCAGAGAGGAGAGTAAAATCTGTATTATACGTCAACTCTAAAACCCATTCTTCATTGGCAATGCCAAGAAGTAAGCTAGATGGTCTGTTGTTTGACAGAGACAAAAGAGAGAGACTGAGACAGAGATGGAGACATACTGTCATCAGTTGGATAAAGAGTTCAGTGGATCCTGGTTGCTCTGCTCTCTCTCAAACACATTTTCTCTCTGATCCAGTTCAAATGACCTGTGTAGAGACTTTTGCCTCTGAGATTGGAGTTCCTGGTGATCAGTTAGCAGACAGACGAGAGACCGACAGACACTGGAGTCAACACATTTTTGGCACCTTGACTCACTTTACCTTCATACAGTATCTAGTGTGTTGAATACTTACAGGAATTATGGTCTAACTCACACTAAGACTCAGTTCGATCTGCTGCCACGTAGCTGGGGAGTGCAGCCAGAGAGTTATCATATGGAGGCTAGCTACTGTACTGTATGTTATTGCACCTGAACCAGCTGGCCTAGCCTGACCTCTGCCTCCCCACAACATATTGACAGACTTTGAACATCACCCTCTGCCACAAACATAATTAACACAGATCAGCCTAAAGTGTTCATATGAATACTACAGAGGAAGGACTACTATTACCGTACCTTTACTCTGTCTTAGAAATGAGGAGTGAAACGTAAGAAAAACTTTGTGTGTCTGAGCGTGTTGGCCTTATCAACTCCAGGCGGTCTCATCTGTGTTGAAGAGTGAATCACAAAACTCTTCATCTCCCTGACAGCTTTTTGTGTGTGTGTGTCTGTGTCTGTGTCTGTGTCTGTGTCTGTGTGGTTGGGAGGAAGCCTCCCTTCATCATCGTGGGCTGTGCCCCATCGGAGAGGCAGCAGTCTGGGACAGAGAGTACTGTGATGGCCCTGGAGAGAGATCTAGGTGTGCGTGCAGAGAGGGACGGGAGGGTGTGGACGGTAGTTAGGGCATCATCTGGAGTTGGGCACATCCCTGACACACCACTTTACTTCCAATTGGGACAGCCAATCAGCTGTAGGATGAGTAGCAGGGTGTCTCTAGGCTTGTGGCAGAGCTGTATGGCAAAGTCATCTGCTGTGTTCTTGTTATGCCAAACATATATGGCATCGAGTGACAAATGGCTTGGCAAATGCACAGTACAGATCTGAGACCAGGTATATCTGTGATCTTGGTTGAAGTTGCCCGTACACACAGACAGGCAACTTCAACCAAGATCACAGATATACCTGGTCTCAGATCTGTACTGTGCATTTGCCAAACCATTTGTCACTCGATGCCATATATGTTTGGCATAAGTAATTAATTAGCATTTTATTGCATGACAAAAGTATTTGATACATCAGAAAAGCAGACTTAATATTTGGTACAGAAACCTTTGTTTGCAATTACAGAGATCATATGTTTCCTGTAGTTCTTGACCAGGTTTGCACACACTGCAGCAGGGATTTTGGCCCACTCCTCCATACAGACCTTCTCCAGATCCTTCAGGTTTCGGGGCTGTCGCTGGGCAATACGGACTTTCAGCTCCCTCCAAAGATTTTCTATAGGGTTCAGGTCTGGAGACTGGCTAGGCCACTCCAGGACCTTGAGATGCTTCTTACGGAGCCACTCCTTAGTTGCCCTGGCTGTGTGTTTCGGGTCGTTGTCATGCTGGAAGACCCAGCCACGACCCATCTTCAATGCTCTTACTGAGGGAAGGAGGTTGTTGGCCAAGATCTCGCGATACATGGCCCCATCCATCCTCCCCTCAATACGGTGCAGTCGTCCTGTCCCCTTTGCAGAAAAGCATCCCCAAAGAATGATGTTTCCACCTCCATGCTTCACGGTTGGGATGGTGTTCTTGGGGTTGTACTCATCCTTCTTCTTCTTCCAAACACGGCGAGTGGAGTTTAGACCAAAAAAGCTCTATTTTGTCTCATCAGACCACATGACCTTCTCCCATTCCTCCTCTGGATCATCCAGATGGTCATTGGCAAACTTCAGACAGGCCTGGACATGCGCTGGCTTGAGCAGGGGGACCTTGCGTGCGCTGCAGGATTTTAATCCATGACGGCGTAGTGTGTTACTAATGGTTTTCTTTGAGACTGTGGTCCCAGCTCTCTTCAGGTCATTGACCAGGTCCTGCCGTGTAGTTCTGGGCTGATCCCTCACCTTCCTCATGATCATTGATGCCCCACGAGGTGAGATCTTGCATGGAGCCCCAGACCGAGGGTGATTGACCGTCATCTTCAACTTCTTCCATTTTCTAATAATTGCGCCAACAGTTGTTGCCTTCTCACCAAGCGGCTTGCCTATTGTCCTGTAGCCCATCCCAGCCTTGTGCAGGTCTACAATTATATCCCTGATGTCCTTACACAGCTCTCTGGTCTTGGCCATTGTGGCGAGGTTGGAGTCTGTTTGATTGAGTGTGTGGACAGGTGTCTTTTATACAGGTAACGAGTTCAAACAGGTGCAGTTAATACAGGTAATGAGTGGAGAACAGGAGGGCTTCTTAAAGAAAAACTAACAGGTCTGTGAGAGCCGGAATTCTTACTGGTTGGTAGGTGATCAAATACTTATGTCATGCAATAAAATGTAAATTAATTACATAAAAATCATACAATGTGATTTTCTGGATTTTTATTTTAGATTCCGTCTCTCACAGTTGAAGTGTACCTATGATAAAAAATTACAGACCTCTACATGCTTTGTAAGTAGGAAAACCTGCAAAATCGGCAGTGTATCAAATACTTGTTCTCCCCACTGTATATAGGATCAGGTTACACTTCACAAATCCACTTTAACCATTGGGGGAAATGCTAAACTGACCTTAGATCTTCCAACTCCTATCTTTGCTGCCCAGAGCTAGAGCCTCTGTGTTTTGAATAAAAGTCAGTGAAAAGCTTCAAAACATCAGTTTTGGTCATAAGTTAACCATAGTGCTCCACCTAGGCTTAGGTAGTGCTGCTACAATATGGCTCTGCTCTGCACTAACACGGAAGCTTATAAGAGATCCCGCTGTGCCCTTCGACGAATCATCATACAGGCAAAGTGTCAATACAGGACTAAGATTGAATCATACTACACCGGCTCCGACGCTCGTCGGATGTGGTAATACTTGCAAATCATTACAGACTACAAAGGGAAGCACAGCCGAGAGTTGCCCAGTGACACAAGCCTACCAGACGAGCAAAATAACTTCTGTGCTCGCTTCGAGGCAAATAACACTGAAACATGCATGAGAGCACCAGGTGTTCCGGACGACTGTGTGATCACGCTCTCCACAGCCGATGTGAGTAAGACCTTTAAACAGGTCAACATTCACAAGGCCGCAGGGCCAGACTAATTACCAGGACATGTACAGCGAGCATGCGCTGACCAACTGGCAAGTGTCTTCACTGACATTTTCAACCTCTCCCTGTCTGAGTATGTAATAGCAACATGTTTTAAGCAGACCACCATAGTCCCTGTGCCCAGGAACACTAAGGTAACCTGCCTAAATGACTACCAACCCGTAGCACTCACGTTGCATACTGCCCTAACAGATCCACAGATGATGCAATCTCTATTGCACTCCACACTGCCCTTTCACACCTGGACAAAAGAAACACCTATGTGAGAATGATATTCATTGACTACAGCTCAGCGTTCAACACCATAGTGCCCTCAAAGCTCATCAATAAGCTAAGGACCATGGGACGAAACACCTCCCTCTGCAACTGGATCCTGGACTTCCTGACGGGCCGCCCCCAGGTGGTAAGGGTAGGTAACAACACTTCCACCACGCTGATCCTCAACACAGGGGCCCCTCAGGGGTGCATGTTCAGTCCCCTCCTGTACTCCCTGTTCACTCATGACTGCATGACTGAAACACCATCATTAAGTTGTAAGTCGCTCTGGATAAGAGCGTCTGCTAAATGACTTAAATGTAAATGTAAATGTAAGTTTGCCGATGACACAACAGTGGTAGGCCTGATCACCGACAACAACGAGACAGGCTATAGGGAGGAGGTCAGAGATCTGGCCGTGTGGTGCCAGGACAACAACCTCTCCCTCAACATGATCAAGACAAAGGAGATGGTTGTGGACTACAGGAAAAGGAGGACCGGGCACGCCCCCATAGGGTAGTGTGTATGGCCCAGTACATCACTGGGGCCAAGCTTCCTGCCATCCAGGACCTCTATACCAGGCAATGTCAGAAGAAGGCCCTAAAAATTGTCAAAGACTCCAGCCACTCTAGTCATAGACTGTTCTCTCTGCTACTCCACGGCAAGCGGTACCGGAGCACCAAGTCTATGTCAAAGAGACTTCTAAACATGTCCAACCCCCAAACCATAAGACTCCTGAACATCTAATCAAATGGCTATCCAGACTATTGCCCCCCCACCCCCTTTACGCCGCTGCTACTCTCAGTTATTATCTATGCATAGTCACTTTAATAACTCTACCTACATGTGCATACTACCGCAATTACCTCAACTAACCGGTGCCCCCACACATTGACTCTGTACCGGTACCCCCTGTATATAGACTCTCTATTTTTACTTTACTGCTGCATTTAACTACTTGTTACTTCATTTCTTATTCTTATTCGTATTTTTTAAACTGCATTGTTGGTTAGGGGCTTGTAAGTAAACATTTGACTGTAAGGTTGTATACCTGTTGTATTCGGAGCATGTGTCTAATAAAATTTGATTTGATTTATCCAGCCTTGATTATGAGTGTAGAAGTGAGTATATGAAAGCACCTGGAAGACTGTCTTCTTGCTGTGGAACACTTACCATTGAGAGATATTACAGTCCCCCAACTGTATTCCTGTTTTGGTATAGCACTGTATATGTAAGGGGTGCATGACTGGCTGCATGGAAGTCAGGCACAAGAGAGCAGAACTGGGTAATAACCGCAGCAGATTAATATGCAAAACCAATGGCACCCAGAACAACAAAATATGGGTACAAAATAACCCGCCGCGAACCAGTCAGAGTGCACAAACACTTTAAAACAAACAATTTCACACACAGACATGGGGGGAATAGAGGGTTAAATACACGACAAGTAATGAGGGAATGTTAACCAGGTGTGTGGGAAAACAAGACAAAACAAATGGAAAATGAAAGGTGGATCGGCGATGGCTAGAAGACCGGTGACGTCGACCGCCGAACGCCGCCCGAACAAGGAGAGGAACCGACTTCGGCGGAAGTCGTGACAATATAGCAATCCCCTCAATGGCTCAATTGACTTTTGATTCATAATCATATTGCCAGGAGGAAATACATTAGAATGCGTGGGCCACGGTTTATGTACCCAAGGGCCATGCCAGTTACCAGGCTGAAAATGAAGTCATAAGTCGTCGACCTCACCCAAGGGTGGACAGTAGTGTAGAGAGCCAATGGGGGTAAGGGCAGAGAAGGGAGATGATGTGCGATTCATTGACGTGTGTAATGGGAAAAAAGCAGTGGGCCGCTGCAGCTATGTGATATCAGAAGAGCTCTGTCTTTTTCACTGTCTCCTCTCACTCTCTCTCTCCCACACACACTCAAACAGATACATGCTCACTTATGCTCCCTACTCACCCAAGATTGGATGTAATTATTGTGGCTCCTTTCATCTTCATTTTAAGTAGTGGACCAAACCTTCATGGTTTTACCATGTTATTGTCACAGCTAGCCCATGTGTTGACCTCCTCTAAAAAGGTAGTGTTACAGAAAGCTTGGTTTTACCAGCAGCTTTTGAAAGAGAGTCGTTTTGTGTTTATAACTTGTTAATACAAGAGACACAGGTTCTCATGCATGACTGTGTGTTTGGCCCCTAGGAAGTATCATCCATGGGAACATCAGACCTAGTAGGAGCAGTGCACAGCATCTTTGTTACTTCCACACAGTGTCTGGCTGTTATTATGTTATGTTAATGGTGGCATTGTCATGGATCCTCCACTAGAGTCCTGTGTTCCTCCGCTCAGCACACACACTGCCGTGCAGGTCTCTGCACGGAATGTGATGATGTCACTGGATTCCTACCACACCGTACCACAATTCTAGACTATCTTCTCTCCCTTTCTCTCCTTCCCCAATGACAATGGTCCAAAAATACGGACCATCCATTCTCAGTTTTTTCTCTTTCCTTCTCTCTCTGTCTGAATCTGTGTAAAGCTACATAGTGAGTGATGTGTGTAGGTTTGAAATATTCAGCTGAGTTGGATTTTGGAGGAAATCCAATATGACACCCAGATCCCCCCCATGTCAGCGGATTCACCTTCTACTCACACTCAGCATGGAGGTGTATTGACAGTAGAATGGGTCCCTCTGTCTGAAGGTTTTCTCATGGTCCAGCCTATTATTTTGCTTCCCTCTCGTTTGCTCTCTGTTGCTTTTCTCTCTCTCTCTCTCTCTCTCTCTCTCTCTCTCTCTCTCTCTCTCTCTCTCTCTCTCTCTCTCTCTCTCTCTCTCTCTCTCTCTCTCTCTCTCTCTCTCTCGCTCTTCCCTTTCCACCCACATCTTTGATGTTTTCACGTCCCAGGTGACTTAGTGTTGTTGTGCCCTTGAGCCAGATCTCTGCAGTACATATCTTGCTCCTCTGGTGGCTTTTCTACACAAGTCCTCCACATGGATTTTCCTGCTGGATGGCTTCTATATTTTTACATTTAGATGTTGTGATGTTTTATCCTATAGCCTTAGACTATCTTATCATTTTCTATAACTTGGTTTCATGTTTGTTTAGCCAAGGGGTAAAGCGGTCCCTGAGGAACAAATACTATAACTTTTTTTAGAATTCGGTAACTGACTTTCTGGAAGATCACACTGGTAGAGCTTTTATTAAGCGAATGTGCTTTTGCTGTGAGATTCATTTAATGTCAACTCATTTGGAACACTCATAGTTTGTCTGGTCTCAGAAGACCCATGCTGAGCTGCTACTAAGAGCTGTACAATACCAAGAAAACAGTCTTTGCTTCTTAGCTCTGCATGCTGTTATACAGTACATGCTCTCAATTCGCTCTGAAGGCAGACCCTCTTTAGTCATGTGTTATCTGTGTTCAACACACCAAAGGCCACCAGTTAATAAAAAATAATTTAAAAAAAGGCAATGTTCTGTTTTTGGCCTTTGATAGCCTTAAAAAAGGGGTGTGCGTCATGTGATTTTATTGATCATTATTGCATGATTTTCTATGTAATTTGATCAGACAGGCTACAGTACATTGAAATCATATGACATGATACTTCATGTTGTCTTCAAAGCCCCTGTGCAGAGTTGATTCGCTTGTGTAGTGGTTGTTGATTAACAGTGTGTGAGTGTGTGTGTGAGCATTTTTTGCAAGTGGGCTTGACTCTCTTCCTCCTCCACTGTAACCTCACGTGTTGCCTTGGTAACAGCCCCGTTCCAAAGCGGATGCTGTTACTGGGAAGGACCTGTGATCTACCAGTCACGTGTTCCAGCTGACTGTTCCATGGCACATCACGGTGCGTCACTCACTCCACTGTGTGCTTTTGAAGTAGACATTGTACTTACCCAGAATGCAAAGGAGGCTATTCCTCTGGAGCTGTGACAGCCAATGACAACCCAGCTTGGACGTGTGTGTGTGTGTGTGTGTGTGTGTGTGTGTGTGTGTGTGTGTGTGTGTGTGTGTGTGTGTGTGTGTGTGTGTGTGTGTGTGTGTGTGTGTGTGTGTGTGTGTGTGTGTGTGTGCGTGCGTGCGTGCGTGCGTGCGTGCGTGCGTGCGTGCGTGCGTGCGTGTCTGGGGACGTGTTTTGTCTGCAGAGTTGGCAGAACAAAGACTTGCTGGCCTATAAATAGTTGCCTCTTGTCTCATGTTGATGAACTGTGTCTGTCGTATCTCCAAATACCAGAGGCAGTCCAACAAAATCACATTTGAGAGAAGAACAAGCTATTTTGAAAAAAAGGGGTACATTTCCCAATCTTGGAGCTTTGCACTGACACATAGTAATACAATAGTGATGAATTACAGAAAAAATAATGTTCAAAGCATAAACAAAACCAAGAATCACTGTTTTCAGGATCAATATTGAGGCGTCAGTGTCTATAATATGGTGACGGGGGGAGGGTGTGTGCAATGCCGTCCGAAAGGGATAGAGATCGACTGGGGGGGGGGGGGGTTCATGCCAGATAGTGGGACCAAGGCTGTCTCCTGTCTGATCTATGCGGGGCGTGTGTTAAGGGGGGTGGATGTGGGAGGGTGGGGTGTCCTTAATACCGGAGGGAAAGTCCCCTTAATCCCTCCTCAAACTGTCCCCATTGACTAGTTGTGCCCCCCGAAATAGCGTCTGGCGGCATTGTTGTGCCCTGCAGGTCCCCACCAGCCCTCCACCTCCCTGTTGTTTGGATAGGAAGCCCCCTTATACACACACATACAGACATGTGCACACACACGCAACACACACGTGCATGCATATACACAAACACCACACACACACTCCCTTTGTGGGGGAAAAGAGCTGATAAGCAGGATGACAATAAATAGTCTCGTGCTGGCAGTGACGGGGGGAGGGAGAGAGAGAGACAGAAGGAGGGAGAGAGAACGACAGAGTGAGGAGAGTGGGATGACATGGTTGACCCCTTTTAGCAAAAGTATTTGTTTCAGCTGCTATTTTCAGTGTCCCCCTCCCTCCCTATCCTTGGATATCACGATTACATTTTCCCCCCTCCCCCCTCTGAGAGAGCGTGAGTGAGAGACGGGGGAGGAAGTTCTATCTACTAGTATGGTAAGTCAGGGTGTTCTCCCTGTCCTAGACCCTGCCATCTCTAGGGACCTTTCTGAGTGATCTCTGGGAGATCTGGGATGACATAAAGAGTGGGCAAGAGGGAGGGAGAGGGAGAAAAGGATTTGGCATTTTGTATGTCGGAGACAGACAAACACTTACAGAGGGGATTGTTTACTTCTCTTGGAAGGTTAGATACAGAAGCTAACCTCTCTTCCTCTTCACCTCTCTGCCTCCATCCCTTCATTGCGTGGAGCATCAAGGAAGCGTTATTTTGGGTGTCCTGCTGGGTTGGGATTTGTTATTTTTTTGCCTTGGTCACCTGACATAATGGCATCTTGCTCTTCCCTGTCCCTCTCCCTGTGCTGTGCTGTGTACTGAGTGTGGTTTTGCTTGGAACAGAGCTAATTGAGAGCTCAGGTTTCACTCCTGAACTGCAGAGAGAGAGGGGGAAACATGGCTGTGGAAGAGGCAGCAGACTTCCTGACAATAGTAAGTGTTCCCTGGAATTGTTTCAATGTTTTGTATCACTACTCTGCCTTGTGAGGAGTTGTGAAAGGGGATTGTGGTGAGGAGTTAGTATGGTGTTTCGATTTGATTTGATATCCTGGACTGTGAAGAGCTCAGAGGTCACCAGTCCCTATAGTATAGCCATGTGGTGCAGCGTAGTGCATGGACGCAGGATGGTTACGTGACACAAACATGTAGCTATCTGTGTTGGAGAGGCTGGTTCTCCTACTACAGAGGACAATTTGTTTGTTTGGCATAAGGGCATAAGGGAATAACACTGGTGGCAATATGGGCTTTGTAATTTCCAGTATGTGTTTGCACTAGAGCGAACTATCTAAAGGATGCTCTTTGTCAGGGATCCAGCGCAAACCAGCTGACCTTGACAGGTAATGTGATAAGGGAAAATCAGATGTGCAGCGTAGAGCATCCTGCTGCTTGCACAGGGAATTTCTTAAGGCTTTGTGGATGGCTTGAATTTGGTGGATAATCTCTCCACTGATAATTGTCCTCTGATCTGCTATACAAGTGTGTGTGTGTGTGTGTGTGTGTGTGTGTGTGTGTGTGTGTGTGTGTGTGTGTGTGTGTGTGTGTGTGTGTGTGTGTGTGTGTGTGTGTGTGTGTGTGTGTGTGTGTGTGTGTGTGTGTGTGTGTGTGTGTGTGTGTGTGTGTGCACGCAAACCATTGTAGCACTGACCTAGAGATAACTTCTTTCCCTTCCCTATATTTAGTCCCTGGGTGTGGGCTCTCATATCTAGATGTATATAGTTGTATAAGAGTTATAGCATGTTGAACTCCCGAGTGACGCAGTGGTCTTTGGCAATGCATCGCCGTGCTAGAGGCTTCACTACAGACCCGGGTTCGATCCCGGGTTGTATCACAACCGGCCTTGATTGGGAGTCCCATAGGGCGGTGCACAATTGGCCCAGCGTTGTCCGGGTTAGGGGAGTGTTTGGCCGGGGTGGTTTACTTAGCTTACCGCGCTCTAGCAACTCCTTGTGGCATGCCAGGCACCTGCAGGCTGACCCCATCGTCAGTTGAACAGTGTTTCCTCCAACACATTGGTGCGGCTGGCTTCCAGGGTTAAGTGGGCGGGTGTTAAGAAGCGTGATTTGGAGGTTCATGTTTCGGAGGTCGCATGACTCGACCTTCGCCTCCCGAGCCCCGTTGGAAAGTTGCAGCGATGAGACAAGATCGAAATTTGGGCGAAAAAGGGGGTAAAATACAACAACAATATAGTGCCTTCGGAAACTATTCAGACCCCTTGACTTTTTCCACATTTTGTTACGTTACAGCCTTATTCTTTTCTTAGAAAAAAAAGAAACGTCCCTATTTCAGGACCCTGTCTTTCAAAGATAATTCATAAAAATCCACAGATTCACAGATCTTCATTGTAAAGGGTTTAAACACTTTTTTCCCATGCTCGTTAAGTGAACCATAAACAATTAATGAACATGCACCTGTGGAACGGTCGTTAAGACACTAACATCTTACAGACGGTAGGCAATTAAGGTCACAGTTATGAAAGCTTAGGACACTAAAGAGGCCTTTCTACTGACTCTGAAAACACCAAAAGAAAGATGCCCAGGGTCACTGCTCATCTGCGTGAACGTGCCTTAGGCATGCTGCAAGGAGGCATGAGGAATGCAGATGTGGCCAGGGAAATAAATTGCAATGTCCGTGCTGTGAGACGCCTAAGACAGCGCTACAGGGAGTCAAGACGGACAGCTGATCGTCCTCGCAGTGGCAGACCACGTGTAGCAACACCTGCACAGGATCGGTACATCCGAACATCACACCTGCGGGACAGGTACAGGATGGCAACAACAACTGCCCGAGTTACACCAGGAACGCCCAATCCCTCCATCAGTGCTCAGACTGTCCGCAATAGGCTGAGAGAGGCTGGACTGAGGGCTTGTAGGCCTGTGGTAAGGCAGGTCCTCGCCTATGGGCACAAACCCACCGTCGCTGGACCAGACAGGACTGGCAAAAAGTGCTCTTCACTGAGGAGTCACAGTTTTGTCTCACCACAGGTGATGGTCGGATTCGTGTTTATCGTCGAAGGAATGAGCGTTACACCGTGGCCTGTACTCTGGAGCGGAATCGATTTGGAGGTGCAGGGTCCGTCATGGTCTGGGGTGTTGTGTCACAGCATCATCGGACTGAGCTTGTTGTCATTGCAGGCAATCTCAATGCTGTGCGTTACAGGGAAGACATCCTCCTCTCTCATGTGGTACCCTTCCTGCAGGCTCATCCTGACATGACCCTCCAGCATGACAATGCAACCAGCCATACTGCTCATTCTGTGCGTGATTTCCTGCAAGACAGGAATGTCAGTGTTCTGCCATGGCCAGCGAAGAGCCCGGATCTCAATCCCATTGAGCACATCTGGGACCTGTTGGATCAGAGGGTGGGGGCTAGGGCCATTCCCCCCAGAAATGTCCTAGAACTTGCAGGTGCCTTGGTGGAAGAGTGGGGTAACATCTCACAGCAAGAACTGGCAAATCTGGTGCAGTCCATGAGGAGGAGATGCACTGCAGTACTTAATGCAGCTCGTGGCCACACCAGACACTGACTGTTACTTTCCCCCTTTGTTCAAGGACACATTATTTCCATTTCTATTAGTCACATGTCTGTGGAACTTGTTCAGTTTATGTCTCAGTTGTTGAATCTTGTAATGTTCATACAAATATTTACACATGTTAAGTTTGCTGAAAATAAACGCAGTTGACAGTGAGAGGATGTTTCTTTTTTTGCTGAGTTTACACACAATACCCCATAATGACAAAGCAAAACACAGGTTTTAATTTTTTTGCAAATGTATATATACATTTTTACATACCTGATTTACATAAGTATTCAGACCCTTTGCTATGAGACTCGAAGTTGAGCTCAGGTGCATCCTGCTTCCATTGATAATCCTTAAGATGTTTCTAAAACTTAATTGGAGTCCACCTGTGTCTATATAAGGTCCCACAGGAAATGTCTGTAGAGCTCCGAGACATGATTGTGTCACGGCACAGATCAGGGGAATGGTATCAAAACATTTCTGCAGCATTGAAGGTCCCCAAGAACACAGTGGCCTCCATCATTCTTGAATGGTATAAGTTTGGAACCTCCAAGACTCTTCCTAGAGCTGGCCGCCCGGCCAAACTGAGCAAACGGGGAGAAGGGCCTTGGTCAGGGAGGTGACCAAGAAACCGATGGTCACTTTGACAGAGATCCAGAGTTCCTCTGTGGAGATGGGAGAGCCTTCCAGAAGGAAAACCATCTCTGCAGCACTCCACCAATCAGCCCTTTATGGTAGAGTGGCCAGACGGAATCCACTCCTCAGTAAAAGGCATATGACAGCCCGCTTGGAGTTTTCCAAAAGGCACCTAAAGACTCTCAGACCATGAGAAACAAGATTCTCTGGTCTGATGAAACCAAGATTGAGCTCTTTGGCCTGAATGCCAAGCGTCACGTCTGGAGGAAACCTGGCACCAGCCCTACGGTGAAGCATGGTGGTGGCAGCATCATGCTGTGGGGATGTTTTTCAGTGGCAGGGACTGGGAGTCAAGTCAGGATAGAGGCAAAGATAAACGGAGCAAAGTACGGAGAGATCCTTGATGAAAACCTGCTCCAGAGCGCTCAGGACCTCAGACTGGGGTGAAGGTTCACCTTCCAACAGAGCAATGACCCTATGCATACAGCCAAGACAACACAGGAGTGGCTTCGGGACAAGTCTCTGAATGTCATTGAGTGGCCCAGCCAGAGCCCGGGCTTTAACCCAATCGAACATCTCTGGAGAGACCTGAAAATAGCTGTGCCGCAACGCTCCCCATCCAACCTGACAGAGCTTTAGAGGATCTGCAGAGAAGCTTGTTGCGTCATACCAAGAAGACTGAATGCTGTTATTGCTGCCAAAGGTGCTTCAACAAAGTACTGAGTAAAGGGTCTGAATAGTTATGTAAATGTCATAAATATATTTATTTTTTTCATAAATTTGCAATAATTTCTGAAAAACAGTTTTTGCTTTTTCATTATGGGGTGTCGTGTTTAGATTGATGAGGGGAAAAAACGATTTGATCAATTTTAGAATAAGGCTGTAACGTCACAAAATGTGGAAAAAGTTCAGGGGTCTGAATACTTTCTGAAGGCACTCTATATAGTTGTAGCCTATATTAGAGCTGAGAGCACAGCATGTGCAGGTACCAGTGTTTTTGTTGTATTTTTAGAGATTCCATCTTAGGTTAGAATCAGAAGGATGCTCTCGCTAGCCACATTTTCAGCCAATCACATGTCGTCTAACTAAGTGACTCACAGCCTGTGAGTCAAAGATAGAGATGGAAGTCCACATAGAGATGTGTAGCGTAGCTATTTAGATCAATATTATTGAAGGAAGCTAATTCATTTATTTCAATTGACTGATTTCCTTATATGAACTTTAACTCAGTAAAATCTTTGAAATTGTTGTATGTTGCATTTATATTTTTGTTCAGTACACATGTGGTATAGTCAGTCATTTCCCTTGCATCCTTTACACTTCAACATTATATATACTGTAGGCCGGATTTTCTGTTTTGTCCATTTTTTTCATGGTATTAACCATTATGTAACTGCATAAAATGACTTTGAGCATGACCTATGGGGATGATTTGCTAATGATAAATAGAAGTGCTTACGATCCTCTCGTCAATACTTTCCCATTATAAGCCATTAACTATTCTAGTACTGGTCCACATCCATCTACTGTACACCAATGGCCCTTTGAGAAAAACATCATTTGCAATGATATTTGTCTAACTAATAGCTCCACAATGAATGCATTAACCTGTCAATAGTGTTGTTTTTCGCCAATGGAAAGTGCGTGTCTGTGTGGTGGTTGGATGCTTTTTCGCACCAATCGGCATTCTAAGCTCATGTGGCCCTAGGCTGTGTTTTTGTATCGATGGAGGCCAGGGATAAATGAGACAATGATGCGGGTTCTGGGCTCAAACTGAGCTAACCAGCAGCCTGGAGCACAGACATCAACATGCCGTGTGTGTGTGTGTGCGCGAGTATATTTGTATGTAGAATATAGAAGATATGTGTGTGTGTGGGTGGGTGGAAGCTTTGCAGTGCCTCTGTGTGGGTATGTCTGTGTTTTTGTTCTACTACCTACTTGTCACATTGACATCGTGTGGGGGATATCGCAAAGAAAATCACTCCACACAAAACAGTAACCCCCGGACTCAATGATGTCATAAGTGATATTTGGGCCAAACACTAATTCAACAAAACTCTTTGCAGTGCTACTCTGCCTCAATATTGGATTGTCATTTTTATAGCAGCTTAACAGAAAATGTGCCACATGTTTGCTGTTGATATGATGTTGGCCTAAGTGGAGCTGTATCATAATTCAGACTGAATTAGTAAATAAGAGCTTTCTCTTTAACAGGGAATCAGTCGTCAGTCAGAGCGACGGAGCCTCACTCCCTTTAACTATCTAACAGTAGATTAATGCTATTCCTTCAGGCTTAGCCTACTCTTTAATGGCCTAATTTCTTTGAACTTCTGATCTGCAAAGTTTAATCATATTTTCAAAGCTAATCTCTCTCCATGCTCTGTAATGCTTTACACACAAAGACGATTTTCTCCCTCCGACTTGAATGCGATGGGATGGTATTTGAAATGGCGGTCACCCGTGTCACTAGTCATTTGCCTGTGATGGAGAGACTGGTTTTAAAAGACTGTTGCCTAGTAGCTTTATATACTGTACTGTAGTCTGGGCAATTCTGTGTTGAGCCAGGGCCACTTGGGTCACTGAACTCAGTGTGCCTTCAAATTGAACGTCTTATCTTTGGAAGCCTCTGCTCCAACTTCCTTGACAGTGCATCCCCTTTAGATACGCTGGAGCAGAATGTTGAAGAACATGGGGAATCTGGGTGATTCCTTTATGATGAATGATAGACATGCAAATCATCTGCTGTAAAAACTCCACATGATCACTCCACCGTTGTCTTGGTGAGAGTGGTGACAGTGGTGAAAGTTATTGTGAAATAAATGTCAGACAAACATAAGTCAGTTATGCAGGCTTGAATGGGAGGGCTCTTCAATGAAAGTTGTACTTCAGAGGAGCACTAGCACTGTATCTACGATACCACCATCCGTGATCCTATACTTTGTATGTTGACATGGGCTGAGGCATAAATGAATGTTTGGTTGTCTGACTGTCAACAGCAAAGAGACACCATAACGCTAAGTGACCTCACATGTTGATGTCAGAGGTCTGAGTTAAGAATCAAGCATCTGACACTGAACAAACCTCAGAGCCAGTAGCCACTCTATCATCCTTGACAGTCACTTACAGCATGCGCTTGTTATGTAACCACCACACACTGTGGGAAAGTGTGTCTGCTTGTGCGTTTGCGCTAGAAAAAAACCTGAATAATAAACCTATGACACTTGTCCTCGTGTTTTGAAGATTTTTTGGGGGGGGTACAGAGCTCAATGTCACGACAAATCATTGAGATAATGTGTTGTCTCTAACTGAGAAAATAAGAATTGGAGGAAGGGTGCTAGGAGTAATTTAATGACACGGTCTGGAATGGATTTTGTTCTGAAATGAGGGAAGGAGTCTGCCAACTAGCTGAGTCTGGAGAGAAGCCAGCAGTACTAACTGTTCACAATGAAGGACAGGGGTTACCAGTGTTTTAGGTCAAGGAGGAGTTGTCCAAAGCTTTGTACAGGAGAGATATACCTTTAGAGGCATTTGAGTCATAGGATGGAAAGTTCTCACCTGTTTTGAAATTACCCCTCCTCAGATTCACATTGCCATTGAGAATCACTGCCTCTGCCACACACACACACACACACACACACACACACACACACACACACACACACACACACACACACACACACACACACACACACACACACACACACACACACACACACACACACACATACACACACACACACACACACACACTCTCTTCTGACATTGCTCCCACAGTCCACTCTGAGTCCCTATCACTGGAGCAATCTGGAAGAATGTCTTGTTCATTTGTCAAGCCATCAGAGCTATTCCTGGAAAAGTATGGGGGTGGGGAATAGGTTGTGGCACTCATGTTGTTTGGGTCTGCCAGTTTACTGTAAGTGTCTCTGGAAACGGGCTAAATTTAGAAGGTCTGGGCATTGGTTAATTCAGGGGAATTTAGCCTCGGAGACCATTTGATGTAGCAGTCTATCTCAACTGCATGCTCTGAGGGCATGTGTACTGGTGCTGGGTTTTGGAAATCAACTTCATACAATTACAACAAGCAAAGGTGCAGACTTTGCTATGTGTCCATTTCTGTTGTGTAATGTCCCAGACACAAACAGAACAATCTGACGTGAGCTGGCACGACAGACAAGCACACATAAGCACACTCATACATACACAGACACATGCACGCACAGACACAGACGCACATACCCGTCCACACACAAACAATTGTTAGATGGGCAAACCCCAAAATGGCTTGTGTCATCATTTTTCTTGTTCACAAAGCCCTCTCTATTTTAAAATAAAGAAGAGCAAAGCAGAAAGGAGGGATAATACTGTACATTCTCTGTTTCTAGAAGAGGAGGACTGAGAGAGTCGTCTCCTGAGAATGTATTTTCTTATCTTTACTGTTAGAGAGAGGTCTCTGTATTGACAATCAGGACCACCCACCCTTGTCTTACTCTGGAGTCGTGAGATATGTGGGTTTGTCGCTGCTGGCATCACAACGTCCTGGGATCTGATACGAAGAAAGGATGACGTAGAAGGCCAGTTTGTTGGGATAGTAGCTCAATTTATTTGGCTGGATCTTTGGGATGTGTTATTTCTGTCCACCGTTACTGTACTTTGCAATACAGTTCAAATGTAGCTACAGTTCTACACAAAACAAAAGACCTTTGGGTTTTTGGGATTTGAGAAAGACATGACTCTGGTACAGTATCTGAGATTTTTGGTTTGTGTGTAATACCTGTGTTTACATGGGTGTGTGTGACTGTTTATGGCAGTGACTCCCTGAGAACGTGAACCGATGTTTTCATTCTAGCCTTCTGCTGTTGAGCAGTAGACACATGTCTGTATAGTATGTGGACTGTATTTGACCTATATTTCTCTCTCTCTCCATCCTTAGTCGGACAGCAATGCCAGTTACCTGCGAGCAGCGCGGGCTGGGAACCTTGAAAAGGCCCTGGATTACCTGAAGTCTGGGGTGGAAATCAACATCTGCAACCAGGTGGGTGGCTTAATATCCAACATCTGCTGCTCAGTTCATTAATTTTGTACATAATACATTACTTTTAATGTAACTGAAACTATATGCATCAAATACATTTAATCCTGTGGCTGTGTGATAATTGTGTAACATTGTATTTAACAAGGCCACAACACAAATCACTAATTTCAATGGACTTGAAAGGCATAGCAGCTCCTCGTCTGAATAATCTCACGCCATGTGTACAATCTGTCTGTTCTACAGAGAATGTATGGGTGCCAGAGATGTATATTAACACTTTATGTCATTTCTTTCAGAATGGATTGAACGCTCTTCATCTGGCCTCTAAGGAGGGTCATGTGGAGGTGGTGGCTGAGCTGCTGAAGCTAGAAGCCAATGTGGACGCAGCAACCAAGGTTAGTCCCACTCTGCATCTATTACTGCTTTGTTGCTGTCGGCCAACACTGTAGGGCCACATGTAGCGAAGTTGGTTTAGTGAACTGTATGCATGATGAGTAACATTTGCCTGAGACCTGAAGAATTGTGTTAGCTCCTAGGGCTGATATTCAGTGGACTTAGCTTCGAGGTGTGCAGATGACAAAGGTTCTGGACCCAGTTGGTCACAAGCACAACATGAGCCGAGCATTCAGTGGTTAGCATTGGTGTGGCCAGCAGCATGTCCATGTTTGTTCATAGAAAGACTTGGAGACTGTGGCTACCATTAGTGTTCCCTCTCTCCCATTGAAAGCAGACACAGGTTATATATAAACACTGAGCACTATGAAAAATTCAACACTAAGGACAGCCTTCAAACTACTCAAACACCGAGCAGAGACTAGGAACTCTCACGAAAGCGGTTGTCTTTACCAGCTGTTGTCTTTATCCATAGGTCAAACATGCTCACCTCCTCATGTTCAGCACTGTACTCTATGTGAGTTATGTTGATATTGTGCAACAGTGTTGCTGACATCAGAGACTCCTTCACTTGGATGCTCGGGGGTCAACACACCGCTCAGAACGCGCTTGCAGTTTATTAAAAACGACACCGGTTTTATTTATGGTGGTGGTACGAGGGCCGCTTGTTTATGTGCTGGACGTGGTACATCGGAAGTGACACATCAATGGCAGCCAGGGTGGAGGGAGGCCAGAGCGAGAATGCCAGCGCTACAAAGGCATAACTGAGGTTTGGCAAGGCGGTGCGGGGAATGGTACACTGGGACAGGTGGGGGAGAGATTAACTGGCATGCCTCTCATTCTCCTCTCTAATGCAGAAAGGAAACACCGCTCTTCACATAGCCTCCCTGGCCGGCCAAACGGAAGTGGTGAAAGAGCTGGTCACCAATGGAGCCAATGTCAACGCACAGTCTCAGGTAGGGTATCCATAACACACACACATAACTCAGGTCAGAGAAACAGAACATATCAGAACACACCATTAAACACACATTCAAACGACAAGGAGTCTGTATAGGACTCACACTGTATTCCACGATGTAAAGCTTTTAACATATTAACATTACCATATCTTTATCATTGAAACATCTACACAATCATATCTCTACATATCTGTTCACCACTTGAAAATCGTTCATTTGAGAGATCTGCCAGAGCAGCGGTATTAGTCTGTCAGGGTTGTGACTGAGAATATACTCTCTAGGATTGTGCTGTCCATGCGTTTCACATCTCTGAGACAGGGGGAAATATCATTTCATCAAAAATCCCAATCTTGCCCCGTTGAGACATTCCTCAGATCAATAGCAATAAACTGGGCTGACAAAGATCAACGGAATGTTTCACTCCACCAAAGAGTGCTTTGTATAGTACTGTATGAATTGTCTGAGCTGTGGTATGATAAAGTATAATATATTTGTCTGTCATATTATAAGCTACTCTGTGTGCTTTATGATTGATTGTTGGGTTTCCTGTTGGTTCTCTCTTGTAGAATGGCTTCACCCCACTGTACATGGCTGCCCAGGAGAACCATCTGGAGGTGGTTCGCTTCCTCCTGGAACACAACTCCAGCCAGAGTATGGCCACTGAGGTGTGTGTCCCCGCCCACCCTGCCTGTTATGTTGTTCACTGCTCTCCTCCCCCTCTCTCTCACTGCCTCCATATTATCTACAGCTTTACATGCTTACCTCCATCCTCTCCCCCACCTCTTTTACTCTCTCTATACATCACCTCTTTCTTTCTCTATTTCCATCTCCCTCTTTCTCTCTGTTACTACCTCCCTCTCTTTCACTCACTCTCTCCCATTCTCGCTCTATTGCTCTCTCTCTCGTTCTCGCTCTCGCTCTCTCTCTCTCTCTGTGGTGGGTTCAGGGACTCCAGCAGGCAGCGCCTCATTGATTGGTAGTGTATAGTAGAGCTGAATGACCTTGAGCAGGCCAGAGATAAGGTCCCTTATACCCTCTATGGTCTGGTTTACACTGAGAGCTGCCTGCTGCTGGAGCCAGGATCTGCTGCCTGTAAGGAAAAGCCACCAGTACAACCAGTTAAAACCACTGGTCCAGTCCACAAAAACTGTCCACTGTGCGCCCCCCCCCCCCCCCACACACACACACACACACACACACACACACACACACACACACACACACACACACACACACACACACACACACACACACACACACACACACACACACACACACACACACACACACACACACACTGTAACTGGAATTATGTAAGGGATTAGACGTGGGAGAGAGGTGCCCTATACTGTGTTATGTAATGTATACAGTTCATCCTGCTGCACGCTGTCAGATGTACTGTATATAGAGTGAAATGTGAAGTATCTGTTTGATGTTTGACGAAGTGCAATAGATTTGGGGATTTTAGGCAAGTAAGATATTTGGTTAGACTTTGAGGAATATACTGTAGATGTATTATTTAAATTGATTTCATGACGTCATCTGTCCGACATTTGATACTTGTGGACATGTAACATTGTGTCCTTAGTAACACAGTATTATAGTCCCACGTGGCCCAGCATTGCTGTGGAAATGTGGGATGTCTATGTCAATCACTTCCCCTACCCCTCTAAGTTTCCCCCTGCCTCCCTCTAACAGGACGGGTTCACTCCTCTGGCGGTGGCCCTGCAGCAGGGGCATGACCAGGTGGTGTCTCTGCTCCTGGAGAATGACACCAAGGGCAAGGTGCGTCTGCCCGCCCTGCACATCGCCGCCCGCAAGGACGACACCAAGGCTGCAGCGTTACTTCTCCAGAACGACCACAATGCAGATGTAGAATCCAAGGTGACCACTGCACTACATTCTGCTGATGTTATCTCTCTCGCTTTGCTTCTCACCTCTGTCTTTCTGGCTCTTTTCCCATATGAGTAGGTTCATCCGTTTTAATCTATTTTTTTTTTTAAGTGTTTCTTTGTTGTTTATTTAGTTGTTTTGTTATGTTTATTTACTTTGAGGTTTTGTGTAGGTGCATATGTAATAATGCATTACATTATTCTGAGTCAGACTATACAGAGGAGAGAAAGAATAATGCAGATAGATATAAAGAGATATGGCTGATGCTGTACCGTGACCTTATATCCCATGGAACAATTTAACCACAACTGACAGTTTGGTTTGGAATTTAGCAACTTTTAATCTTAACATCAGCGGCAGTTTCTGTATTGTAAAGTTGAGTGATTCACAACTTCTCTGGCCAACTAAAGACCTACTCCAGTAACTCTACCTATAATCTCTCCTTGTTGTGTGATGTTGTGTGCACACTAACCACCAATTCTCTCCTCTCTTGGCCGGTTTTGTGCCCTCTCCCCTAGATGATGGTGAATAGAACGACAGAGGTATATCTGTACATTGTACAGTACTTACTCTATCCATTGCAGCCCCCCCCAAAAAACAGAAACAACCCCCTATACCATACACTAGTGTTGCTGCAGCCCCATATCTCCCTTCTCTTTCAGTTTTTTTTGCCTTTTCCCCATTGCTTCATTCATGTAGTGTGTCTCTTATTACTGATAGAAAGAGAGCGATAGTTCTGTAATAATGCAGCATGTCTTACTAATACTGATGTGGACTGTGGATATCTGTAGCTGGAGGCAAGAAGGGTTCCAAGTTTTCTATGGGTTCCAAGGTTTCCACGGGTCCCAAGGTTTTGAAAGAATTCCATAGGTTCCAAGGTTTCTTTCCAAGGATTCCATGGGTTCCAATGTTTCCATAGGTTTCAAGGTTTCCACAGATTCCATGGGTTCCAAGGTTACCATGGGTTCCAAGGATTCCATGGGTTCTAAGGATTCCATGGGTTCCAAGGTTTCAAGGATTCTATGGGTTCCAAGGTTTTAATGGGTACCAAGATAGATATCCTGCCATAACATTGTTAATGATAAATCACGTTATGGCTCAAGACAGACAAGTCTTACTGTTTAGCAGACTGTATTTTTATTATAATCTGGCCTTTTAGAATTAAGGAACCCAGCCTCCCAGCAGCAGAGAAATGGTCTACTAGTTTGTTTATTAGACTGCATTTAGATCTTCATTTCCCAACCCCAGCCCCTTTAGGCTTGTGCATGGGACATTAGTTACTTCTGTTAGTGCTGTTTCCAGAGGAAAAACAGAAGGACCCCACCCCACCAAAAACAATAGCAGAGCAGGCTGCCCTCTCAGAATGCCTGTTTTGGTCAGCATGGCTACCAGGCTGGTGGATATGGCTAGTATCTTTTTTTATTTTATTTTTTTTATTTCACCTTTATTTAACCAGGTAGGCTAGTTGAGAACAAGTTCTCATTTGCAACTGCGACCTGGCCAAGATAAAGCATAGCAGTGTGAACAGACAACACAGAGTTACACATGGAGTAAACAATAAACAAGTCAATAACATGGTAGAAAAAAAAGAGAATCTATATACAATGTGTGCAAAAGGCATGAGGTAGGCAATAAATCGAATAATTACAATTTAGCAGATTAACACTGGAGTGATAAATCATCAGATGATCATGTGCAAGAAGAGATACTGGTGTGCAAAAGAGCAGAAAAGTAAATAAATAAAAGCAGTATGGGGGGTGAGGTAGGTAAATTGGGTGGGTAGTTTACAGATGGACTATGTACAGCTGCAGCGATCGGTTAGCTGCTCGGATAGCAGATTTTTAAAGTTGTTGAGGGAGATAAAAGTCTCCAACTTCAGAGATTTTTGCAATTCGTTCCAGTCGCAGGCAGCAGAGAACTGGAAGGAAAGGCGTCCAAATGAGGTTTTGGCTTTAGGGATGATCAGTGAGATACACCTGCTGGAGCGCGTGTTGCGGGTGGGTGTAGCCATCGTGACCAGTGAACTGAGATAAGGCGGCACTTTACCTAGCATAGCCTTGTAGATGACCTGGAGCCAGTGGGTCTGACGACGAACATGTAGCGAGGGCCAGCCGACTAGGGCATACAGGTCGCAGTGGTGGGTCGTATAAGGTGCAAGTATCTTTACTTGGCTTTGTAAATGTAGATATCACTGCATGATAGTAGATGCTAAAAGCATTGCCAATAAATAGTTTGGATAGTTGGATTAACTCCTTCTAATGTTTTAAACTTCATGGAACCATCTGTGTCCCATGGTGAATGTCAGATATATTACATTTATGACTAAGTGTTTAATGCAAAAATATCTCGTATTTGTATGAAAACTCAAGCTGATTTGTTTATTCTTAGAACAGAAATAGAACAGTGTATAATGCTCACAGCTTTAGTGGTTTATGTGCTGGAAGCTTGGTCAACCACCTGCTTTGTATTGGATTATTGGCTAATTGAAAACGGGATCTCTGTGAATTGATAGCTTTATCTAAAATTCTCTCCCTGATTGGATAGCTTTAGCTGAGATGTTCCATTTCCCTTATATTCCTCTTGCTTTGAATGCTGCTTCCCTCTAAGCCATGGATTCATTAGGAAGTCCCCAGTGAATGAAATAGGTTACATTCACATATGTAGACACCATGTATTTATGATACATGGGCTCAACAGGCTGTTGTAATCCTACATAAACTACAGTCTGTAACTGCAGACTTTATGTCCCTATGTCTATCCTTATTGTGTGGTAGTTAATGTGTTACGGTCCAGTATAAAACTGTTGTAAGGTTGAAATAATCATGAAAGCTCATGATCACTTTGAATGGTATGACATATGAACATCAACATACCATTCACACTCTAGTCTACAGGATTTGTGTTCGGGTTTTTAAAACAAAGACTTGCTCTGCCACAGTGAGAAAAGTGATGTTTGATTGTTTATGTGTACAGTAGTAGCCCGTATACTTATTCGAGTATAGATAACATGAGAGACTAATATCAAGCCCATGGTTGTCTCTGACTCCTGTGTCGTCGTTGTGTGCTCTGCTCTCCTGCTCCCTCAGAGCGGCTTCACTCCTCTCCACATCGCTGCTCACTATGGCAACATCAACGTGGCCACGCTTCTGCTGAACCGAGGGGCCGCTGTGGACTTCATGGCCAGGGTAAGGCTGCTCTGCCCTCTGCTGGACAGGAGGAGCTACTAGCCACACTCCACTACACTCTATGGAAAATTACAAACGACAGACTGCATCCTCTTTCCATCATATAGCGCTTCAAATCACCCCACCCTCCCACGGCCTATATACTGTACTCAGATCATACAGTGATAGTGTTAAAATCATAACAACACGTATCAAGGAGTGTAACAACAGACCCCCTATTTGCGTCAACATTAGAGCTTAGCTTAATGATAGCTTGTAATTATATGAAAAGGCAGCGTCTGGCTGTAGTGTTTGTGTTTCTGTTTGAAGTCGACAGTAATGAATGATTCGCTCCACAGTAAATTACACAAGAGATGGCGTATAATACTCAATAATGAACAGCTTTCCACCCACTTAGTTAAACATATCACATGTGATATTCAGAATACTTTGAATATCAGTTTGTCAAATTGTTGTTTGTTTCTCGAATTATGTTTTTGTAACAATATAAGGCTGGCGTCTTTCCCTTGCTGGATTCAGATGCTGTTTAGGTTTATTAGTATTGCCATATGGACAACATCCAGATAATATTCACAGCTCTGTACTGTGTGGCTCACTCCTACCTCCTCTCTCTGTTCTAACAGAATGACATCACACCTCTCCATGTGGCATCTAAAAGAGGAAATAGTAACATGGTCAAACTGCTGTTGGACAGAGGCTCCAAAATAGATGGCAAAACCAAGGTAAGTGCCTTCACAGAATTAAATAGAACACTGTTTATATATATATATATATTAATATACAGTACCAGTCAAAGGTTTGGACACACCTATTCTTTCAAGGGTTTTTCTTTATTTTTACTATTTTCTACATCATAGAATAATAGTGAAGACATCAAAGCTATGAAATAACACATATGAACACATATGGAGTCATGCAGTAACCAAAAAAGTGTTAAAAATCCAAATATATTTTATATTTGAGATTCTTCAAAGTAGCCATCCTTTGCCTTGATGACAGCTTTGCACACTTTTGGCATTCTCTCAACCAGCTTCATGAGGTAGTCAACTGGAATGCATTTCATTTAACAGGTGTGCTTTATTAAAAGTTAATTTGTGGAATTTCTTTCCGTCTTAATGTGTTTGAGCCAATTAGTTGTGTTGTGACAAGGTAGAGTTGGTATACAGAAGATAGCCCTATTTTGTAAAAGACCAAGTTCATATTATGGGAAGAACAGCTCAAATAAGCTAAGAGAAATGACAGTCCATCATTACTTTAAGACATGAAGGTCAGTCAATCAGGAACATTTCCAGAACTTTAAAAGTTCCTTCAAGTGCAGTTGCAAAAAACCATCAAGCTCTATGATGAAACTGGCTCTCATGAGAACCGCCACAGGAAAGGAAGACCCAGAGTTACCTCTGCTGCAAATGATAAGCTTATTAAAGTTACCAGCCTCAGAAATTGTAGCCCAAATAAATGCTTCACAGAGTTGAAGTAACAGACACATCTCAACATCAACTGTTCAGAGGAGACAGTGTGAATCAGGCCTTCATGGTCGAATTGCTGCAAAGAAACCACTACTAAAGGACACCAATAACAAGAAGAGACTTGCTTTGGCCAAGAAACCCGAGCAGTGGATATTAAACCGGTGGAAATCTGAGTCCAAATTTGAGATTTTTGATTCCAACCGCCGTGTCTTTATGATATGCAGAGTCAGTGAACGGATGATCTCTGCATGTGTGGTTCCCACTGTGAAGCATGGAGGAGGAGGTGTGATGGTGTGGGGGTGCTTTGCTGGTGACACTGTCTGTGATTTATTTAGAATTCAAGGCACACTTAACCAGCATGGCTACCACAGCATTCTGCAGCGATACGCCATCCCATCTGGTTTGGGCTTAGTGGGACCATCATTTGTTATTCAACAGGACAATGACCCAACACACATCCAGGCTGTGTAAGGGCTATTTGACCAAGAAGGAGAGTGATGGAGTGCTGCATCAGATGACCTGGCCTCCACAATCACCCTACCTCAATCCAATTGAGATGGTTTGGGATGAGTTGGACCACAGAGTGAAGGAAAAGCAGCCAACAAGTGTTCAGCATATGTGGGAACTCCTTCAAGACAGGTTGAGAGAATGCCAAGAGTGTGCAAAGCTGTCATCAAGGCGAAGGGTGGCTACTTTGAAGAATCTCACATATTTTTTATTTGTTTAACACTCTTTTGGTGACTATATGATTCCATATGTGTTATTTCATAGTTTTGATGTCTTCACTATTATTCTACAATGAAGAAAATAGTAAAAATAAAGAAAAACCCTTGAATGAGTAGGTGTGTCCAAACTTTTGACTGGTACTGTATATGCCTAACATGCCTAGCATGCAGCACTTTGTCACTGATGACAGGTCATGTTATATTGTTTTAACCCTGTTCTAATACAGTATGTATGCACTCAAATATTATCAAGACTTGTTTTTTTCAGAATTTCAGTCCATAGTGGGCTGAATGTTTCATGTCCTTCCACTCTGTGGTCCTATTGACCATGCTGTTGTGTGTAGGACGGACTGACACCTCTTCACTGTGGAGCGAGGAGTGGTCATGAACAAGTGGTTGAGATTCTGCTGGACCGCGGAGCACCCATTCTGTCCAAGACAAAGGTAACACCTGCTCCTATCGTATACTTTGTTGCTGAAATTATAATACTTGCATCTAACTTGTAAAACACATGTTCATCCAGGTAAGGAGAATTGATCTAAAATTGTTTGCAAATGTCTCCTACCACTGATAGAATTGTGATTGTCACAAAACTTTGCTATAATGTTACATTTTCAACCGCTATAGATCATTGATATAACATTATGTCTGTAACACTTCTAGAACGGGCTGTCCCCTTTGCACATGGCCACTCAGGGCGACCACATCAACTGTGTCCAGCTACTCCTCCAGAATGACGTCCCTGTCGATGATGTCACCAATGACTACCTGACAGCGCTACACGTGGCCGCACACTGTGGACACTACAAAGTGGCCAAGCTCATAGTGGACAAGAAAGCCAACCCAAACGCTAAAGCACTGGTGAGAAAGAGGGGTGGATGGTTGGGCTGCATGTGTAAGAAGAGGGAGAGATTTTCAGGGTAATACAAATTCAGGATTAAAATGCAAATGCTGTGGGTACAAACAACCTTTCATAGCAGCATTTCCGGCCACACAGAACCCTGAACCTGCGACCTGAGGGTGGGACGGATTTGTCATGTCACTCTGCTGACTACTCTTGTGTAATGTTCTGGTAGTTGTTTCTGTTTGTGTCCTGTTTGCGGTGATGATGAGAGGAAAATCTCAATTGCAAGTGACAATGGGGGAATAAGAAAGGGAAAGACAGTGAGATGGAGTGAAGGAAGTTACACTTCGTTACACTTTTGTGCCCTGGGTGGGGTCGGCAACTGTCTTTTTCTTTAGCCAGGCTCATTTCCTGATTGCACAGTAACTTCCCCTTTCCATACTGATAAAAGTAATCAGAGACAATGCACGCCCATCCCTCAGTTATGTGCCATTCACAACAACACAGTGGGTCGAGCTCTCATAAAGCTCTCGTATAGATACTCCCTTCAAATGGCTTGTGTTTGATGATCTGCAGAGCTACGTTTCTGGGTATGTTTCTGTGTGTGTTTGTGTTTGAGAGTGCACATATGTGTGCGTGCCTGTGTGTGTGTTTTGAGAGAAAAGACTGATTTGGGACACATCACTGAGTATGTTGTTATACTTTGTGGTGACTGAAACCGTGGTTGTGGTTACTCTGAGGTTTACTGGCAAGGAGAAACTGTGTGGATAATTGTTACACGACTGTGGCATAAAACTTCGTTAAGGTTTACAACACGAGCTTACTCTCTCACATGTTTAAACTATTACATAAAAAATAGGGGTAAAGAGAAACTGCCATTTTCCTTAGAAACTAGATCTGTGCCAAAATACCTGAGGAGTTGAGTAGTTTCTGTTTCTAGACTTGGTTTTGTGGTATTCTGTTTCTAGAACGGCTTCACCCCGCTTCACATCGCCTGCAAGAAGAACCGCGCCAAAGTGATGGAGCTGCTGCTGAAACACGGCGCATCGATCCAGGCTGTGACCGAGGTACGCTAGGGTTAGAAGGCTGGGCTGGGCCTGGGGTAACACACAGGGCGTTAGGGGTAGGAGGACAGACTTGGCTGGGAACTTCAAAAGATCATAGACAAATTAATAATTTTGTTAAGGTACAGTTGAAAATAATTAATGTGAGCATTTCTCTTACTATAAGACAGAAGTGTCAAACTCATTTTGCCTCATGAACTGCATTTGGTCTTCAACGAGGTCTGTAGGGTGGCACTGAAAATGTGTTATATTTCCTTGGCGTCAGAATTTTAAAAAAAATTGTCCCTTATCCATCGTTTTGGGAATTTTCCACGCTCCCTGACTGTCTAGGTTTCATTTCAGTGATTATTAGCAAGCTGGACACAGTAAAGAAACTGTATGAATGTAGGTCCATTACCATTTCTCACAGTTTCGACTTCGGGACATATGTTTGACACCCCTGTTTGAAGGTATACAGTACAGTTGCTATACAACCCATGCTATTGATTGGTAACTATCATTGTGATTTGCTTGCAGTCTGGACTTACTCCTATCCACGTGGCAGCCTTCATGGGACATGATAACATTGTCAACTCTCTGACACATCACGGAGCTTCACCCAACACCACCAATGTGGTGGGTGTCACACTACACTCAGCTCTTCAGAAATTCAACAAAAAATTATAAGCTAGTCAAAATTGAGTAATACATACATACATGCAGATTACCAATGTCTGTCTGTCTGTCTGTCTGTCTGTCTGTCTGTCTGTCTGTCTGTCTGTCTGTCTGTCTGTCTGTCTGTCTGTCTGTCTGTCTGTCTGTCTGTCTGTCTGTCTGTCTGTCTGTCTGTCTGTCTGTCTGTCTGTCTGTCTGTCTGTCTGTCTGTCTGTCTGTCTGTCTGTCTGTCTGTCTGTGTCTGTCTGTCTGTCTGTCTGTCTGTGTCTGTCTGTCTGTCTGTCTGTCTGTCTGTCTGTCTGTCTGTCTGTCTGTCTGTCTGTCTGTCTGCCCATCTGCCTGTCTGTCCGTCTGTGTGTTCCAGAGGGGTGAGACAGCGCTGCACATGGCAGCACGGGCGGGTCAGGCAGACGTTGTGCGATACCTGCTGCAGAATGGAGCTAATGTGGAGACCAAGGCCAAGGTGAGCCCTCCACACACCCTTCGTTGTCTAACTGGGTTGAGAACCGATGTGGTGTCACTTTGTTGCACATTGTGAAGAGAATGGACAGAATATAATAGTATTTGTCTCCCCCCAGGACGACCAGACGGCGCTGCACATCTCTAGCCGGCTGGGGAAGGCTGACATCGTCCAGCAGCTGCTGCAGAGGGGGGCTTCTGCCAATGCTGCCACCACGTCAGGCTACACACCCCTCCACCTGGCTGCCCGCGAGGGCCACGAGGACGTAGCTGCCATGCTGCTGGACCAGGGTGCATCGCTCTCAGCCTCCACTAAGGTCTGTGTGATTGGGTTAGGGTCCAACCAGAAAATTAAAAGCAAGCACTCACAAATAACAGTTCAACCATGGTCGTTGTAGTTTAGTCAGTTGAGGATCAGCAGGTTCAGGCTAAGGACAGTGTGGATTGAACATTTCTACCATTGATTGGAGAACAATAGTCCTTTTGAAGATGCTTTTCCTCATCACTGGTGTTTATTTTTCATTTCCTAAACCTTATCAGGATGAAAATGACATGGAAGCTAATTTCCTTACGCTTTTACACATGTAATTGACCTATGATCTTCTTGAAGGTCAAATAAGACCTTGGGGAATTGGTGCATTTGTACGTAATTTTGTGCCTCCGTCTCTCTCTCTCTCTCTCTCCAGCTATCTCTCTCTCTCTCTCGCTCTCTCGCTCTCTAAAACACACACTATATCTGAGGGGACAGTACCTTAGATACCGTAGCTGTCCAGAGGCATGACGTCAAGTCATAGTGGGACCAGTTGATTGGCTGTGATGGTACTGCACAGTACAGTGACTGCAGAGGGCGCCAAACCGCCAAACCAAACACACAGTCATTTTGTTTTAACAATAATACCATTTAATGTTTTATTTATTTATTTAAACTTTATTTAATAACAAGGCAAGTCAGTTAAGAACAAATTATTATTTACAATGACGACCAACAATAAGTATAATTCCTTTGGAGATTTTAGAAAATAGAAAACAGCCCCTGAAGAAAAATAGGCCATAACAGGACATCACAATTGCATGGCAATATTGAGTGTGTATTACAACATTAGGAAAAATTAGGCCAAACGTTGCTGTGCGTGATATGGGAGTTATCTGTAGGAGTACCACATTCCTCTGGAAAATATGACCTAATTTCTTAAAATACCCTCCCTAACACAGAGGGACTTCGCCAAGATTAACATGATCACATTATACGCTATCCTTTTATAGATGACGAATAGGATATGAAAAACAGACCCAGTGACATCATTTCTCAGGTTATCGCAACCCACTGAGCAAGCCAAACACCTTTCCCACCCACCATACTTCCTTTCACATGGCAATGAAGCTAAAGTGAACGAGACCCTACTATAAGGTTATTTAACAGTATGCCGTTGCAGTGTCCCCGTCTGTTGCTGTTTGCAACATTGCAGAACCTTGCACATCTTGAATGCCCTTCAGCTCTCCTGTTTAACAGACAGTGCTGTCAGTTAGGTCGTCAGAGCAGGTCTGTTCTCCCTGGCTGTCTCATGTTGATGCTGTGTCTCCTGATGTCTTCTACAGAAAGGGTTCAGTCCTCTTCACGTGGCAGCCAAGTATGGGAAGATGGAAGTGGCCAGCCTGCTTCTTCAGAAGAAAGCAGCTCCAGATGCAGCTGGAAAGGTAGGATATGTGTGAGCTACTCTTGAAATACAATAACATTCACTTGGCAATTTGAATTGCTTCTAGTTCTATGGGATTGTTTGTGGTGTTTGAGACCAATATAATTCATTCTAATAGAGTGAGTGAGATAGTAGAGGTCCACTCTCCCCTTCCCTCTGTTGGAATGGATGTCATACGACATCCTGTAGGACTTTGGTCTCCTACCATGGTATCACCTGCGTCTTTCTGAAAAGGAGCAGAACCCTACTGAAGATAGATTATCTTCTCAGACACACACACACACACACACGCTCACAAACACACACAGACACACACACTTATAAGGAGCCTACTGGTAATAATTATGTGTCAGATCAGTGTCTGTGTGTCCATCTATCTGAAAGTGCTAAATATAAAAGCAAGAAGGTATCATAATGAAGATGGAGTCTCCTAAAAAAAACTGTTTGTGGTTTAAAAGTGCTTGGTGGTGTCACGCTAAAACAAGTTCCCATCTAATGGTGTATCCACACTGTAGCAAAATAATATGCAGGCTGTCACGCACACACAATAACATAATTTGGTTTCCTGGGTGACTGTATATCACTAGAAATATATTTTCTGTTGAATATATTTCTGTTGAAATATTCTTTATTTTGCTAGTTGTGTGGATGCACTGTAAGTGGGTTTCATTCAGCTTTGTGTGCTCAGTGGTGTCACACTAAAACAGGTCCCCGTCTGAGTGGGTTCCATCAGCTCCATGGCTTTTCCGTCTGTTCTGATTATGTTCTGGCTTCCCCCCTGCTGATGCTTTGGTGTTTGTTCCCCTTCTAATGTCGTGTTGCATGTGTGTGTGTGTTTTAGAGTGGGCTAACTCCACTGCATGTAGCTGCTCACTACGATAATCAGAGAGTGGCTCTACTGCTTCTGGATCAGGGAGCATCTCCCCACGCCTCCGCCAAGGTACTTCACTCAAACACACAATGTCATACACAGTCAGCATAATGGGACTAGTACCATACTGATTTGGATTCATTGATCTGATTACAGTTTTTTTAATTGCTTTGGTACAATTTTCAGAAGTATGTGGTGAATTTTCTAAACTCTTAGTACAAAACTCCAAACTGGTAACACTTGCAACACAGCCAGTCTCGCATTCAACACCTTTCATTCTGCATTCATTTTGTTTGTAGACATCTTGCGCCACACAACCATTGATCCAAAATATACGTTTAATCACCAAAATACAGCATAATGATATATTCTCAATTTAGTTATTTTAACAAGCAGTTAATCCAATAGCAACAAATGCAACATATTGTACAGTCTCAACGTCAACAGTGAAGAGGCGACTCCGGGATGCTGGCCTTCTAGGCAGAGTTGCGAAGAAAAAGCCATATCTCTGTCCAGTGTCTATGTTCTTTTGCCCATCTGAATCTTTTCTTTTTATTGGCCAGTCTGAGATATGGCGTTTTCTTTGCAACTTTGCCTAGAAGGCCAGCATCCCGTAGTCTTCACTGTTGACGATGAGACTGGTGTTTTGTGGGTACTATTTAATGAAGCTGCCAGTTGAGGACTTGTGAGGTGTCTGTTTCTCAAACTAGACACTCTAATGTACTTGTCCTCTTGCTCAGTTGTGCACCGGGGCCTCCCACTCCTCTTTCTATTCTGGTTAGAGCCAGTTTGCGCTGTTCTGTGAAGGGAGTAGTACACAGCGTTGTACCAGATCTTCAGTTTCTTGGCAATTTCTCGCATGGAATAGCCTTAAATTCTCAGAACAAGAATACACTGACTAGTTTCAGAGGAAAGGTCTTTGTTTCTGGCCATTTTGAGCCTGTAATTGAACACACAAATGCTGATGCTCCAGATACTCAACTAGTCTAAAGAAGGCCAGTTTTATTGCTTCTTTAATCAGAACAACAGTTTTCAGCTGTGCTAACATAATTGCAAAAGTGTTTTCTAATGATTAATTAGCCTTTAAAAGGATAAACTTGGATTAGCTAACACAACTTGCCATTGGAACACAGGAGTGATGGTTGCTGATAATGGGCCTCTGTACACATATGTAGGTATTCCATAAAAAATCTGCCGTTTCCAGCTACAATAGTCATTTACAACATTAATGTCTACACTGTATTTCTGATCAATTTGATGTTATTTTAATGGACAGAAAATGAGCTTTTCTTTCAAAAGTAAAGGACATTTCTATGTGCCGCCAAACCTTTGAACGGTAGTGTATGTTTCGATTAAAATCATTGCATGCTTCATCTATGGCCTGAAGGAGGGTGGTACACTCATGGGGAAGGCAATCATACATCTTCCAGCTGTATTGTAATCGTGTATTGTATTTTACAGTATTGTATTGTAGTGGTCCCACTGGGGTCACATACCAAAATGTGTGGACTGTTGATACTTTGGATAAAAGTCTGCTATGTAAATGGAATATATCACGTTATTACAGTAATGAATTCTAGAGCAACCTCATTTTGGATAGATGTTTACTGTATAGGGGATGCATTTCTTTCTTGTTTTGGACCTTCTGGATTATTTGCGTATTGGTATTGTATTGATATTGTATTACTGCATTGTAGGAGCTAGAAACACAAGTATTTCGCTGCACCTGCTGTAACATCAGCTAATTTGTGTACGCGACCAATAAACTTCAATTTCATTTGTGACTGAAGTAAAATCATAATAGTTACCTAAGGTTTAAGTGATCATCAATTAAGAGCAGTAGGATTAAGTAATGGGAACATGTATTTTTAATGAAAGTGAAGAGAATCATATCAAAATTAATGAAACATTGCATTGCGAAAGGCAATGACTTGATATGAACCTGTATTGCAATGTGGAACATGTATTTGTAGATGAAACACTGATCAAGTTTGGTGAAAAAGTGACTGATTTTGTCTGTTTGACTTAGTCAATTGAAAATGTGCTAAGAGTTTTGAAACAACTGTCTTTTTGATGATGTGTTTTGAGTTTTGTATTAAGAGTTGTGAAATGCACCACATACTGTAACGCAGGCATAATGTAGATGTTTGACCTTTTGGTCCACAGTGCCAGCTGATAAACATTACAGTACCAGCTTATAACGAACTGATGAACCATTCATTCGTTTGTATTTTTATACTCTTAAATGTGTTTGTTTGTTGTCTCTTGTCCTTGACCTGTCTTGTCTTTGACATTGTCTTTGAGAGTTAGGTTTAATCTTTGGATTGGCTTAACTTTAAAGACATCTAGTAGCTGAAAGAGTACACTTCAGTAAAATGTACATCATGCTACAAACGGATTTTTTTATTAACCAATGATGATGAGAACAGGAGAGGGTAGGAGGGATTTAACTTCCAGTGCTGTCTTTCAAAGAGCAACCATGGATGATATAGGCTAGTAAATGTGCTATTGTGTGACAGGATTGACTGCTAAATTGACTGCTTCATTCTGCTTGTTTGTCAAGACTGTCACAGCCTTCTGTGTGGTCCCATAGAAAAGCATGGTAACTTAGTTACTGCTGTTGTTGAACCGCATAACAGTTAGACAAAGCTCTACGTGTGCCAGAGTGGACCATGCCCAGTGACTTAGGGTCACCTTTTGGTTGGCTTGTGGTCGTACAGGCCCTGCTGTAGTGTTGGAAATTATGCTCAGGCTATCCACTTACATCCAATAAAACTGTCTTGGATGAAGGATGCCTTGTAAAACAATATTTCTCTCTCTCTTTCTATTCACACCCCTTGACTTTTCCCACTATATTTGTGTTAAAAAGTGGGGTAAAATGGATTTAATTGTCTTTTTTTTGGTCAACAATACACACAAAATACACGAATGTAACAGTGGAAGAAAAATGGATGGAAAATAAAACACTAATATATCTTGATTAAATAAATATTCAACCCCCTGTGTCAATACATGTTAAAATCACCTTTTGCAGTGATTACAGCTGTGATTCTTTCTGGGTAAGTCTCTAAGAGCTTTGCACACTTGGATTATACAATATTTGCACATTATTCTTTAAAAAATACTTTAAGCTCTGTCAAGTTGGTTGTTGATCATTGCTAGACAGCCATTTTCAAGTCTTGCAATACATTTTCAAGCCTATTTAAATCAAAACTGTAACTAGGCCACTCAGGAACATTCAGTGGTATTCTTGGTAACATTCTTGGTAAGCAACTCCAGTGTATATTTGGCATTGTGTTTTAGGTAATTGTCCTGTTAATAGGTGAATTTGTCTCCCAGTGTCTGTTGGAAAGCAGACTGAACCAAGTTTTCCTCTAAGATTTTGCCTGTGCTTAGCTCTATTCCGTTTCTTCTATCCCAAAAAAACTCCCTTGCCAAGGACAAGCATACCCATAACATGATGCAGTATGCACTATGCTTGAAAATATGAAGAGTGGTACTTCGTGATGTGTTGTGTTGGATTTGCCCCAAACATAACGCTTTGTATTCAGGACAAAAAGTTCATTTCTTTGCCACATTTTTTGCAGTATTACTTAAACACATTTTTACTCCTGAACTTATTTAGGTTTGCCACAACAAAATGGTTGAATACTTATTGACTCAAGACATTTCAGTCTTTTATTTTTTATTAATTTGTAAACATTGTAAACAATTTGTCAAATAATTCCACTTACGGGGTATTGTGTGTAGATCAGTGACACAAAATCTCAATTAAATTCATTCGAAATTCAGGCTCCAACAACAAAATGTGGAAAAAGTCAAGGGGTTTGAATACTTTCTGAAGGCACTGTAAATCAATCAGTGTCTCTTGTCTAATTTCAGTGTTTTGGAAATAAATTAAATCTTCTCTTGGAGGCTCAGGCTTGGCTTGGTGAGATGTTGAGATTAAAAGGGTTATAAGTCACATGACATAAAACAGTTGATGTGTTTCTCAGCTGCCTGCCCTTCTGGCTTCAGACAGACAGACAGACATACAGACAGACAGACAGACAGACAGACAGACAGACAGACAGACAGACAGACAGACAGACAGACAGACAGACAGACAGACAGACAGACAGACAGACAGACAGACAGACAGACAGACAGACAGACAGACAGACAGACAGACAGACAGAAAACTGTAAATTTATACAGTCTGGAAATCTTTGCCAATGGCCTGAAACAGTCGTAGAATAGAAAAATCAAATCTGATTTAATACACGTAGTCGTACTATGTCATCAACTGTGATATGATATGCTTGTTATCATGGTATGAACTAATATTACTGCCTTGCACTGAGTTACCTTATTTATTATATGACAGTTGAAGTAGGTGTCAAGAGCTTGTCTCACTTTTCCATATCTGCCTACTGCATCTACCCACGGTCTCAGCTCTGTCTGCATTACACCCCCCACCGCCCTGCACTCCTTGGACTTTTCATGGCGTTAAAGCCTCCCTGTAGTGTCATACCACCAGTGGAGCTCCTCTAATGGTCCTCCCCAGGGAAACCCTTTGGGAATGTTGGGATGGATCCGGCTTTAACATCCAGCCAAATACTCTTTTTCTGCCTGTCTGGCGCTATTGTTATTTAGTAGTGTGTGTCTGGTGAAGGGAGAAGAGGGTGAAACATGTAGTTTCTGTTAACATCATCCTGGTGGTTGAAATTTGTCTGACAAGACTATTTAAATTATATCAATAAAACTAAAGATATCCCTAGGCTTAACAAGGCCTTAAATTAAATCTTGCACCTAGCTAAGATTATGGAATGTCTAGTGTACTGTGTGTTATCATCTCTTTATCTAGAACCCTAATGAGGTCCCATACAGATAAATATTTGGAAAAATAATAGAAGAGAGTAGAATAGAGCAGGGGGCATAAATACACTGTAATTTTAACTTAAAAACCGCAAATGGCACGATCTGCCCCATGGCAAAATGTGTAGAATTGCAAGAAATTAGCTTAAAAACAGTTAAATGCCCCAAGGCAAAGTGTTCTCTCTGATGGCAAGAGGGCCTTTAAAATCTTCTTTGACAGGGCCTGAGACTTGATTTCTCCGGTCATGCACTGCAGAAGTCATAGCAAAATGCTTGTATGCTATTTTCATCGCACTCTAAAGTAAGAGTTGTGTTCTGATATTATGAGGGGGTCCCTGATGAATTTGTTATCACAAAAGGGGTCCCGATGTGAAAAAGTACCCTGGAATAGAGTACACTCAGAGAGTGCTGAATACCTTTCCCCTGTGTCTCTTCTTCTTAGAATGGCTACACACCCCTCCACATAGCTGCCAAGAAGAACCAGATGGACATAGGGACCACGCTACTGGAGTACGGGGCGGACACCAACGCTGTGACCCGCCAGGGCATCAGTCCTGTTCACTTGGCTGCACAGGAGGGCAGTGTGGACCTGGTCTCTCTGCTCCTCACCAAGAACGCCAATGTCAACATGGGCAACAAGGTAACACACACACTGTGTATACACAGACAGACAGACATACAAAGCACACATACAGCACACTATACTACATTCACATAAACACACACACACGCAACAAACACACACTCTCACCTGGCCTCACAGGATGGTAACTTATGTGGAAATTACATTTTTACAGCTCAACACTCATAGGCCTCAAGACCCATCAGTACCTTGGACACACACACACTCATACTTTACACTACTGTTCACATACACACATGCACAACAAGATGGCGCCGACAGACATGGTCGCCCTGTTTCTAGCTCCTAACCAACTTTGCTGTATATGCTTTTTACATTATTTGCTCAAAACTTTTCTTGAATTATTACCGACAGCTGAAATAAAAATTGGATATTAGATCGGCAGTCACTCACCAGGATTTCGACCAGAAATGTTTATTCCCTGAATTGGATTCTTTGTTTGAACTTCCTGAGGCAATTCTATTAATTCTGAGGGCTGCTACAAGTCGCCATCACCAAAGAAGAGAAACACAGAGTAGGCTCTTAGTCAGAGTAGGCTCTTAGTCAGGAGGTGTGCATACCGTTCACCGCTTCCGAGTATATTACTCGCTAATGTTCAGTCCCCGGGCAATAAAGTAGACGAGCTCAGGACGAGGATCTCCTTCCAGGCAGCCACCAGGGTTTGTAACATACTCTGTTTTACTGAATCATGTCTCTCTCCGGATATACTGTCCCCATCAATTCAGCCAGCGGGGTTCTACGTCCATCGCGCGGACAGGAAGAATAAAGTTGGAGGTGTATGTTTCATGTTTAACTACTCATGGTGTGATTGTGGTAAAGTACAGAAACTCAAGTCCTTTTGTTCTCCCGATCTGGAATACCTCACCATCAAATGCCGAACACATTACCTCCCGAGAGAATATTCCACTCAAGGAACTACACTGGACTTTGTGCAAACTGGAAACCGTATATCCTGAGGCTACATTTATTGTACATGGGAACATTAATAAAGGAAATCAGGAAAACGCTACCAAAGTTTTATCAACCCATCTCTTGTGCTACTCGCTCATCGAGCACTCTTGACCGTTGCAATTCCCTCGCCCGCCCTTTGGCAAATCAGATCACGCCTCCATTTTGCTCCTCCCCTCCTATAGGCAGAAACGTAAACAGGAAGTACTTGTGTTAAGGACTGACCAATCAAAATTTGCAGCATTCGCGCAAAACTGAAAGTGTGAACCACAGCATTTAACCACGGTAAGGTGACTGGGAACATCATTTGTACAAACAGACTAGCTATGGCAAAACGGCAATATAGGGACAAAGTGGAGTCGCAATTCAACGGCTCAGACATTAGACGTATGTGCCAGACAATCACGGGTTATAAAGGAAAAGCCAGCCACGTCGCCGCTTTGAGGAAAACACAGAACCGCCAACTCAGGCGGACGCCGCTCAGATGGACTGTGAGCTCTCGTTCTCCGTGGCCGACGTGAGTAAGGCATTTAAGCATGTTTATCCGCATATTCCAAGCCACATCATCAGAGCATTTGCAGACCAGCTGGCTGGAGTGTTTACGGACATATTCAATCTATCACAATCTGTTATTCCCACTTGCTTCAAGATGTCCACCATTGTTCCTGTATCAAAGAAAGCAAAGGTAACTGAACTACATAACTATCACCCTGTAGCACTCACTTCTGTCATCATGAAGTGCTTTCATGAGGATCATATCACCTCCACCTTACCCAACACCGTAGAGCCACTACAATTTGCATACCACCCCAACAGATCCACGGATGACGCAATCGCCATCGCATTGCACACTGCCCTCTGCCCTATCTCATCTGGACAAGAGGAATACCTACGTATGTAAGAAAACTTTTCATCGACTACAGCTCAACCTTCAACACCATAGTGCCCTCCAAGCTTATCACTCGGGATCACTAAGTGCGGTCTGAACCCCGCACTGTGAAACTGGGTCCTGGACTTCCTGATGGGCTGACCCGAGCTGATGAAGGTAGGCAACAACACCCCCACCACATTTAACCTCAACATGGCCCCACTGTGTGGTCACCCATGTCTCCAACTCAATCATCAAGTTTGCTGACGACGCAACAGTGGTAGGCCTGATTACAAACAATGACGAGACAGCCTACAGGGAGGAGGTGAAGGCCCTGACGGAGTGATGCCAGGAAATATAACATATTCCTCAACGTCAACAAAATGAAGGAGCTTCCTGCCCTCCAGAACTTCTACATCATCTGGTGTCACAGGAAGGCCAAGCAGATCATCAAGGACCTCAGCCACCCAAGCCAGGGCCTGTTCACCCCACTACCATCTACAAGGCAGATACAGTAAAGGTGCATCAAAGCTGGGACAGAGAGACTGAAATAGAGCTTCTATCTCCAGCCCATCAGAATGTTAAATAGTCACCACTAGCCAGCCTCTGCCCAGTACATTGCCCTGAACTTAGTCAGTGTTACTAGCCAGCTACCACCCGGTACTCTGACCTGCACCTTAGAGACTGAAGCCCTACGTACATAGTCATTGAACACAGGTCACTTTAATTATGTTTACATACTGTTTTACCCACTTTATATTTTTATACTGTTTTCTAGTCAAGGCTCATCCTATATAACTACTATATTTCTTCATTTCTTTCTTTTTGGGGGATTTGTGTGTATTGGGAAAGGGAAAGGGGGATACCTAGTCTGAATGCCTTCAACTGAAATGTGTCTACCGCATTTAACCCAACATTTACTGCGATGGCGGTCAGCGCTCACCTTCTGCCGCCCACCCGCCCGTTTGAGCGATTCCTGGACGGCTCTCCAGGTCTCCTTTGAGTGCTGCACCCACTCCTCCACTGCAGGAGCCTCGGTCTGGCTCTGATACCATGGTGCCAGGATCGGCTGGTTGCCCAACACACACTGGAAAGGCGACAGGTTCGTGGAGGAGTGGCGGAGTGAGTTTTGGGCCATCTCCGCCCATGGGACGTACCTCGTCCATTCTCCTGGCCGGTCCTGGCAATACGACCTCAGAAACTTACCCACATCCTGGTTCACTCTCTCCACCTGCCCATTGCTCTCGGGGTGAAAACCTGAGGTCAGGCTGATTGAGACCCCCAGACGCTCCATGAACGCCCTCCAAGCCCGGGACGTGAACTGGGGACCCCGATCAGAAACGATATCCTCAGGCACCCCGTAGTGCCGGAAGACGTGGGTAAACAGGGCCTCGGCAGTCTGCAGGGCTGTAGGGAGACCGGGCAACGGGAGGATACGGCAGGACTTCGAAAACCGATCCACAGAGACCAGGATCGTGGTGTTCCCCTGAGACGGGGGAAGGTCGGTGAGGAAGTCCACTGACAGATGTGACCAAGGCCGTTGTGGAACGGGGATGGGCTGTAACTTCCCTCTAGGCAGGTGTCTAGGAGCCTTACTCTGAACACCGAACAGGAGGAGACATAAAACCTCACATCCTTCGCTAAAGTGGGCCACCAGTACTTCCCCCTAAGACCCCGCACCGTCCTCCCAATTCCCAGATGACCCGAAGAGGGTAGTGTGTGGGCCCACCGAATCAATTTGTCATGAACACCAAGCGGCACGTACTTCCGGCCCGCTGGACACTGTGGTGGCGCGGGTTCTAACCGTGACACCCGCTCGATGTCCGCGTCCACCTCCCATACCACCGGTGCCACCAGACATGAGGCCGGAAGTATGGGGGTAGGATCGATGGACCGCTCCTCGGTATCATAGAGACGGGACAGCGCGTCGGCCTTAGTGTTAAAGGAATCTGGTCTATAGGAGATGGTGAACCGAAATCTGGTGAAAAACATGGCCCACCTTGCCTGGCGAGGATTCAGTCTCCTCGCTGCCCGGATGTACTCCAGATTACGGTGGTCAATCCAGATGAGAAAAGGGTGTTTAGCCCCCTCAAGCCAATGTCTCCACACCTTCAGAGCTTTTACCACAGCCAGCAACTCCCGGTCCCCCACGTCATAGTTTCGCTCAGCAGGGCGGAGCTTCGGTGGCATTCCCGGGCGCTGTGATAGCACGGCTCCAACCCCAGCCTCGGACGCGTCCACCTCCACTATGAATGCCAAAGAGGGGTCCGAATGAGCCAATATGGGAGCATCGGTAAACAGCGCCTTCAGACAACTAAAAGCTCTGCCCGCCTCCGCTGACCACCGCAAACGCACCCCCCCCCCCCCCCCCCTTCAGCAGTGAGGCAATGGGAGCAGCCACCTGGCCAAAACCCCGGATAAACCTCCGGTAGTAATTGGCAAACCCTAAGAACCGCTGCACCTCCTTTACCATGGTCGGAGTCGGCCAATTACGCACTGCTGCAACGTGGTCACACTCCATCACCACCCCAGATGTTGAAATGCGATACCTCAGGAAAGAGCCGGCTTGTTTGGAGAACACACATTTCTCAGCCTTGACGTACAGGTCATGCTCCAACAGTCGCTCAAGTACCCTGTGCACCAGAGACACATGCGCGGCGCGTGTGGCGGGATAGATCAGAATGTCATCGATATAAACCACCACACCCTGCCTGTGCAGGTCCCTGAGAATCTCGTCTATGAAGGATTGAAAGACGGCTGGAGCATTCTTCAACCCATACGGCATGACGAGGTACTCATAATGGCCAGATGTGGTACTAAACGCGGTCTTCCACTCATCGCCCTCCCGGATACGGATAAGTTATACTCGCTCCTGAGATCCAGTTTTGTGAAGAAGCGCGCTCCGTGAAATGATTCCACCGCCGTAGCGATGAGAGGTAGCGGGTAACTAAACCACACTGTGATGGAATTCAGACCTCTATAATCAATGCACGGACGCAGACCTCCCTCCTTCTTCTTCACAAAAAAGAAACTCGAGGAGACGGATGACGTGGAGGGCCGAATGTACCCCTGTCCCAGAGACTCAGTGACTTATGTCTCCATAGCCACTGTCTCCTCCTGTGACAGCAGGTACATGTGACTCCGGTGAAGTGCTGCGTTTACCTGGAGGTTTATCGCGCAATCCCCTCGTCGATGAGGTGGTAATTGGGTAGCCCTCTTTTTACAGAAAGCGATAGCCAAATCGGCATATTCTGAGGGAATGCGCACAGTGGAAACCTGGTCTGGACTCTCCACTGTCGTTGCACCGATGGAAACTCCTATACACCTACCTGAACACTCCTCTGACCACCCCTTTAGAGCCCCCTGTTTCCATGAAATCTTAGGATTGTGAATAGCCAACCAGGGAATCCCCAGCACCACTGGAAATGCAGGAGAATCAATGAGGAAGAGACTAATCCGCTCCCTATGACCCCCTGCGTTACCATGTCCAGTGAAACCGTGGCCTCCCTGACCAGTCCTGACCCTAACGGTCGACTATTTAGGGAGTGCACGGGGAAGGGTTGGCCTATCTGCACCAGCGGAATCCCTAATCTATGAGCGAGCCCGTGGTCCATAAAACTCCCAGCTGCACCTGAATCGACTAGCGCCTTATGCTGGAAAGAGGGGGAAAACCCAGGAAAAGAGATTAGTACGAACATGTGACCAACAGGGAGCTCTGGGTGAGTCTGGTGCTGACTCACCTGGGGTGTCCGAGCAGTGCTCTGCCTGCCCTCTCGACTCCCAGACGAGCTCCTCCATCACCGATCAGCACTCCGACCACAACTGGTGCAGGAGGAGACTCCTCCTCCGGTTCCCCTAGATGCAGCACCCCCTAACTCCATGGGTGTTGGAGCGGGAGTGCTGGGGGGTGGAACAAACAGGACCCGCTCTGGACGCCCGCGGGCAGCTAGCAGGTTGTCCAGTCGGATTGACATGTCTATGAGTTCGTCTAGGTTGAGGGTGGCGTCCCGACAAGCTAGCTCCCTGCGGACGTCCTCCCGGAGGCTACACCGGTAGTGGTCCATCAGGGCCCTGTCGTTCCACCCCACTCCAGTGGCCAGGGTCCGAAACTCCAGCGCGAAGTCCTGCGCGCTCCTCGTCTCCTGCCTAAGGTGGAACAGCCGTTCACCGGCGGGTGAACTCAGGGTAGTGGTCCCTCGCTGAGTCTGTACCCTCCCAGACCGCGTTGGCCCACTCCAGGGCTCTGCCCGTCAGACAGGAGACGTGGACGCTCACACTCTCCTCTCCAGAGGGAGACGGGCAAACAGTAGCCAGGTAAAGCTCTAGCTGGAGCAAGAGACCCTTGCACCCGGCAGCCGTTCCATCGTACTCCCTCGGGGGCGCGAGCCGAAGAGCGCTGGGTCCGGACGCCGCCGGAGAAGTTGGTAGCGCAGGCTGAAGAGGAGCTGGAGACGAGGTAGGGAGGCCGCTCCTCTCCCATCTGTCCATTCTCTCCATTATCTGGTCCATCGCCGTCCCGATCCGGTGTAGGATGGCCGTGTGATGGAGGACACGCTCTTCCATGGATGGGAGAGGGGGCGCAGCTGCTCCTGCTGACTCCATGGCTGAAGGTGCGGGCTTCTGTCACGAAAGCTATGAGTGGTGGGTGTGGAGTCAGGCGCAGAGAGCAAAGCTTCCAATGTAGACGTATTTATTCAGCTGGGTCTAGCCAACATACAGGCACAATGACCAGTAAACAGTTAAGTCCCCCAAAACCAGGCAAAATAACGAACAGCAAAAATACGTATAAGCAAAACAAAAATCTACCACAGACAGAGGAATAAGCCCGCACAAATGCAGGTGGTGCCTGGAAGTTTAAATAGCCCCGAATTAACAACAAATAAGGTTCAGGTGAAAACAATCAAGACAAAACCAACAGAAAAGAAAAAGGAATCGGTGGCAGCTAGTAGACCGGTGACCACAACCACCGAGCGCCGCCAGAACAGGGAGAGGAGCCACCTTCGCTGGAAGTCGTGACAGGATTAGACCACAGCTGAGTCTCTCATTTTCACTGATGCTTTTCACTGAGTTCAAAAGCAGCCGCAGGATTTAAAAAATATTTTCAAAACAACCTCCTTGCTAGCTAAAGTCCTATCCCTGTTACTTTTTAAAAACGTGGATGAATAAAGAGCCTTTGCTTTGACAAAGCTGTGATCCCCCCCACCATGGAAAAGGCATTCTAACCGTGTGTGTGTGTGTGTGTGTGTGTTTATGCGTGCTATTTCAGAGCGGCCTCACACCACTCCACTTAGCAGCGCAGGAGGACAAAGTCAACGTGGCAGAAGTCCTGCTCAACCAGGGGGCGGACATCGACCCCGAGACAAAGGTGAGGGTCACGCTGTTTCTACGGAAACCACAGGGAACAGACTGTACAGACTATCACAGTGAAAGACTGTGGGACAAAGAGATGCCCTTGATTTCAACTCTCCTCTGTCAATCATAGACCAGGGGTTATAGATGGTTACTTCATGTGTTTAGAATAGTGCATTACTAAAGTGATAAAATATAATCACCTGCCCACACACACACACCTTTCTGCAGCACTGTGTTCTCAGGTGTGCCATGAATAAAGTATAGGAGGACACCTGAGTGACAGGTGTTTGTGTCTGTACATACGGCACTACCAGTAACCGCCCATTGTCAACCTCCCCCCATAGCAGGGACACAGACAGAGGCCTGCAGAAGCTCAAGGTTACACAGCACAAGGTTACACAATGTGTTTGGGCTGACAGCACACTGGTTTACAGCCAAGGCTGTTCATTCATTCATCTTTTCTATCAGGTGTTTCTAATAGAGAAGTGTTATTAAGTTCTTGATGAATAATAGTAATTTTGTGTCACACTTGGGTAAAGTTAATGTTAGGTACGTCCTATTCACACAAGGGCTGTGACGTCACAGGATGAGAAGTAACAAGCTCACACCTTCCTTTCTTCGTCTCTATCGTTCCCCCTCTCTCTGTCGCTTTCCCTTGGGTAAAACAGATGGGATACACTCCGCTGCATGTGGCTTGTCACTATGGCAACGTCAAGATGGCAAACTTCCTCATACAGAACCAGGCCAGAGTTGATGGCAAAACAAAGGTAAACAACTGAAGATCTCTCCCATGTGGTGTTCATTTGAGCTTATTTACTTTTGTCAGGTTGTGTGTGTGTGTTATTTCACCTCCCTAACACTCTCTTTGTTTTGGTCCCACTCTCTCTCTCTCTCTCTCTCTCTCTCTCTCCCTCCCTCCCTCCCTCGCTGCCCCACTGTTTGTATTAATATTTTCTCCTCCTCGTTTTTCTCTTTGCATTCCCCTTTCCTCACTCCTCAATTTCTCCCCGTCTCATTCTTTCTCTCACTATCATCCCTCTCGCCATCCCTCCCTTTCTCCTCTGTCCCCAGAACGGCTACACGCCCCTCCACCAGGCGGCGCAGCAGGGTCACACCCACATCATCAACCTGCTGCTGCAGCATGGAGCCTCGGCCAATCAGCTGACCGTGGTGAGTGAGGCACCATAGGAAAACCTGCTGTCTCAGCAGCTCTCTGACAGACGCCCCAGTCAGCAGGGATACACAGAGACAAATAGAGCAGAACTGTACAACATACATTGTATACTGTACATACATACACATACACAGCACTAATGTGTCCACAATAACAAAGTAAAAACACACACATATTACAACCTCCTATCCTTTACACCTCCAATTCTTCTCCTCCTCTTTACAGAACGGGAACACAGCCTTGTCCATTGCCCGTCGCCTTGGTTACATCTCAGTGGTGGACACTCTCATGCCGCTGACTGATGAGAATCTGACCTCTGTGGTAAGACCCCAAGTCTGTCTCTTTGTCAGTTTGTCTTTGTTTGTTTGTCTGTATGTTTATCTTTCTGTAAGTTTGTTCGTCTCTCTGTTTTCATTTGGACCAGTGGGGCCTAGCCCCATTGTTATCGCTTGTCTTTGTCCAGTGAATATTGCTTCTGGCACTCAATTTGACTGTAAATCTCAATTGGTGTATTGTACTCATTGATGAGTCTACTCACCTGGCATGAACCCAGGCCATTATCTGATAGTAATTGAGCAAGCAGACACAGCAGCAGTGGAAGACTTGAGTTGTGTTCCTTTGCTGTACTGGTAGCAGGTATAGATTACGCATTATGCACACCTAAACACTAGTCCAGTTATCACACGTGAGACACCTTGCAGTGCGTACTGTAACGTGCTGATCTCTCTCTGTGTTAATGTGTTATGGTAATGCAAAGCAAATATCGATTTGCATTCCTAGTGTATGTATGTAAAACAAATGAAAATCCAGACTAGTGGTCTGTCTCTATGTACAGTATTTGTTACAGTCATCTGACCATGTGCTTGGAGTTCACTAACCTTATGTGTTCATCTGTGTGTGTGGTGATTTATAAGTACAGAATAAATTAATAAACATTTGTTCATTCCTCTGATGAAATTGGGCTGAATCCTAACATGAGGTCTGAAAATACTGTACAACTCAAACCTTGAAATCACTGGATGAGTTACTAATGTGTATCTCAAATTAGTACTTGGCACTGAAACAGTATACACGAGTAACTGCATGTGATTCCACAAATTCTCTCGCACATGTTTAATAGTGACCTGTATGAAACGGACAGATTGAATCTCCTGGTGCTCCTCAAATAGCCCCTGAGACCTGATCTGTCCACGTGTCAGGAGGGATTTATTAATAGTGACACCCAGGGCCAAGCAGAGGTCACTGGATACAGTAGCATTCATATACATTACTCATGTCTCACTCTTTCCTCTTTTATCACCAGACTACAACAGAAAAACACAAAATGAACGTCCCCGAGACCATGAACGAGTTTCTGGACATGTCTGAAGATGAAGGTATGAGTATATGTGACGATGTGACTGTTTCAAAACTTCCCTTCTAACCTAAGCCGTGCATTCCCCCATGAGCTGACAGTGAAATAGTGTGTTTGGATCCTCGCCAGTTAGGGTTGATCTGTGTTTTGTGTATGCAGAGCATGTGTGGATGCATCTCATATTTGTGAAAGTGTGCCATTTGACGTGTCTTATTAACATCCGATTTACTGTATGTATTCAAATCACACAGTTAAGGCTAATGTGCCGGAAATTCTCAATGAGGACTGTATTTCAGATGTTGACGAAGGTATTTGCCCCATTTTTCTACGCAGTAGTTTTATGTATGTTTCACTCTTTTCACGTAAACCCATTCCTTCACCTGCGCCTCACCCGTTGGAAACCGAAACCAACTCACCACATTGCTGATACATTGCTTCACTAACTGTCTGCTGTTGCTTGAGGTTTGCCCGGCTATCTGGAACATAATAGCCAGAATACACCTCTTTCTCTCTGCTTACTTTCACTGAAATCCAGCTTTCTCTGAGTACCTTGCTTGAGCTATGTATCCGCAGTGGATGTCACTGGCTGAATCATTGTCTCCAAATGTAAATCAGCAGAGAAAGTAAGCACTGGACACAAATTAAGTTTGTGTGTGAGCTTTTGGACTTTTCTTTTGCTTGCGATAAGATATGTTAGGTGTGACCTATCTGCAGTCATTCTGGTTACACTGCATGTAGCTAAGTATTCGGGCCCTAGAGCAATTTGCTATAAAGGATAGGCCTTCCTTCTGTAAAGCTGAATTAACTTGTGTCTTTTCCCACATTCATTATGGGTCATTTAACTTTGTTGCCAAAATACCATGCATGGTAGTTACATGGTATTTCAATATATTTGGTAACAATACAATCATTATTATACATTACTTGCAACTACACAGAAACTGTACATGCAACAACTGAACTAGTAAAGTGTGTGGGACAAATCAAGTGTTGTTACATGTTAACTGACCTCAAGTTGCATTTTTATGCTGAGTGGATGGATGAATACCAATGTATCGGTAGTTGTTAAGACAAAACTTAATATCATAGAACTGCCCATTTCAGTTATCACCAAGTGCTTGGGAAGCAATAAACGGACTCCACTGTAAAATGGATGAGTTTTTCCATGGAGTGTTGCAGAGGAAACTGTAGAGAGGGGTGTCGGGTTTCTGTGTCAGATGATACTGCTGGACTCAACAAGTTCCACACACTCACCTGGCGACTGATCAGAGGTGGTGCTTACTTTGTCTACACCGGGGCTGATAAACACATACTGCAATGTTTACTGCTCTCAGTGTTCAGGTTATCATCACAGTTTACTACGTTGCTAAATGGCCTTAAGTGTAAGACCGACCAAGGCAGCTATGTTGAAAAGTCTTACTGAACAATGGTGTTACATCTGGCCATACATTACACCAGTAATCCTAGACAGTCAGTCCACAGTGCATGTCATAGTCTGGACAGAAAAAGTTTACATCTCTCCAAATCTCTTTATCTGGAGGGCAATCTAATTGGCCTTGACAGGTCACTCCTGTCCTGCTGTAATCAGAGTGGCACGCTGATTCCATTACCCGTTCCTTAGATCATGTCTAAAGTCCTCACAGCATTCTTCTGGGATCAGTGTCCACAGCACAGACCCTAGGTAGAAAATAACAATATATATATATAGTACCAGTCAAAAGTTTGAACACACCTACTCATTCAAGGGTTTTTCTTTATTTTTTACTAATAACGCCAAGAGTGTGCAAAGCTGTCATCAAGGCAAAGGGGGGCTACTTTGAAGAATCTCAAATATAGAATATATTTTGATTTTGTCTAACACTTTTTTTGTTACTATACATGATTCCATATGTGTTATTTCATAGTTTTGATGTCTTCACTATTATTCTACAATGTCAAAGGTTTGGACACACCTACTAACTCAAGGGTTTTTCTTGATTTTTACTATTTTCTCTCTATATATACAGTGGGGAGAACAAGTATTTGATACACTGCCGATTTTGCAGGTTTTCCTACTTACAAAGCATGTAGAGGTCTGTAATTTTTATCATAGGTACACTTCAACTGTGAGAGACGGAATCTAAAACAAAAATCCAGAAAATCACATTGTATGATTTTTAAGTAATTAATTTGCATTTTATTGCATGACATAAGTATTTGATCACCTACCAACCAGTAAGAATTCCGGCTCTCACAGACCTGTTAGTTTTTCTTTAAGAAGCCCTCCTGTTCTCCACTCATTACCTGTATTAACTGCACCTGTTTGAACTCGTTACCTGTATAAAAGACACCTGTCCACACGCTCAATCAAACAGACTCCAACCTCTCCACAATGGCCAAGACCAGAGAGCTGTGTAAGGACATCAGGGATAAAATTGTAGACCTGCACAAGGCTGGGATGGGCTACGGGACAATAGGCAAGCAGCTTGGTGAGAAGGCAACAACTGTTGGCGCAATTATTAGAAAATGGAAGAAGTTCAAGATGACGGTCAATCACCCTCGGTCTGGGGCTCCATGCAAGATATCACCTCGTGGGGCATCAATGATCATGAGGAAGGTGAGGGATCAGCCCAGAACTACACGGCAGGACCTGGTCAATGACCTGAAGAGAGCTGGGACCACAGTCTCAAAGAAAACCATTAGTAACACACTACGCCGTCATGGATTAAAATCCTGCAGCGCACGCAAGGTCCCCCTGCTCAAGCCAGCGCATGTCCAGGCCCGTCTGAAGTTTGCCAATGACCATCTGGATGATCCAGAGGAGGAATGGGAGAAGGTCATGTGGTCTGATGAGACAAAAATATAACTTTTTGGTCTAAACTCCACTCGCTGTGTTTGGAGGAAGAAGAAGGATGAGTACAACCCCAAGAACCCATCCCAAACGTGAAGCATGGAGGTGGAAACATCATTCTTTGGGGCTGCTTTTCTGCAAAGGGGACAGGACGACTGCACCGTATTGAGGGGAGGATGGATGGGGCCATGTATCGCGAGATCTTGGCCAACAACCTCCTTCCCTCAGTAAGAGCATTGAAGATGGGTCGTGGCTGGGTCTTCCAGCATGACAACGACCCGAAACACACAGCCAGGGCAACTAAGGAGTGGCTCCGTAAGAAGCATCTCAAGGTCCTGGAGTGGTCTAGCCAGTCTCCAGACCTGAATCCAATAGAAAATCTTTGGAGGGAGCTGAAATTCCGTATTGCCCAGCGACAGCCCCGAAACCTGAAGGATCTGGAGAAGGTCTGTATGGAGGAGTGGGCCAAAATCCCTGCTGCAGTGTGTGCAAACCTGGTCAAGAACTACAGGAAACGTATGATCTCTGTAATTGCAAACAAAGGTTTCTGTACCAAATATTAAGTTCTGCTTTTCTGATGTATCAAATACTTATGTCATGCAATAAAATGCAAAGGAATTACTTAAAAATCATACAATGTGATTTTCTGGATTTTTGTTTTAGATTCCGTCTCTCACAGTTGAAGTGTACCTATGATAAAAATTACAGACCTCTACATGCTTTGTAAGTAGGAAAACCTGCAAAATCGGCAGTGTATCAAATACTTGTTCTCCCCACTGTATATATACTTATTTTCAGCCTAGTATAACCACAGGATATAAATCTATATGAGTGTAAAAGTGGTCACCAGTCATAATTGTTGCCTAATTCTCCCTAACACCCAAACTACAAAAATGTGTTGATTTAGAGGAGTAATAACTTGAAGTGTAGGCTACTTTGAGATACAAAAAGATGCACCAATTATCAGTTTTGGTCCACCCATTTGGAATGCAGCCAGATTTCCACCGTCCACCCCCTCCCCAGGAAAAACAATCCTGGAGGGGTTCCAGTGGGTTGTCCTTCAAAGCCTTTTTCTCCCTCCAGTCTCACCAAACGGAGTTTATCCCCGTCCTAAAATAAGTACCTCTCTATCCCTCTGCCGCTGTGTTTTTGGTGCCATTCAGCCTGCACATTGACGGAGATGCTAGCTTATCCGGACGGATAGACTTTATCTCCAAATCCAATGAGATGAGCTTTCACTGAGCCGACTAGATGCATTAGCAAAGCAAACTCTCTTGTTCCGACCTTAAATGGCTTCCACTTTTACTTTTTCGCTCAGGGATTTACTCCACCGGGAAAAGTCTGCATAGTTTGAATTTTGTTTGCAGCACGAAACGGAAGAGCAGCGGCAGGGGTGCAGTTCGCCCCTACACTAGCAACAACTGCAGCAGTTACAATAAGTAGGCTTTCGGGTAGTAGTCCTTTGCTGTAAAATAGCCAAACCTGACAGTTCAACCTCGGACCTTTTTTCAGCTGCAACCACATGACTGCATGGGATTTATTTTCTACCTCATTCGTCTCGCTCTGGATTTATTGGGGGACGTTATTCTGTTCTGCGGATAATTGGAATATAAAGACCAACACGGGAATCTAATAAGAGTGGTGACAGACATGGCAGTTTTTCTATGTAAGTCATAAAGGCTAGGCTGTAGTTTATGGATAGTTGCTGTCGAATGGATTTTACACGGGGAATTGGTGCATAAAGCCATTTCGTAGTTGTGTGGCAGAATGCAGCACTATTCCGTTGAATGTTGTAGGCTACAGGGTAGCTGAGGCGGGAGCCGTGTGAGAGAGAGCAAGCTGGGAGAGGGAGAAGATATTTGTTCATGCTGGCTTGGCTTGCTATAACGTTATATTCTTCAGTAGTCCACTGCATTAGCTTTGAAAAACCTACTCACGTTTGATGTTATACAGTCAGTGAGCGAATGGGACCGTATTTGAATCAAATGTAGCAAAGAGCTGTAGAGACATTGCAGCCCATCTGAGCAAGAGTGCGGCAGAGGTAGGACTGCTGGGGGGAGGGGCTGCGGTGGAAGAGTGAAGTGTTTGTTGCAGGCTGGAGTCGGGGAGAAGGGGATAGATTGTCGCTACAAGGAGATAGATTGTCGCTACAAGGACTGCTGTCTTATTTCTCCTTGATAATCGAGTTGCTCTCGCGGCTTGAGTTCTGCTAGCGTTTAACACTCTCGCTTTCTGGCTTTAGTGTCAATACAAACTGCGTTTGGTTTTACTGGACAGGAGAGCTATGCTGCAAGTAGCTTTTCTCTATCTCCAAGCTAATGGACTTCGTTAGCCTGTGAATAGATTGTAATGGATTTATTACTATTGTCATTCATTTCAAGTAGCCTAGAGCTGAGTAGCTGTTATTTAGTTTCACTATAGCCCAATGTGTAGCCCACCAACTGAGCATAGGGCCTAGTAGACTTACTGGTCCACTAGTTATCAGACTGACACTGATCAATTATTCAAGGCCTCTTATAAAGCTGTGGTAGGGTTTTTCTAGGAGTACCACAACGCTCTTTTACCGGATTGCCTTTGAAATATTGATGAGGGACTTTTCCACCAGGTGAGGATGCAATGACCGGAGACACTGACAAATATCTGCGGCCCCAGGACCTCAAGGAGCTGGGGGACGACTCTCTTCCGCAGGAGGGCTACATGGGGTTCAGCATAGGAGTCCGCTCAGCGAGGTATGTGACCCTATTATGACATTATATGCTCTTGATTGTGATGTCATGTTTGGCATTGCTACTGTGTTTGTTCATTCTATACACACCGGTTTAAGATGTGCTGATGTGTTGATGATGCTGTACATATGGGAGCAGTGAAATTCGAAGAAGTAGTGGTCATCTAAGTTTTCTTCATAATAACATATGTTATAAAGATGTAATGAATATGCAATATTGCTGGTTCAGCATGACATCATGATTCAGTCGTTTTTTATTTTTTACGGGCCATAGCATAACTATTGTTCACCGTCACTGATACCTACACTTATACTGTACAGTGCGTTGGGAAAGTATTCAGACCCCTTGACTTTTGCCACATTTTGATATGTTTCAGCCTCATTCTAAAATGGATTAAATAGATTTTTCCTCATCAATCTACACACTACCCCATAATGACAAAGAAAATCTTTGCACATTTTTTCAACAAAAAAAACTTAAATATCACATTTACGTAAGTATGCAGACCTTTTACTCAGTACCTTATTGAAGCACCTTTGGCAGCGATCTTGGGTATGACGCTAGAAGCTGGGCACACCTCTGTCAGGTTGGATGGGGAGCGTCTCTGCACAGTTATTTTCAGGTCTCTCCGGGTTTAAGACCGGGATCTGGCTGGGCCACTCAAGGACATTCAATGACATGTCCTGAAGCCACTCCCTCATTGTCTTGGCTGTGTGCTTAGGGTCGTTGTCCTGTTGAAAGGTGAACCTTCGCCCCAGTATGAGGTCCTGAGCAATCTGGAGCAGGTTTTCATCAAGGATCTCTCTGTACTTTGCTCCGTTCATCTTTCCTGACTAGTCTCCCAGTCCCTGCTGCTGAAAAACATCCCCACAGCATGATGCTGCCACCACCATGCTTCACCGTAGGGATGGTGCCAGGTTTCCGCCAGACATGACGCTTGGCATTCAGGCCAAAGAATCCAATCTTGGTTTCATCAGACCAGAGAATCTTGTTTCTTATGGTCTGAGAATCCTTTAGGTGCCTTTTGGCTAACTCCAAGCTGGCTGTCATGTGCCTTTTACTGTAGAGTGGCTTCCGTCTGGCCACTGTACCATATAGGCCTGATTGGTGGAGTGCTACAGAGATGGTTGTCCTTCTGGAAGATTTTCCCATCTCCACAGAGGAACTCTGGAGCTCTGTCAAGAGTGACCATTGGGTTCTTGGTCATCTCCCTGACCAAGGCCCTTCTCCCTCGATTGCTCAGTTTGGCCGTTTGGAAACAGCATGCACCTGAGCTCAATTTTGAGTCTCAAAGCAAAGGGTCTGAATACTTATGTAAATAACGTATTTCTGTTTTTATTTGTAATACATTTTCTCTTTGTCATTATGGGGTATTGTGTGTAGATTGAGGAGGATTTTTATTTATTTAACCCATTTTAAAATAAGGCTGTAACGTAACAAAATGTGGAAAAAGTCAAAGGGTCTGAATACTTTCCAAATGCGCTGTACATTCTGCCTTTGGTCAGATATGTATACATTATTTCCCAGTACAGTATTCAAAGAGAGGATAACTTGCTGTAGGCTAAGAGTTGAGTGCCCAGCAGAAAACTGGCAAGTTTGGCTGAAAATACATCACCACATTAGATGAGTATTGTGTATCCCACAGCACATCATTGGCCATCTATTGTGGTGCCCCTGACAGCTGGCAAATGCATAGTGATGCTTGACTGACTAAAAACAACAACAGTGTCAGCCTGTCAGCCTGTCAGGAAGCAGCACACTGTGGAACAAAACAGCCCAGAAAACAGAACCACTGTTTGTCTCATCATGAAATAAGTGTTCAATCAGCTTTTAAGCAATAATGGATGTCAGATTTGTATAATGTTTATCACATCATGTCACAAAGTCAATATGAGGCGTGACCTCACTTCAGCTCTTCCTTGTTTGATCAATCAAGGCAAGGGGTTTGAATTGGGCTGTGCCATTTTTATAGTCTCTAGAGAAGCGTTCGAAAGTTCAAAGGTTACAGTGATGACTGTTCAAATCAAGTGCTTTCTCTCATAAGGTATTGCATCTAGTGTATAAACTATGCCATCATTTACTATCCTGTATATTGTGCTATGAGAAACTTCTATCATTCTTCTGTTATTTTAATTGCAGAGTAAACCGGTTGAATATGTGTGGTGAAAAGATATTGCTGGATATGTTATGCTTTATTATTTCAGTCAGTTATTGTATTGATTGATTAATGTACTGTGCTGAGCAGCTTCTTTCTTTTCCCCTTACCTTTCTGTTTATGACGTCGGCCTTGCGTGGTCTGCGCATGGACTCTCTACACACACACACACACACACACACACACACACACACACACACACACACACACACACACACACACACACACACACACACACACACACACACACACACACACACACACACACACACACACACACACACACACACACAGAGAGAGACTATGAGCCCAGGCTTGGAGCATGCCCCATGCAAAAGCAGAGCATCGATGTCACATGAAAATAAAAACACAGCACCTCTGCTTTGACGTTTTAAAATGCTTTGCTTTTCACCACTCTACTTTTCTTTTCCTTGTTTCTTTCTTGCACTCTGTCTGTTTCTCACTCTAGCCCTAGGATCAGGTAAGAGCAGAAAGCACATTTCACAAAACACATTTCTCTCCCCTGACCCATCCTCATTGTGACTTCATGAACCATTGTCATTCTTTGTGTGGTATATTTACACAGTTTATTGGTGACTTATTATTTGGAAAACTTATTTTGAGCTCACTAATATTTTCCATTGACACGTTCGCCTTATTTTCTCATCAGTAAATAGAAACCCCTCATCATTTGCAAATAAACCAAGTCATATTTAACACAAGTTATGAATAGAGTAGACATGAGAAAATAAAAGCGACAATTATATGTTGTGACTTAATAATGACATGTGCTTGTGTTTACGTTTATTAACCCAACCTTTTGTATAGTGGTGTGGTTTGAGGTGACACCCTACCCTTTAGATTTTTTTTTAAGGTGCCACTTTTTGTAACTTCCAGGGATCAATATGTTTCAGTCAATTTTCAATCAATTTGACATATTTTAATCCTAAAAAATGACCTATTGCTTTAAAATGACCTACTCTAGTATGCAGAGATGGAAACTTCAAGGCCAAAGAATGCCTTGTTATCTAACAATCCCACATTGACCTATCTGACAAATAACAGACCAATAGCAAGCACACGCACACACACACACAGCACACACACACACAGATACACATTTGCCTTGGAACTATATAATAAATGACAGAGTAAGGATGATCGAGCAACGATAGCAATGATCCGCACAACCAAGTCATTGAGCTGACTTAGATAAGCAAATATTCACTTTCTTTCTAGATCAAATAACACTGCCTCATCTTAAAATGTGGAGAGAGAGTGAGAGTGAAAAAGAGAGGATGAGAGAAAGCAGAAAGCAGTGAGAGAAATGTGCAATGCAGTGTTCAGAATAGCAACGAGGGAAGGGGTGAGGGACAGAGGCAGATTGATCAAGGCCACTGAGAGGCATGAAATGGTACATAAAGAAGCCGGAAGGAGAAAGTGAGGGAGTAAAAGAAAGGAAGGGAGAAGGCTTCCACTAAGTGAAAATGTCATTGTAAACAACTCTGTACAAATAAAACAAAATGGAATTGAATTGGCGAGAGAAAGATTGGGGGAAAGGAGGAAAGAGAGAGGGAAGGAGAGAGGAAGGAAAGCTGTGAAGAGAAAACACAGGCATCACCACAGAGAGAGTAGGCCAGGGGTTCCCAAACGTTTCTGGCCTGCAACCCCATTTTAATAAAATAAAATAAAAAGTGATGTAATCAACAGCCAGCGATTTGTTTTTTAATTAAGGCTTTGACATTCTGTTAGAAATCAGTCTCAGGCCTGTATCTTAAAGAAGTGTGGGTTGAAGTGACTGAAATGCATCAGAAAAGTACTGGGAAGTCCATTGATAATGTTGTTTCCCCCCAGTTTGATTTAGTGCCTAGTCTTGTCCACTCTGTTCTATTTAGTCAACAAACAGAAACCGATCTGTTTATTACACCCGCGTATAGCTGCTACCAGAGGTTACTGACATAACGGTTAGGTTCTATGAACTAAGCACCAAAAACAAATCTGAGTTTATCTCGCGACCCCATTTTCAAATCAGGCGACCCCACATGAGGCCGTGACCCCTAGTTTGGGAAACACTGGAGTAGGCAAAGCAGATTTGTGATGCCAGTCCATTCAGGCAGTGGAGTTGCTTAGAAACTTCAGCTGCAGTGCTGAATAAAGGACTTCTCTCTGTGCTGAATAGCATGCCCAATCAAACACTCTGCAGTTTTTCTCTCCCTCTCTCTACGCACGTATACACACACACACACACACACACACACACACACACACACACACACACACACACACACACACACACACACACACACATACACAATACAGTGCAGCCCTACACATTTGACTAGGTTATACACACACTTCTTCTGAGAAGACACCTCTAGAAGCGTGTGTGTATACTCACAAACAGTGTAGGGCTACACTGTTTTAAACAGTCAAGTAAGAAGATTCACAAAGGGGAGCAGCCTAGTCAGTGTGTCTTCATCTGCAACACCAGGCAAACATCAACAACACAGCAAGCAAGACGGAGCGGACCACCATCTCTGTAGCACCCAAACTAACACACATCCAAGTCATCTGAGAAATGAAAGACACAGAACTTTGCCCATCGCAAAACAAATGTTTAATTGAATTAGCTACATTATTTTAACTGAATACAAAATTAGGATACTTCAAAGTAGTTCAAGATTATTTTTAGGAACCGTTATAACTAAATATTTATTTAATAAACATAAAGAATCCAGATGTTTTAGTGACGGAATGGAATTCCTCAAAGTTGGTTCCGTACTCTATGTACTGTAGTGTAGTTAACACATTCTTTGTTTGTTAGTAGATCAAATTGATTCTCCACCCAGTGTCCTCTCTGAAACATCTACAGTAGTCAGACTGTATTTGACCTCACGTCAGTGTTCATGATACACAGACACAAATACAACTCCTTTATCTCTCCTTCTCTCCCTCTGTCTTTCTGTCTCTCTCACTCCCTCTCTCCCTCTCAGTAAAAACTGACCTCCTTCTCATTTCCATCTCTGAATAGCTCCTATCTACCTAGCTATCCCCTACTGTGGGACTCTAATCTTGCTCTGCACTATATACAGTACATTGTACAGTACCATTCAGTTCCCTGGAGGTTGCTTGTAGTAATGGATTCTTTTTTTTACTTTTGCTTTTCTTTTGGTTTGGGCCTGCTGTTCATTGTCACCCACTGTGTTGCGTGGTAACATTTAAACACCCCAGCCTCCGCTCCTTCAGTTCGGATAGGTCCAACACCCTCAACCGCAGCTCCTACGCACGGGACAGCATGACGATAGAGGAGATCCTCGCCCCGACCAAGGACACAGTACGTCCTCCTAACATCCTCACACCACCTTTTCCTTTACCCCTTTCTTGTCTCTATCCTCTTTCTGTGGTCACTCTCTCGGTTTCTATGTGTCACTCTCTTCCTCCTCTCTTCTCCTTTTTATGTTTTTGTCAAGGGCATTGCGTTTAAAAAAAAAAGTGAACTCTGAGATGGGGTTAGTGATGGATTTGGCCTTCCCCATGGTCACATTTTATTCCCAATTGCCTATTTCGGGCTTTTTCATTAGTTTAGTTTATGTTTGGCACTTACAGTCCTGAGGCTGTGTAGGACAATTTCTGTAAGAGCTTATTCAAACTTCTCTGTGGCTTCTTTAAGATTTCCAGCTGCCCTGGGAAATCCACACTGCAGTGTTTGTCCTAAAACAAGTTTTGGTGATCACAATGCAGGATCTAAAACAGGAACTTTAACCTGATGTACTGTAAACAGTATTTTGCAACTTCACTGAAATCACATTTGACAAACACACGTGGGTCAAAGGGCAGCCAGGTATTTGAATGCATGTCAAATCTTGTTCTCTCATATTGTTCAAAAATAGTTTCCTCCAACTTGGTTGTTAAAACTGATTAAACAGATGTGTCCTGTGCTTTTTCAACGGCTTGAGACATCATGCCCTATAGTTGATCTGTTTCATATGATCACATGTATCATTCTTGGGATTTGGTGATGTTTGTGGCACTATCACATCTACGTATCACAAATAAGGTTGCCTTTGTGATAGTATCACTCTTTGCTAAAGCAGAAATCTCGTGGGAAAGGCTACTGCAGCCTCTTCTCACTGTATGAGTTGTTGTATGACTAGGGACTGGTAGAGAAATCTCAAGACTCTTCAACTGTTGTTCCTCGAGAGGAGTCCCCTTTGTGATTTCTCTTCTGCCTCTTTTTCCTCTAAAGCTTCAGAGTGTGTGTAAAGACCTTTCCTACTTGGTTGACCCTCTCAATAAGGTATATGATGTCAATAGATGGTCTCCTCGCTCTGCTCACTCTCCATGACCATCTCTCTGGCTCCATTCATGTTTGTTTGTTTGAGCTCTGAAATTCTCATTCCGTTCATTGGTCCTCATCTCAGTGAGGTAAATAGTTATTTATTTCCCCATGCGACATCTGGTCACTGTAAATTCCCAGTTTTTTTTTCTTCATTTTTATACAAACAAATTATTGTTTCAGTTTGGAAGTTTGCCACTTTTTGTGGTTCAAATGGTTAATCATATTCAGCATGTTTCATCGAGGTGATATTGAATGTTTTAGATGACAAAAACATGTTTCTGTGAGACACTGTATGAGTCCTGTTAGATCACTCGTCTGTAGGGGTAAGAGGTCATATTCTCTTATTGTGTGTTAGGAATGCAGAAGGTCATTAAACGTGTCACCTCTAATGTCTATCTGCAGATCAGTGAGGGTCACCGTCAGGTTAGGTCATAAACCATTAAGTCTCCTTCCGAACTCACCTGTTGACCCTCCTCCTGCATCTTCCACAGCACCTGGCTGTAACCCGAGACTACGATGCAGAGTGTCTGAGGCGTTACAGCTGGACCCCAGACACCATGGACCACAGCAACACTGTGTCCAGCCCCATTCACTCAGGGTAAGAACCAGCCATCTCCCAACCAGTCTGACACCCAGCCACAGCTGCTGTAGCTCTAGCCATGTCAGACAGGGTCTACTGCTAATCCAGACACAGGAGAATGTTACTCTACATACTCCATTTTATCAGCCCAAGAAAGACCCAGCTAGCAGTTGTCTGCAGTGACACACTGTTAGGAGTTTTTCCTTTCTGCAGTCTCTTGTGCAATTTCAATTTGCTGAGCCACGGTGATGAATAGTTTGAGGGAAGTCACCCTCACATACAGTAGATAATGGACTTGCGCTGTAGACTACATGATTTAGTCTTATTGGAAATGCTCGAGAGTCCAATGTCCTGGGCCGAGTACAGATGGAAGATATTTTGTGTTTTGTCAGGTCTCATGTACTGGGGTTTCTGGCCCTTTCAATGCCCTACATTTTTTCCAGTTCTCCTGTATTTCAGTCCCTCTCTTTTATTTCTGTACCATCTTTTTATTCTTTTTTTGACTGACACGGTGAAATGCGTCAGACCCTAACAAACTAAATTGATTGTGCTGTATTACTAAATGGAGTTTTTTGCCTCCTGCATTGTTTTGGTCTTTATTTTGCAGCGTGTCCTCCCCGCTCCCTCAGTATGACTCCAGGTGATGATTGTGTCTGGTGATGTCACCATGATGTCACAGTGATGTCACAGTTTCCACTACTTCCTCTTTCCTCTTATGTTTCTGTGCTTGTGTCATCTGTGTGGTCTGGTCTCTCATCTACACTGTGTAGCTGTAGTGCTAGTGATGTGTTTACGAGTTTCTCACCAAGGTGTCATCTCACAGTGCATATATGGATAAAGCCCCTAAAAAAATCGATGAGCAGGTCTGCAAAGTGCACACAAAGACAAATGAATGGAAAAAAGATCAGAATTTGTCTGCATGTGTAAACGCAGCCTATGTGGACAGTCAAATAAGAACATTGTGTATGGTTTTAGGTCAGACATGTAACAACTCAGCCGTCTCAGATCAGCATGTCATGCCGAATGAAAATGTTGGGTATCTTTATTGGGTAAGGTTTTATGGCTTTAGGTAAATAGCGATATGACATAGATGCAGAAAGTAAACAGCATAGTGGATCAATTTCCACAACAACTAAGAGCGTTGAAGTGCGAGACTGAACTTCTCAGCAGTTTTGTTGCCCTGGCTACCACGCTGTGAACAACGTGACGCGAACCCGTGCACATGCGCCGATACTGTGTGTGACTGTGAGAGCAAAGTCTGGCATCTCGCTCATCTCAATATCTGCGGTGCTGCTCGTGGCAACGTCATTTCGCTGAGTCCACCTTTAACAGCTGGCATACTATACGAGGCATTTCAATTTAAACATACCCTTGTTCGTTCTACGAATAGCTTAATATAACTGGTGACAGTTTCCACAATTAATGGGATGCCAAAACTGCATTTATTAGGTAGAAGCTAACACGTCACGTATTTAACACATTCATTTGTGATTTAATTGAGTTTCTACTCGGGGGTGAAACATTTGTGAAGGTGTTTAATATAGATCACTGCTTCAGAGTAATGGATCTTGGCAGGAAAGTCACCTTTTCCCTATTACATCACCTCTGAGTTCTTTAAAGTTTCAGTGTCTTGAGGTCATATTGTTAAGTGTCAGAGGTGAGACCTGCCAAGTTTGAGAACTCGAAGCACCATCTCTCTCCCTCTGTCTCTGTCTGTCTGTCTCTCTCTCTCTTTCTCTAGTATTTTCTTTCCATTCTCTCTCTCTTTTCGGAGTGTTTGGATGTACGGTGGTCACAGCATGGGATTCGTCCGTCTCACGTGTCAGTGGTTATGGCCTCTCTCTCTCTTTTCCCGCTTCACCCTTCCTGGTCTAATATTTGTATTTCTGTGCGCCGGCAGATTCCTGGTTAGCTTCATGGTGGATGCTCGTGGGGGGTCCATGAGAGGAAGCCGAAGCAACGGCATGCGTATCATCATCCCGCCCCGGAAGTGCACGGCTCCCACCCGCATCACCTGCCGCCTGGCCAAGAGGCACAAGCTGGCCTACCCCCCGCCCATGGTGGAGGGAGAGGGCCTGGTCAGCCGGCTGGTTGAGGTCGGCCCTGCAGGAGCCCAGTTTCTGGGGTAGGTTTTCTCTTATCTCTATAGCAATGTTTCTTAATCCTTGTTGCACATTCTAGTTTTTGCCTTAGCACTACACAGCTGATTCAAATATCAAAGCTTGATGATGAGTTGATCATTTGAGGGATTAAGAAACATTGTTCTATACCATTTATGCTATTTGAATGTAAAGATCCACCTTTTTGTCTCTAAGGGTGCTCTGAACAATCTCTGGGTGTTCTGTTCCATTCCAGCCCTGTGATCGTGGAGATTCCTCATTTTGGCTCCATGAGGGGGAAGGAGAGGGAGCTGATCGTACTCAGGAGCGACAACGGTGACACATGGAAGGAACACCAGTACGACTGCCATCCAAGTGACATCACAGACATTCTGAACGGGATGGACGAAGGTATGTTACACAGAGCATGACATCTGCATTGACACCTGTAAATAGCTTTGTTTGTTGTCTGTGTTCTATTTTCTGTGTTTTGGATCGTTTTTATTAATATATATATATATTTTTTATTGCACGGTGGGTGTGAGAAAAGCGCTTTACCACATAAATGTATTATTATTATTATTACAGGTCAACATTGCTAATGTAATTGAATACCTTCTCTGACATTCCTTCGTCATTCGCACATACATAACATATTGAATATCCTTTATCCATCTATATTTGTTAATATGTTCTCCAACAGAACTGGACAGCAATGCTGAGCTGGAGAAGAAGCGGATTTGTCGGATCATCACCAGGGACTTCCCCCAGTACTTTGCGGTGGTGTCCAGGATCAAGCAGGAGAGTAACCACATGGGTCCAGAGGGCGGGACGCTGACCAGCCAGACAGTGCCCATGGTCCAGGCCTCCTTCCCACAGGGGGCGCTCACCAAGAAGATACGCGTTGGCCTGCAGGTCTGAAAGCCAAGTCAATCAGTTAGCTGTATTGTTTAGGATCTCCATTAGTCTCTGAGTCTAATTTCCCAACTTTTGAGCTAAGAGCATTGTTTTGATTGATGATGAGTTGGCTACCTTCATCCAATTGAGATTTATTTTAACATGACTTTTTAAAAGATAGTGGCTTTTGTCATGTGTTATGCTAATGTGAAAAATGAGAGAACATTGATTCACCTCTTTCATCCGTCCTCCCCTCCCCCTCCCTGCAGGCTCAGCCCGTCCCAGACGACATGGTGAGGAATCTTCTCGGCAACAGGGCCACCTTCAGCCCTATAGTTACCGTGGAGCCCAGGAGGAGGAAGTTCCACAAGCCCATTACCATGACGATCCCTGTCCCGCCCCGATCTGCAGAGGGCCACCCCAGTGGACACAGGGGGGACTCCACCCCCTGCCTGCGCCTCCTCTGCAGCATCACAGGCAAGTCCATCAGGATGTTCTGAACAACCTCTGTGGCTGAGAACATACCTCTATTGAAATTGATTCAGACCTTCAATGATAACAAGGTTCACTCCTACTTGGAGGACAGGATGGAAGGACAGGGTTTGCAGTAGGTGGATGAAAGGTTAACCAGGGATGGGGATTTTTGTCTTTTCTCATGGTTTTCCATCCAGGTGGAACATCTCCTGCCCAGTGGGAGGACATCACAGGGACCACTCCCCTGTCCTTTGTCACAGACTGTGTTTCCTTCACAACAAACGTGTCGGCCAGGTAAGGCCATGCTTTCTCATATGCTCACAACCAGTTAACTGCAACATTTTCTCAACGACCCATGGCAAAAGGAAATTAACTCTGAAAACAAAATGTTCTCTCTGCTGTCAAGGTGGGGCAATTCAATTAGCTGTTAGCGCCCATTGCTATATCAACGGTGTGATGAGCTAATGCTTCGGATTTTGGAGATCATTAACAGCCAACTGGACGTTCTTTAAATCCCTGCTATGTAAACAAAGCTGATTTCCGCAAACAATTGTTCTCTGCTAAAACGAGTTTTGTTTAGCTAATAATATGAATACATTACTTCAATCTACTTTTCAACAACATGCAATTCGAAATAGCAAAGACAATGTGTAAACTCCTACCTTTCAGATCGCAAACTGAGCTCCTATGTAGCTAATATTATTTCATTCATGTGAAAATCAGTTCAATTCATACACTGGCTCGTCTGGCTGGCGTGTGTTTATTTTGAGCTCCCTTGTCTTGTCTTACACTAAAGTATGCTATTAGTCCTATTATGATTGTTTTCCTCCACCACATGGCATAGCTCAGGACTACAGTAGTACACTTGTGGTTGAATATAATGCACGACACGAATAATGTTGAACTCACAAATACCAAATCCCTTTTACAACAATTCATTAATTAAATGAACACCTTGTGAAACCCAACTTGGCAATATTTAAGATTGAAATATGAAAACCTTGCCCTTTTTGTGGATCAGGTGTGCCATTTGATATACCCACATGGAAGTTCTAGACTGAAATACACGAGTATAGGCTAACATCAACACATAAACAATAAAATACAATTTAGTTGAGAAAACAGAAGTATGAATGACAAGTAAAGTAGGAGAGAGGGGGATCCTCAAAGAGTCTTGGCAGAAGTAGGGGATGGGGGATTTGTCTCTGTTCTAGCGTGTAGGATAAAGAGGTGGGTGCTACGGGTGGTTCTGCCTGTCACTTTCCCTCAACAGGCACTCAGTCTCAGAAGGGAGAGACTGATTGTTTGCAGGGCTAGTGCATGTAGTTTAGATGTGTATCTCACTGTGCCCAGGATGATATGGCAAGCACAGTTAATTAGCAGATTAGAATGAACAATTTGACAATAACAGTAGCTGTAGATCAGTCGTAACCAACGGGTCGATCGCGGTCGATCTCCAAGGCATTCCTGATCGATCACCAAACATTTATGTAAAAAAAACTACGATAAAGCCTTGCATTCCTATTTGTTTTGCGCTGTTGGCAGTTGGTACATTTGATTCCGGGAAGGCAAAGTGTTCCCATTTTGAACTGTTTGAGAAGTGTTTTTTTCTTGAGGAGGGGTCCAACTGGCTGTCTTGAAGTTGGAGTGAAAGCAGCCAAGCAGCCAGTGGTCAGACATAGGAGGGATGAGGTGGGGTGGGCAGGTTGTTGGACAATCAGACGTAACTAGACAGGATGTCGTCTGAAGGAAGAGGAGAGAATGAGCAACAGGATGAGGAGAAGGAAGGCACAGACTTTCACGTCGCCTAGCCGAGTTCTGCTAGGAGCAAACCGAACCTAATATGCAGACGCCATAAGAAGACACAGGGAGAGAAAGCCATTTGGACTATTTCAATGTTTCCCCTTGTTTGTCACTCAGCATTTTCTGATTGACGTGATTAAAGTTGCACTCACTGCAGTGATTGTAGAGATTCCAGAGGAATGGATCTTTTAAAAGAGGACGGTAACATTATCAATGCACAAGGCGAGACCCAAATGCAGACACAGGAGGCTGATGGTTGAGCTCCTACAATGTTTATTATTCCAAAGGGGTAGGCAAGAGAATGGTCGTGGACAGGCAAAAAGGTCAAAACCAGATCAGAGTCTAGGAGGTACAGAGTGGCAGACAGGCTCGTGGTCAAGGCAGGCAGAATGGTCAGGCAGGCGGGTACAGAGTCCAGAAACAGGCAAGGGTCAAAACCTGGAGGACTAGAAAAAGGAGAATGCAAAAAGCAGGATAACAGGAAAACTGCTGGTTGACTTGGAAACATACAAGACGAACTGGCACAGAGAGACAGGAAACACAGGGATAAATACACTGGGGAAAACAAGCGACACCTGGAGGAGGTGGAGACAATAACGAGGACAGGTGAAATTGATCAGGGTGTGACAAACATACTGCTTATAATTGAGACGTTATGCTAATAAAACATTATATAATCAGATAATTAATTGTGCACTGTGAACATGGTAAATATCTGGTTGTCTTACCTCCTTATGTGATTTTTGAAAGCTTGGCTTGCGTTGCTGGTGCTGCTGGGAGGAAGTTGTTTACACCATGGCAGCTTGGTATGGAACAAGAAAAACAAAGGGTAAACTACATATAATGAATGAAGTAATTCAGCAAGAAGTCTATTAATTTACACAAACACATTAGTATTAAATAGGCACTGTTATTGCTACAATAACCTTACTGCAACAGGGTTTCCTATGATCTACTAATACAGGTCCTTCCCCTTTTGCATTTCCCTGGTATAGGCCACAGCATGTCCTATACTTCTAGATAGGGTTGCACATTTTGGGGAATATTCAGAGGTGGAAATTTTCTGTGGGAATTAACAAGACTATATGGGAATTAACAGAAATATATACAAATTAATATTAATACCATTTAAATGTATATGTTTTTTGCATTGGATATATTTACCATATCATATGGAGACAGAAACATAAACCTTTTACCTTATCATAAGTAGACATAATTGCAAATTATTAAATCCTTCCAATATATATAAAAACATGTGTTACGAATTGAACTTTAATTAAATGAGTTGACTCTTCACATGGGATGATTTCACTGAACAACAAAAGAAAGGGAATATTGAATGATCCCCAATGATCCATCGTGTCTCCCAAAAACTTCTTCAACATACATCTGTAAAATGATAGTCTATAAACTAAAGCTTTGGCTGTCTTCCTCTCAGGCTTCCATGTCTTCTCCCTGTACCTCCTCAATGTCCATCTCTTGAACATCAGACTCTGAGGCCTTATCTTCACTGTCGCTTTCCAACCTTGTTGAGGATGGCTCGTTGTCAGGCTCAAAAAGCCTCAAATTTGCCCAGATGGACACCAATTTTTTAACCCTTGTATTGGTCAGCCTGTTGCGTGCTTTGGTGTGTGTGTTCCCAAACAAGGACCCATTGCGCTCTGAGGCGGCTGATGTTGGTGGGATTTGGTGGATGATGGAGGCAACAGGGGAAAGAGCCTCAGATCCACAATGTCCCATCCACCAGGTGGCTGATGAGATGTTGGCACCACTGCCATATTGCATCTCCATCCCAAAGCCCTTGCTTGATAGTGTACTTTGCCAGTCTGCCAAGAACCTTGCCCTCATCCAGGCCAAGGTGGCGAGACATGGTAGTGATGACACCATAGGCCTTGTTGATCTCTGCACCAAACAGGATGCTCTTGCTAGCATACTTGGGGTCCAACATGTACGCTGCGGTGTGTATGGGCTTCAGGCAAAATTCTTCACATTTTTTGGTGTATTTCAGAACTGCAGTTTCCTCTGCTTGGAGCAACAGGGAAGTGGGCAGGGAAGTACGGATTTCTTCTCTTACATCTGCAAGCAGAGTCTGAACATCATACAGGATGGCATTGCATCCCTCAATCCGTGCAATGGCTACTGCTATAGGTTTCAGGAGTTTCAGGCTGCTTACCACTCTCTCCCAAAATACATAATCTAGGAGGATCCTCTTGATGGGGCTGTCCATATCGGCAGACTTTGATATGGCCATTTCTTGGAGCGACTCCTTCCCCTCCAGGAGACAAACATCAAACATGATGACAACACCACCGCAATGGGTGTTGATGGGCAGCTTCAATGTGGTGCTCTTATTCTTCTCACTTTGCTTGGTGAGGTAGATTGCTGCTATAACTTGATGACCCTTCACATACCTAACCATTTCCTTGGCTCTCTTGTAGAGTGTATCCATTGTTTTCAGTGCCATGATGTCCTTGAGGAGCAGATTCAATGCATGAGCAGCACAGCCAATGGGTGTGATGTTGAGGGTAGGACTCCTCCACTTTAGACCAAGCAGCCTTCATGTTCGCAGTACTGTCTGCCACCAGTGCAAATACCTTCTGTGGTCCAAGGTCATTGATGACTGCCTTCAGCTCATCTGCAATCTGTTGTCCCTTGTGTCTGTGCTCTTGTAGAATACTGGTTGAGCGGTGGAGATGATGTAGTTAATTATTCCTTGCCCATGAACATTCGACCACCCATCAGAGATGATTGCAATACGATCTGCTTTCTCTATGATTTGATTGACCTTCACTTGACCTCTGTTGAACTCTGCATCCAGAAAATGATTAGATAAAGCATATCTGGTGTATGCTGGGCGAAGAACATTCAGAAATCTCTTCCAATACACATTGCCTGTGAGCATCAGAAGTGAACCAGTTGCATACACAGCTCGAGCAAGACATTCATCACCATATCTCTGACTATGTTCCTCCATTGAGTCAAAAAAACATCTGATTCCAGGAGAACCATTAGCTGTTGCTATCGATAAGGTGTCTGATTCGTCATTTTCACCTCGAATAGAAGTAGAGGGACTTTTGTCAGAGGTTGCTTGTTGTGAGCGCTGAGGGAACTTGGCCAGATGATTCTGCATCTTTGTTGCATTCTTCACTCATGATTTGGCACAGTATTTGCAAATGTACACAGCTTTTCCATCTACATTAGCTGCAGTGAAATGTCTCCTCACATAAGATAGTGCCTGTGGCATTTTCCTGTAAAGATAAGAAAAAATGAGTAAAAAAACAACAAATACAATTCCATGTACAGATAAATAGTTAAGCAGTTAGATTAAACAACTCCTTTGTAAGATAAATGTTTAAAAAGAAACATGTATGAAAACAGGTGAATTAACACTCCTCAGATAGCAGGCTCAAGCAAGCTAAAACCCACATGGTAGTAAAAACTAACTATCAGAAATGATTTAAAAACACTTTGCTGTAGGCTACTATTTACTAGTTTAACAAAACTTACCAGAAAAGTGTGTAGTCCTTGGTTCAGACAGTGTTGTAGTGTGGGCTCAATAGCATCTCATTAGTGTGCAAGATCTTGAGAATCAGCTGTACATGTGATGGAAGAGTGCACTGCACATGTGATGGAAGAATGCACTGTTCATACAGAGGGTTGGAATTCCATTGAATTGGGGATCGTTTAACCAAAATATGCCACAAGACCTAAAATTGCCTGATGTGTATCCCACAATAAAGGTTCACTGTTATAAGCTAACTTTTTTGATGAATTTAAGCAAAATTACCAAAATTACCGGGCTTAACTTCCCATAGAAAATTTCCGGAACAATTCCGGAGATTTCCCGGAAAGTTTCCAACCCTTTGCAACATTACTTCTAGATTTAGTCTGAAACCAGCATCTCTAAGGGTACCCAGTTACAATCTGATCACTCATGACCAGAAGATTGACTAATAGAGTTCACCTTTTCCCCATAACATGTTACAGCTGATATAGCACTTGTCATAGGCTACTTAGTACAAGAGATAACTATTTAAATCAACTGATTATCTACAAACACAAATAATATAATTAAAAAAACAAAGCTTAGCTAGTTAGCTGGCTAGCTAAATAAAGATATTTGGAAAAGTGGTGTTAATTTGCAGTAGTGTTTGCATCCATCATTTGCAGCATCCATGCTTGCTTGCAGCATGTTCATGTTAGCTAAATCAAGGTTTTATCCACTAATAATCGGTGAGATTTAAAGATAAAACAACTTGTAAATAACATGTAACTTCAATCACATTTTCCCCTGTCTTTTGACTGCATGCGCCTCTCTCTCCGCGCCCTCAGAACATAGCAACCGGCATAGCAATGAAGGCTATAGATTTTTTTCTTTCATTACGTTACCTGGGCAGAATTTGAAAAGTTCTAGCCACTGTCCAGCAACGGACGCTAACAGCTAATCAAATTCCATTATAATGCAGGGGGGTGGACACTATTTGGCATGACATGCCCCCCAACAAATGTCACTTAGGGCCCAGAAAAGGCTAGGTTCTGACTGCATGTATGGGTATGGATGTGGGTACAGTATTCACACACTTGACCTTTTCCACATTTTGTTGGCTAACTCAGTTGCTGGAGAGGAAAGAAGCCGCTCAGCGATTTCACCATGAGGCCAATAGTGACTTTAAAACATTTTAATTGCTGTGATTGGAGAAAACTGAGGATGGATCAACAACATTATAATGTACTTACTCCACAATACTAACCCGAATGACAGTGTGAAAAGAAGGGAGCCTGTACATAATAAAAACTATTCCAAAATATGCATCCTGTTTGCAATAAGGCACTAAGGTAAAACTGAAAAAAATGTGGCAAAGAAATACATTTTATGCCCTGATTACAAAGTGTTATGTTTGGGACAAATCCAACACAGCACATCATTGAGTACCACCCTTCATATTTTTGAGCATGGTCGTGGCTCCATCATGTCATGAGTATGCTATCGGCAAGGACTAGGGAGTTTTTTTAGGATAAAAAGAATAGAACTAAGCACAGGCAAAATTGTAGAGGAAAACCTGGTTCAGTCTGCTTTCCAACAGACACTGGGAGACAAATTCACCTTTCAGCAGGACAATAACCTAAAACACAAGGCCAATTATACACTGGATTTGCTTACCAAGACGACATTGAATGTTCCTCATTGGCCTAGTTACAGTTTTGACTTAAATCGTCTGGAAAATCTATGGCAAGACTTGAAAATGGCTGTCTAGCAATGATCAACAAACAACTTGACAGAGCTTGAATATTTTTTTAAAGAGTAATTTGCTAATATAGTACAATCCAGGTGTGGAAAGCAGTTAGAGACTTACCCAGAAAGACTCATAGCTATAATCACTGCCAAAGGTGATTCTAACATGTATTGACTCAGGGGTGTGATTATTTATTTAAATGAGATACACTATATATACAAAAGTATGTGGACACCCCTTCAAATTAGTGGATTTGGCTATTTCAGCCACAACTGTTGCTGACAGGTGTATAAAATCAAGCACAAAGCCATGCAATCTCCATAGATAAACATCGACAGTAGAGTGGCCTTACAGAAGAACTCAGTGACTTTCAACGTGGCACCGCCTTAGGATGCCAACTTCCCAACAAGTCAGTTCATCAAATTTCTTCCCTGCTAGAGCTGCCATGGTCAACAGTAAGTGATGTTATTGTGGAGTGGAAACGTCTAGGAGCAACAACGGCTCAGCCGTGAAGTGGTAGGCCAAGTACTGAAGCGCTTAGAACGTAAAAATCTTCTGTCCTCTGTTGCAACACTCACTACCGAGTTCCAAACTGCCTCTGTCAGCTGGAGTGATGTAAAGCTCGCCGCCATTGGACTCTGGAGCAGTGGAAACGCGTTCTGGCAGTCATTTGGCAGTCCGAAGGACAAACCAGGGTTTGGCAGATGCCAGGAGAATGCTACCTGCCAGATTGCGAACTGTAGTGCCAACTGTAAAGTTAGGTGGAGGAGGAATAATGGTCTGGGGCTATTTTACATGTTTCGGGCTAGGCCCCTTGGTTCCAGTGAAGGCAAATCTTAACACTACAGCATACAGTGACATTCTAGAATATTCTATGCTTCCAACTTTGTGGCAACAGTTTGGGGAAGGCACGTTCCTTTTTCAGCATGACAATGCCCCTGTGCACAAAGCGAGGTCCATACAGAAATGGTTTGTCGAGATTGTTATGGAAGAACTTGCACCTGCAAGTTCTGCACAGAGCCCTGACCTCAACCCCATCGAACACCTTTGGGATGAATTGGAACACCGACTGCGAGCCAGGCCTAATCGCCCAACATCAATGCCCGATCTCACTAATGCTTTTGTTTCTGAATGGAAGCAAGTCCCCGCAGCAATGTTCCTACATCTAGTGGAAAGCCTTCCCAGAAGAGTGGAGGCTGTTATAGCAGCAAAGGGGGGGACCAACTCCATATTAATGCCCATGATTTTGGAATGGGATGTTCGACAAGCAGGTGTCCACATGCTTTTGGTCATGTAGTGTATTTCTTTATTTAATTTTCAATACATTTGCAAAAATCTCTTAAAACTTCCTATGGCTAGGGGTTCCGCTAGCCATAAGTTCCGCATATTTTTTTAGAAATATGTAACTTTCATACATTCACAAGTGCAATTCACCAAATTAAAGCTTAACTTCTTGTTAATCTACCCATCGTGTCCGATTTCAAAAAGGCTTTACAGCGAAAGCACACCATATGATTATGTTAGGTCAGAGCCTAGTCACAAAAACACATACAGCCATTTTCCAGCCAAAGAGAGGAGTCACAAAAAGCAGAAATAGAGATCAAATTAATCACTAACCTTTGATGATCTTCATCAGATGGCACTCATAGGACTTCATGTTACACAATACATTTCTGTTTTGTTCGATAAAGTTCATATTTATATCCAGTTTACATTGGCGCGCTATGGTCAGTAATGTTGTGCCTCGAAAACATCCGGCGAATTTTCAGAGAGCCACATCAATTTACAGAAATACTCATCATAAACTTTGATAAAAGATACAACTGTTATGCACAGAATTAAAGATATACTTCTCCTTAATGCAACCGCTGTGTCAGATTTCAAAAACAATTTACGGAAAAAGCACACCATGCTATAATTTGAGTACGGCGCCCAGACACAAAAACAAGCCATACAGGTACCCGCCATGTTGTGGAGTCAACAGAAGTCAGAAATAGCATTATAAATATTCACTTACCTTTGATGATCTTCATCAGAATGCACTCCCAGGAATCCCAGTTCCACAATAAATGTTTGTTTTGTTCGATAAAGTCCATCATTTATGTCCAAATACCTCCTTTTTGTTAGCACGTTCAGTTCACAATCTAAACTCACGAGGCGCGGGCAAGTCCAGGCGAAAGTTCAGACGAAAAGTCCAAAAAGTTATTTAACAGTTCGTAGAAACATGTCAAACCATGTATAGAATCAATCTTTAGGATGTTTTTAACATAAATCTTCAATAATGTTTCAACCGGATAATTCCTTTGTGTTTAGAAATGCAATCGAACGCAGGTCGCTCTCACGGCCATGCGCGTGACCAGCTCATGGCATTCTGCCAGACACCTGGTTGAAACAGCTCTCATTCCCTCCTCCTTCACAGTAGAAGCCTCAAACAAGGTTCTAAAGACTGTTGACATCTAGTGGAAGCCTTAGGAAGTGCAATATGACCCCATAGACACTGTATATTAGAAAGGCAATGAGTTGAAAAACTACAAACCTCAGATTTCCCACTTCCTGGTTGGATTTTTCTCAGGTTTTCGCCTGCAATATGAGTTCTGTTATACTCACAGACATCATTCAAACAGTTTTAGAAACTTCAGAGTGTTTTCTACCCAAATCTACTAATAATATGCATATATTAGCTTCTGGGCCTGAGTAGCAGGAAGTTTACTCTGAGCACGCTTTTCATCCGAACGTGAAAATGCTGCCCCCTATCCCAAACAGGTTAAAACATGTTTTCACTGTCATTATAGGGTAGTGTGTGTAGATGGTTGAAAAAAAATATGATTTTATCCATTTTGAATTCAGGCTGTAACAAAATGTGGAATAAGTCAAGATTTTTTTTTAATGCTAATTAGTTTTCCGCAATGGCTTTAGGGGGTTGTAAGCTACAATGCGGCCTCTGTATGGAAACTGTAGCCACCCGCTCATTGGTAAATCCAACCCTAATCCTGGAGAGCTACCCTCCTGTAGATTTTTGCTCCAACCCCAGTTGTTACTAACCTGGTTCAGCTTATCAACCAGCTAATTATTAGATTCAGGTGTGCTAGATTAGGGTTGGAGCAAAAACCTATAGGACGGTAGTTCTCCAGGAACAGGTTTGGAGAGCCCTGATTTAGATCAATTGTTATCAAAAAAGCTATATCAAGCTTTATCAAGCTGTATGCATTATAATGTTCATGGATACCTCAACCAAGCTCTTGCCAAAAAGACTCTGTGGTTGGCTTCAACATATGTATTAAGCTTTACTCATCATCTCTGTTTTTCCTTACCTCCAGGTTCTGGCTTACAGACTGTCACCAGACTCCTGAGACGGTCAGTCTGGCCTCTCAGCTATACCGGGAGCTGATCTGTGTGCCATACCTGGCCAAGTTTGTGGTGTTTGCCAAGATGAACGATCCTGTGGAGTCACGCCTCCGCTGCTTCTGCATGACGGACGACAAAGTGGACAAGACTCTGGAACAACAGGAGAACTTTGAAGAGGTGGCCAGGAGCAAGGACATTGAGGTGGGTCTTATTTGCACCCACACACTCATGCGCACACATACACAAAATATGCTGACACAGGTAGACACAAGCACAAATACATGGTTTATATGAATTTACATGCTATTGTTGATAATGATTTTACAGGTCTTGGAGGGCAAGCCTATCCATGTGGATTGCTATGGCAACTTATCTCCTCTTAGCAAGAGTGGGCAGCAGCTGATCTTTAACTTCTTCTCTTTCAAAGAGAACCGGCTTCCTTTCAATGTGAAGGTAGCGTCACATTTTCATCCTTCTCTTATATGTAATAAGGTCACACTTTTCTATTATAGTGGTATGTGAGAGGATGATCGTCCTTCAAACTTGCTGACATGTTGTAAGCTCTAATTCTCATTTCTTTTTTTGGCACGTATGCCTTTTTTGAGCACCAAGAAAAGAATGTCATTATACTCTTATTTTATATATTTTTTTATTGTACATGCTTTTTTTGCTCCTTAGGTCAGAGACATGGGCCAAGAACCATGCGGTCGACTCTCATTCTTGAAAGAGACAAAAACCACTAAAGGTCTTCCACAGACTGCTATATGTAATTTGAATATCACACTGCCAACTCATAAGAAGGTAGGCTGGATATGTGAATGATGTTTCCTCTGGGCCATATCATGTCATCCTCATGTAAATGAATTGAAAGACAAAGTACAGTAACAGCAGCAATTCCAGAGTGGAGAGGTTGTCCTCCATTTGGTTAGAATGCCTGCTGCTTGTGTCTTTTATCTGTATTTTTGCCAATGCCAATTATATGCCCCCACAAAACACACATTCAGTCATACACATTATATTACTAATTTACCTCGCTCAAAGTGTGGAAGAGTAATAGGGCTACGTTATGGTGGCATTTCTCTTTTTGTTTCTCTATGCAGTGTTCAAAAACTCTGAATTACGTTGCTGTTCTTTTTGCTGCTTTTCTGGGTCTTTGGTGGCCTGTGGACTAGTTAATTCCATGGCCTTTTCCATGCCAATATGGTTTGCTGCTCTCAGCTGCTTCATTCTCATTTCCTGATGTTTATTTCCACCCACACCTATTATAAACCACCCGCTGTCCATTGTGTCATCTTTCCTCTTGTCTGCAATGCATCTTGGGAACCACCAGGACATGATGGAGTCTGATCCCGATGATGAGGTAAATACATGATTGCTCATCGCATGAATTGCTTTGTTGTTTTTCCGTTGCTTTATTATTGTGAACGCTAGCATCGATAATGCATATGAATGTGTGGTGATTATCGTTATTTGATTAATGATGTATACGAGCCTTTTGCAGCAGATAGTAGTCTTTGTCATTGGTGAGAAGTCAAGTGACTTTGTGTAATGCATGAATGACAGTTCAATTCAACTGGTTTTATTATTATTGTCCTCGTCCCAAGCAAAGAGGACCAATTTGTGTACCACACCCTGGCTTATTTTCCATATCGTTCGTTCCATATGTGTTCAGTAGGCTAGTAAAAAACACCATCCCTCCACACTATTTTAAGATATAGAATGATATAGATGTGCATTTGGGTGGCAGATAGAAATGGATAAACTGCTCCATAGTGCATAGTACTCCAGCTTAGTTGTGGTTTCAGCCATCTCTGTGCATGCTTTGGAAACACCTACAAGACCAATGAGTTATTTGTTGCATGAGGAAAACTCAATATAACCTAGTCAGCAGAAGATGACAAGAATGTGGAATGGTTTATAGCTACTTCTCAGTGTTTTCCTTCATTTACATTAAGTCTCGTGATCTCAAAAGAACATTCATCCTCGTTGGATGATTTATTTTAAAGATCAGCTGCATTCTTAGTGTCAGCTTGTTGACATCTCAATGGACTCCTCCAAATCTTAGAATCACATATTGCATGTGTTTCTTCAAAATGAGATTGATTAATGCACTTGAAATCGCGCCACCAAGGTCACACTCAATCTGTCCAATCGGAGGAAAGCATGGATCTCTTAGTCAATCACTTGCAGTGCCTACTACCTCAATAACATGGACTCCCACACTGCAAAATGCATCATTTCGATTTGATTTCAAAATCACAAAATGGGAGAAATTCTGGCCGTAATGTCAAAAAAGGGAATATACCTTTTTGGATTTTAAATCCAATCTTTATTTTATGTTAAAAGATATTTTGTTGTTTTTGTTGTTGCAGACTGAAAAACCAGACCGACGTCATACCTTTGCCTCCTTAGCTTTGCGTAAGCGCTACAGCTATCTGACCGACCCTGCAGCGAGTGAGTTTAACATCTTTACTTTCATAAATCCTCAGTTCATACAAAATATCAATAACGTTATACAACTTCATATGCCGTGTACGATATTACCTTTATGATATATTCATATATCAATAGTGTAGAATTATGAGCACTTTCCATACTGTCATCATACACGTCATGATTCATATCCATCCCGGACAACCCTTGCTTGGTGTCTTATACACTGAACAAAAATATAAATGCAACATGTAAAGTGTTGGTCTCATGTTTCATGAGCTGAAATTTTAAAAAATCCCAGAAATGTTCCATACGCACAAAAGCTTATTTCTCTCAAATGTTGTGCACAAGTTTGTTTATATCCCTGTTAGTGAGCATTTCTCCTTTGCCAAGATAATCCATCCACCTGACAGGAGTGGCATATCAAGAAGCTGATTAAACGGCACGATCCTTACACAGGTGCACCTTGTGCTGGGGACAATAAAAGGCAACTTTAAAATGTGCAGTTTTGTCACACAACACAATGCTACAGATGTCTCAAGTTTTGAGGGAGCGTGTAATTGGGATGCTGACAGCAGGAATGTCCACCAGAGCTGTTGCCAGAGAATTGAATGTTCATTTCTTTACCATAAGCTGCCTCCAACGTCGTTTTAGAGAATTTGGCAGTGCGTCCATCCGGCCTCACAACCGCAGACCACGTGTAACCACGCCAGCCCAGGACCTCCACTTCTGGCTTCTCAAATAGTGTGATCGTCTGAGGGGCGGTGGGGGGTTGTACTGAGGAGTATTTTTGTCTGTAATAAAGCCCTTTTGTGGTGAAAAATGAATTCTGATTGGCTGGGCCTGGCTGCCAAGTATGTGGGCCTATGCTCTCCAAGGCCCACCCATGAACGAAACCCTGCCCGGTCATGTAAAATCCATAGATTAGGGCCTAATTAATTTCTTTCAATTGACTGATTTTGTTATATAAACTATAACTCAGTAAAATCTTTGAAATTGTTTCATGTTGCGTTTATATTTTTAGTCAGTATACTTTGCAGACCCTCTCCATTTTGTGAAATATATTTTCCTTGTTTTTGTCTCATAACATTTGTGTGAAAACTACTGGCATTGCAACATCCAAATGTCAAATACAATTATTATCTTGTATCTTTTTCATTATTTTGAAGAACACCTCACTTTTATTGGCTTAGTGATTGTTCAGGGCATTAATTTCTTGTGAACCAATCAATAAGTGAACCCTTGAGACAATTGTTGCACTAATAATATACTAAAAGGATTGTGGGGTCATTTTTGGCATTGAAAACATATGATCATGGTGTGCACCAAACATATAAAAGGCACTGCAGCAAAACGGCAAACAGACAAAGCACATCAATGGTCAATAGAATGGTTGTGTTGGTATGTTTCAAATTGTTTCTTCTTCACTATTATGTCAAGCATTTTGTTGCCATGTATGCTTCATCATGTGTTATCTTGTATCTGTTCTATTTTATGACAGATCATTGACCTTGAACAATCACTTTTCATCACATCTTTGTTTAGATAGTAATTGACGTTTCATAAATGATATTATTCTTACTGCTTTGATTAATATTGGCCTTACTGACTCCAACTTTCTCTCTCTGGTTCCTCTGTTTTATTATTTCAATTATTTTCCGTTGAATTTATGTTAAATCTTTGGTTTGGTTATTCAAGAAACAACTGATCGGAGCTCGCCGAGAACACAGCCTACTGGCTACACTCACAAACCTGTCTTTTCAACGAGATCTTATCAGGCGTGGTCGGCTGTTCCTGTCTCCGTCCCTGGCCAAGCCAAGTCTGGATTTGGTTCCCACTCCAGTTCATCGTCCAACACGCCCACTGCCTCTCCACTGAAGTCCGTGTGGTCCATCACCTCGGCGTCCCCCATCAAGTCCAACATAGGCGGCTCACCGGCCCATTCCATCAAGTCAGTCAGCGACGTAGCTTCCCCCATCAGGTCGTACAGGACCATTTCATCGCCAATAAAGACTGTAGTTCAGCAGTCCCAGTACCCAGTTCAGGTTACCCCCAGTCTCCAGTCATCGCCAGTCAGAAGTGTTCCAGACCATGTTTCCATCAAGGGACTGGCAGCATTGTCTACTAGAACCTCTCCTATCACCACTGGTGGAGGGTGTCTGCTAGAAAGGTCATCAATCGCCATGACGCCACCGGCTTCCCCTAAATCCTCACTGAACATGTACAGTTCAACTCTTCCATTCAAGGGTGTCATTGTGGGCACTGGCACCACAACATCGTCCTCTCCTATAAAAACTGTTCCTGGCCTCTCCTCTGTCCGGTCCAGTGCAGACCCCTCAAGCCCCTCAAGGAGTCTCTTTTCCTCCCTCTCATCACCAATTAAATCCAACACTCCTCCTAGTGCTGCAGCTCTGATCAATGGAACAGTTTCCCCTACAAAGTACCGCTCCTCCTCCCCCACGTCCCTACTCTCCAGCAGCTTACAGGGGAGGATACAGGCAACCACCAATGCAGCAACAACAAGCGTAAATGCAGCCTTTGATGAGGTTGAAAAAACGTTCAATTCCTGCTCTGCCTCTGGATATGGCACTCCCAAGTCCATGTCCTCCTCACCGTCATCCTCTTACCAGTCCATAAGATCCTCAGCCTCTAGTTCCCTATATGCCTCTTTAAGGTCCCCACCAAACACAATGACTGTCCCAGTGTATTCAATTATAAATGTTTTGCCAGAACCCCAATTTAAAAAGCTCCCTGAGGTGTCAAAGTCAGCTGCTGCCCTCTTGTCCCCTCGAAAAACTATGCCTGCTGAGACAAACTCTCAAGCCCAGTCTTCCTTTGCCAGAACTCTGTCACCTGTCAAATCCTCCTTATTCATGTCCCCGGCTACCCTAAAATCCACCACCTCATCCCCGCTGTCCTCCAGCCAAGAGATACTGAAGGACGTGGCAGAAATGAAAGAGGACTTGATACGGATGTCTAACATCTTGCAAACAGAACCAAGTTCAACCTCCAAAGGTTTCCAGTCTGACTTCCCCAAAGAGGCTAGAATGGAGGACGAGGAGCCTTACAGAATTGTAGAGAAAGTGAAACAGGACCTGGTCAAAGTTAGTGAGATACTAACCAAGGATACGGTCAAGGATAACAAGACAGCTTTTAAAACAAATACAACACATGACGCACAGTTCTCTAAACAAGTGCCAGTGGATCCCCAGCAAAGCAACTGGAGTTATCCACCAAGATATGAGACAGTGGTCCCTCAAATCAAAACTAAGACTATACCAGACAGAGATTTCAATCTATCGAAAGTAGTAGACTACTTGACAAATGACATTGGCAGTAGCTCTATCTCAAAAATTGCAGATGTAAAGCATAGATCTGATGAGGTTAGAAGAGAAGGGGAGGAGAAACAGAAACGTATGCTTAAACCTGAGCACAAGCTGAAAATGCCACCCACAAACATGCGGTCCTCTGCCTCAGAAAAGGAGCTCTGTAAACTAGCAGATGTGCTATTTGGGCCTGACGCCATGTTAGAATCTCCAGATGACATCTCACATGACCAGGACAAGAGTCCCCTCTCAGACAGTGGCTTTGAGACAAGGAGTGAAAGGACGCCATCTGCCCCACAGAGTGCAGAAGGCATGGGACCCAAGACGCTTTTCCAGGATATTCCACCGGTAATCACGGAGACAAGGACTGAGGTTGTTCATGTTATTAGGAGCTATGAGTCTCCTGAAGATAACAAGCAACCAATGATGGAGGATACAAGGGCGGTTAGATACATTGATGCTGAACCCAAAGGGCTGAATGCATCCAATGTGGACCAAACTAAATCATTTCAGATGAAAATCAGCCCGGACGATGACTCGATGGGCAAGGGCATGCGAGTTAAGGAAGAGACCCACATCACGACTACCACCCGAATGGTGTACCACAAACCCCAGAGTAAAGAGAATACATCAGAGAGGATTGAAGAATCAATGTCAGTGCATGATATCATGAAAGCTTTCCAGTCCGGCAGGGATCCCTCCAGAGAACTTGCTGGACTGTTTGAGCACAAGGCCGGCAATGATGACACATCACAGAGAGTTCTTGAAGATATCAGCTTAAAGCCCAAAGTTGAAAGAATAATTGAGGTTCACATTGAAAAGGGCAACAAAACTGAACCAACTGAGGTCATCATCCGGGAGACAAAAAATCGCCCAGAGAAGGGGATGTACTTCTACCAAGGGAACAGTGGAATGTCACGACACGGAGAGGAGGAGCCTGAAGAATCGCTCCCCTGTTACCTAGAGTCTTCCAGAGTAAACACGCCCATGACACAGGAAGATGACAGTCGTCCAAGCTCTGAACAGCTCATGGCAGACGACTCGTACAAAACCCTGAAGCTACTCAGCCAGCATTCTGTGGAATATAATGATGATGAATCATCAGAACTCAGAGGAGAGTCTTACAACTTTGCAGACAAAATGCTTCTCTCTGAGAAACCAGACTCGTCTCACTCTGACACTGAGGAGTATTTAAGGGACAGGTCTCGTTTTCAATCCCCAGATAGGAGTCGTTATCGTCAGGGAAGGTCTAGTGGATCAAGGCAAGAATATATTTTGAAGTCATCAAACACAAACAAATCAGGTCAAATTGCCAATGTAGACGATAACTTTGACAAACTAACACTGTTGCAGTATTCCTCAGAACCTGGTAGCCCAAAGCACTCTGTTTGGATGCGTGTCACTGATGACAGACAGAGCAAGAATAGAGAAAAGCTGATATATGAAGACAGAGTAGACAGAACTGTTAAGGAAGCAGAGGAAAAGCTTAGCGAAGTCTCTCAGTTTTTTCGTGATAAGACAGAGAAACTGAACGATGAGCTTTCTTCCCCTGAGAAGAAGTCCCGTAGGTCCGACTTTAGGGAAACGCGATCAGGGCCTAGCTCTACGCACAGCAGTCCTGAAAGATCAGCATACAGGAATGGGGGCAGTGGTGAAGAATATAGAGACCGTTTCAGAGACAGGTTTGGCTCCAATGATAGAAAATGTGCTAGTTTACCAAGCAGCCCAGAGAGGAGAGTGCTGCTACAATATAAGGATGACAATAGAAAACCAGGGGATGGCATCTCACAGGGCAATGTGGGTGATGCCTCTAAACCTTTTCAAATGTCATCCTCCAAAGTCAGCGCTGTTAGGCTACATTTTGAACAAGAGGCTCAAAAGCAAGATACGGGTCCACAATGGGGACACACGTCAAGTCCCCCAGTAAGAAAACTCCTGGAAAGTAAGCTGCCTGTGTATCAAGTTTTTGCAGGCTCAAATATCCCCAAATCACCAGACAGTCCAGGATGTACAAGGAAGGTTCTAGAAAGTGAGGTAAGAGGATCTAGTGGACCAAGCCCCAGTGCTAATAGGTATATTTACTCATCTCCTAAACACGGCACAAACGGAAATGAACAGGAAGAAAAAAAGTCCTTCAAAACTTGGGAATGTCATGGAAATGGAAACTATCAACCACAAGTGTCAAAACTAGCCCACACTTTAGTTCAAGATGCGCATGGCAATGACCACAATTCACAAAGAGAACAGCAGGGTTTTAGAGATGGAATAGCCAGAAAAGAAGAGACAACCAAGAAAATAATTTACACAGAGCTTGTGGTCCGAGAAAACCCAAATAGTACCGGTAGTCTAAAAAAAAACTCGGAATCGCAAATTCCTGTTAGAATGCCATCTAGTTTCTCAGAAAATCATCAATCCACTTCATTAAAATTTGATACCTCTGTTAAACTGTGTGAAAGGCCAGGGTTACAAATACCTACTTTAGCTAGAAATAGGTTACACAGCGGCTCTGAATCCAGAAAATCTACAAACGGCTCATCGGTAGAAAAATCATCTGATTCTTTTGATAGTAGTCAGTCAACTGTAGTGTGTAATGGTATAGACAGCGATCAAGTAGAGTACTTGGAAAACATAACCCCTGTAGTTGTTACTGAGGGTTTCAAAGACATCAAACCTTTGCCAGTTTATGTTAGCATCCAAGTGGGAAAGAAAACAGCTGAGCAGCTGGGAACATACAAAAAGATAGTGAGTCACGAGAGCCGAACAGTGCATGAGACACGGGGAGCGCTTTACACCATTAAACAAAAACAGCCCCCATCTCCTCAAGGCAGTCCAGAGGATGACACTCTAGAGCAAGTTACTTTCATGGACAGCTCTGGCAAAAGTCCTGTTACTCCTGAGACACCAAGTTCTGAGGAGGTGAGCCTTGCCTCCAGAACGCCAGATTCCGTGATTGGATACATGCCCGGCATGCCCATTCCAATAGCAGAGGAGTCGGAAGAAGACGAAGGAAAGACCTTCATCTACAAGGAGTCTCTGCCAAAGAAAACCAAGCCTGCCTCATCAGAACCCTCCAACCGAAATCAGGAAACACTGAAACGACCCAAAGAGAAAAGAGTCGCTTACATTGAGTTTCCCCCACCTCCGCCTTTAGAGGCAGAGCATTCTGACCCTGATAAGAGGGGGTATTGTGCCTCCTCAGAGGCTGAGACAGAGATGATGGAGGTGAACCTCCAAGAGGAGCATGATCGGCACCTCCTTGCAGAGCCCATCATCAGGGTTCAACCTCCCTCTCCAGTTCCACCTGGAGCAGACGACAGCGACTCTAGCGATGATGAGTCTGTCTTCCATCCCATTCCCAACAAAAAGTACACCTTCAAGATGAAGGAGAAGGAGGAAGGAGAGAAGCATCTAAAACCCCAAAAGCCGGAGAGGAGCGGAAACAACAAGGAGTCAGGCACTAATGGCATTGAAAAAGAAGAGGATGTAGACTTAGAGAAAAATGGCAACGACCAATCAATCACAGACTGCTCCATAGCCACAACTGCTGAGTTCTCTCATGACACAGATGCCACTGAAATAGACTCTCTCGATGGCTATGACCTTCAAGATGAGGATGATGGATTGAGTGAACAGGACCCTAAAACATCAAGCCTGTCCAATGACGGCAAGACATGTGATCGTTCCTTTAGTCAATCAAAGCTTGAAGTCATAGAGGAGGAGAAAACACCAAGTGAGGATGGAGGGGATAATGGGAAAGCAAACTCAGACGAAAACACCGGAGATGAAAAAGACTACACTCTTGAGGGAAGACATCCAGATAGACAGGGCGATAGACAAGACTTTGCAGATAACTATTTTCGTTGTCAACTCGAAGAGGAGTTAAACTCTACCTTCAAAACAGTCGCCACGAAAGGCTTAGACTTTGACCCCTGGTCAAGCAAAGGGGAAGAAGGAGAAGGGGTGTTTGATGCCAAAGCGAGAGAAGAAGATCCCAAGCCTTTCGGTTTGTCTGTGGAGGACAAATCGCAAGCCACCACTCCAGACACTACCCCTGCTAGAACCCCGACTGACGAAAGCACACCGACTAGCGAGCCTAACCCTTTCCCCTTCCATGAGGGGAAGATGTTTGAGATGACGCGCAGTGGTGCAATTGACATGAGCAAGCGGGACTTTGTTGAAGAGAGGCTTCAATTTTTCCAGATTGGTGAGCATTCCTCTGATGGGAAATCAGGGGACAAGGGGAGAGGGGGCAAGAGTCCGGGGGTAGTTGCCTCTCAGTCAAAAACAGGGGAGAGGGGTGAAGGGGTGAAGTTAGAGACTGCCACAGACAGCAGCACATCAGCAAAGTGCAGCCCTGCACAGACTGGCACTGACACTGGCTGTACCGATGCGCCTTCTGGTGACACAGTAGCCGAGACTACATCCTCATTCACGATTACGGCCTCTAAAGTTGACCCCAAATTACGCACCCCCATTAAGATGGGAATAGCAATTACAGTGAAAAAAGACTCGGGGGATCACAGAGATTATAAGGCAGAGATGTCAGAAAGTCAGATGTCAGAATACATTAGCTTGGAAAACCAGTCAGTGGGGAGTCTGTTTAGCGGATACAGAGACCCAAAGCTGTCAGAAAGAAGAGATTATCCTGCAGAGAACTGCAATAACAACAATAACCTTGAGTCCTCTAGCGTCCAGGCTAACTATATACAATGTGGCAGTGTGGTGTTTAATTTGCAGTCGTCTTCTGAACCCACCCTTCAGAAAGCCAGTAGGATTGAAGCTTTGTTCTGTAGAGACTCTCTAGAGAGAGTAGAAGAAAACAGTGTTCAGGCTGAACAAAGACAAAGTGAAGCCATCAAGGAAGCTGAGGTTAAGCAGCAAAAGTCTAGGCTGCCTGTCAAAGCGCCAGGGTGGTCTTTTCATACACAAGGCACAGCAATAGGGAAGCAAAAACCCAAACAGGTTGTCAAGGCTGAGGTGAGGAGAAGAGCAGAGCCTGTCATTGCCAAAGTAGAGCCCAGGTCTAGAATCCCAATCAAAGATATTAAAAAGAGCAGCACACCCAACTCCCCAATATCAGTGCAGGTAACAACTCAGTCTAGCAGGGAAAGAGTAGCTATACAGTTTCCCTCCAGGTTGCCCATCAAAGACAGGTCTCAGGTTAGCTCGTCAGGTGAGACGAGTAGGGAGAACGCCAGCGAGGTTTGTAAACGCACCATCGAGTACTTTAAGGGCATTAGCGGGGAGACGCTAAAGCTGGCCAACCGCCTATCAGACGAAGAGAAAAAGACACAGGGAGAACAGTCCGAGGAAGACAGCACCTCCAGGAGCACCTCTCTGTCGGACCCCTCTCAGCCCTCCCGCTCGTCGAGGTCTGGTAGAGGCTCGAGAGCTGAGGCCGGGGCCTTGTCCGTAAGGGCAAAGGTCGACAGGGCCTCCGGCAGTGAGAGGAGCAGGAGGAGTAGGCGGACTGGTGGGAAGGAGGGCAGTCAGGTTGCGGGGCCTCGGGCGCCCCCCGTCGCGGAGATCAAGCCTAGTTTGTAAAACTTTCACACTTGTTAAAACCTTAGTTGCATGAAGTCGTTGTGATTGATTGCCTGTGGCGTGTTTATTCTCTTCAAACAGTAGCTGTCATTCTGTCATCGTCATCTATGTACTGTGTACTGTACTTGTCCTTGTCAGATTCTCCTCCTCCCCTCAACCCCTTAGTTGTCAGATACCTCAGCATGCCAGAGTAGTGACTGGTGCACTGGCACAGCCAGTCTCCTGTTGACGGCTACTGAGTCTGTCTATCTGTCTGTCTGTGCAGGGTGGCTACTGAAAACAGCAGTTCTAGTTTATTCTATTTCATGGTCAAGTTGTGTCTCTGAGCTAATTAGCCTTAGCAAAAACAGAAAGGTTGTCCGCATGTGTACTGTGTAGTCCCATTTAAGAACTATGAATCCACCCTAGAGTTCCTACGAGTACATGACTCTTTTGACCCATTTTTACATTATTTTGTTTGTATGGTTCTTATGATAGTTACTGCCTGCTTAGAGGATACATATTCACAAACATTCACAGAGCACCTGTGTCCAAATAACCCACTGTAGTCCGTCATATAGTGTCTATTCTGCCTTTTCTTGCCATTCGGGAAACTAGATCTGAAGTGCTGTCAGCCTAAACAAGCCATTGAATAATAAAATGCACATTTACAGTAAACCTGTTGATTCAATATTTATATATCAAACACAGAGGAGAGGCTGCAAAACACTCAGTTTGCTTTTATATCATTTGGAAAATACCACGCTTGGCCAGAAAAGGAAAGAGTCCTCTGTACTCCTATTTCAGTCAATAGAAAAGGTACTGAACCGTGTTGATTATTTAGATTATCTCTGCCCTTTAGGTCCTCAGAGTCCCTGTGAGCGAACAGACCTGCGGATGGCCATTGTGGCCGACCACCTGGGACTTAGCTGGACTGGTAAGGAAATAGTGCTCCCTGGTCTCAGTACCATCTGTCTTCATGGCTCTCTATTCTTCTGCTTTCCCCTCTCTCAAGAAAACAACATAGATATTATTGTGAGGAAACAGTGCCCTTTACAGAGTGATGCTCTTCTTACACTGCGGCTCTACATACTCATGCATGTGCAGAAATGGATGCCTTGAACTGATGCAGTGTTAATTTCGTCCACAAAAAATATTGACTTAAAATATTTGTAAAACACATTTTTTCTGTGGTATTTGATGAGACTATAATTGACTAAATAGACCCACAAAAAACTGAAAATTATTTTTCATTTCAGTTGACTAAAACGAGACGAGAGAAAATTATCTCTGACTAAAATCTGACTTCTAAGTGGACTGGACAAGAGTTTTTGGAGCGATTGAGAGCTTTTCAGTAATAAGCACAATTGATATTAACAGCACAGATATGCAGCGAAAGTACTGTTCAGCAGTGGGATGGACGAGCCGCACCCGGTACATACAGTCTACATCATCTGCTGAGCTGAGGGGTAGCAAGCGATGAGTGTGTGCAGACAGACAGGCTTCGCCCCGGCTGTTCCACCTCCGATTATACACATCACGAAGGAGACTCTTTTGCTTCCCTGTAGCTAACCAGTCACCACCAGCCTTCTCAGCCTGGTCACAGACTAAACGTAACATAGTAAATGTCAATCCGGGACACTCAAATTAGTATGATATGTTACGTTTGGTCAGGGTTGGGGGAGTAACAGAAACGTTAACTGTCATCCGTTATGTTACCAGCAAAAATATTGTAGTTAGATTACAGATACTTTTGCAAACCTAGATGATTATTTTGAAGATTACTTTTAAATTCAGAAAGGATGTTTGCGGAAAAAAACTTTGACACTTCTCTGTTTTCTCAATGACATTCAAATCAACATTGAAAAAGGTGCAAGTTTAAGTTTGTTCCATCTGAGCGAGTCTGACAACAAGTCAGAGACCACTATGATGACACACCAAATAGGTTTGATGGATCGCGGGAAAATAACAAGAATAGGCTTTTGTAGGCTACAGTCCAAGCTATGTCTTCCAATGGTGCGACTTCTGTCGGCATCAAAAGATTATCCAACTTGAATAAACCCTTGGAGGTAAGGATGACAGCAGTGGTGTAGTCTACGGCGATACAGATATCACTCATTATTGATATCTACATAGCACATTGATGTGAATCGCACTGCTGCTCTCTCATTTAGCTATTTGTGCCTTACGGAATGTGGTTGTTGTGGATGGCTGTTCACAAATCTAAATGTGTATTTGAACCCAATAATGGTTGAATTCAAGAAGTTTAAGCTGCTTACTGTATCAATCATTGTTTTTGAAACCAGTGGACAGCCAGTGAAAAATGTGCTCTTGCAAAACTGCATAGTGCAGATCCCAGCCTATGGAATAAAAGTGGGGATTTTATTGCTCAATCTAATTCATACAGATAAAAATGTATAAATACATAGGCCTAATCGACACATGCTCAAACTCGTACACTTTTGATAGACTTAAGGGGGCAATCTGTAGTTGCTACATCCATTTTTGGACATATATATTTTATATACAGTACCAGTCAAAAGTTTGGACACACCTACTCATTCCAGGTTTTTTCTTTATTTTACTATTTCCTACATTGTAGAATAATAGTGAAGACATCAAACTATGAAATAAAACAATGGAATCATGTAGTAACCAAAAAAGTGTTAAACAAATCCAAATATATAAAAAAAATCTGATTCTTCAAAATAGCCACCCTTTGCCTTGATGACAGCTTTGCACACTCTTGGCATTCTCTCAACCAGCTTCATGAGGAATGCTTGAAGGATTTCCCACATGCTGAGCACTTGTTGGCTCCTTTTCCTTCACTCTGCGGTCCAACTCATTCCAAACCATCTCAATTGTGTTGAGGTCGGGTGATTGTGGAGGCCAGGTCATCTGATGCAACACTCTCCTCCATCACTCTCCTCCTTGGTCAGTGATTTATTTTGAATTCAAGGCACACTTAACCAGCATGGCTACCACAGCATTCTGCAGCGATACGCCATCCCATCTGGTTTGTGCTTAGTGGGACTATCATTTGTTTTACAACAGGACAATGACCCAAAACACACCTCCATGCTGTGTAAGGGCTATTTGGCCAAGAAGGAGAGTGATGGAGTGCTGCATCAGATGACCTGGCCTCCACAATCACCCAACCTCAACCCAATTGAGATGGTTTGGGATGATTTGGACAGCAGAGTGACGGAAAAGCAGCCAACAAGTGCTCAGCATATGTGGGAAAAGCATTCCTCATGAAGCTGGTTGAGAGAATGCCAAGTGTTACATGTTTGTTTGGTCTTCATCCTCGTGCCTATACACGGCACGCCGTAATCTGGGATTAATTTTAAAAACTATTACGCATTCCTGCGTCTGTCTCCCGATCCTTCATACCAACGTGACAGAATAATCGACCATTTAGGGAGACAGCGGGAATGGCCCGTCCGATGACGCTGCCACTGGTCCGTCCGGCGCCGCCGCAACTTCGGCAGCCACAACCGGTCCGTCCGACCGACGCCACTGCTACTGGTCCGTCCGACGCCACTTTGACAGCGGCAACTGGCCCGCCCGACGACGACGCAACTTCAGCAGCTGCATCGGGTCCCGATCGACCTGCACTGCGTTCCTGTGAACGTCCTTGAAACTGGTGTTGCGCGTAGCGGGGGGGGGGGGGGTGCGTACTGTCACGGATCCCTCCGGAACTTTCATTACACACACCTGTCCCCTATTCCCACTGATTAGTACTTGTATAAGTGTGCCCTTTGATTTCCATTGGGCTGGCGATTATTGTTATCGCCAGCAGCATACCACCCTGCATACCACTGCTGGCTTGCTTCTGAAGCTAAGCAGGGTTGGTCCTGGTCAGTCCCTGGATGGGAGACCAGGTGCTGCTGGAAGTGGTGTTGGAGGGCCAGTAGGAGGCACTCTTTCCTCTGGTCTAAACAAAGATCCCAATGCCCCAGGGCAGTGATTGGGGACACTGCTCTGTGTAGGGTGCCGTCTTTCGGATGGGACGTTAAACGGGTGTCCTGACTCTCTGAGGTCATTAAAGATCCCATGGCACTTATCGTAAGAGTAGGGGTGTTAACCCCGGTGTCCTGGCTAAATTCCCAATCTGGCCCTCAACCATCACGGTCACCTAATAATCCCCAGTTTACAATTGGCTCATTCATCCCCCTCCTCTCCCCTGTAACTATTCCCCAGGTCGTTGCTGCAAATGAGAACGTGTTCTCAGTCAACTTACCTGGTAAAATAACGGTAAAATAAATAAATAAAAAATTGTTACAATGTGCGTGTGGGTACATGTGCTGTGTGTTTTGGGCTTTCATGCCCTTGTGGATTGCGCAGATGATTACTGGTCTCCTCCCATGTGTTAATCATCGTGCGCTTGTGTTATTTATTCAAGGTACTCCTCGCTCTTTTTGTTTGGGTTTCAACCCTGTGTTTTTGTATAGTGTTTGGTCTTCATCCCCGTTCCTTTACACGGCACGCCGTAATTTGGGTACAATAAAAACAACTATTACACATTCCTGCGTCTGTCTCCCGATCCTTCATGCCAACGTGACAGACCCCTTGACCTTTTCCACATTTTGGATAAAGTACTGAGTTAAGTGTCTGTATACTTATGTAAATGTCATATTTCAGTTTTTTATTTTGAATAAATTAGCAAAACTGTCTAAACTTGTATAATTTTTTTGCTAATTAATTTAAAAAATAGAAACAGAAATATTACGTTTACACAAGTATTCAGACCATTTACTCAGTACTTTGTTGAAGCACCTTTGGCAACGATTACAGCCTTGATGCATCTTGGGTAGGACGGTACAAGCTTGGCACGCCTGTATTTGCTGAGTTTCTCCCATTCTTCTCTGCAGATCCTCTCAAGCTCTGTCAGGTTGGATGGGGAGCGTTGCTACACAGATATTTATAGGTCTCTCCAGAGTTGTTCAATCAAGTTTAAGTCCGGGCACTGGCTGGGCCACTCAAGGACATTCAGAGACTTGTCACGAAGCCACTCCTGCGTTGTCTTGGCTGTGTGCTTAGGGTCGTTGTCCTGTTGGAAGGTGAACCTTCGCCCCAGTCTGAGGTCCTGAGCACTCTCTCTCTGTACTTTGCTCCGTTCGTCTTTGCCTCAATCCTGACTAGTCTCCCAGTCCCTCCCCACAGAATGATTCTGCTACCACCAGCTTCACCGTAGGGACGGTGCCAGGTTTTCTTTAGACGTGGCGCTTGGCATTGAGGCCAAAGAGTTCAATATTGGTTTCATCAGACCAGAGAACCTTGTTTCTCATTGTCTGAGAGTTTGTAGGTGCCTTTTGGCAAACTCCAAGCTGACTGTCATGTACCTTTTACTGTAGAGTGGCTTCCGTCTGGCCACTCTACCATAAAGGCCTGATTGGTAGAGTGCTGCAGAGATGGTTGTCCTTCTGGAAGATTCTCCCATCTTCACAGAGGAACTTTAAAGCTCTGTCAGAGTGACCATCGGGTTCTTGGTCACCTCTCTGACCAAGGCTCTTCTCCCCCGATTGCTCAGTTTGGCCGGGTAGCCAGCTCTAGGAAGAGTCTTGGTGGTTCCAAACTTCTTCCATTTAACAATGATGGCGGCCACTGTGTTCTTGGGGACTTTCAATGCTGCAGAAATCTTTTGTTACCCTTCCCCAGATCTGTGCCTCGACACAATCCTGTCTCAGAGCTCCAAGGACAATTCCTTCGACTTCATAGCTTGGTTTTTGCTCTGACATGCACTGTCAACTGTGGGACCTTTATATAGACAGGTGTGTACCTTTCCAAATCATGTCCAATCAATTGAATTTACCACAGGTGGCTCCAATCAAGTTGTAGATACATCTCAAGGATGATCAATGGAAACAGGATGCACCTGTGCTCAATTTTGAGTCTCATAGAAAAGGGTCTGAATACTTATGTAAATAAGTATTTCTGTTTATAATGTTTTCGCTTTGTCATTATGGGGTATTGTGTGTAGATTTCTGTGGATTACAAAAAAAACGTTATCCATTTTAGAATAAGGCTGTATGGTAACAAAATGTGGGAAAAGCCAAGGGGTCTGAATACTTTCCGAAGGGACTGTATATATATCCATTGATTCTTGAAGAATATAACTTATAAATGCATCATGAGCTTAGTTCAACTGTCACACTCCATGAAAATATAAGCTTGTTTTTCTCCAATGTTTGTAAACATTGTAAATGTAGCCTAATAACATGGTTAAAACATACATTTTGATATCATGGATGGTCAGTCCTTGCATTCATAGCTCTGTCTATTAATCTGAGGGTGGTTACATTTCTCCAGGCCCATCGCTCAGCTTTTTACCAAAACACAGGCGGGGCGACCGTTTTGTTATTGTTTCATCTGTGGATATGCCTTTTAAACAATTGCATATTATCAAGATATCAAAGTGTCACAAAACAAAAAGGTAAACAGTAGGCCTATAGCAAATGCAGCATATGGCATTCATTTTTCACATGTAAATAGTACTGTTCAGTAGTGCTCAAAGCATGCCATTCCATGAGCGCAGCATTTCATTTTCAACTCAAATCAATGACCCCAATCAGTCCTCCATGACAACAAAATCAGAAACAGTAGGGCTGGCTAAATCCTTAGTTTTGGGGTTATTTGGCTAATCTCTACTTCCATATTTCAAAGTCCTATTCTTGAAGATCAAAGGGTATAATATTTATTGGAATGACTGGAATTCTGATAGACTTTGGTTTTTAATGTAAAGATATAATTTAATCGTATTAATATATGTAGTAGAAAGCGATGGGTTAGAAGAAGCCTACATATCCAACCCATAAAGTACAATTTAACATCCATATATGGCCAGCTATGTCAACTTTAACATTGATTTATCCTGCAATAGATGTGGTTCAATTGGTAACATACATTTGTGTCTTCTTCTAATGCCCTTTAAGGGGAAAATAATCTAAAAGTAACTGAATATAATCAGATTACTTTACTGAGTTAGGGTAATCCAAAAGTTACCCAAACTTTGGACAGGTAACTAGCAACTGTAACAGATTACATTTAGAAAGTAAGCTACCCAACCCTGCGTTTGGTATGGTTACATAAGACATATGGTTACTTATGGGTGGTTGGTCAGGGTGGGTGGGCGTATAACGCAAACATCTAGTAACCCAGAGGTTGTGAGTTTGAATCTCATCAGGGACAATTTTAGCTAATTAGCAACTTTTCTATGACTTACTACTTTTTATCTACTTTGCAACTACTTAGCATGTTAGCAAACCCTTCCACTAACCCTTTAACCGAACTCCTAAACTTAACCTTAACCATAACACCTAGCCTAGCTAACGTTAGCCACCTAGCTAGACTTCGTAAAATACCATACGTTTAGCAAATTCGTAACATAGTACGTTTTGCAAATTAGTAAAATATTGCACGTGTTGTAAATTCGTAACATATAATACAAATTGTAATTCGTAACATTTCATACGAACTTGGTGATGTAAATCCACAAATTAATACATCCCATACGAAATGTAACATATCATACTAAATGGAGTGTACATACAGAATAATATGAGATGCTCTGAGACCAGTTTGGCCTTCTAGTTAGCTACCCTTTGCCTGGTTAAGAAACACAAGCTGCTTTCCCGAAATTAAAAACAATAGCAGCATTGAGTTGTTTATAAAAAAAGTAGGCTGTCTTTGAATTTGTAGTCTCGCTCAACCCTCCCACTGGGATGGCAGGTAGCCTAGTGGTTTAACTGTTGGGCCAGTAACCGAAAGGTTGCTGGATTGAATCCCGAACTGACAAGGAAAAACTATTTTGTTCTGCCCCTGAACAAGGTAGTTAACCCACTGTTCCCTGGTAGGCTGTCACTGTAAATAAGAATTTGTTCTTAACTGACTTGCCTAGTTAAATAAAGGTAACATTGTTTTTAATCCCACAGTCCCCACTGCATTTCATAGCCAAGATCTGTAGCCAAGTCTCCCTCTTTTCCTCAGTGAAAATGGCTTGATTCAAGCCATTACCTCTCAAAAGATAAGACCCATAATACTGGCACTAATTTATTTTCTTTCTATTATGCATTGGCGGGCAGCATTTTACATTCATAAAGCATATCGCAGGCTGTTCTAAAACTAGGTTACTTGCATACCGGACCGTTTACCATTTGTTTAGGCTACACCTTGTTCAGTCATGTTACCTCATTAAAAACCTGGCGCGTGTTCAGAAGCACACAACATTTTGAAAAGTTCAGATAGAAATATACTATGTAGAACAAACATGCCTCTGACATGTTGAATAAGGAATAATGTCGGCTCTATTCATGGAATTTCTAACTGCAACGTTCGAGAACGTTTTGCAACTGAACGTGGCCCTGGTAACATTACCAGTAGCCTATGTGCAAAGTAACATTTGGTAAATCTCATCAGGGACAAGGGACATCAAAAGAAAGGAAAAGGGACATCAAACTATTTATTGACAACATTCCTCTTGCCAATACGCTACATCTGACTGGGTGAATAACTTCATTTTGAGTTAATGTGGACCTAGTGACTCAGACTTGAGCACTTGGTCCAGGAATCGAACACTGGGACTTGGACTCGAGCACAGGGGACTTGGACTCGAGCACAGGGGACTTGGGACTTGATTCAGGCTCGACTACATCACTGTGCGAAACCGTCATTAGCTCCCATTCAAAGTCATTAGCCCTCGTTCTACTTTTGGACATCAATGTGGCTGCGACGTCTGTGGAACGTTGATAACAACAGCAATGATGCGACCGAGTAACAGAGGTGCAACCCATACAGTGGCTTGCGAAAGTATTCAACCCCCTTGGCATTTTTTCTATTTTGTTGCCTTACAACCTGGAATTAAAATTGATTTTTGATTTTTTGTATCATTTGATTTACACAACATGCCTACCACTTTGAAGATACAAAATATTTTTTTCTTGTGAAACAAACAAGAAATAAGACAAAAAAACAGAACTTGAGCGTGCATAACTATTCACCCCCCCAAAGTCAATACTTTGTAGAGCCACCTTTTGCAGCAATTACAGCTGCAAGTCTCTTGGAGTATGTCTCTATAAGCTTGGCACATCTAGCCACTGGGAAGATTTGCCCATTCTTCAAGGCAAAACTGCTCCAGCTCCTTCAAGTTAGATGGGTTCCGCTGGTGTACAGCAATCTTTAAGTCATACCACAGATTCTCAATTGGATTGATGTCTGGGCTTTGACTAGGCCATTCCAAGACATTAACATTTTTCCCCTTAAACCGCTCAAGTCTTGCTTTAGCAGTATGTTTAGGGTCATTGTCCTGTTGGAAGGTGAACCTCCGTCCCAGTCTCAAATCTCTGGAAGACTGAAACAGGTTTCCCTCAAGAATTTCCCTGTATTTAGCGCCATCCATCATTCCTTCAATTCTGACCAGCTTCCCTGCCAATTAAAAACATCCCCACAGCGTGATGCTGCCACCACCATGCTTCACTGTGGAGATGGTATTCTCGGGGTGATGAGAGATGTTGGGTTTGCGCCAGACTGTCACGTTCGTCGTATGAATCGGACCAAGGTGCAGCGTGGTATGCGTACATTCTTCTTTATAAAGAAAGAACACTGAACAAACTAACAAAACAAACGAAATGTGAAGCTATATGAAATAGTGCAGAGAGGCAACTAAACATAGAATAAGAACCCACAAACACCAAAGGGAAAATGGCTACCTAAATATGGTCCCCAATCAGAGACAACGATAAACAGCTGCCTCTGATTGGGAACCATATCAGGCCACTCTAGACATACAAATCACCTAGACCTACAAAAACCCTAGACATACAAAAAACCCTAGACAATACAAAAACTAACGTACCCACCCTAGTCACACCCTGACCTAACCAAAATATAAAGAAAACAGAGATATCTCAGGTCAGGGTGTGACACAGACATAGCGTTTTCCTTGATGACCAAAAAGCTAAATGTTAGTCTCATCTGACCAGAGTACCTTCTTCCATATGTTTGGGGAGTCTCCCACATGCCTTTTGGTGAACACCAAACATGTTTGCTTATTTTTTTCTTTAAGCAATGGCTTTTTTCTGGCCATTCTTCCTTAACGCCCAGCTCTGTAGAGTGTGCGTCTTAAAGTGGTCCTATGGACAGATACTCCAATCTCCGCTGTGGAGCTTTGCAGCTCCTTCAGGGTTTTCTTTGGTCTCTTTGTTGCCTTTCTGATTAATGCCCTCCTTGCCTGGTCCATGAGTTTTGGTGGGCGGCCCTCTCTTGGCAGGTTTGTTGTGGTGCAATATTCTTACAATTTTTTTATAATGGATTTAATGATGCTCTGTGGGATGTTCAAAGTTTGAGATATTTTTTATAATCCAACCCTGATCTGTACTTCTCCACAACTTTGTCCCTGACCTGTTTGGAGAGCTCCTTGGTCTTCATGGTGCCGCTTGCTTCGTGGTGCCCCTCGCTTAGTGGTGTTGCAGACTCTGGGGCCTTTCAGAACAGGTGTATATATACTGAGATCATGTGACAGATCATGTGACACTTAGATTGCACACAGGTGGACTTTATTTAACTAATTATGTGACTTCTGAAGGTAATTGGTTGCACCAGATCTTATTTAGGGGCTTCGTAGCAAGGTGGTGAATACATATGCATGCACCACTTTTCCGTTTTAATTTTTTAATTTATCAAGTAATTTTTTCCATTTCACTTCACCAATTTGAACTATTTTGTGTATGTCCATTACATGAAATCCAATTTAAATTACAGGTTGTAATGCTTCGCCAAAACTTTGCGGCACCATCTGGTGATTGTGTTTCTCTTTCTCTCCCTCTCTGCATTTGTATGTGTGTGTTTGTTTTGTATGTGATTTGCAGTGTCGCCCTCTAGTGGCCTCATGGGTGGAATGTTTTTTTTTTTTTAAATATACTTTAAAAAAAATAATAGAATATCTTTCTTAATTTCATCATTCATAAACATTATTTTTTAAACGCAGAAAATCCAGTTTCTATGTCAATGCTTTTTTAAATATATATTTCAGTCTTTGATGTATATAAAGTGTAATATTGGGATGCAAACAAAAAATGTAATACATTTCAACTATATCTGACATGGTACAGGTAGGTGTCTTCTTTTTTAAAGTCCTTAACAATGTGTGTGAGTTGTATACTTTTGTTTCAAAGTAGATTTGTTTAAGACTACCAAGAAACACTCTGTGTTACCCTGATTTAGCCCACTGCAGTAAAAGGTTAATGATATTTGAGTCAAAATGACTAAGACTAGACTAAATCCTAAAACTGAACTGTTGTGATGTAATGTATTTTTGGATGCGTTTGCAGAGCTGGCTCGGGAAATGAACTTTTCTGTCGACGAGATCAACCACATCCGAGTGGAGCACCCCAACTCCTTGACAGCGCAGAGCTTCATGCTGCTAAAGAAATGGGTCAGCCGGGACGGTAAAAACGCAACGAGTGAGTGTGTCTCCTTCTCCCAAATGTATTTCTACCCACTATGGCTTTCTCTTCTATCACATCTCACTATTACACTTGTATGATTATGTACTACAGAGTACCTCGCTACTGTATTTTTCCATGTCCATAAAAAAGGCCTCACTACCTCTCTCATCCCTCTCTCCTTCTGAACTCCCTGTCTTTCCCTCTCTTCGTGTCTGTAAATATTTCATACTGAATGACATTGAAAGGACTTATGTAGAAGCAGAATGGCTTCTATGTTTGTTAAGATTCCTAATGCAGCTGTCATTCAGCTTAATATGAAGTCACATATTATGTTCATGCTCCTACTAAGGACATAATGTTTAGTACAGGAAAATATAACTTGGCCCAGTCTCCTTGTAGAAGAGAAGAATACGGCAACCCTTTTTTCACCTTCATACACTGCAGTGGGATTGTAAACTATTTACCTTGCAAGAGTTATGACAATGACAACATCTGGGTTAAGGAACAGTGCATATTGTTCAGACAACTGTCATATTGTACAACAGTGTCTTGTCTTTGTTTGACTATCTTCCGGGTTGTCTGTTTTTCTTACAGCGGATGCCTTAACTGCAGTGCTGACCAAAGTCAATCGGATGGATATTGTGACTTTACTGGAGGGGCCGATATTTGACTATGGTAACATTTCAGGCACGAGAAGTTTTGCCGATGATAACGCTGTTTACCTGGATCAGGCTGATGGTAAAGTTTAGCTCCATCTAGCTGACCTCTTACCTCTCCTGCTACCTCTTTTGTTTTTGCCTTACAACTGTAGCAAAAATAAGAACAAATTGCCTGGCTATACTATTGAATGCAGTTTGCCTATGGAGACTACAGTACCCTATCTTAGATAGGCTGATGTCTGACCCTTCGTTTTCTGTTTTTATTTGTCAGTTTCGGTCTAACCATTTTCTGACACTCAAATGAGTGTGAGGAAATGTTAGCATGCAGAGTGCCATGGGTTCACTTTTAACTTAGTCAATTCGGGAAATGTATTTTAATTCACTTTCTGAAATAACTGGGCTCCTATTAAATTGACACCAACCAACCCTGATGATGAGAATAGCATGTTAAGCCCAAAGATTTTCTAGAGAAGTCTTGATTGACATGACCTTTTATATTATTTAAGCCCTCTAAAAATCAAATTCCATTTGTGCTCCAAGGGTTTTGTAAGATGAATTGATGACAAACACTAAAACTATCCATAATGCTAACCAGTTGCATGCTGTAACACACTGCTTTTACCTGATTACCTTGTACCTTCAACAGGACACTACTGTATAAACCCCTTTCTTCCCTAATGCATGGAGTAGCCATAGACTCAACAGACAGTCTGTTGTACTTTGTTCATCTATAGCTCTAGATCTGTCTAGTTCTCTAATCTACCTCCAGTTCCTCTGAGCCCTCTCCGGATAGAATGACAGGGCTTCGTCCTCTGTGAAACCAGACTACCTTCTTCCTCTTACGCGCTCGTCCATCTCCACAGCCCAATCTCCAGGGCAGCTTATAACAGCTCCTAACGGCTTATTAAGAGTATTGTGCTGTCATCTCTGCACTTCCCCATTCCCTTCACAGCCACCTAATCAAAATCATCTCTCTGTCTTCTCATTCATCATTGTCTTGTTTTTGTATTTTGTATTACGTTTTTGTATTTTGTTAGCTTTTTTTGTGTGTCTTTGTTTCTCTTTTATCGTCGTGTGTCCTCACCAGTAGCATGCTTTGTTGTTCATGAGAGCGCCTCCATCTCTGCAATTCCAGTGTCTCCCTCGATTAAGAATCATTCCCTAAACCCTGATTCATTCTTGGTCTTGCAGACCTCCACACCTCTCTCCCTTACTATGCCCACACCGCTGATCCCCAAGTTATGAATCCTCTGTCTCACTCATGGACCTCACACCTTTACCCTCATCTCCACCACCCAATCCAGCTCCCTCTCCTCTTCCATGTCTCCTTCTCATCCCCCAGTCACCAAGTCTGCAACCCACTGGGGACCCCAGTCAACCCACACACCTGTCCTCTACTCCCATGCCCCAGCTCTCTCCCTCATCCCTTCCAAGTATCTCCCTCAATGCTCAGTTTTCGAGTCCTCAGGCTCAACCCACTGGGGAACCCAGTCAACCCACACCCCTCTCCTCTACTCCCATACCCCAGCTGACTCCTTCATCTCCTCCTCAGTCACCAAGTCTTAAACCCACAGGAGATGCCAAAGTCCTCTCTTCTTCTCCCACCCCCCAGCTGTCTCCCTATGTGACCCTATGCCAGTCCCACAGTCTGGAATCCTTAGAAACCCCATTTCCCACTTTGTCCCACCCTGTCTCCCCCATCTCCTTTGCTGTCCTCACCCTAATATCACCTGCAGGGTCTCACTGCCCTAGTCCTGGCCCTTCCTCCCCTCTCATCCGTTCCCTGCCCCCCTGTCCTGTGTGTCAATATCCCTGTGTCCCCCGTACCCACCTCCCTCTTGGGTTCGCATCGACCCCTCTACCCTAGAAATCTTAATCTAAGCCCCCTCCTATCCTCTTTCATCTTTTCTGTGAGAGCATGACTAAACACCCACTCAACTGTTAACTAATAAAACCCACTCATCACACATATGGACATTTCTACCATTCCTTACTTATTTCTGTTTTGTTTTCTTATCCCATCTCAATGGCTGCATATGAACCCATCCCTTTAAAGAACAAAACTATCTTGTCATAAAACTGTTAAAAGCTGTGACGGACATAAGTATTTATTGTTTTTGTCAGTGTAAGTATAATTTGTTTTATACCATTTTTACGTTGGGTTTCTCAAGTGAAACAAAAGTGCTGCATATTGTGCTGATGATTCATGACACCAGTGTCCCCTCTGAGGGTCACCATAATTAGTGGGTGTTTTGTTGCATGCTCTATAGTCAGTCTCTGTTCCATTGTCCATGTCACTCAGTCCATGTGGTGTGTGGTTTATGTGGGATACCTTGTGCCATGTGAGTATATCATCTCCCAACAGATTATCACTGCATCCTAGCGGAGCTGCAGTCCCCAGCCCAACTGCACTCTGACCCTTCCTTCACAGAGCTCTACTCTGAACCCCCTACCCTCACCATTGACCCCGAAGCTACCCCTGTCCAGCTCAACCCAGACCCTCCTATCTTCATCCCCACCAAGTCTGAGTCCTGGGCCGACCACATGGAGCCTAGTGTGCAGCCTGACTCCTCCACTAGGAGCCCTTCTAGACCCTATGAGCTGTCCCTGTACATTCCCACCCTTGACTTAGATCCCACCGCTGCCACCAACACAGGAATGGCTAAAGTTGACCAGGTGCTGATAGTGGAAGAAGAGAAAAAGGAAGTGGACATAATCCTCCAACAGATGTCATTCGCTTCCCCTGAACAGTGTGAAGTAGAAAAAGAGGTCAAAGAGCAAGTCTCCTTCTTATCATCTTTGTCCTCCCCATCATCACCTTGGCAAGCACAGCAGGACAGCAGACAGGCAGGGGCTGAGGAGGTCGTGAAGGGAGATGGTGAGGAAGTGGTGGAGGCAGGTGAGATGGCGGAAGAAGGGGATAAAGTGGTAGAAGAGGGGGGAAAGGAAAGAGAGAATGGGGCTGAGGTGGCGGAAGAGGGGGATAATAAGATGGTGTTGGAGGGGGGTAAGGAGCCAGAGAATGGGGCTGAGGCGTTGGGGGAGCAGGGAGTGTCTGGTTCCACTGAGGAAAAGGATGGAGATGAAAATGAGATGACAGAAGACAAGTTGAAGTCGCTGTTGGAGGATATTCATTTGGAGGAAGGCTCAGAGGAAGAGGAGGGTGAGGAGATGACGGAGGCCAAGGTTCAGGAGATTCTCAGTCAGGTGAAGCAGGCAGAAAAAGACATGTGTTCACTTCCAGGTTGGCACAGTGAGACATTCAGCGTCAACGTGGAGCCGCCCACACCCGGCCGCAGTGTGAGCTCAGACCTGCTAGACCGCCAGGAAAATAGGTACACAAAAAAAAAATATTCCATCACTGCTATGGATTAAGGATAAATACACTTTCATGTAAATCTACAACTGGGATTCAATATCTTCGCCTCAGTCTTTGTCTTTTTACATAATCTGCCTTCATCACAAACTATTTTATCAATAAATTTGATAACAACCCCATCCTATTCTCAATATTGAGCTTTATCTTAGTCAATGTTCTCTGAATTGTAATCCTTAACCATTAATCCGAGTTTCAATCTAAGTCTCAACCTTTTTCTTTCTCCCAATCTCTCCCCACAGCCAGGAGAACTCCAGTGACTCCGTCACCTCTTCCTCTAGAGGGGAGCCAGGGAGGTCCAGGCACAATGGCGATCACACGGAGCTACCACCTCATGACGGGTCACTTCCTGTATCGCAGGACTCAGCCAACAGAAGAGCTGGACATGGGACGGAAGAAGGCGTACTTGTGTCTGAGAAGAAAGTCCAGGTAATTGCAATGACTATGCAAGATAATGTACTGTAAATGTTTTTGTACAATGTGTGTCTACTACAGTGAATACGGCTCATCGGGTACATCACTGTTGTTTCTTTTTCACAGTGACATGAACTGGATGTCCATTCTTTTAAATCAACTGGTTGACTGTAAATTTAACTTGACCCTTATTTCCAGATGTGCCATTGTTCATTGTTGCTGATTTCAGAAGAACCTTGGGATTGTGTGACGCTAACAAATTCTCTCTCGCCTGCTTTTTTTGTGTTTTCTATATCTCCTTCTCACTGTCTGTAATGTTGCTTTAACTGCACTCTTCGGCAGCGTTTTAGTGAGTCTGGCACTGATGAGGAACAAACCGTCACCACCAGGGTGTTTCGGCGCCGGGTCATTCTTAAGGTACCCTGCTGAGACTGGGTGAAGGTTTGGTTTAGGTTTGGCTATAGATGGTTAACCTAGCTTTGCCTCTGGTGTGCAGTGGACTGGTGTGGCTTAACTGACAGCTATCAGTGGGAGAAAAAGGAAACTTCAGAAATGTTTGTTTGAAGTGTGTGTGTGTGTGTGTGTGTGTGTGTGTGTGTGTGTGTGTGTGTGTGTGTGTGTGTGTGTGTGTGTGTGTGTGTGTGTGTGTGTGTGTGTGTGTAGTGTGTAGTGTGTCCTGGCCTGGTAACCTGCTTTCATGTTTTCAATCAAGGATAATTTTGTGTCTCACTGTTGCCTCTGTGATGCCATTTAAAGGGACATGCCACATTCATTTTGTTATCGTTTCAATCAACAACTCTTGGGGAATTCTAAAATATTCTGTCTCTAGAGGTTTGCTTGCAGTTTGATGGTGCTGTTGCTGCAGAGTGTGTTAGTGGTTTGCTGTTACACTGGCTGAAGTGAATTTGGACCAGTTCTGATTGTAGTCCTAACCATGAGCACTTACAGGGAGAACAGGCAAAGAATATTCCGGGTGAATCAGTGACAGAAGAACAGTTTACCGATGAAGACGGTAACATCATCACTAGAAAAGTAACTATCTGCCTCTGCCCTCGTCCTAAAAATACACCTCTGAATTATCATACCCACCTTCTCAAAGCATCCTCGAAACTCTCCTCCCAAAACATCCTAAACCCTATCCACTTGTGTTTGTGTGTGTAGCCCGGCCATACCCTCTCCATCTTGACCATGATCATTATCTCCTCCACTTTTCCCAGGTCATCAGAAAAGTCATCAGGCGGGTGTCCATGCCTGACGACCAGGGCGGGGACAGGGGGAGGTGGGACCGAGGAGACCTCTGGCCTTGCCCTTTCTCACTGGAGGAGGAGCTAGAGGTTGGCATGACAACAAAATAGGCCGCATAGAGGGTTGCCCCAAGGGGGTTCTGGGGTTCTGAGCTTGAACAGAAAACGGGTGGGGACCTTAACTCAGGATGCGGTCGTGGGATTCGACGTTCAAGTTCTGCCGCTAATGTTACCAGTGTGTGTGTGTCTGTGTCTGTTTGAGTGTCTGCCTGTCTGTGTGTGTATGTGTATCTGTGTCTCTGTTTGAGTGTCTGCCTGTCTGTGTGTGTATGTGTATCTGTGTCTCTGTTTGAGTGTCTGCCTGTCTGTGTGTGTATGTGTATCTGTGTCTGTTTGAGTGTCTGCCTGTCTATGTGTGTATGTGTGTCTGTGTCTGTTTGACTGTCTGCCTGTCTGTGTGTCTCTGTGTGCGTGCATGAGAGCTCAATGACTAGGATGCTGAATATGTTCCAGCTATTGTTTGTGGCCCACATTGAATTGGAAACGGATTGTTCTGTAATGAACCAGGTGCGCTCTGCCCTGACACATCTCGTTTGTTTGTGGTAATACAACTCCTCTGGGCTATAATTATTTCTCCGGGAATTTAAACACTCACTATGTCTTTAGAATGTTGTGTGATTTCACTTCACGGTATCTTGCTATCTGCGTATGTGTGTGATGCTAACATTTGCCTCTGTGGTCTGGTTTACTGCTTTCAGGTTGATGGTTTCAGGTTGATAATATTAAATCATCTCACATGTTGCTTATCTCTGGTCTAGCTGCACTCGGGTTGCGGTTTTCAGGTTGCTGTGTTGGGTTACTGCTTGCCAGGATGCCTCTCAGGATGTGGGGTTTTGAAATTGGCCTCATCTCACTCGTATGTGTGTGCATTTGTGTGTTGCAGCAAGGAGATGGAGCTAAAAGCAGGAGGAAGGAGGAGAGGTTGGGAGAAAAGAAGCTTCACTCGTAGGGCTAGCTGTGCTCCACCAGGTACTTTACCAAATAGTGCTTTACCCCACCACTTCTCTCATAAACTCATTCATTTCTATCCCCTGTCACTGTTCAGTGGTGTGCTCAATATTTTCTGTTCCATTCCATATACATGTTTAAACTTGGTGCAGCTCTGCTCCATTTCACTATACTGTACTTGTTCTCTTCTGCAATGTTGTCCACGGTACTCTCCTGCCCTGATGATTCACGTATTTCATTCTACTCCAAACAGACCTTTATGTTTCAAACTGAAAGCCTGACTCTTGTCTGTTTTGATTCTGGTTACATCAGCTGTGTGGTTGGGTGACTAGTCACAAAGGGAAAATGGATAATGCTCAAAACACACCTCAGCATATATTGTCACACAGACACTCTCTGTCTAACGCTCTCTTTATCCACTAAATCCCCCCAAAGGCCAGCTCATAGACAGTACTATCGTGTGGGAATTGCATCAAAGAGAGGTCGCTATCTGATTGGTTACTGTTAATCCCTGAAAGGTGGTGTTAGCTATATGCATCGGTGAAATATTCAGTTTAAGCAAACCTGAATAAAAAAGAATAGTGGCACTCTCATGATCTCTGGCTCAGCTGGTGGTTTCCATGACAACCAGGGTGACCATGACAACCCGTGGCCCAACAGACTTCTTGATGCTCTCTAGCGTCATCGAGGGAATGACTGCTCCAGTAAATGGTAGCTAGCAAAATGGAACATAAAATTCAGATGCTATGATGTAGTGGTAATACATCTATCAAGTAATCCGAATTAGTAATAACTAAGGGACTCAACTCAACAGCTGCCTAAAATAATAATTTTTCTTGTTTTTCAGGTGTGCAGGAATTATTCTCATTGGTTTCCACGGCAGAAAGTTACAAACAACTAGAAAACTAAAGGAAAATAGGAAATTTCAGCCAATACTTCCAACGTGTGGTTTTCAAGCGTGAAGAACTTGACCCGTCTGATTTTAGCATGAGCATGAAAAACTCACTCCCTGTCAATTGAGGGATCTGGAAGGTTCTCACCATGGAATCTGAATTCTAATTGTACAGCTCTCACTTCCTGTGGTCTATGGACCAGAAGAATTATGCTTCCTGTTTGTGACTCGTAACGTGCCATTGGTGTCATGAGAGCTTTTGAGGAGTATTGTGGTGACACAGAAAAAGGACTCCATTACAGAAAAACTACAAGTGGTCGTGAGTAAAACCATTGGTGTCGTGAGAGCTTTTGAGGATCATTGTGGTGAGACCGAAAAAGGACTCCATTACAGAAAAACCACAGGTGCAACTGAACATACACTTCCCTGTGACCAAAGATGGCACAAAAGCTCAGTTCTAGTAGTAGGAGAAAGAAACTCAACAAAATGACACAAAAACAAGAGGATCACTTCTGATCCACCTCCAACACTCGCCTTATATTTTTTTCTTGGACCCATAAATGTCAGGTTGTAAATTGCTGGGGGTTTTGTTTTCCTTTTTAAACCTGAAAATAACAATACTTTTTTCTGTATAGAAATTACAATCTGTACAATTCTAAAATTATGAGTTACAAGATGATAATGCAGAGGAGAGAACTTTACAAGTGCTTTCAACATGATTATCAAAATGGTTCCACTTTTTTGGAAGATTTGAGTGAACTTCACATGTTGTTGTATAATTAATTATTATAGCAGGTATAACATTTGTATAGGAAAAAAGCTGGTTTGATTTTAACAGAGGAAATTTCCAGAAAATCTTCTGCAAATTTCAGTGATTCCCAAAATGGGGATGTATCTAATTCTGCAAAAGCAGTCTTTCAGAGTACTCATATTTTCATGCATGCCTTTCACATTATTTTAAGTAAAATTTGTACAAGTTTGCAAACACTGTATTAAAATTTGAATTAAAACCCGTTATCTGTGTACAAATATAGCCCTAACATTTGTCACCAGTTTTATATTTGAAATGAGAAAAAAAAATTAAACCATAAAAGTGTTTTTTTTGTCTCGGACGAGGAACAGTATGAAGAAAGTTTGTTCTACAGCTTCTTGAGGATTACTGTTTGTCTATGTACAACTGAAGGGCGGTTTCTGCAGGGTTTATCATAAATGCTACGAGAAAGGAGTAATCTGAATGTATATGCTAGAAGACTGGCTCGCTGTGAAATTATAAATGTATTGTGTGTATTGGCTATAAGGTGTAGAGGTCGCTGTACGCTGTAAGACTGTTAGTAATCATTTTAGCAGTGTGTCAATTGGTTTTATAAAGGCTGCTGTGGTTTTAAAGAAGAGGGTTTGGGGTTTTTGTGAAGTATTTCCTTAAGTTTAATCTACTCACATAGAGACACACAAGACATTCTTTGATTGTAACTCTTAATAGCATATGTATGACAAAAACACTGGATGGTCAAAACGATTATTTAAGCATAAAATAAATTGTGTTAAACTCTGAAATTGTGTGATCTTTTTAGGCTTGAGAATCTATGCAGTGTCTAACTAGCATTGTTTCGATAGCTCATTGGCGATTACTTTGCATTAGATCTTCTCTTTGTATTGGTTAGACTAGAGGCCCATGTAGTTCAAGTGTGGTGTTATTCTGGTGTGAAGGCTCAGACTTAGTGTGATGATGTTTATGCTGTGGACATGACAACCATGTATAGGACTTCATTTCTTTTGACAAGTGAAGCAATTTAGGGTATTGTATCATATATCCTATCTTACATGTCAATCAGGGGGTAGAGGGTAATTTGATATGGTTGAACTATCAATTTTGTCAATTTTGTTTCATATGTGTTTTCAACTGAGCAAATTTTTCGATGTACAATTCTTACTAACAGAGTGAAGCCATTGAAATGTAACTATTCTAGCACTTTGGTTATTCAAAGTCTTCTTTTAGAGGCTATAGAAGCAATGACGCCACCACAATGTTTCAAGCGTCTTAAAAAATTTAATTTAAAAACAAAATAAATAAAAAAGCATTGGTTTTGAAATATTTTGTTTCTGTTTTATCTTTGTGTTTGTGATGTCGAATCTCTTATGTTTGTAAGAAATTCCAATGGGTTGTGAAATGTTTAGGCTAAGGAATAAAAGAGGTTGGTAGATATACAGTGGGGCAAAAAAGTATTTAGTCAGCCACCAATTGTGCAAGTTCTCCCACTTAAAAAGATGAGAGGCCTGTAATTTTCATCATTGGTACACTTCAACTATGACAGACAAAATGAGAAAAAAAAATCCAGAAAATCACATTGTAGGATTTTTAATGAATTTATTTGCAAATTATGGTGGAAAATAAGTATTTGGTCAATAACAAAAGTTTATATCAATACTTTGTTATATACCCTTTGTTGGCAATGACAGAGGTCAAACGTTTTCTGTAAGTCTTCACAAGGTTTTCACACACTGTTGCTGGTATTTTGGCGCATTCCTCCATGCAGATCTCCTCTAGAGCAGTGATGTTTTGGGGCTGTTGCTGGGCAACACAGACTTTCAACTCCCTCCAAAGATTTTCTATGGGGTTGAGATCTGGAGACTGGCTAGGCCACTCCAGGACCTTGAAATGCTTCTTACGAAGCCACTCCTTCGTTGCCCGGGCGGTGTGTTTGGGATCATTGTCATGCTGAAAGACCCAGCCACGTTTCATCTTCAATGCCCTTGCTGAAGGAGGTTTTCACTCAAAATCTCACGATACATGGCCCCATTCATTCTTTCCTTTACACGGATCAGTCGTCCTGGTCCCTTTGCAGAAAAACAGCCCCAAAGCATGATGTTTCCACCCCCATGCTTCACAGTGGGTATGGTGTTCTTTGGATGCAACTCAGCATTCTTTGTCCTCCAAACACGACTAGTTGAGTTTTTACCAAAAAGTTCTATTTTGGTTTCATCTGACCATATGACATTCTCCCAATCTTCTTCTGGATCATCCAAATGCTCTCTAGCAAACTTCAGACGGGCCTGGACATGTACTGGCTTAAGCAGGGGGACACGTCTGGCACTGCAGGATTTGAGTCCCTGGCGGCGTAGTGTGTTACTGATGGTAGGCTTTGTTACTTTGGTCCCAGCTCTCTGCAGGTCATTCACTAGGTCCCCCCGTGTGGTTCTGGGATTTTTGCTCACCGTTCTTGTGATCATTTTGACCCCACGGGGTGAGATCTTGCGTGGAGCCCCAGATCGAGGGAGATTATCAGTGGTCTTGTATGTCTTCCATTTCCTAATAATTGCTCCCACAGTTGATTTCTTCAAACCAAGCTGCTTACCTATTGCAGATTCAGTCTTCCCAGCCTGGTGCAGGTCTACAATTTTGTTTCTGGTGTCCTTTGACAGCTCTTTGGTCTTGGCCATAGTGGAGTTTGGAGTGTGACTGTTTGAGGTTGTGGACAGGTGTCTTTTATACTGATAACAAGTTCAAACAGGTGCCATTAATACAGGTAACGAGTGGAGGACAGAGGAGCCTCTTAAATAAGAAGTTACAGGTCTGTGAGAGCCAGAAATCTTGCTTGTTTGTAGGTGACCAAATACTTATTTTCCACCATAATTTGCAAATAAATAAATTAAAAATCCTACAATGTGATTTTCTGGATTTTTCTTTCTCATTTTGTCTGTCATAGTTGAAGTGTACCTATGATGAAAATTACAGGCCTCTCTCATCTTTTTAAGTGGGAGAACTTGCACAATTGGTGGCTGACTAAATACTTTTTTGCCCCACTGTATGTAAAGTAATGTATGATTGAATAATTAGCCAGACAAAGAAGAGGTAGTAACAAAATAAAATTTTCAAGAAATGAAATATTCTATACAGTGTATTTCTAAGCACTTTCAATATAACATCACAGTAAGTGGCAGGTAGCCTAGTGGTTAGAGTGTTGGGCCAGTAACTGAAAGGTTGCTAGATCGAATCCCCGAGCTGACAAGGTAAAAATCTGTCATTGTACCCCTGAACAAGGCAGTTAACCCACTGTTCCTAGGCTGTCATTGTAAATAAGAATCTGTTCTTAACTAACTTGCCTAGTAAAATAAAGGTTAAAAAACACATGCTTTTAGTACATTTATTATACTTTTGAATGAGTTAAATGCAAAAAATATATAAAAAATCAGTAGCTAAGCCAGAGATGAACACATATTTGACATAAACTGCCATACCTTGGCAAGGTGGGGTGTGTTCTCAGTCCTACAGTCTTTTCAGATCTACAAAACTGTCACGAGAATTATGTTCTCAGTGTTCATAACCCAATTCAATTTAACTACTCAGTCTGCAACCCAGAATCTGTAAGATACTGGTTGAATGAAACAGACGGAGGCCCAGCTACGATAGTCAGAAAGTTTATTTACGAGAGCGCTAGTTCGTTGTACAAAACCATTCATTTTATACTGGCTCCTTACGCACATACTTTTGCACACAAACAGAATTCATACGCACATACATTTGCACACAAACAGTAGGTATCCTACGCACATACTGTATCAATACCCAGCCGACAAAAATTAGGGAGTGTGAGAAGCACTCCCTGTACTCCCTCAAATCTCTCAGTGGCCCCTAGCCAAGGTCGGCACCGAATCTTGCTCAGACAGTCTGTGTTTAAGATACTATAGAGACATATTGTACAGATATATTGTTTTACCCTAATTCTGACTAAAATACATACATCATTTATTATCACACATCATTATTAATAATTTGATGATTCTAATGTATTTCATTGATGATTCTAATCAATTACATACAATTATATAGTTTCGGGGTGGAATATTCTAATCATTCATTTAAACATATAAATTCCATCAACAATCCACCCTTAATGACTAAATAATACACCCTGATACATCAATTGTATACAAGGATAATCCAAACCAATACATGTATGTACATTCGATATTCATCAATGACTGTTATAGGCCTATATCCAATCATAACGCTTCCTGTTAGGATTTTTATTACAATCTTCATAAAAAAACTGTCTAAACATTAAAAACAGTCTCATCCAACATTGTCTCCTCGTAGTTAAAAGAAATTAAGCCATCTCCTAGGCCTGGAGGCCTGTATTCGTCATCCCACTGGCCGGAGCTCGGAATCGGTATGTACCTCACCATCTGTTGCGTCATTGACCTCTCCAGAGTCCTGGTGATCAAACCTCTCATACACGGAATCAAACAACATCCACACAGAATCAAAACACTCATACAGGTGAAAGTTGCCCACAACACAGTGATGATTACATTTTTCCATTTCCCAAACATACTGTCAAACCAATTTGTTAGAGAATTATCCACCCCAGAGTTCTCTGCTAATTTGTGCGCTAATGTGGTTAAACCAGCCAGGGCCTTGGTCACTAATCCGTCTGGAGCTGTGTTATCGGGGATGAAAGTACAACCTTCAGATCCGAATATCACACACACCCCACCCTTTTCAGCCAGTAACATATCCAATGCTATTCTATTCTGCTATACCATCAAACTAGTTGCAGCTGTTTGTTCTGCTAACCCTTTTATCGCCTCTCTAGTATAGTTGATGAAACGCTGTTGGTTATAGTAGATATAATTTATCCAATCTACATTTTTATTGAGAGTTGACCACCAGAAGATGCTTGATTCCAATCCAGCCCATATCTGATTCCTAGCTTTGAACTCATCAGGCACCCCCCTTGGAACCCCAATGCTATCAATGTAAACTCTATTGTTAAAAGATCCTGACGGAGCACTCCTTCTTTCTCTTCTACCTGGCCCTAGGTCTTTGTGTTGGATAAGGGTGAAGGGTATGCCTAACTGCACTAGTGCACAAATACCGGTCCAATTTGTAGGCAGGTTAGGCCACAGCTTCTTACCTCCACACAACCACCAGACATCCGCTCTAGGTCTTTTTATCTTACTAAAGTCCTCGGAACTCAACCCCCCCAGTCAGGTCCCTCATTGTCTTGTCGGTTGTAACATTCTCTGTCCTATTGCATGTTCTTACTTCCCCTACGTCCCATCCGTGTGTGATGTATCGAGCCATACAATAATAATTTCCTCCTGTAACTGTGAAAGGGGAAAGTCTGGATGTAATGGGCACATGGGGATACAGATAATGCAGATCAATGCAACTGCCATTGTCTGGCTTCCCTGCCTTCATGAACAGCTTTACCACACAGGCCATTCCCCTGGGTGAATCAATTCCATCAAGTGGAAAGGGGATGGTTGTCAACTGAGGTTTGGCTGTGGCGCAAGCATAACATTCTTCTTTAGCTACTGATCTGGCGGTATACTGAATCCATTCCAACCACAGGTTGGAATCCCCATAACCAGTTTCCACCTCAATCACTTCCTTAAGATCTTTCGTCTGAACTATCCGCACCGGTCCTTGGCTCTGGACGACTCGTCGGTCAGTATCTGTTTTGTCAGGGGCTCTGCTTGTATTCTGGCAGGCTGTAGAACTATCACCGGCCCTAACCTCTTCTACCCGGAATGATACTATGGTGTCAACCGAAACCTGATCAAAACCCACATACCATAACCCGAGATCCTCTTTTTTTACGTTATTAATGGTAATTCGTACCTTTATGCAATACTTCCCTCGCTCCGGATTACAGTCAAAAACCCTCACCTTCACTATACTCCATCTTCTTCCATACTGGGTATGTGGATTTATATAGCCCTCTCTCTCGGCGTGAGCTATGACCTATTTCCATGCACTACACGGGGACTTGCACAGATATCTTCCATAATGGCTCATAGTCCTAGACTGCCAAGGGGTCAGAGACCCCATTTGGTCTACATATAACTCAACTGAGACATCCTTCCCTAGCTCAACTTTCACTTCCTGTTTATCCAGATTAAGTGACCTTTTGCACTTTGTCAACACAAAATCCTCATCTTCTACACTATGGGTCTGGTTACCAACTTCTGCCTTCTCAGGTGGGTCATGGTGTATTATGAATATGGCTCCCACAATCAGGCAGCTCAGACCGATCAGCGCTCCTGTAAAGCCCCACCCTTTCCCGGATAACATATCATCAGCTAGAGGCCAGCCCATACTTTCACTTCTATGAACGCACACAGGGAGGATAGGGCGGTTTAAGGAATCTTCGTTAGAGAGGTGACCCCCGACCCTTATTGGTATTCGGTTCTTCTCCTAACTCTGTGATTGTTCGCCAGTGTCAGTGTGTCTTACCCTCTTGCAATGTGTGACATGAACCTAGGTAGCTCTTTCAGCTATTCTCACCGCGAAGGCTGTCACCAGGAGTACTTGGTATGGCCCCTCCCACCATGGCTGCTTCCAGTCCTTTTTCTTTAGTGATTGGACCCAGACCGAGTCTCCTGGTTGGATTGAGTGAATCACCTTCTCCTGTAATTCACCTGTTGGACACAAAATCTTGGACATACGGGTTTGGTTAACAAACAGTCCTCTCATGTGTTCTGCTAGTATATCTTCAACTTCTATATCTACCTATTCTGGTTCCTAACTCTGGCCTTCTATTTGTTCTACCTGATTAGCTAAACTGTCATCCATTATTTAAAGAAATAGATCCTAGTAAACCAACTCTAAGGATAATATCTTGACCTAATATTTTAGCTACCATAATCGTGTCCGCCAAGTAAGTTGGGAACGCTTCTACCCATTTGCTATATTTATCTATTATTTTAATTAGTTCGTTATCAACCTGCTCTACCATCCTTATGCTACAAAGTGTTGTCTAATTGTTGTCTAATTACCTGTACGAATTGTTGTCTAATTACCAACCATCCCTCCGGTTGATACATGGCTCTGCCCATGTATTAAAATTGCTGCATATCTAAACAATGGCAGGTAAGATTAGTAAATTATCCTTATGTCTGACATTATCTTGTAGGATCACCCCTTTCAATTTCCACGTGTCCAATTCTCCCTGGTGTGTTCGTTCATGGCTATCCTGTAACAATTCTCTGTCAAGTGTCTTATCTTCTTTAAGATTTATCTGTGCTGCTTTGTATGGTTTTACATGCCTATGTGCTTGTCTGTGTAAATAGTCACCTTTCTCGCCTTTCTTATTTCGCAGGCACTAGTCAATGCTACTATTTCGGCCTGTTGTGCCGAATAATTTCTAGGCAATGGTTCAGTGTCTAACACCTTAGTTCCTGAAACCAACTAAGCTTTCATTCCCCTTTTGTCTCCACTCATTAACTGTTATCTACCCATTCTGTGTCACTTCTATCTTCTCTCCATCCTGGCTTATTATGAGATTATGAGATTCTAACCGTCGTAATGCTCCAGGTCTCCTGCTTCTCACTCCCAGTCTCTCCCTCTCCCTCTATCTGGCTCACTTCCTGCCCCCTCCCCCCCTCCCCCTCCCCCCCTCCCCCACGAGGCTGATCAGACCACAAAGGAAAGCCATGATAGAGGTCAAAAGTCATACCACCCTTTCCCAGTAGTGTTTCTTACTATATTAGACAAATTAAAGAAAAACCATCAAACATTTTCTACATGTTATATCCCAGGTTCCCAGAATATTCCCTTTATCTAAAGAATTCACGTGTTTAATTAAAACTCTGAAAATAAAACGTATAATATTCCATATGTGTGTGTACCCCTTTAAGATATCGTGTCTAAAGGAAAAATGGAAATCTCCTCAAACCCAAAGGTTAAAAACAAACACAACATTTCCAGACCTTTTCAATTTAGTAGAAATATGCCTCTATCTCACTCGCTCCCTTCAAGATTACAGCCCCCAGAAAACATTTCCAAAGAAAGACAATGAAGCACTCCTTTTCCCTGAAAAACCACTTGGTCCGCATTCATTATACTACCCCGATTCAGAAACCCAAACGGTGACTACAAACAAAACCTAATAATACTGATAATTCCTTTGTACTCCCTCGAATCATTAGTTTTAATTTCCTCAATGGTTATATGTACTTAATTGAGCATGCGCTACCCTTGGATACAATGCTGTACTTTAAATCTATGAAATACCCCTACTTTAACATACTACTTGCCTAGTTTGGCCCAAGCTTGCTTTGCAACATTAAAACCCATTCAGTCTGTCTGCAAACAGTCTCTCAAAGTGCTTGATAGGAATACCCAGCCATTAGACACACACAACTGTGATTAATGTGCACTGTCCCTGTAAAATAGAATTAACTCAACCTGCAATCCACTTTACTGACCTGACATTGTTCCACGTAATGGAAACAGATTATAATGTTAGAATACATTAACTTTCTGTTCCAATTCACTGGTGTTACCTAAACAATCAAACCAAGAATCAATAACCAGAAACTATCACAAAACTTTTATCCGACATCAGTCAATCCATAAGAATAAAAACACATTTCGATGGGCACAACTCTATCGCAATTATCTCTCCGCATATTATTTAGAATTCATTAGATTTAGGTAACTGTCTCTTCTATGATTCAGTAATTTAAATACGACTCCATTCTCAATACGTTATTCCAGCAGATCATTTAGGCAAGACAACGTATTACATCGAAGTCGCCTCGCTATTATTTAGAATGAATTAGTCTCTCAATTTAACCTAAACAAGCTATTAAAACGTTCAGTTTATATCTTAAACAAACACTAACAACCATATATTTCCAGGCAAAACATATCAATAGTTGTATTAGTCTATTGATGCATAGGCTGAGTTACGAACCCGAGTCTTCCGCGTTGTAGGCAAGAGTTCTACCCCTGAACCACCAACACTATTGAAAAGCAGGAGACGCAGATAACCCTATTATTATAAGTGTCTGTAGTCGTAAACTCCAGCACGTACTACCGAGACAATTCCCAGAAAATATCCCTAATTTAAAGGTCCAAGCGTTTCCCCAGCGAGGATTCTCCTTACTCTCTCTCTCTCGTTGTCTCTGCCTCTCACTTTTTCCCTGTATGTCCCCTTATCTTCTCTTTTCCTTTCCTCTCTTGACTCTTGTACACTTTTCTTGACTTTCTCCCTTCCTTTTTAAAATCTTTCCTGCTCTTTCCTACAATTTCCCCAAGAGTAGCAATACATATTCGACTCCTGTCTGTCCGCTCTCTCTCTTGGTCTACAGCCCACTGTAAAACTACCGCTGCCCCCTGTCCTGGGGTCCCGTCTCCTTTTACAGCCACCCAATCCTTTTTCTGTCTCATCTTCTTCTATCTGTATGTGTTTTTTACCTTCTATGTGTGTGTTCTTTCTACCGTTATCCAATTACTATAGTTATGTTCTACAGTATATTCTCACAATCTATGTGTCTCACAATTGATGTATATGGCACTACTCCCTATGTGTGTGCTCACCTTCTATGCTCACAATCTATGTGTATTTTGCTATCTCGATGTGTGTTTCTCCTTTCTGGAATCCTTATCTATAGAGGTGCATTATTGGACATTAAATCTTACCCGTACAACTATAAGCTATTTCCCAGGGGTCGTAAAGTCCCAGTTAACAACCTATTTTCTGTTGTGTCAAAGGACTTTTAAAGTTAATATCTCGTATCTTACTCCGCTATATTAGGCTTCCCTTCTTTCTAGAATCTATTTCAGTATTGTCTTTTGAATTGGTTGGGTTATCCTGTTCGCATAGAATTACCGTCTAATTCACAAAGACAAAGCCCAGTTTATATCCTCGCTGTATATCAACCAGTTTCATGGGGACTTTATTTAGGTATGTCTTTTGAATTTCATCTATGGCTAATTTACTACATGTTAATTAACCATTTAAGTTATCCTATTTGTACAAAATCCCCGTCCTATCTCACAACACCTATTTAAATCCCGGCTTTAACAAACCCTGCATGCCGTCACAAAGTCGGCCAGACCTATTAAGCTATCTTTATTTGTGGTAGCGCACCTTACCTCAGGTCATTTCGGACCTGCACAATTAGTTAACTATCGACGTACACAAAGTAACGCTTGGTGAATCTGTTTAGAATGATTAAGCTTCTATTGTTGCTAAATTCTAAATATTTTAGAACATCAAATCAAAGATATCTTAAATCCTTCCCCCCCAATTTCGTGAATAAAGATTACTGACCTTCGTCTTGAAGACTGGGAAAAGCAATGTGGGTTAGATTCCGTCACCGTCTCTGCCGACCTTAGATATATACCGGCCTGTTATAGAACCCCAATGTCAAGGGACAGGTCTTTAATTTACGAGTCAATGACCCGCCCGTGCACGGTTTTCGGCGTGGTACCTTCGGATGGCAGGCACAGGTATTGGAATCCGGCTCTCGAAGGACCAAATTGTCACGAGAATTATGTTCTCAGTGTTCATAACCCAATTCAATTTAACTACTCAGTCTGCAACCCAGAATCTGTAAGATACTGGTTGAATGAAACAGACGGAGGCCCAGCTACGATAGTCAGAAAGTTTATTTACGAGAGCGCTAGTTCGTTGTACAAAACCATTCATTTTATACTAGCTCCTTACGCACATACTTTTGCACACAAACAGAATCCATATGCACATACATTTTCACACAAACAGTAGGTATCCTACGCACATACTGTATCAATACCCAGCTGACAAAGATCAGGGACCGTGAGAAGCACTCCCTGTCCTCCCTCAAATCTCTCAGTGGCCCCTAGCCAAGGTCGGCACCGAATCTTGCTCAGACAGTCTGTGTTTAATTAATCTTGGCGCACGGATCCCTTTAGCGGGATCATTTTCATCAACAACCGCTGAATTGCAGAGCGCCAATTATAATTTTTTTAACTAAAAAATAATAATTTCATGAAATCACAAGTGCAATATAGCAAAACACAGCTTAGCTTGTTGTTAATCCAGCTGTCGTGTCAGATTTTTTAAATATACTTTACAGCGAAAGCAATCCAAGCGTTTGTTTGAGTTTATCGATCACTAGACAAAACATTACAAACACCTAGCAGCAATGTAGATTGGTCACGAAAGTCAGAAAAGCAATAAAATTAATCGCTTACCTTTGATGATCTTCGGATGTTTGCACTAACGAGACTCCCAGTTACACAATAAATGTTCCTTTTGTTCGATAAAGATTATTTTTATATTAAAAAAACTCCATTTGTTTGGCGCGTTATGTTCAGAAATCCACAGGCTCAGGCAGGTCATGAAGGGCAGACGAAAATTCCAAATAGTATCCATAAAGTTCGTAGAAACATGTCAAACGTTTTTATAATCAATCCTCGGGTTGTTTTAACATAAATAATCGATAATATTTCAACCGGACGGTAAACTATTCAATACAATAGAGAAAGAAAATGTTGAACTACCACTTTCGCGCGCAGAACCAATCAAAGGACATCTGGCTATCCACTGACGCGATTTGATAAATCTCGCTAATTTTTCAGAATACAAGCTTGAAACTATGTCTAAAGCCTGTTCACAACATGTGGAAGCCATTGGAAAAGGAATCTGGTTGATATCCCTTTAAATGGAGGATAGGCAGGCAATGGAACAGGGATTTTTCAAAATAAGAGGCACTTCCGGGTTGTATTTCTGAATAATGCCAAGAGTGTGCAAAGCTGTCATCAAGGCAAAGGGTGGCTACTTTGAAGAATCTCAAATATAAAATATATTTTGATTTGTTTAACACTTTTTTGTTTACTACATGATTCCATAGGTGTTATTTCATAGTTTTGATGTCTTCACTATTATTCTACAATGTAGAACATTTTAAAAAATACCCTTGAATGAGTAGGTGTGTCCAAACTTTTGACCGGTACTGTACATGACTGGTTAGGAGATATAAGGGGTCATATTCAATCAAACCCACAGTGCAGAAAAAGTATATTGTTCATGCACTGCAACTTTTCATTAGACTACTGTTGGATAAAGCAAAAGATGAACAGCTTTGCTTTTGGCTTCCTTTTATTTAACTAGGCAAGTCAGTTAAGAACAAATTCTTATTTACAATGACAGCCTACCCCGGCCAAACCCTAATGACGCTGGGCCAATTGTGCACTGCCCTATGGGACTCCCAATCACAGCCGGTTGTGATACAGCCTGGAATCGAACCTGTAGTGACGCCGCTAGCACAGAGATGCAGTGCCTTAGACCGCTGCACCACTCAGGAGCCCAAAACTTCCTCAGTAATATTGTCCACTTAATTGCAATATACTACTCTTTTACTTTCTATACGTTCTTTTCTGTTTCATATGGCATCGATGAACATTGGCACAATATAGTACACCACTTGACAGAGCTATCTCCACAGGGTGGCGCTATTTTAACACGCGTGCGGTTGAAACAGAGCAAGGTCACGTCACACCGAATTTTCATAGGCTGCTGCCGGGTTGTCACTAGAAACCACAGCCACAAAGTCAAACATGAAAACAACATCTTGCTTTTTGGTCTTAATTTGAGATTAGGTTAAGGCATAAGGTTAGCAGTGTGGTTGTGGTTAAGTTTACGTTTAAAATAAGACTTTAAGAATATACATTGTAGAAATAGGCGGGCTTTAGCCATAATGAAGACTTTGTGACTGTGGCAACTAGTGAAGATCCTGCTGCTGCCCCTCAAACACTGCAGCTGCAGTCTCGTCTCCTCCACGGTACTGTCTGTCGCACACATAGCCATGGCGGACAGTGCAAGCGAGAGCGACACGGACGGAGCAGGGAGTAGCTCGGCTACACCTATGTCATCATCCGCCTCAAATTTGACCAAGCCGGGGGTAGTCATTTCACAGTTTCGATTAGAGGAGTTAACTAACCGATTAGCTTCACTACAACAGGAGAACAAAGTTCTTAAAATTGAGCTGGAGACGTTCAAACTCAAGTGCAAAGCACTACAGGGGGAGAATCGGGACCTGCGTAAAGCTAGCGTCACCATTGTGAGTAACTGGTGGTTTTTGTTGGTTAGCCTAGCTAGCTACATTAAAAAATCACCTAACGTTATACACGCACGTTAAACATACGAAATTGCAACTAGGTTAGCCAACTAACGTTAGCTAGCTGCCTACCTAGTAGCGAAATAAAGGCAACGTAGTTATGCTTGTTAAGAGGCTAGCTAGATAACTTAACTAGTTTAGTGAGTTAGCATAGCTAGTTGGTTAGCTTGGTAACCCGTTTTGTTTAGGTGATAACTAATGTAGTTTATTAGCTTGCTAGCCAATGTCCCGTTGTTAATTTGCAAACACCAATCCATTTGACAAATGGTGACCAAGAAGTTGACGTTTGTATCTAACTTACGTTAGAATGTTAGCTGTGTCATCTAAACTAGCCAACTAGTCCGCTATTATGAGGCTTTGGGTCCTCAACGTTATTTTTGTGCTTAACGTTACATATACCCCTTGACACAAACGTTGAATTTATAATAAATCATAACCTAGCTAGTTCAACAACACCTAGTGTCTCTGTTTAAGCATCAGTAGACTGACATGGATTTGATTTCCTTTCTCCTCGTTCCCCTGTTTTGTGCCTCCACCACCCCTTTTTCTGTCTCTGTTTTCCTCGCCATGACAGTTGACAGTACACATTTTTTTATAGGTAGTTCCTCAACGTCAGTCACTCATTCGGTTAGTGCAATAGGCTACTTCTTGAGTCATTGATATGGGGGGTGGACTAACTGCTTCCTCTCTAGCTGACAGACCTTTAATGCAGCAAATCTCCACAGTGCTATTCCTTGTTTTTGTTAAGATACTACTGCGCCAATTAGAAAGCCATCAGCTTTATGAATAAGAATCCCATATTTTAGCAGAGACAGCTGTGAGCTGAGCAGTGTGGTAGAAGCTGACATTCGATTGGCAAAAACAAATCACTTCATATGTTGCCATTGTTACCCAGTGCAAAAAATGTTAAGCATCCCATAACACATTTATGTCAGGTATTCAGTGAGCCATTTTGTTGTGAATGCCGCTATTTTTGGTACATTTTGTCTTCTGTGACTGCAGCAAGCCAGGGCTGAGCAGGAGGAGGAGTTCATCAGCAACACCCTGTTCAAGAAGATCCAGGCCCTGCAGAAAGAGAAGGAGACCCTCGCCGTTAACTATGAGAAAGAAGAGGAATTTCTCACCAATGAACTGTCAAGAAAACTCATGCAAGTGAGTGACATCTGGAAAATAACTGACTCTGGGGCATTTAACTTATGCCAAGTATTTGTCTCAATGTCAACCTAAGGTTGTGTGTTTGAGTCAAGAACCAACAGCATTGGTTCTTGACTCAAGTTATTTTATTAACCGACCTCATCACTACTCTAAATGACTCGACTGACTACTCCTATTCCTGGTTTAGGCTATTTGGTCTCATTTGCAACTGACCCATATTTTGCCTCGGCTCCATTACTAATATGAGCTATTGACCTTTGTAGTACTGACTAATGGTTTGATGTACAAAGAAGAAGCATGAATCTCACTGGACCACTCGTATGTTTTAACAAACCCAGGTTAAAGGTCAGACAGTCTAGAGGCTCTTGTTATCTGGCCTGTTTCATAACATAAAACAGGCCCACTTCTGTTCCTATACTTTAGTGTCGACGGACGCTCCTTAGCACATGTTCCCCTCACCAAGTGTCGTCATAAAACATGGACTTGTCTAACATACTTTTTCCCATGAATTTCATGTCAGTGGCCTGCACCAGGCTAGAACAACAATGCTAATGTGGATTTGAACTAGCAACCCTGTTCTACCACACCCCAGGCTTCAACAGTAAATAGTGGTTCATAGTGTTAGTATTTTCAGTGGTATAGGCTACTACTACTATAAGGACAGGGCTGCCTCTATACCAGGGGTGGGCAATAATTTTTGGAAGAGGGCCACAGGGATTTCGAAATTCAACGGAGGGCCGCACAGATTTTTCTTTGACCGATTTGTTAGTCAGTCTATTTGCGGGCCAGAGAAAGGGCAGTTATTTTAAAATAGATAGGTCCATTATAATCTCTACATACAGTACCAGTCAAAAGTGTGAACACACCTACTCATTCAAGGGTTTTTCAACATTGTGTAGCATAATTGGCTAGCAGCATACCACTCTGCATCCCACTACTGGCTTGTTTCTGAAGCTAAGCAGGGTTGGTCCCTGGATGGGAGATCAGATGCTGCTGTAAGATGTGTTGGAGGGACAGTAGGAGGCACTCTTTCCACTGGTCTAAAAAAAAATATCCCAATTCCCCAGGACAGTGATATGGGACATTGCCATGTGTAGGGTGCCGTCTTTCGGATGGGAAGTTAAACGGGTGTCCTGACTCTGTGGTCACTAAAGAGCTCATGGTACTTATCGTAAGAGTAGGGGTGTTAACCCTGGTGTCCTGGCAAAGTTCCCAATCTGGCCCTCATACCATCATGGTCACCTAATCATCCCCAGTTTACAATTGGCTCATTCATCCCTCCTCTCCCCTGTAACTATTCCCCAGGTCGTTGCTGTAAATGAGAATGTGTTCAGTCAACTTACCGGGTTACATAAAAAAGAATAGTGCAGACATCAGCTATGAAATAGCACATATGGAATCATGTAGTAACCAAAAAGTGTTAAACAATTCAAAATATATTTGAGATTCTTCAAAGTAGCCACCCTTTGCCTTGATGACAGCTTTGCACACTCTTGGCATTCTTTCAACCAGCTTCATGAGGAATGCTTAAAGGATTTTCCACATGCTGAGCACTTGTTGGCTGCTTTTCCTTCACTCTGCGGTCCAGCTCATCCGAAACCATCTCAATTGGGTTGAGGTCGGGTGATTGTGGAGGCCAGGTCATCTGATGCAGCAATCCATCACTCTCCTTCTTGGTCAAATAGCCCTTACACAGCCTGGAGGTGTGTTGGGTCATTGTCCTGTTGAAAAACAAATGATAGTCTCACTAAGCGCAAACCAAACAGGAGTGTGTTTCGCTGCAGAGTGCTGTGGTAGCCATGCCGGTTAAGTGTGCCTTGAATTCTAAATAAATCACAGACAATGTCACCAGCAAAGCACCCCCACACCATAACACCTCCTCCTCCATGCTTCACGGTTGGAACCGCACGTGTGGAGATCATCTATTCACCTACTCTGTGTCTCACAAAGACACGGCCTTTGGAACCAAAAATCTCAAATTTAGACTCATCAGACCCAAGGACAGATTTCCACCGGTCTAATGTCCATTGCTCGTGTTTCTTCGCCCAAGCAAGTCTCTTCTTATTGGTGTCCTTTTAGTGGTGGTTTCTTTGCAGCAATTCAACCATGAATGCCTGATTCACGCAATCTCCTCTGAACAGTTGATGTTGAGATGTGTCTGTTACTTTTTATTTGGGCAGCAATCTGAGGTGTGGTTAACTAATGAACTGATCCTCTGCAGCAGAGGTAACTATGGGTCTTCCTTTCCTGTGGCGGTCCTCATGAGAGCCAGTTTCATCATAGCACATGACGGTTTTAGCGACTGCACTTGAAGAAACTTTCAAAGTTCTTGAAATGTTCTGTATTGACTGACCTTCATGTCTTAAAGTAATGATGGACTGTCATTTCTCTTTGCTTATTTGAGCTGTTCTTTTAGGGCTATCTTCTGTATATCACCCTACCTTGTCACAACACAACTGATTGGCTCAAACACATTAAGGAAAGAAATTCCATAAATTAACTTTTAATAAAGCACACCTGTTAATTGAAATGCATTCCAGTTGACTACCTCATGAAGCTGGTTGAGAGAATGCCAATTGTGCAAAGCTGTCATCAAGGCAAAGGTTTGCTACTTTGAAGAATCTCAAATATAAAATATATTTTGATTTGTTAAACACTTTTTTTGTTTACTACATGATTCCTTATGTGTTATTTCATAGTTTTGATGTCTTCACTAATATTCTACAATGTAGAAAATAGTAAAAATAAAGAAACACTCTGGAATAAGTGGGTGTGTCAACTTTTGACTGGTATTGTACTTTGTATCTCGTTTTACATTTTCAAGTGTCACCCAGAGTGGATTTTTGAAGTCCCGTGCGGGCCACATTTAATCGGCTTGGCGGGCTGGATGCGGGCCGCAGTTTGCCCACCCCCTAGCATAACCCCTACATCAGTGGTTCTCAAATCTCTCCTCTGGGACACATTCTGTTTATTTGAACTATTCCAGAGCTAGCACACCTGATTCAACTTGCCAACTAATTATCAAGCCCATGACTAGGTGAATCAGGTGAGCTAGTTCAGGGCTACAACAAAATTCTGAAACGTCTGGGGGTCCCCATTGAGAGGTTTGAGAGCCACTGCCCTAGAAGTCCTGTATCAACCTTCAAATACAGGCCTCTGTGGTTGTTTAAACAGGCAGCCCAATTCTCATTTTTATTTTCACTAATTGGTCTTTTGACCAATCAGATCAGCTCTTTTGCCAGTAATTGGGCAAAAGATCAGAATTGTGCCGCCTGTGTAAATGCCGCTTATGATGCTGCCCCTTTCTAAACTGTTATGAGGCTTCATAAGTCACATTTATCTTCAAACAAAACTCTTAGCTCTTGTTGTTAGTAAGTAAGATGGTATGCATGGCATCCAGTGGGTTTTCAGGCCAATTTAACCTCTCTGGGGTATGTGGAACGCTAGCGTCCCGCATGGCCAACATCCAGTGAAAATGCAGAGTGCCAAATTCAAATAAATTACTATAACATTTTACTTTCATGAAATCACACATGCAATACACCAAATTAAAGCTACACTTGTTGTGAATCCAGCCAACGTGTCAGATTTCAAAAAGGCTTTACGACGAAAGCACACCAAACAATTATGTTAGGTCAGTACATAGCCACAGAAAAACACAGCCATTTTTCCAGCCAAAGAGAGGAGTCACAAAAAGCAGAAATAGAGATCAAATTAATCACTAACCTTTGATGATCTTCATCAGATGACACTCATAGGACTTCATGTTACACAATACATGTATGTTTTGTTCGATAAAGTTCATATTTATATCCAAAAGTCTCAGTTTACATTGGCGCGTTACGTTCTGTAATGTTTTGCTTCCAGAACATCCGGTGATTTTGCAGAGAGCCACCTCAATTTACAGAAATACTCATCATAAATGTTGATGAAAATACATGTGTTATGCATGGAACTTTAGATAAACTTCTCCTTAATGCAACCGCTGTGTCAGATTTCAAAAAAGCTTTACTGAAAAAGCACACCATGCAATAATCTGAGTACAGCGCTCAGAGCCCAAACAAGCCAAAAAAGATATCCGCCATGTTGTGGAGTCAACAAAGTCAGAAATAGCATTATAAATATTCACTTACCTTTGATGATCTTCATTAGAATGCACTCCCAGGATTCCCAGTTCCACAAAAAAAAATTGATTTGTTCGATAAAGTAAATTTATGTCCAAATAACTCCTTTTGTTCGCGCGTTTAGTACACAATCCTAACTGACGACGCGCTGGCAGGTCCAGGCGAAAGTTCAGACGAAATGTCATATTACAGTTCGTTGAAACATGTCAAACTAAGTATAGAATCAATCTTTAGGATGTTTTTATCATAAATCTTCAATAATGTTCCAACCAGAGAATTCCTTTGTCTTCAGAAATGCAATGGAACGCAAGTTACCTCTCATGTGAATGCGCATGACCAGCTCGTGGCACTCTGCCAGACCTCTGACTCAATCCCCTCTAGTAGAAGCATCAAACAAGGTTCTAAAGACTGTTGACATCTAGTGGAAGCCTTAGGAAGTGCAATATGACCCCATTTCCACTGTATCTTGGATAGGCAAAGACTTGAAAAACTACAAACCTCAGATTTCCCACTTCCTGGTAGAATTTTATCTCAGGTTTTTGCCTGCCATGTGAGTTCTGTTCTACTCACAGACATCATTCAAACAGTTTTAGAAACGTCAGATTGTTTTCTATCCAAATCTACTAATTATATGCATATTCTAGCTTTTAGGACTGAGAAGTAGGCAGTTTACTCTGGGCACCTGAGGCAGTTTATCCAAGCTACTCAATACTGCCCCCCTGTCCCAAAGAAGTTAAGAGAAAAGTTGTTGACATTCGATGTCGCCTGAAGCTGTTGATCATCTTTGGGAATACTGGCTGCACACTCCAGTCCTTTCTGTTGTGGTGTTTCTATGTTGTGGCCTAGGTAGCTTAGTGGTTAGACTGTAGGGTCAGTAACAGAAAGGTTGTTAGTTCGAATCCGCGAGCTGACAAGGTGAAAATAAATCTGGCGATGTGCCCTTGAGCAAGGCACTTAACCCTGATTGCTCCAGGGTCGCCATTGATATTGACAGACCCTGGCCGTGACGGTGTCTTAGGGGGAGTTGGGATATGCAAAAAAAACAACACATTTCCAATTCACACATGCAAATTAATACACACTTATACATATGTGAAATACAACAAATCTAAACACCCACCAAATTATGATTAAAGTCTGTGGCTCGATGAAATAGGCCAGTCTCTGCAGGGTGTACACTAACTGACTGTTCTTCTGAAGTTAGGGTCCACTGTACTGTAGTAATAGGCTATGGTTAGGCTGTCAAATGGCGTCTAGCACTCAACTAAAATAGCTCAGCCCCCTGTTTTATTCATTTGTTTGTTTTATTTTGACCTGATGATTGGTCAGTATTTGTTAGTTATTAGCGAATTGGCCCTAATAAAAAACCATCTACATAATCCATCACACAATCGTCTTATTTTTAACAAGCTATGAGCCGCACCCTTTTTATTGGTATACTGCCAAAGGTGGTTACTTTGGCTGCTTTGGGCAATATCTAGCTACACCGTCGCCATTTCACAAGACATTCTTCACCAGATCACAATCAGAGACAAGCAGTACCAACCCTTTACCATCTCTATAACACGGACCAATCAACATGTAGCCACAGTGCTCTAATGCCAATCTTTTCAGTGGTTGGAATTACTTGCATTGATTTCTCCTCCCCTTTTCCTCCCACAGTTACAACATGAGAAGGCTGAGTTGGAACAGCACTTGGAGCAGGAGCAGGAGTTCCAGGTCAACAAACTGATGAAGAAGATCAAGAAAATGGAGAACGACACAATATCAAAGCAGCTCACCTTGGAGCAGGTACAGTGACATTATAATGACACCACAGGCAGCTGGTGGACCTTAATTGGGGAGTACGTGCTCATAGTGTTGTTTGGAAATTAATGAATGGAAGGGTTTTAAATGCATCAAAACACAATAGTTTCCATGGTTTTGATACCATTCCAGCCATTTGTGTGAGCCGTCCTCCCCTCACCAGCCTCCTGTGAATGACGCCATGCGCAATGACATCGTCTTGGTGCAGCTGAGTCTATTCTATGAGGACATACTTTAAACATCACGTCAGCACTGCCACTTAAGAGAAAGTGCCATTACCGTGCTGGGGATGTATATATGTTTTTTGTGTGTGGGTGTGCATTTCTTTGTGCAAGATGTTCTGAAACTGAATATCTCTTTTCTGTCTTCCCTTTCTTTCCAGCTAAGGCGCGAGAAGATTGACCTCGAAAACACATTAGAGCAAGAACAAGAGGCTCTTGTCAATAGACTGTGGAAGCGCATGGACAAATTGGAGGCAGAGAAAAGGTACGATTTTATTATGTAACCGTATATTCTTTAGGAGTAGAGTATCTAGAGAAACCTCGGTGCTGGATTCAGTGAATGGTTGAAAGTAAACAAAATAAAGCATCATATTACTGTTGTATGCTCTTCAGTGATGATCTTTTATGAGGAAAGTAGTAATAATATATCGAATGGTTCTCTCCATCTTCCCTTACTGGCGGATCTGTTAACTTTGACAGAATCCTCCAGGAGAAGTTGGACCAGCCTGTGTCTGCTCCTCCCTCTCCCAGGGATGTTTCCATGGAGATCGACTCTCCGGAGAACATGATGCGGCATATCCGCTTCCTGAAGGACGAGGTGGAGAGACTGAAGAAGAGCCTCCGTACCACCGAGCTGCAGCGTGAGTGTCAAAGGCCGATGGTCAACGGTGAACTCATCATGACGTGACCTAGTTTCATATAACCCATAAAAATTCGTAAAAGCTTTGGTGCTCAAGATCTACAGCCAGTTATTTTCAATTTGTTCACTAATTGTTACACGTGATCTTAGAACACCAGTGGTAGGTCACCGTAGAGTACTCCTCTTTTTACAGATACATGTCTATCATGTGTTTGAAAGGTTCATACACTTTCATTTAATTCAATTTGGGAACGATTAGTTCTACTACCACTCAAACAGATGTGGACACACTCGGGCCGTAGGGATGGCAGAGTCCATCAGTCTAAGAAATGTGCTGCAGAAATTGTATGTGGTGGCTATATTATGCAAGAACAATGGTGCAACACAAATAAAAATAATATTATTTTATAAAAATGCGCTTTCTCCCGCATTGGATAGTGGTCGCTGTCTGCGATTCTGAAACGCTGTTGAATTGGCGCCTTTTCCTAGACCATGTTGCTGTGTGCATAATAACAAAATTAACCAGCATATTGGTGTTGAGAACAATGCGGCAGCAGCATAGTTAGGAGACGAGAAAACAGCCCTTGCCTTGATTGTCTATGAAAAGTGAGGAGAGACGAAACCCCAACTTAATTAGGTCTATAATCAATCAACAGCCTAACTGTTAAATGTGCCTGGCTTTAGAAATCATCCATATACAGTACCAGTTAACAGTTTGGACACACCTACTCATTCAAAGGTTTTTCTTCATTTTTACTATTTTCTACATTGTTGAATAATAGTGAAGACATCAAAACTATGAAATAACACACGAATCATGTAGTAACCAAAATAGTGTTAAACAAATCAAAATATATTTTAGATTCTTCAAAGTAGGCACCCTTTGCCTTGATGACATCTTTGCACACTCTCACAAAAACACGGCGGTTGGAACCAAAAATCTAAAATTTGGACTCATCAGACCAAAGGACAGATTAATGCCATTGCTCATGTTTCTTGGCCCAAGCAAGTCTCTTCTTCTTATTGATGTCTTTTAGTAGTTGTTTTTTTGCAGCAATTCGACCTTGAAAGCCGGATTCACGCAGTCTCCTCTGAACAGTTGATGTTGAGATGTGTCTGTTACTTGAACTCTGAAGCATCTATTTGGGCTGCTTCTGAGGTGCAGTTTACTTTAATTAACTTATCCTCTGCAGCAGAGGTAAATCTGGGTCTTCCTTTCCTGTGGCGGTCCTCATGAGAGCCAGTTTCATCATGGTGATTGATGGTTTTTGCGACTGCACTTGAAGAAACGTTCAAAGTTCTTGAAATTTTACCTATTGACTAACCTTCATGTCTTAAAGTAATGATGGACTGTCGTTTCTCTTTGCTTATTTGAGCTGTTCTTGCCATAATATGGACTTGGTCTTTTACAAAATAGGGCTATCTTCTGTATACCACCCCTACCTTGTCACAACACAACTGATTTGCTCAAACGCATTAAGAAGGAAAGAAATTATACAAATTACCTTTTAACAAGGCACACCTGTTAATTTAAATTCATTCAAGGTGACTACCTTATGAAGCTGGTTGAGAGAATGCCAAGAGTGTACAAAACTGTCATCAAGGAAAAGGGTGGCTACTTTGAAGAATCTCAAATTTAAAATATATTTTGATTTAACACTTTTTTTTGTTCCCACATGATTTCATAGTTTGTCTTCACTATCATTCTACAGTGTAGAAAATAGCGAAAAATAAATACAAACCCTGGAATGAGTAGGTGTCCAAACTTAACTGGTACTGTGTATCTACAGAAATGAGACAGATCCTGCTTTTGTTGCCTGATTAAACACTCAATAGCCTACTGATTCCGTGAGCACCGAGCCTCAGGCAACAATTTCACAAATTCAGCTGTTTTTAATCTTTGCTATGCTGTAATAAAGGCTTTACACTTATATTTTAGACCATGGTATTATTTATAATTTATTTAGTGTTTACAGTTTTCCAAATTGTCAAATTATATTTATAATAATAATAACCATCTTTCTGTGATCTCATTATTTGAATTATTATTATTGTCATCATAATACAAAGTAATGTCATCATCATTAGTAGGCTAAGTATAGCAGCCTTGTATAACCACCAGCTGTATGCCTAAGAGCGCATCCTCTATGGTCTTAATACCGTAACTTACTTAGGTGTATACTTCAATACTCATATACTGTAGGCTACTGTATCAATCAATCATTCATTTGTTCATGTCATCACACAGAATACGAGTCATTCATGATGTAAAATGCAATCAAGCATTTTAGTTTTAAAATAACAAAATGACCATTGAATAATTAGCGTTAACAATAAATAGGCCTAAACTGTTTCATTTTGAAAATTGCATTCACGAATGAATGTGACTGTTTTTAGTCTTTACTTTAATAAAGGATTTACAAAAAAAAACGAAACTTATGTTACAACAGACTCTATGGTACACTTATAATGTGTTGTTTACATTGTTCCAAACAGATTTTCTTTTGTAATCTAACAGCACCTATTTGGCACACATAATATGCACGCAAAGCTTGCGCCATACCTTCTTTTTCTTGATCTCTTGTATTTTCCACTAGTCAAATTTATTCCACACATCAGACTTCCCCTTTACCTCCTGCGCAACCAGTAAACATTCCCCCGTTTCAAGTTTATTTTTCATGTCCTCTGCATCCATTTTGTTGTCACATGTGTTCAGAGTTTGCTATAACCAATTTATTTGTGATAATTATATGCTATAGGTCAGGCCCTATTGGTCACGTGCATGCGATGCATACATGTGTCACGTAAAGAGAGCAAGGGTTGAGGGAATAGGGAATGTTTTTCCTAAACAATTTAGGTAATTCTTTAACATAACTATTCAGTCAGAAATGGCTGTAATTATGTTGCCGCTTCAGCCACTAGAGGGAGCCGTCAGACCAATATTTTGTTCGCTCTAAAGCCTTCTTGGACCAGGGCTGTGGCAAAAATAATACTAAGAAGCTGATGAAATCATGGGCTTTGTTACCTCATAACCCGTTTTGTCATTAGAGACCATACCTGACCTATTTCACCTATGGGGCTAGTGTTACTTTGAAACAAGATGAACAAAGGGGATTTAGGTGCAATAGCTGCTGTACTATAGCAATAAAAAGCACATAAAAAAACACCAATGAAAGGCTAAGGAAAACAACTATTGAAGTGGTGCATTATAGAAAAGTACTTTTGGTAAGCACGTTAATTATAATATTGTCTAAAAACTTGCGTCTTTGCTCTCTCAGAACAATACATAGTTGTGAAATGACTCATTTCTGTGTAATGATGATGCATTTAGTTTTTAATGCAACTTTATTTGTCTGTCCCCTCCCAGACACAGAGAAGCGGGCCCAGTACATTGAGGAGGAGCGGCACATGCGTGAGGAGAACATCCGTCTGCAGAGGAAGCTGCAGAGAGAGATGGAGCGCCGCGAGGCCCTGTGTAGACAGTTATCTGAGAGCGAGTCCAGTCTGGAGATGGATGACGAGAGGTAGACATGAAACAGCAACCCATTAAACACTCTGTTCCAACTTCACCATCTCCAACCTATGTTTAATTTCTATTCTACGGTCAGCCATGCATAGCCAAAAGTAAAATAAGCAACCCCACACTCTCACTTCCTCAATGTCACACTTGATACTCCAATGCTAGTACTTTCTGTTTCAGACAGCAAACCATTGCTCAAGGGATTGGGAGTGATATTTGGAGACATAAAATGATTGTCTAAACTGGTCTTTTCCTCCCTCAGGTATTTCAATGAGATGTCAGCTCAAGGCTTGCGAGCAAGGACGGTATCCAGTCCCATCCCATACACTCCTTCCCCCAGCTCCAGCCGACCCATATCACCTGGTACGTACAGTACAGGAATACCGTGGCCCACGTCCAACACCTCATAATTACACCCTGTTTTATGAATATCTATTATGTCACTGGTTGAAGGAAGAGAAAGAACCACGTCCATAAAGAGCACCATTGACTCTGACAGAGTTGTTGTATAATATAGTGTGATATGAATAGGTGTATTCGTTTATATTTAGTTACTCATTAAGTCATATTCTATCTATCGGTGTATCAGGAACTCTCTGTTCCAGTTTGATATATCCTTACTGATAATTGAGTGAATTTAAGGTCACCTTGGTACAAGTCCTGTCTTGGTTGCCACTTGTTTTGAACATTGGGTTAACAGGTATATCAAAACAATAACTCTGTTCTTAAATTAGTTCAATTCAATCCTATTTATATCCCTATCCCCAATCCCTAACCACATTTTTCCTTCTGAAAATGTCAGACATCATGTAAAGTTTGACAGCTTCTAAAGTTAATACCAATTGAGGGAGAAATTTGTTTGTTTTGGGTGACGTCCTTTGCCTGCAGCAAGTTACTTTTGAGTTTTCTTCTTAGCACATCCTGTTATGCAGATAGAGAGCTCCTGAAACACCCAGGCTCAGTGTACAAGGCATCTCCTAAAAACCATGGTTCATGTTAACAGATCAGATGGAGTTTGTTTGTTTGTTTTGTCCAGGAAATGTTTTCAGGGGTATAATTAAAGGTCCAATGCAGCCATTTTTATGTCAGTATCAAATCACTTCTGGGTAACAATTAAGTACCTTATTGTGTTCAATTAAATGGTCAAAAAGATACAAAAATAGTTTCTTAGCGGAGGGCTATTTCTCAAACAAGAATTCTGCTAGCACTGTCTAGGAGGGTCTGAGTATGGAGGGGAAAACGGAAAATTAGCTGTTATTGGCAGAGGTTTGCAACTCTTATTGTTCTAACTAATTTCCCACCTGGTGACGTCACCATGGAAACCCATGGAAATTAACTGACTGAAAGGTTACATTGATCACAAGCAATAACTGCAACCGCCCCTGAGGATTAGTCTCTCACCTTGTATCACCCAATTAGGCCTACGTTACAACACTCTGAGACAAACCACTGCCAATATCCAGTTGTGTATCTCCCATTCTCCAAAGAGCAACATTTTACATTAAAGCTGCTCCAGAGAAGTAAGCGTAAGGATGCTCCCTGGAATGACCAAAAATAGGGTAATGGGGTTTGATAAGACTCCATCATGGTAATTTGTCTGTTTATCTCTGACAGTCTGCAGTGTCAGACAGCTGGAGACATAATGAGCGAGTGTTAGCGTGGGCTGATAGCTCTGCTAGACATGGCCCTAGAAACGCTAAGCAGGCAAGGTTACCAAGCTACACTGTGTAAGGCTTCTGACGCTAATGACCCAAAGTAGCTGGCTGGATGATCACTGTGGCGTGCACCCAATTAGGAGTGTATGTATAATGCCAGTTGTGGAAACCTAGTGAGTGCAGCAGCCCCAAATGCCCGTGTAATGTATTGATTGAAATGACCATGCTGTAACATGGTCAGCATGTTTCAACCAGCCATTATGGTGTTTCCCAGTCACCTAGAGATCCTTAAACTTACTTTACTCACATTCATACCAAGTACATGCCACAGAAATACAGTTGCAGGCAAATATATTGCCACCCTAAAGGCTGGTTGAAACATGCTGACCATGTTACAGCATGGTCATTTCAATCAATACATTTCAATCAACACTCCAGAACAGTCCAGTGTTTCTTCTTGAACCATTCCAGGGTGCTTTTGATGTGTGCTTGGGGTTGTTGTCCTGTTGGAAGACCCACAACCTTCAATAGACAGTTTTCTGACACTGGGTTGAACATTGCACTCCAAAACACCTTGATAATCTTCTGATTTCATGATGTATTGCACACGCTCAAGGCCCCCAGTACCAGAGGCAGCAAATCAACCTAAGAGCATTATCGAACCTCCACGTTTGATTGTAGGGAGGGTCTTCTTTTCTTTGAATGCTTCATTTGGTCATTGGTAAACCTTAATTTATTTATTTACTCTTTTTTTTTAATTACCCCTATGTCTCCCCAATTTCGTGGTATCCAATTGGTAGGGCTGGGCGATATAGCCAAAATAAACTCAGCAAAAAAAGAAACGTCCTCTCACTGTCAACTGCGTTCATTTTCAGCAACCTTAACATGTGTAAATATTTGTATGAACATAAAATTCAACAACTGAGACATAAACTGAACAAGTTCCACAGACTAACAGAAATGGAATAATGTGTCGCTGAACAAGGAGGGGTCAAAATCAAAAGTAACAGTCAGTATCTGGTGTGGCCACCAGCTGCATTAAGTACTGCAGTGCATCTACTCCTCGTGGACTGCACCAGATTTGTCAGTTCTTGCTGTGAGATGTTACCCCACTCTTCCACCAAGGCGCCTGCAAGTTCCCGGATATTTCGGCCCTAGCCCTCACCCTCCGATCTAACAGGTCCCAGACGTGCTCAATGGGATTGAGATCCGGGCTCTTCGCTGGTCATGGCAGAACACTGACATTCCTGTCTTGCAGGAAATCACCCATAGAACGAGCAGTATGGCTGGTGGCATTGTCATGCTGGAGGGTCATGTCAGGATGAGCCTACAGGAAGGGTACCTCATGAGGGAAGATGTCTTCCCTGTAACGCACAGCGTTGAGATTGCCTGCAATGACAACAAGCTCAGTCCGATGATGCTGTGACACACCGCCCCAGACCATGACGGACCACCTCCACCTCCACCTCCAAATCGATCCCGCTCCAGAGTACAGGCCTCGGTGTAACGCTCATTCCTTCGACGATAAACGCGAATCCGACCATCACCCCTGGTGAGACAAAACCGCAACTCGTCAGTGAAGAGCACTTTTTGCCAGTCCTGTCTGGTCAAGCGACAGTGGGTTTGTGCCCATAGGCGACGTTGTTGCCGGTGAGGACCTGCCTTACAACAGGCCTACAAGCCCTCAGTCCAGCCTCTCTCAGCCTATTGCAGATGATCTGAGCACTAATGGAGGGATTGTGCGTTCCTGGTGTTACTCTGGCAGTTGTTGTTGCCATCCTGTACCTGTCCCGCAGGTGTGATGTTCGGATGTACCGATCCTGTGCAGGTGTTGTTACACGTGGTCTGCCACTGCGAGGACGATCAGCTGTCCGTCCTGTCTCCCTGTAGCGCTGTCTTAAGCGTCTCACAGTACGGACATTGCAATTTATTTCCCTGGCCACATCTGCTGTCCTCATGCCTCCTTGCAGCATGCCTAAGGCACATTCACGCAGATGAGCAGGGACCCTGGGAATCTTTCTTTTGGTGTTTTTCAGAGTCAGTAGAAAGGCCTCTTTAGTGTTCTAAGTTTTCATAACTGTGACCTTAATTGCCATCCGTCTGTAAGCTGTTCGTGTCTTAACAACCGTTCCACAGGTGCATGTTCATTAATTGTTTATGGTTCATTGAACAAGCATGGGAAACAGTGTTTAAACCCTTTACAGTGAAGATCTGTGAAGTTATTTGGATTTTTACGAATTATCCTTGAAAGACAGGGTCCTGAAATATTTTTTTTGCTGCGTTTATTATATCACGGTATTTTTTTATTTTATTGGACGGTATGACTATATTTGACAGTATTTTTAGTTTTTGAATAATAAAAGTTCTACATTTGCTTTATGAGTAGTGAGTGATCCTAGGGTGGCAACACATACATTCTAAGTGATTTCAATGAGTCTTTCTCCATTCCGATTGTTTTATACTGTTCAATTCAACTTCAACCAAAACAAATTTCAGCACTTTTATAATTTCTGCATTTCCTGCACTCAATTGCAGTGGTGGAAAAAGTACCCAATTGTCATACTTCAGTAAAAAATAAAGATACGTTAATAGAAAATTACTCAAGTGAAAGTCACCCAGTAAAATAATACTTGAGTAAAAGTTTAAAGGTATTTGGTTTTAAATATACTTAAGTATCAAAAGTCAATGTAATTGATAAAATGTACTTAAGTATCAAAAGTAAAAAAATATATATAAATCATTTCAAATTCCTTATATTAAGCAAACCAGATGGCACCATTTTCTTGTTTTTATTTATTTACGGATAGCCAGGGGCACACTCCAACACTCAGACGTAATTTACAAACAAAGCATTTGTGTTTAGTGAGTCCTCCAGATCAGTAGATGACCAGGGATGTTCTCTTGGCAAGTGTGCCTTAGACCACTGCACCACTCGGGAGGCCGGTCATTGGTAAACCTAAGAAGACCCCACTGCTGAAGGAGACACAAAAAAAGCCTGATTTGAACTTTTCAAAAACCCACCTTAACAAGCCTAAATCCTGGGGAAAATGTTCTGTGGACTAATGAAACAAAATTAGAGCTCTTTGGTAATACAGATCAGCGCTGTGTTTAATGATCACCAAATTAAGCGTTCAATGAAAAGAACATCTGGGAGGTTCGATATTGCTGTGGCCTTGATTTGCTGCCTCTGGTACTGGGAGCCTTGAACGTGTGGAAGACATTCATTAAATCAGCAGATTAGCAAGGTGTTCTTCAAAACTGAGTCTCCACTGAAGGTTGTCTGTCTTAGAACAAGACAACCCAAACACACATCAAAAAGGAATGTTTCAATAAGAGGTTCTGGAGTGACCAGCGAAGAGTCCAGATCTGAATCACATCCATAACCTATGGCAATAGCTGAAAACAGAAGTTGGAGTGCACCCCTTAATAATTGAAGAATTAGAGCAGTTTGCTGCAGAAAAGTTGGCAAAATTGCCAGTTAAAAAGTGGCAACAAGCTCATTGAGTGTCTGCAGTTATCTTGGCCAAAGGCTGTTCAACCAAGTACAAGCTCCGGGGTGCCAATAATTTTGTCCATGCTATTTGTCTAAATAAAAAATGTAAACTTAGGTTTACAAAAATACAATTGGTTCTGCAATGTTGAAAATCCAATAACAAGGTGAGGGGACCAAACAATTTTTTGTATTATTTTTTTTTTACATTATTTTTTAAGAAATAGGGAATTATTCAACAGAAGTGCAAGGGTGCCAATATATTTGGCTGCAACTGTACATGGAATTCAGAGACATAAAATACATTACAAACTAAATGGTTTTGTCTTCTTCCAGGTCTGTCATACGGTAGTCACACAGTTGGGTTCACTCCCCCGGCCACTCTGTCCAGAGCCGCCATCTCCCACTTCAACGCCCCAGCCCTGCACATCCACGGAGGATCCTCCCACGGCGTAGCGGTGAGTCTGCTTCACTCCTATCAGACCACCAATGGGCATCTGAACTAGCAAAACTAAGCTATATAAGCTGCACCATGAAAAATAATGGGGTTGATATGTAGATGGATGAATGGCAGTTATTCTCTAAATGGCGCAGACAGCTTTATCAGATGGTACTAACACAAAATGTCCCGGATCTAGATATCATGGGAGTGTTGTTGTGTACATTGATCCTTGCTGAGATGTAGCAATAGTGAAGAATGGATCTCCTACCAATACCATGGAGAAGTGCTGGTGTAAGTGGGCCATTAATCTTTATGGTGTGTTCATGAGTATCTAATCTGGGTCACATCTTCATTTGTTTGGTACAGTATAAAGCTCCTGTGTCCGTCATCTTACATGACTAGCCTTGATGGTATTCCACGTATGGTAGTTTTATTAGTCTCCCCCCCCCCCCCCCCAAGTTTTCTGAGGAATAAATAAATTGTTGTTGGACATAAGACTGTAAAAACACTGGAAAATCAGCTCCAAGTTATATTCCCACGCATAATAGAGTCGTGTGATCATATAGCAAGGTTTGAAATAATTGTTTTAGTCAAATATTATATCTGTTTGGGATTCTTGCGGTCAATTTGTAATCTACAAATTATTTGTAATTATGTTCTGGACCCCCGACCATGCGCTCAAGAAAAAAATTGTCCCCTGCTGAATGTAGTTGATGATCCCTAGACTGTATGAATGTTCTATCAAATGAGGTCTTTTCAATAAACAGTCCAGGAGTCAGTCTGAGCAAGCAGATTTGTATGGTGTGCAGAGTTTTTTTTTCTGTATCAAAAAGGGGCATAGGTGATGGGCGTGGTAATGGGTGAGGTCTGCGCAGCTGAATTTCTCGATGGCGGAGCAGAGAATTGTTTGCATTTTAAAGTTAATTTAATGCGATTCTACATATTCTGCCATGAGCTAAGAGAATGTTGCCCTTTTTAAAGCTAATTTCCTGCAATTTTATGCATTTTACCATGGCTAATGCTGTGTTCTTATGCTCAAACATAATAACAATCAATACTGCTAAATTCATTGCTTGTGGAATTGAAGAATGCTCTTCATTTAAAAGCTTGTATTTCAGTTCTCACACCGTTTGGCACAATCTTGTGGGACCTCCCTGCCTGTGTTTAATTGTCCTCCCAGTGCCTGTTATCAACTTAGGAGGTCCTCTCCCAGTGCCATCAGGGTGGTAATGACTGTGGTGGCGGCAGGGATCAGCCCAATCTGACACAGCTCCTCCCTGTGACCTGTGTCTCCCGTTCAACCACTCATTACCACAGGCTTTAGGAAATTCCATTCCCTCTCACTTTCCTGTTACCGCTGTTCGGGTCACTCTGTCCCATCATTCATTCCATTGCTGCGCAATAGGACCTGGGAGCAGCCTAAGGCAATATATATGAACCTATTAATTGCAAATGGACACTAAAATATACCCAAGTTCTGAGTCTGAGTACTGAGTAGAACATTTTGTAATTACATCAGTGACTGTCTTCTGCAGACGCCTCCGGCTCCGTGTCAACATCGACTAGGTTTCCATCCAATTGGCGACCAGTTTTCATGCAAATATTCAAGAATCTGCATTAAGAAAATATGCACATTTTCCCACCAGTGGTGTTTCCACCAAATGGATTTGTTGCGGATAAAAATCAGTGTGTGATGATGTAGTGCACACACAATTTACTTTTTCGCTTATGTTTTCATGTACAGAATAAAAATCTAAAGTTGAGTATGTTTCCATTGCATTTTCAACTCTACCCATAGTTTTGTCCAAAAACTGTTGCGTTAAATATCAAATGTGCTCCCTCTGGTTTTAGCAGGTGCGCTCTAGCCAACAGCTTGCATATACAGTGGGGGAAGGCTAATCTACATGATGAGATTATTATGGATAACAGCAAGAAAATGTATATTTGTCAAACAACAGTCAATGATCGATCATCATGTCACCAGAATACGACCCTCAATATTTATTGGAAAGGAGCATCAAGATCACTGTGCACTTTCACCGCCCTGTGAAGTTTATTTATTTCATCTGTAGCCTAATAAACTGCATGGTTTTCCGAGTTGTAGTGGGAGGACCACACAACATATCATCGCGTGACTCCAAGTTTACTTTGATATGATGGTTGTTATATCAATATTTGGTCATAAAGGCATTTAACGCCATCTCTCGCATAATTCATTTTACAGTCACAAAAAGATCCTACCATGTCGAACGAACAAATTCTGTCGGCATTTATAAAATTGTACCGAAATTCCTGTTTCCATCACAGCTGCCGTGATTTTTTTTTTTTAAATATAGAGTAGGACTTTACTTGCATAAAAACTGTGGATGGAAATGTGGGAGCCTAGTGTCTCTGTACAGTGAAGCCATTCCCTGTGGTTATGGAGACCGGTTAGGTAATATTGATTTCCTGTCTGACTGGCTGCTGGGAGAAGTCACAAGAGTTCAACCTCCTTTCATCAGGTACCAGGTCCACCCTCAGGGTTGAAACAGTTTTCAGCTCAGAGATGACTTTGTGAGCTGAACACTCTGCTTCTTTTCAGTGACTTGCGATCGCCCTTTGAAAAAGTGACACAAGCACTCTTTTTTGTGTGTTTCCATGGTAACATTGAGTGCTCCAGAGATGAGCATTACTTTTTTTGTCCGTATGTGCCTCTGAAGTGTGTTGGTTTCTGGGTGGCAGCCGTCATTAGAGATCCTAGAGCTTATCAGTAGTAAGTGGTGGTGACAAGGTGCATCAGGCCAGCCACCCAGACACTCATCAAAGCCAGGGTGTATTCGCCAGCGCTTTGGCACCAGCAGTATTTGTTTATGACTCACCAATGCTCACGTAAGAAGGGGAACTGTTTACGGAAAGGTATTTGAAGGTGTTCGATTTATAATAGAAGCTTTTTGAGAATGGGGTCTTTTTTTTAAATGAGAATTGACGTGACTGAGTGTTTCTTATCGCCCTCTGTCTTCCCTCTTTTCTTCAAAACAGAGGCCCTCCCCAAGAAGAAGCACCAGCCCAGACAAATTCAAACGTCCGACACCGCCGCCCTCCCCCAACACGCACTCAGGGGCGCAGCCTCTGCACCCGCTCCCCCCGCCAGCCCAGCCAATGGTCCAGTCCATGTCCTCTCCTGCAGCTATGTCGCAGCATGCAGCGCATCCCCCCTCCCAGCCTTAACATGTGCTATGCCATGCTACACTACTTCGACAACCAGGGAGTTGAAACCCCACAGAGCAAGTTTCTACGAGCCGGCAGAAGACCTGAAGCAACATGGGGCGTTCTAAGGAATTTACTGACTTTAACTGCGCTTCTTCTGGGATTTGTAGGCTGATATCTGTTCACCTTGTCTTGTACATGTTTGTTTTTTGCTTGGAACTGTTGACGATTGGAATTATTGTGGCGCTAACAACCAACACGTATGGTAACAATGTCTTGTAGTGGTGTTTGTGGGCTGGATGTGTTGGATCCCTTCCATGTCTGCAATACCACATTCCAACTGCAGTAATGTGCACACCCCACCCCCTAGTTCAAAAGCAACTTAATCAATTGCATCCCAGTAAGAATCGCTTAAGTCGGTAAGATGTATTGTAAAAGAAAGCTCAGCTTTAGGAGTAACCTAGATATAGGGCATTGATGATGGGAGGGAGCTAGCGCAGAGATATGTTGACATTTTGATTCTGAAAGACACTGCTTGCCACACTGCTCGTAAAAAAAATAAAAAAAGGATGGACACTGGTACATAAACCACAGATAAATGTTGGCTTTTGAGGTATTCAAATGTAGTCTGAGGTGTTCCAATATATGTAGTCATGTACTCTTGCGTCTCTTTCTCTCTTCCACAGCTCTATCTCTGGTGTGGTTATAAAAGATTGTCATCCCTATGGATATTCCTCATCAGACAAAAATGTAATGCTCTTTACACTAAATATACTGATATAACATTCTAAATGAATGGTACTGTTGAATGACATTTCTATGTATGATTAAAAGCTCTTAAGAAGATGACTCTAATTTTAGTGTGTTGTACTTTGTTTTTACAAAATGTGGCAACTGACTGTTGGTAATGTTTTCAGTTCTACTGGAGGTTGTCATGTGTGAACCAGTGAAAGACTGACAGTGTTTATCCTTCATTCTGCTCTATTTTTTATTTGAATACCAGCATTGAATACACACATAACCGTGGCTTATCTGAAGCATGCACTGTTCTGTAAAATCATGTGTTCCAGTCACACTTGTTTTTGGCATAAGCCTGAGCTGAACTTCACACAAGTTACGCAAGATGAACTTTTGGCACTAATAAAGTAATTGACTGGAAATGACATGTTCAAAGGTGTGAATGTGTTATTGTCTGTAATGTCCTTAATGTCTTGCCCTTTGATTTCCATGATGGTTTCCAGATCAGAGTCCTAAAAACACACCTTCACTTCCAACATTCCAGTGTTTTCTTGGTGGCAGAGAACCTAAATCTTACTCTGGCTTCAGCCAAATGCTATCCTACTCTGGCGAGGAACTATGTTATTCCCAATATCAGAACCACTTCACAGACTGTTCAGTAATCCCCTTTTCTCTTTTAGCCGCTGTGCGTGTGATACTAGCTACATAAAAATAGCCTTGCCCGGCTTTCTCCTGTTACCCCTTAACACCCTGAACTGATGTTAATCTAGCTTCAAAAATATTTCATTTTAAGTAGCTCTCTTAATAGCTCACCTCTCGCCCCTGGCTGTGCACCCATAACCAAACGTCAAGTCCACTTGGTTCGGACTGGTTCAAGCCAGTCAGGAGAGCGGCTTTTCATGACTCCACTCATCATGGAGATTATAATGTTTATAATGTCATTACAATAACCCCAAGAACTGGGTGGGAACTTGATCCTACAGAAATGTAGGCCTCAGGTCAGGGGTAGACCGGAGAGACTGACTCACATTTGAGTCAAAAGAACAACCATTAAAACAATGTATGCGATAGCCATGTTGAAAGAGCTGTTTTCAGATGTGATATGATAGACACCTCTGCGTGTAATTTTTCATCATACAGCATGCTGTTGCAGAGCTAAGCAACTCAAACTAATCCAAGCAGGAATCCAGATTGGACTCTGAAAGGAGTCATGCTGTGAGACTCTGTGCCCTTTAATCTGGGGCTCTCGGAACCTGGTGGCAGAGCAAACACTGGCGTTTATTCACCCGTGGGGCAGCTCTGTTTTCAACAACAGACCCTCTCACCCTGATTGGTTTCATGCAACTGAACAGCTGGTTCCTGCTCTTGAGGTCTCTGTTGGTGTGAATGTGGACAGATGATGCTGCGAGAAAGGGAAAATATTTAGCCTCCCTAAAGGTGTCAGTCTTGGACATCTTCCCAGAGCAGCTGGGAGATGTGTGTTAGTATCTTTTCCAACTAAAGTAATGAGGCATACATTTGCTGAAATATCATTCACCACTTCCCCTTTGACTTTTGGAGGGTCATGTCAGCAACATAGTGGAGTTCTCCATAGCCGGTTTGGTCTAACATTGGTAGGCTACATCATGTCCAGAACAAACACACATACAGTACATTCGGAAACTATTCAGACCCCTTGTATTTTTTCCACATTTCGTTATGTTACAGCCTTATTCTAAAATTGATTAAATAGCTTTTTTCCCTCATCAATCTACACACAATACCACATAATGACAAAGCAAAAACACGTTTTTAGACATTTTTGCAAATGTTTTAAAAATAAAAAAACCACATTTACTTAAGTATTCAGACCATTTACTCAGTACTTGGTTGAAGCCCCTTTGGCAGCGATTACAGCCTGTAGTATTCTTGGGTATAACGCTACAAGCTTGGCACACCTGTATTTGGGGAGTTTCTCCCATTCTTCTCTGCAGATCCCCTCAAGCTTTGTCAGGTTGGATGGGGAGCGTCTCTGCACAGCTATTTTCAGTTCTCTCCAGAGATGTTCAATCGGGTTAAAGTCCGGGCTCTTGCTGGGCCACTCAAGGACATTCAGAGACTTGTCCTGAAGCCACTCCTGCATTGTCTTGACTGTGTGCTTAGGGTTGTTGTCCTGTTGGAAGGTGAACCTTTGCCCCAGTCTGAGGTACTGTGTGCTCTGGAGCAGGTTTTCATCAAGGATCTCTCTACTTGGCTCCGTTAATCTTTCCCTCGATCCTGACTAGTCAGCCAGTCCCTGCAGCTGAAAAACATCCCCACCTCCCCAGAACCTCTGTCCCAGTCTCAAATCTCTCGAAGACAAACAGGTTTCCCTCAAGAATTTCCCTGTATTTAGCGCCATCCATCATTCCTTCAATTCTGACCAGTTTCCCAGTCCCTGCCGATGAAAAACATCCCCACAGCATGATGCTGCCACCACCATGCTTCACTGTGGGGATGGTGTTCTCGGTGTGATGAGAGGTGTTGGGTTTACGCCAGACATAGCGTTTTCCTTGATGGCCAAAAAGCAAAATTTTAGTCTCATCTGACCATAGTACCTTCTTCCATATGTTTGGGGAGTCTCCCACATGCCTTTTGGCGAACACCAAATGTGTTTGCTTATTGTTTTCTTTAAGCAATGGCTTTTTTCTGGCCACTCTTCCGTAAAGCCCAGCTCTGTCGAGTGTACAGCTTAAAGTGGTTCTATCTCAAGGCCATCAGACTGTTAAACAGCCACCACTAACATTTAGCGGCCGCTGCCAACATACTGACTCAACTCCAGCCACTTTAAAAATGGGAATTGATGGAAATTATGTAAAAATGTACCACTAGCCACTTTAAACAATGCCACTTAATATAATGTTTACATACCCTACATTACCCATCTCATATGTATATACTGTACTCTATATCATCTACTGCATCTTGCCATCTTTATGTAATACATGTACCACTAGCCACTTTAAACTATGCCACTTTATGTTTACATACCCTACAGTACTCATCTCATATGTATATACCGTACTCTATACCATCTACTGCATCTGCCATGCCGTTCTGTACCACCACTCATTCATATATCTTTATGTACATATTCTTTATCCCTTTACACTTGTGTGTGTGTGTAAGGTAGTAGTTGTGGAATTGTTAGGTTAGATTACTTGTTGGTTATTACTGCATTGTCGGAACTAGAAGCACAAGCATTTCGCTACACTCGCATTAACATCTGCTAACCATGTGTATGTGACTAATAAAATTTGATTTGATTTGATTTGATTTGGACAGGTACTCCAATCTCCGCTGTGGAGCTTTGCAGCTCCTTCCGTGTTATGTTTGGTCTCTGTGTTGCCTCTCTGATTAATGCCCTCCTTGCCTGGTCTGTGAGTTTTGGTGGGCGGCCCTCTCTTGGCAGGTTTGTTGTGGTGCCATATTCTTTCCATTTTTTAATAACCGATTTAATGGCGCTCCGTGGGATGTTCAAAGTTTCTGATATTTTTTTATAACCCAACCCTGATCCGTTCTCCACAACTTTGTCCCTGACCTGTTTGGAGAGCTCCTTGGTCTTCATGGTGCCGCTTGCTTGGTGGTGCCCCTTGCTTAGTGGTGTTGCAAACTCTGGGGCCTTTCAGAACAGGTGTATATATACTGAGATCATGTGACACTTAGATTGCACACAGGTGGCCTTTATTTAACTAATAATGTGACTTCTGAAGGTAATTGGTTGCACCAGATATTTTTAGGGGCTTCAAAGGAGGTGAATACATATGCATGCACCACTTTTCCGTTGTTTATGTTTTAGTATTTTTTGTAACAAGTAATTTTTTTCATTTCACTTCACCAATTTGGACTATTTTGTGTATGACCATTACATGAAATCCAAATAAAATCCATTTAAATTACAGATTGTAATGCAACAAAATTCCAAGGGGGATGAATACTTTTGCAAGGCACTGTACCATGTCACAACACAACTGATTGGCTCAAACACATTAAGTAGGAAAGAAATTCCACAAATTAACTTTTAATAAGGCACACCTGTTAATTGAAATGCATTCCAGGTGACTACCTCATGAAGCTGGTTGAGAAAATGCTAAGAGTGCGCAAAGATACCATCAAGGCAAAGGGTGGCTACTTGAAGAATCTCAAATATAAAATATATTTGGATTTGTTTAACACTGTTTTGGTTACTACATGATTCCATATGTGTCATTTCATAGTTTTGATGTATTCACTATTATTCTACAATGTAGAAAGTATTAAAAAAATAATGAGTAGGTGTGTCCACTCTTTTGACTGGTACTGTATGTAGCTATTTCTGTTTTTCATACCACAAATATCAAGTCCTTACATACTGTATATGGCCCATATGCAGGCTTGGGTAGGTTAGTTTCTAAATGTAATCTGTTACAGTTACTACTTACCTGTCCACATTTTTTATCAGTAACGTAACTTTGGGATTTCTCAAACTAAATAACGGAATCTGATTACTTTGTTACTTTTAGATTAATTTCCTTTTAAGAGGCCTTAGGTTACAAAAAGAAAACTTGCAATTTTTTTCAATGAATGTCATTGATAAAGCAGAAAGGTTTCATGTATTTTTGTGTCCAACATCTTTTCTGAATTTAAAACTAATCCAAGAAGTAATCATCTAGGTTTTTATAAGTACACTCCATGACCAAAGGTATGTGGACACCTGCTTGTCGAAGATCTTATTCCAAAATCATGAGCATTAATATGGAGTTGGTCCCCCTTTGCTGCAATAACAGCCTCCACTCTTCTGGGAAGGATTTCCACTAGATTTTTGGAATATTGTTCTTCCACACCGATCTCTACAAAACATTTCTGTATGGACCTTGCTTTGTGCATGTGGGCATTGTCATGCTGAAAAAGGAAAGTCCTTCCCCAAACTGCTGCCACAAAGTTGGAAGCATAGAATCATCTAGAATGTCATTGTATGCTGTAGCGTTCAGTTTTCCCTTCTCTGGAACCATTAAAAACAGCCCCAGACCATTATTCCTCCTCCACCAATTTTTACAGTTGGCACTATGACTTCGGGCAGGTAGAGTTCTCCTATCATCCGCCAAACCCAGATTCATCTGTCAGACTGCCAGATGGTGAAGCGTGATTCATCACTCCAGAGAAAGTGTTTCCACTGCTCCAGAGTCCAATGACGGCGAGCTTTACGACACTCCAGCCGACGCTTGGCATTCCGCATGGTGATCTTAGGCTTGTGTGCAGCTGCTCAGCCATGTCAACCCATTTCATGAAGCTCCCGACGAAGAGTTATTGTGCTGACGTTGCTTCCAGAGAACTCAGTAGAGTGTTGCAACCGAGGACAGACAATTTTTACTTGCTACGCGCTTCAGCACTCAGCGGTCCCATTCTGTGAGCTTGTGCGGCCTACCACTTCACGGCTGAGCTGTTGTTGCTCCTAGACGTTTTTACTTCACAATAACAGTACTTACAGTTGACCAGGGCAGCTCTAGCAGGGCAGAAATTTGACGGACTGACTTGTTGGAAAGGTGGCCTCCTATGACGGTGCCATGTTGAAAGCCACTGAGCTCTTCAGTAAGGCCACTCTACTTATAATGTTTAACTATGGAGATTGCATGGCTGTGTGCTCGATTTTATACACCTGTCAGCAACAGGTGTGGCTGAAATTGCTGAATACACTCATTTGAAGGGGTGTCCACATACTGTTGTATATATAGTGTATCTGTAATCTGTTTACAATTTTTTTAGCAGATAATGTAACTGATTACAGTTCGTTTTTTTGCAATTTCAGACTACATGTAACTTATCAGATGTAATCAGTTATTCCTTAACACTGCCCATATGTAAGGACTTCAGAAAGTATTCAGATCCCTTCACTATTTCCACATTTTGTTAGTTACAGCCTTATTCTAAAATGTATTTTAAAAATTGCATCAATCTACCCCATAATGACAAAGCAAAAACTGTTGTTTTTTTTAGAAATGTTTGCTAATTTATAAACAATAAAATACAGATACCTTATTTACATAAGTATTCAGACCCTTTGCTTTGAAACTCTAAATTTAGCTCAGGTGCATCGTGGTTCCATTGATCATCCTTGAGATGTTTCTACAACTTGATTGGAGTCCACCTGTGGCAAATTCAATTGATTGGACATGATTTGGAAAGTCACACACCTACCTATATAAGGTCCCACAGTTGAAAGTCCATGTCAGAGCAAAAATCAAGCCATGAGGTCAAAGGAATTGTCTGTAGAGCTCAGAGAGAGACAGGATTGTGTCGAGGCTAAGGTATGGGGAAGGGTACTAAAACATTTCTCCAGCATTGAAGGTCCCCAAGAACACAGTGGCCTCCATCAGTCTTAAATGGAAAAAGTTTGAAACCACCAAGACTCTTCCTAGGGCTGGCCGCCCGGACAAACTGAGCAATTGGGGGAGAAGGGCCTTGGTCAGGGAGGCGACCAAGAACCCCACACACTCTGACAGAGCTCCAGAGTTCGTCTGTGGAAATGGGAGAACCTTCTAGAAGGACAACCATCTCTGCAGCACTCCACCAATCAGGCCTTTATGGTAGAGCCACTCATCAGTAAAAGGCACATGACAGCCAGCTTGGAGTTTGCCGGAAGACACCTGAAGGACAAGATTCTCTGGTCTGATGAAACCAAGATTGAACTCTTTGGCCTGAATGCCAAGCGTCACATCTGGAGGAAACCTGGCACCATCCCTTCGGTGAAGCATGGTGGTGGCAGCATCATGCTGTGGGGATGTTTTTCAAAGCGACGGGCTGGGAGACTAGTCAGGTTTGAGGGAAAGATGAACCTAGCAAAGTACAGAGAGATCCTTGATGAAAACTTGCTCCAGAGCGCTCAGCACCTCAGACTGGTGCAAAAATTCACTTTCAAACAGGACAACGACCCTAAGCACACAGCCAAGACAACGCAGGAGTGGCTTCGGGACAAGTCTATGAATGTCCTCGAGTGGCCCAGCCAGAGCCGGACTTGAATCCGATCGAACATCTCTAGAGAGACCTGAAAATAGCTGTGCAGCGAAACTCCCCATCCAACCTGACAGATCATGAGAGGATCTGCAGAGAAGAATGGGAGAAACTCCACAAATACAAGTGTACCAAGCTTGTAGTGTCATGCCCAAGAAGACTAGAGGCTGTAATCGCTGCCAAATGGGCTTCAACAAAGTATTGAGAAATGGGTCTGAATACTTATGTTAAAAAAATTATGTTTTTGCTTTGTCATTATGGGGTATTGTGTGTATTGATGACGGAAAAAACTATTGAATACATTTTAGAATAAGGCTGTAATGTAACAAAATGTAGAAAAGGTCAAGGGGTCTGAGTAATTTCCCAAATGCACTGTATCTGCGTTTCTATTAACCTGGTTACCAGTTTGTTTCTGCTAACATTAAACTCCTTGTAGTCTGTGTCAGATGCCAAACATGCATATTACACGGAGTACAAGGTGTAGAATAGCTGAACAGACTGGTACCCAGGCTATGTTTGTATGATATGGGTTATGTAACCATCAATATTTCTCCATTCATACCTATAGGCTAGTCAGAGATGAATTTTGAGTATAACATGATTTGATTTTATTATTGCTGAATAGAAATACATAAAACATATATTTTAAAGCTTTATTGAACTCATTGATATCGTTTATTAAGTCAGTACAGTTAGCTCTTTCAGGAAACCCTGGTCAGAAGTAACATACTGTATCATTGCAATACCATAGAAGAATGCAATTAACTGTATTTCACTCTCTGTGGTTCCCTCTCTTTTCAAGAAGGGGATTACGAATTCCAAGTCGTCCTGTAAGATCCCTCAGAGTTTGACTGTGGGAAACTGTATCAAAGTTCCTTGGGAACATTGGGTACCACAGTGTGAAAAACCCTGCCTGTCCTTTCCTCAGTCCAGGACTCAGAAATAATAAAACAATTTCTCCAAAAGTACAGAACAGAAGGGCATGATCTGTCAGACATGAAAGGCATAGCTCCACTCTTCCCAAATTCCTCAGGAGTCAGGACTGTATTAACTATAAATCTGATAAATACAGTTGCTCTATAACACAGAATGGAGCTGTAAGCCTACTGGCCTCTGATGTGGTACAATAGTTGCACTATTGTGCATTCAAATCGTAGTGAGCTAAGGAAATAATTTTCTCTTGAAGGACACAATAAAACATACAGTTGAAGTCGGAAGTTTACGTACACCTTAGCCAAATACATTTAAACTCTGTTTTTCACAATTCCTCTCATTTAATCCTAGTAAAAATTCCCTGTCTTAGGTCAGTTAGGATCACCACTTTATTTTAAGAATGTGGCATGTCAGAATAATAGTAGAGAGAATTATTTATTTAAACTTTTATTTATTTCAGCACATTCCCAGTGGGTCAGAAGTTTACATACACTCAATTTGTATTTGGTAGCATTGCCTTTAAATTGTTTGACTTGGGTAAAACGTTTCGGGTAGCCTTCCACAAGCTTCCCACAATAAGTTGGGTAAATGTTGGCCCATGCCTCCTGACAGAGCTGGTGTAACTGAGTCAGGTTTGTAGGCCTCCTTGCTCGCACATGCTTTTTCAGTTCTGCCCTCAAATGTTCTATAGGATTGAGGTCAGGGCTTTGTGATGGCCACTCCAATACCTTGAATTTGTTGTCCTTAAGCCATTTTGCCACAACTTTGGAAGTATGCTTGGGGTCATTGTCCATTTGGAAGACCCCTTTGCGACCAAGCTTTAACTTCCTGACTGATGTCTTGAGATGTTGCTTCAATATATCCACATAATTTTAATTCCTCATGATGCCATCTTTTTGTGAAGTGCACCAGTCCCTCCAGCAGCAAAGCACCCCAACAACATGATGCTGCCACCCCCGTGCTTCACGGTTGGGATGGTGTTCTTCAGCTTGCAAGCATCCCACTTTTTCCTCCAAACATAACAATGATCATTATGGCCAAACAGTTCTATTTTTGTTTCATCAGACCAGAGGAGATTTCTCCAAAAAGTACGATCTTTGTCCCCATGTGCAGTTGGAAACCGTAGTCTGGCTTTTTTATGGCGGTTTTGGAGCAGTGGCTTCTTCCTTGCTGAGCGGCCTTTCAGGTTATGTCGATATTGGACTCATTTTACTGTGGATATAGATACTTTTTTACCTGTTTCCTCCAGCATCTTCACAAGGTTCTTTACTGTTGTTCTGCGATTGATTCGCATTTTTCGCACCAATGTATGTTCATCTCTAGGAGACAGAACGCGTCTCCTTCCTGAGCGGTTTGACGGCTGTGTGGTCCCATGGTGTTTATACTTGCGTACTATTGTTTGTACAGATGAACGTGGTAACGTCAGGCGTTTGGAAATTGCTCCCAAGAATAATCCAGAGTTGTGGAGGTCTACATTATTTTTTCTGAGGTCTTGGCTGGTTTATTTTAATTTTACCATGATGTCAAGCAAAGAGGCACAGAGTTTGAAGGTAGGCCTTGAAATACATCCACAGGTACACCTCCAATTGACTCAAATTATGTCAATTAGCCTATCAGAAGCTTCTAAAGCCATCATTTTCTGAAATGTTCCAAGCAGTTTAAAGGCACAGTCAATTTAGTGTATGTTAACTTCTGACCCACTGGAATTGTGATACAGTGAATTATATGTGAAATAATCTGTCTGTAAACAATTGTGGGAAAAAATGACTTGTGTCATGCACAAAGTAGTTGTCCTAACCGACTTGCCAAAACTATAGTTTGTTATCAAGAAATTTGTGGAGTGTTGAAAAACGAGTTTTAATGACTCCAACCAAAGTGTATGTAAACTTCTGACTTCAACTGTAATTGTCATCAATCAAATGTAACGTAGTTGCTTGCAATTAACTTCAAACATCTAAAGTTACATTTGAAGTACACCGCATGTCAATCTAAATGTTTGCTGGATGTTTCTTTTTTTTAAACCTGAGACAAATTACTCCATTCAGGTGTGAGGCTGGTCCACTGCATGGAGGAAATCCCCATCAGGTAATCTATTGATGTAATGTTGATGGTAAGGGCAAGAAATAGCCTTCAACCAATAAAACAGCCTACAATAAAATTGCATTCCCCATAATAAAAAAAAATTCACTGGGTTATATGGCAGCTAAGAGAAAAAGAAAGAGATTACATTTTAAAAAGCCCAGTATGGCAACCTATACCACCTACATGTAACATGGTCAATTTAAATGCGGAAAACAAATCCGTATGAGATGTTACATTTCATATGGTACGTATTAATTTGTGGTTGTCGTATGATTTCGTATGATATACTACGAATTGCAATATGTTACGAATTGCAATTCGTACAATTTGTGGCGGATTTGCTAAACTTATGTTAGTTAGGGTTGGAGTAAAAACCTTCAGGATGGTAGCTCTCCAGGAACAGGGTTGGAAAGCATTTGCTCTAGTCTATGAGACCAGGCTGAGTAGGCCTATGTAACCTATTGTAGGCCTATGGCAATATGATGTAGCCTAGGCCTACAATGACGATATGATGTTGTTGATGTATTACACAAAGAGGCTAGATGTGGAGTTGGGCTGGCATGGTTACACGTGGTCTGCGGTTGTGAGGCCGGTTGGACGTACTGCCAAATTCTCTAAAACAACGTTGGTGGCGACTTATGGTAGAGCAATTAACATTACATTCTCTGGCAACAGCTCTGGTGGACGTTCCTACAGTCAGCATGCCAATTGCACACTCCCTCAAAACTTGAGACACATGTGCAATTGAGTTGTGTGACAAAAATGCATATTTTAGAGTGGCCTTTTATTGTCCCTAACAATGAGATGATTGTGGACTACAGGAAATGGAGGACCGAGGACACCCCATTCTCATCGACAGGGCTGTAATGGAGCAGGTTGAGAGCTTCAAGTTCCTTGGTGCCCACATCACCAACAAACTAACATGGTCCAAGCACACCAAGACAGTCGTGAAGAGGGCACGACAAAACCTTTTCCCCCTCAGGAGACTGAAAAGATTTGGCATGGGTCCTCAGATCCTCAAAAGGTTCTACAGCTGCACCATCGAGAGCATCCTGACTGGTTGCATCACTGCCTGGTATGGCAACTGCTTAGCCTCCGACCGCAAGGCACTACAGAAGGTAGTGCGTACGGCCCAGTACATTACTGGGGCCATCCAGGACCTCTATACCAGGCGGTGTCAGAGGAAGGCCCTAAAAATTGTCAAAAACTCCAGCCACCCTAGTCATAGACTGTTCTCTCTGCTACCGCACGGCAAACAGTACCGGAGCGTCAAGTCTAGGTCCAAGAGGCTTCTAAACAGCTTCTTCCCCCAAGCCATAAGACTCCTGAACATCTAATCAAATGGCTACCCAGACTATTTGCATTGCCCCCCTGCTCCTCTCTTATTACCTATGCATAGTCACTTTAATAACTCTACCTACATGTACATATTACCTCGACTAACCAGTGCCCCCTCACATTGACTCTGTACCGGTACCCCCTGTATATAGCCTCGCTATTGTTATTTTACTGTACTAGCTTACAATTGGCTCATTCATCCCCCTCCTCTCCCCTGTAACTATTCCCCAAGTCGTTGCTGTAAATGAGAACGTGTTCTCAGTAAACTTACCTGGTAAAATAATGGATAAATAAATAATGTTACCAGGTAAGTTTACTGAGAACACGTTCTCATTTATATTTTTTCAACTGCGTTGTTGGTTAAGGGCTTGTAAGTAAGCATTATACTAAGGTCTACACCTGTTGTATTCCGTGCATATAACAAATACGATTTGATTTGAACACAAGGTGCACCTGTATAATGATAATGCTGTTTAATCAGCTTCTTGATATGCCACACCTGTCAGGTGGATGAATTATCTTGGCAAAGGAGAAATGCTCACTAACAGAGATGTAAACAATTGTGTGCCATTTTTGGGGGGAGAAATAGGCTTTTTATGCATGTGGAACATTTCTGGGATCTTTTATTTCAGCTCATGAAACATGGGACCAACACTTTACATGTTGCGTTTATATTTTTGTTCAGGATAGAATGTGTGAGCTGCAGTTCATCTCAAAGTACATCCCCATCCAACCTGGCCTCAGAGCATTTCGTATTATTCTGTACGTAAATCCGAGACACTGAATTTAGTATGATATGATACATTTTGTATGGTATGTATTAATTTGTGGACGTTCATCACTCATTTCGTACATTTCGAATTATATGTTACGAGTTTGCTAAACATACAATATGTTAAGAATTTGCTAAATGTATGATATGTTACGAATTTTCAAAATATGCAATATGTTAAGATTTTGGGAAAAATTTACAATATCATGCAAATTTGAAAAAAGTTGGACGCTTTAACTTTATCACGCTTTATCTGGACATGGTTCGTCAGGACTTCCAACAGCCGAAGCTAAGTAGTAACATTAACATGATGCCTTCTAATTGCAGTCGCTGTACTCATAAAATACAGGAGAACGATCGCCTTACGGCGAGGATAGCTGTGCTGAAAGCCCAGCTTCAGACGCAATCGTTAGGCAAGGGTAATTTCAGTGTAGGAAAGGATGAAACAGCGTCTGTACCACCAGTAAGTACAGATAGTAACGTTAGTATAAATCCCCTCGCACGGTCCCCGCAGCCGGACTTTCTCATGGCTTCTGGAGGGAAATGCTGTAAGAATGCTCAACCGGTGTCGCTCATTCAGCCGACAGAAACTTTCAACCGGTTTTCCCCATTAAGCAACGGGTCGGAGTCTGAGGCTGAGCCTTCTCTGGTCTCTTCTCCTCCCGTTACGGGGTCTGAGACGCCGATGCTTCCCACCATTAGCTCTGACAAATTGAAAACCCTAGTCATTGGCGACTCCATTAGCCGCACTATTAGACTTAAAACGAATCATCCAGCGATCATACACTGTTTACCAGGGGGCAGGGCTACCGACGTTAAGGATAATCTGAAGATGGTGCTGGCTAATGCTAAAACTGGCGAGTGTAGAGAATATAGAGATATTGTTATCCACGTCGGCACCAACGATGTTAGGATGAAACAGTCAGAGGTCACCAAGCGCAACATAGCTTCAGCGTGTAAATTAGCTAGAAAGATGTGTCGGCAATTGTCTCTGGCCCCCTCCCAGTTAGACGGAGTGATGAGCTCTACAGCAGAGTCTAACAACTCAATCGCTGGTTGAAAACTGTTTTCTGCCCCTCCCAAAAGATAGAATTTGTAGATAATTGGCCCTTTTTCTGGGACTCACCCACAAACAGGACCAAGCCTGGCCTGCTGAGGAGTGACGGACTCCATCCTAGCTGGAGGGGTGCTCTCATCTTATCTACCAACATAGACAGGGCTCTAACTCCTCTAGCTCCATAATGAAATAGGGTGCAGGCCAGGCAGCAGGCTGTTAGCCAACCTGCCAGCTTAGTGGAGTCTGCCACTAGCACAGTCAGTGTAGTCAGCTCAGCTATCCCCATTGAGACCGTGTCTGTGCCTCGACCTAGGTTGTGCAAAACTAAACATTGCAGTTTTCGCCTTAGCAATCTCACTAGAATAAAGACCTCCTCCATTGCTGCCATTATTGAAAGAGATCGTGATACCTCACATCTCAAAATAGGGCTACTTAATGTTAGATCCCTCACTTCAAAGGCAGTTATAGTCAATGAACTTATCACTGATCATAATCTTGATGTGAATCCTGGACTATCGGACCACCATTTTATTACGTTTGCAATCGCAACAAATAATCTGCTCAGACCCCAACCAAGGAGCATCAAAAGTCGTGCTATAAATTCTCAGACAACCCAAAGATTCCTTGATGTCCTTCCAGACTCCCTCTGTCTACCCAAGGACGTCAGAGGACAAAAATCAATTAACCACCTAACTGAGGAATTCAATTTAACCTTGCGCAATACCCTAGATGCAGTTGCACACCTAAAAATTAAAAACATTTGTCATAAGAAACTAGCTCCCTGGTATACAGAATATACCCGAGCTCTGATGCAAGCTTCCAGAAAATTGCAACGGAAATGGCACCACACCAAACTGGAATTCTTCCGACTAGCTTGGAAAGACAGTACCGTGCAGTATCGAAGAGCCCTCACTGCTGCTCGATCATCCTATTTTTCCAACTTAATTGAGGAAAATAAGAACAATCCGATATTTATTTTTGATACTGTCGCAAAGCTAACCAAAAAGCAGCATTCCCCAAGAGAGGATGGCTTTCACTTCAGCAGTAATAAATTCATGAACTTCTTTGAGGAAAAGATCATGATCATTAGAAAGCAAATTACGGACTCCTCTTTAAATCTGCGTATTCCTCCAAAGCTCAGTTGTCCTGAGTCTGCACAACTCTGCCAGGATCTAGGATCAAGAGAGACACTCAAGTGTTTTAGTACTATATCTCTTGACACAATGATGAAAATAATCATGGCCTCTAAACCTTCGAGCTGCATACTGGACCCTATTCCAACTAAACTACTGAAAGAGCTGCTTCCTGTGCTTCGCCCTCCTATGTTGAACATAATAAACGGCTCTCTATCCACCGGATGTGTACCAATCTCACTAAAAGTGGCAGTAATAAAGCCTCTCTTGAAAAAGCCAAACCTTGACCCAGAAAATATAAAAAACTATCGGCGTATATCGAATCTTCCATTCCTCTAAAATGTTTTTGAAAAAGCTGTTGCAGAGGAACTCACTGCCTTCCTGAAGACAAACAATGTATACGAAATGCTTCAGTCTGGTTTTAGACCCCATCATAGCACTGAGACTGCACTTGTGAAGGTGGTAAATTACCTTTTAATGGCGTCAGACCGAGGCTCTGCATCTGTCCTCGTGCTCCTAGACCTTAGTGCTGCTTTTGATACCATCGATCACCACATTCTTTTGGAGAGATTGGAACCCAAATTGGTCTACAAGGACAAGTTCTGGCCTGGTTTAGATCTTATCTGTCGGAAAGATATCAGTTTGTCTCTGTGAATGGTTTGTCCTCTGACAAATCAACTGTAAATGTCGGTGTTCCACAAGGTTCCGTTTTAGAACCACTATTGTTTTCACTATATATTTTACCTCTCGGGGATGTCATTCGAAAACATAATGTTAACTTTTTTGTAAATTTCGGTGTTCCTCAAGGTTCCGTTTTAGAACCACTATTGTTTTCACTATATATTTTACCTCATGGGGATGTCATTCGAAAACATAATGTTAACTATGCGGATGACACACAGCTGTACATTTCAATGAAACATCGTGAAGCCCCAAAATTGCCCTCGCTAGAAGCCTGTGTTACATACATAAGGAAGTGGATGGCTGCAAACTTTCTACTTTTAAACTCGGACAAAACAGAGATGCTTGTTCTAGGTCCCAAGAAACAAAGAGATCTTCTGTTGAATCTGACAATTAATCTTGATGGTTGTAAAGTTGTCTCAAATAAAACTGTGAAGGACCTCGGCGTTACTCTGGACCCTGATCTCTCTTTTGATGAACATATCAAGACTGTTTCAAGGACAGCTTTTTTTCCATCTACGTAACATTGCAAAAATCAGAAACTTTCTGTACAAAAATTATGCAGAAAAATGTATCCATGCTTTTGTTACTTCTAGGTTAGACTACTGCAATGCTCTACTTTCCGGCTACCCGGATAAAGCACTAAATAAACTTCAGTTAGTGCTAAATACAGCTGCTAGAATCCTGACTAGAACCCCAAAAATTGATCATATTACTCCAGTGCTAGCCTCCCTACACTGGCTTCCTGTTAAGGCAAGGGCTGATTTCAAGGTTTTGCTGCTAACCTACAAAGCATTACATGGGCTTGCTCCTACCTATCTTTCCGATTTGGTCCTGCCGTACATACCTACACGTACGCTACGGTCACAAGACGCAGGCCTACTAATTGTCCCTAGAATTTCTAAGCAAACAGCTGGAGGCAGGGCTTTCTCCTATAGAGCTCCATTTTTATGGAATGGTCTGCCTACCCATGTGAGAGACGCAGACTCGGTCTCAACCTTTAAATCTTTACTGAAGACTAATTTCTTCAGTAGGTCATATGATTGAGTGTAGTCTGGCCCAGGAGTGTGAAGGTGAACGGAAAGGCTCTGGAGCAACGAACCGCCCTTGCTGTCTCTGCCTGGCCGGTTCCCCTCTCTCCACTGGGATTCTCTGCCTCTAACCCTATTACAGGGGCTGAGTCACTGGCTTACTGGTGCTCTTCCATGCCGTCCCTAGGAGGGGTGCGTCACTTGAGTAGGTTGAGTCACTGACGTGATCTTCCTGTCTGGGTTGGCGCCCCCCCTTGGGTTGTGCCGTGGCGCAGATCTTTGTGGGCTATACTCGGCCTTGTCTCAGGATGGTAAGTTGGTGGTTGAACATATCCCTCTAGTGGTGTGGGGGCTGTGCTTTGGCAAAGTGGGTGGGGTTATATCCTGCCTGTTTGGCCCTGTCCGGGGGTATCATCGGAAGGGGCCACAGTGTCTCCTGACCCCTCCTGTCTCAGCCTCCAGTATTTATGCTGCAATAGTTTATGTGTCGGGGGGCTAGGGTCAGTCTGTTATATCTGGAGTACTTCTCCTGTCTTATCCGGTGTCCTGTGTGAAATTAAGTATGCTCTCTCTAATTCTCTCTTTCTCTCTTTCTTTCTTTCTCTCTCTCGGAGGACCTGAGCCCTAGGACCATGCCTCAGGACTACCTGGCCGTGCTGCTGCTCCAGTTTCAACTGTTCTGCCTGCGGCTATGGAACCCTGACCTGTTCACCGGACGTGCTACCTGTCCCAGACCTGCTGTTTTCAACTCTCTAGAGACAGCAGGAGCGGTAGAGACACTCTTAATGATTGGCTATGAAAAGCCAACTGACATTTACTCCTGATGTGCTGACTTGTTGCACCCTTGATAACTACTGTGATTATTATTATTTGACCATGCTGGTCATTTATGAACATTTGAACATCTTGGCCATGTTGTTATAATCTCCACCCAGCACAGCCAGAAGAGGCACTGGCCATCCCTCATAGCCTGGTTCCTCTCTAGGTTTCTTCCTAGGTTTTGGCCTTTCTAGGGAGTTTTTCCTAGCCACCGTGCTTCTACACCTGCATTGCTTGCTGTTTGGGGTTTTAGGCTGGGTTTCTGTACAGCACATTGAGATATCAGCTGATGTAAGAAGGGCTATATAAATACATTTGATTTGATATGTTATGAATTCTAACTGGCTAACACAGCTAGCTGGCTAACATTAGCTAGGCTAGGGATTAAGGTTAGGGGAAGGGCTAGCTGAAAGGTTTAAGGTTAGGGTTAGCTAAAAGGGTTAGCTAAAATGCTAAAGTTGCCCTTGGTGAGATTTGAACTTGCAACCTTGGTTACTTGATGTTCACATTATAAGTCCACCCCTCCACCCTGACCAACCACCCTACCTTCGTTTTTGCCTGAAGTAACGATGTCATATGTAACCAAATCAAATGTAACCGATCATATTCATTTGAGTGACCGGATATACGTTCACTATGTTACGTCAAGTCTATGAGCCCAGGCTTGATCACCATCAGCTTCCAGCATTAACACGCGCTCCGTGCAAATTGATGTTAGGCTACTTGCCAACAACTAACCAGTTCTGACTGGACCAGACGCAATATTAACAATGTTATCTGGTAAATATTGCTCAGACTTCACACTCAAGCATCACCGGCAAAATAACTTCCTTCTGCGCTAACTCCGGAGGATCCATTTACTTGTCGTTTAGAGTAGGTCTATTATGTGTAGATTAAAGTGTATATATAAAACTTGTATTCACTGTAAAGAGAAAAGAAACAGCTATTATTCATTGCGATAACAAATAATTACTCCGTTTAGTTTTTACAAATTCAAAGGTGATTTTCCACTATTTGTGAAGAAACATTCAATCTGCTTTGACTTGAAATTATTTGAAGCGCTTTCTGAGCATCACAGGTAGGCTAATTGCAAATGTTAACTTTTATAATTGATAGCCTATGCATGCAGTTGAAGAACATGTCCCCCACCCCACCTATGTCCACTATTATCACGATGCATACAATGTAGCCTATCATTATTGAATTGATGGAAGAAAACATATCCGTATTCAGTTGCGTTTACTCTGTGGTGTGTAGTGTACGCTCTCTAGCTCCACACAGGCGCACATGATGAAGAGGAAGCAGGGTTTCCTCAACGTTGGTAGCACACAAATCCGGACCAGCAAAAACAGCTTTGAACCGGTTTGGTCTCCGGCAACAAAGCTATAGGCTATAAAACGAATACTGTGCTCGTAGCTAATGCTGCTGGGGGACCCAGGTCTGCCTCACCGGACCTCAGATATAGCCTAGCGGGCGCTCGGCATCCGCCTGTGTTGTCGTATTTATTTTTTTCGATTTCGATTGTATACCGTTATTATCGGGATACCAACCATCCTTCATGGCAACTCCCTGTAGGCAAACGCGCACGTATCCTGCAGTTGCATGTTGTTTCGCTTGTGGCTGTTATTTTTTATGTTGAGGTAAGTCGCATGTATTTCCTTGTGTTAATAAAATAACAATCGGCTACTATATATAGCACAACATTATAACATAATAGGGCTATGGCTAAATACAGCGTAATATATTTTGTAGGCTATGTAATGGGTGATTAAGTGCCAACGAATATCTCGTAAATGCAAGCAAAAAACATTGTTTAATAAAGAAAATAGGTAGCTATGTGTAGTTGGCACGGTGTTCCTCCATATAATGATGTTTGTTGGAAATTGATAGATCCGCAACTTTTGTCGCGCTCCTTGTTTTTATAAACTAGGAGAGAGAGGATGCCGCAGTACTGCACCGACAGCTCAATTTGCTCTCTGGCACAAATTATTCATGAAAGATAAAAAATGTTTCCTTCAGCACAGGAAACAGGGTGCGCCTCTAAAAGGTCAGTGTTTCGTGCCAGAATTTAGGAGAAATAGACAAAAGGCAGGTTAAAGTAGGCAGTCCAGACACCAAACTCTCCTCCTCCAAGGTGTGGTCTGCGAGGGCACAAAACTGGCAGCGCAGGATGGGAAGGTTGCACTCTGTTTAGGAAGTACAGTAAAACAGGTGACCTGCCTGGTAGACCAACCAGGCAAGAGCAGCATCAACATCAAGACATGAGTGTGCATTTGGAATTTATCTACTACTTTAGAACTCAACTTATGACATGTATCTCTTCCTTGATCATGATTCCTGTTTCCAAACTGGCATGTGATTTATTTAGTCTGTATTCTCATGCATTTGGTCAATTGCTTGTCTATTGCGCTTGTTTTTAAAACTTTTTGCAATTTTTCTGTTTTCCCCAGGAACCCTTCCTGTTGAAGTTGTAAGATCCAAGCAGACAGCATGAGTCCTCATACCTCAAAGAAAGCGCTGGATGGAGGTTGGGGATGGGTGATCATTGTGGCCTGCTTCATGGCCCAGTTCCTGGCCTACGGCTCCCCCCAGTCGGTGGGCATCCTGTACCCAGAGTGGCTCCACGCCTTCCAGGAGGGGAAAGGCATGACAGCATGGGTCGGCTCCTTGGTCTCTGGAGTGGGACTCATAGCCAGTGAGTATTCTCCAAACACCTTTGTTTATAGATTTAGATACTGTATAGGTATAGGCTAATGCTCTCATCCAAAGACAGAGCTCACTGTGCTTACCTGCAGAATTCTGTATATTATAAAATGTAGATTTTTTAACATACATTTATTCAACTCAGTATCTGAACATCTGTTCAAGAATTCCATATTGATTTACTTGGCATGGCTATGAATTGATATGCTTAACAGCATGTCAGTGGTTACACCTGTGGTTAGTGGTTATCTATGCACTTTACAGTTGCAGCTACATTGTCTCCTTTAGAGTCTCACCTGGTATGCACCTGTTGCTGTTGTATAACTAATGATGTCACTGATACAGAACCAGACAAAATAATGGTCCAATGTCTCCATAAACACATACAGTTATGTGGCATTATGGGTAAAGTAACAGACCCATTTTTATCTAACCAAGTTATCTTGTTTGGAGGGTAGAGTGGCACACAAGATGGGAAAATAAGTATTTTACCTGGTACATATCAACAGTTGTGAAAGTGCAGTGCTGACTTGTCCTAGGTAGATGAAGAAAACTGTGCAATATTGGTGGCACTTTGGTGCTCTTAACACTCAGTTGAGGTTATTGGTTGATAAGTAATTTACATTTATATCATTTAGCAGACGCTCTTATCCAGAGCGACTTATAGGCGCAATTAGGGACTAAGGGCACAGTCAGATTTTTCACCTCACCGACTCAGGGATTCGAACCAGCGACCTATCGTTTACTGGCCCAATGCTCTTGAACGCTAGGTTACCTGCCGCCCCACAGTCAGCCCTGTCATACCTGCAGGAGGAGCCCTTACGTAGCTGTGACCATACAGAGGGTGTGTGTGGGAAAGAGAAAATGATAATAGGAAGGATAATAAAGCTTTGAACAGTTTCATTCGTTTGGAATGACCAGGGGACACAGGAGGACTCAGTTCACTGCATGTCTGCAAGCTGTATTCATAGATCAGAGATCACAGTCTTGGTTTACATTTACCACCAGGCTAAGCCTCCCTTCACTTTGTCGCCTTTCCAGAGGTCAGTGAAATGTCATGAATAGACAGATTGCTCCCAGTACACGTGTGGGACTTGGCAGCTGGGCTTACGCAGCCTTACACCGTGGGCTGTTTTAACTGGTGGTGAAACGGAAAGGTGGAGACGGGGTTCAACAAGACGTGATTGGCTATTCTTTACACACACCCTTGAGTTGTCAGTTGTCTGATCGGTAATTCGATATTTCTCCACACAACAAGTGACATGCATAACAAGGACGGTCACATTTAAGACTCAGGTTTATCACCATCTGTCTCTATCCAGAGACTGACTGATTCACTGTACTACAACAAGTAGTCAATTCATTGTGCATCAGACACACGAGGACCTATACAAACAGTGGTGTATAGCTTTGGAAACTAAATGGATTGGGCTGCATTTGACTTGACACAATGCTAGGAAATCATAGCAGTCTTTAATGAGTTGGCAGCAGATTACGGGTTAGTGAGGTGATACCGACTCAGGCCCGACGCCAGGATAAAGTGACTAAGGGGGCAGTTGAAATCGGTGAGAGGGCAAAACATTTTTATATTGAATTCTGCCTGTATCGAGCTATACCACAAACAAAGTTTGAATCCCGAGACTCAGACCATTGATTGAGTGCTTTTGAAGTGACATGCTACAGATTTCGTGTCAACCTATCTCTGCCAAGTACCCCTGACTGCAGTGTGCAGTTCTGGGCTGGGCAGAGTTAAACACTTGACTCCGCCCACGTTTTACCCCACCCACCTGTTTTTTTGTTGTCCATCTGAGGTTTGACAGTCACACACTGAATACAAACACGTCTGTGCAAGGCACACGTTGAATACAAATGCATTTCATTTTTGAAGACCGTAAGACATATTATTCAAAGTGGTACCAGAACATGTTGTAACATTTTTTGCTTCATGCTATGAGACGAGCCACTGATATTGTTGCAGTGAACAGACTTATGTCATGTACTGTTAAAATTGTTGATAAATGTTATTATACACACACAGTTACTACCTATCCTGATTTATAATGCTATTTACTTTCTTCATTAGAATGGAGACAGACTATACCATATAGACATACTGACAAGCTGAATGTGCTTTGTACATTAAGTTATACCAGCTCCAGTAAAGAGATCAGAGACTCGGGTGACTTCTACGTCATCTTTACGAAACAACACAATTAACAATTGAAACAATTAACACAGCAGACAAAAACAAGGTTTGACCACTCCTCAAAAAATGGCTTCACTCCTGCTCAAGAGGCAAAGACAGTCATTTTCTTTTTGTCAACTGCCTCCACATAGAACATCTCATAATCTCTCTGTAACTGGAACATGAATGGTTCCTTAAGGAGAATATTTTCCTCTTCATCCAAGCCATCATACAACTGTAGTTCTTTAAGCGGTCTTCCCCGTCCATCCCAATTACACTAGGGAAGGAAACAGTGCCTTTAAATGTTTAGCGTTCGCACCACCTTGCTGCCTCTAGGGTGTCCCTTAGAAGAACATCTGCTTCCTTGAAGAATAAATATTAATAGTGCCTCATTGGGTGATCAAGACAAATTACACCCCACTTTCATGCAAACAAAAGCCACTATTACTAAAGGGGTTTTCTGTGATATCTATAACTACTCAACAAGTCATCACAACTATTATATCTTGCCATGCATCAAGCCTTCAGCATCACACACAGTAGTCTACATACCCAGTTCACAGCTCCCAGTGCATTTTGTTTTCAGTATCGTCTAGAAAGATAACAGATTGTGGTCATTAAGTAATGTAAGGGAACCTCTAGGGATGTGTGTACAAGAATGCACCTTACTTTAGCTAATAGCCTATACAGTACCTGGTCCTGCAGAGTTGGATGCTGATGTAACATGCTGTGATTTCTTGGGGGTGGGGCTCGCCTCCAACATCATCCTGAAATATTGTAGGGGGGGTTTAAGTCTTTAAACATTGGTTTAAGACTATACCACTCATCATATGATACCTACCTGTAGTGCGCTTTGTTTTCGCCGCCTTTTTTGATCTTTCAACCTCTCCTCAGACCTTAGTGAGTGAATGACACATTCAATATGAAAATATATTCAGGTCAGCCTGGCTATAGTGAAACAAGTGATTTTAAGGATGCAAAACGTTTTTATAATGTTCAAGACTTACGGCATTGGAAAGTTCTGCAGGAGAACTAGGCACCACCAGCGCCGAATTTGCTGCATGTTTTCCTTTGAGAAATAAAATCGGATGGGCATCCCAAAAAATCTGATATCTACTAGTGTACTGTAAGTTAAGAGTAGGTTGTTCAGTTTGATAGTTATGATAACAATAAGTTCATAATAACCCCCCCCCCCCGAATATATTTCAGGATGTAGAAGACCCCCCCCCCCAAGAAGTCAGAGCATGTCACATCAGCGTCCAGCTCTGCAGGAGTTTGATGTATGAATTGTGTATGTAGTGTACAAAATAGGTACCAAAAAGTATCAAGAATAATAAACAAGAAAACGTATGCGCAATAACAAGTGTGCTTTGCATGCTGCAAGCACAGAAATAATAACGTTTCATATGTTTATAACAGAAAATAGGACTAATATACTGAATAGCCAGAATCTTACCATCAAAACAAACACCCCACAGTTGTTTGAGAAACCTTGCTTTGGTAGGCCCTGTGGTGTGAACAAGGTACAATTTTCAATAAAGGAATGACAATCAATTGGTACCGTTCAGTGTAATAATTTTAAAGAAATATCTAACATGATCATCATCCACACCAAAAGTCCTCCAAGGTCCAGGGGACAAGATCTTGAGGGGCCTCTGGGGACTGTTTAAGGGCCTCTAGGTGCTCTTGAGGGGCCACTGGACGCTGATGGTATGTCAGGTGCTTCAGAAACTGTGCTCTGTTGATTATTGTTGCCATACAGTAGCAACAATGAAAGTGTGTCACATTTCTACAACTGAAGCCACACTTTATGAGTGTAAACTCTGAAAGAGAGGAATAACAGTAAAGTAACAAGTTATACAATTAAATTCACTGATGTAACTGGGGAATAAAATTGGGCAAATCAAAAAACGTTAACTTCAAATATATACAATAAATTAAGAAATAAATAGTACCTCTGTGTCTCACTGAAGCATGACCTTTGTGGTTGTTGACCATATTGTTCAGCCTTATATGTGCATTAGGGGCAGTGATGAAGTTGACTGCTGCTGCATTTTTTTATTTTGGGACTCTCACCCTCCAATAACACACTAACGTGTCTCTATACATCAAAGAAAATAAGCATAGACATAAAATGAATGATAATTAGAAAGGCATAAAATAAGCAATAGGCATTTAATTATTGTATATACTATGTGTAGGCTCTGTAGACTCGCTATGTGTAACTTAGGTTATGGGTGTCGGCATCAACGATACACATTTAGCGCCAGCCAGCCAAACACAACAAGGCATACATTGAACACAGAAAACCAACGATCAAATCGATTACATAACTGTACGTGTAAACCTAGGCTTACTGCTTAAGTAGGCAAATTTGTCCAAATTCCCTCATTGTAAGCAATTAGCTAGCTCACGTGCAAAAGGGTAATATTGCTAATTAGCTAGCTCACGTGCTAATTAACGCTATGCTATCATCGGTGCGGTGGTTGGTTATATAAAAATATACAACTGCACTAGTATAACGTGAATATTGCAAAGTAAATGATGCATAATGACAGTCTCACTTACTTCCATGGTTTACTTTTATCCATGTAGGTTAGGTTCGATTAAGACTCGCTTTCGTTGATGCCTTCGACTTGAACCTCAACTTCGGTGACCTTGAAGGAGATGGGAAGGGTTCGGGTTTAACGCGTCTGACTCCGCCCACATTGAGCCCGGCCCGGAACTGCACACTGCAGTCAGGGACTTCTCATCATCGCTGCATTGTATCAGCACAATGGACAGCGTCCTACAAACTAAAGCAAGGCTATTTCGTCATGTAAATGAGCTACAAGATAGGGTAATTCACCTATTCCAAACAGCCTATGTGAATGCTGCCGTGTACACAGCGGTCTAACCAAAATAGTGCAAACTAAATGCTGAAAGTAGTAGCCTAGTTATTCATGCATGCAAACAAAACTACTGATTAGTTAGGCTTAGAATACTGACACAACTGCGAACGAAAGCATAACATAACAGCGGTACTAGCACGTAGGTCTAGTAAACAAAATATTAGATCGATAAAGGCATGACACCATTTATGTTTAGGCTAGTTACATTAACAGTAAACAAACGCAGTAAGCAAAAGGTGAATTGAGATCCAAATAACCAAAACAGCCTACAGTGAGATGCAGTCATGCACAGCTATCTTGCCAAACAAATAAGCCTATAGGCCCCGCTTCAAACATGGAAAACCATGGTGCTCATGAGTTAAGCAACACGTTGTGATATGGCACAATACACTTCTGTGGATCAAATTCCAATACATAGTTATATTTACAACCACGAAAACCAAAGGGCGGCCAAGAAAACCATAATAGGATGTATATATTTATATGATGAAACATACCGACATGTAGCAATACCCAGGGTCGTCATTTGGGTTATTGCAGTGGAATTATATTAAATTCTGCTTATATCACGCTATACCACAATAAACCTAAAAGTTCAAATGCCGAGACCATTGAGGGCTTTTGACCAAGAAGTGACAGGTTGGCGCGAAATCTCCGCTGCGCTCTATCAGCACCATGGACTGCGCTCTATCAGCACCATGGACTGCGCTCTATCAGCACCATGGACTGCGCTCTATCAGCACCATGGACTGCGCTCTATCAGCACCATGGACTGCGCTCTATCAGCACCATGGACTGCGCTCTATCAGCACCATGGACTGCGCTCTATCAGCACCATGGACTGCGCCCTACACTCAAAAGCAAGGTTGTTAACCTAGGCTGGCTAAGGAAGTCATTTTGCCATTCTATACCCTAGGTTTTTGCTGAAATGACGCGACCGGCTATACCACCAATATTTTGATGAAAAGCAATCAGCTAGATTGTTTCTTACCTTTTCAGAAGAGTAGCAGCCTCCTTGATGCTCTGTGGAACTTCCTGAATAATCGATCATTCCATTCTCCCCGAAATCTTCTTGTAAGATCGATCCCCTTCAAATGCCAAGTGGATTATTTGAGCTTTCCTCTGGTATAGCATGCTTCTTCAAAGTGGAAAATTAGTTATCGTATAGTTATCGTACAAAAGTCAATTCATGTGTCAGTGCAGTAAACACGGTCGGAATAGAGAGACGCAGAGAGTCGTTGCAGTATATCAAGCAGGGTCCATTTTTCCTCTTTGGAGACGGAGCGGGCGATTTCAGTCGGCAAAAACTGGCGAGCGACACTAAAGTCAGCTTCCACCAAATCTCTTTTACTTAAATCCAGCAGTGGTTTCACCTTTTTCACATCTAGAAAGTCATGGCTCTCTGGGTCAAGGGGACACAGGGCCGCCACCAGTTGGATGTTGCGTTCGTTGAATCGTTCGTACATTTCACCACTGACAGCATCCAAGAACAGTCTTTTACACCCAGTCTCCTATCCTCAGTCCTGCTGGCCTTCCATACTGTCCACCACTATTGCTGGAGATTTGTACTTACATAATGTTGTCGTAATTGCTTGGAGCTGCCCTGTAGCCTCCATGTCTTACTTCTGTGTTGTACGAACGCGTCCGTTCCATGTCATAGAGGAATTTCACAATGCTGTCAACTTTTAACAACCACTGACACAGTAGCCAAGGTGTCCCCTTCTCATTTAGCTTTGTTTGTTTGGGTTTATCCATCGTGGCAGTGGCAGAATAGCTGGTTCGAGCTAGCTAAATAGGCCAAGGATAATAACACTAACGTTACATTTACGGCTAACTAAACTCTGTAGTGGTGAGGCAGAGTTGGGTAACGCATCTTCAATGGTGAACTTGATCCCGCCCTTATAAAACAAAATAAAATATTACTGGCGGGGGCGTATCACGTTATTCACTTAGCCGTTTCCCCCCGCTTTTTATGGAAAACCAAAGGAGTCATACCTAACCACCCCACTGGCTTTCCATAGCCCCCCAATATACACACCGCGGCGCACTCTGTCCATTGTGCTGACACAGCTCAGCGGATATACAGATTTTCAGCAACCTGTCACTCAATCATTTGAACTTTATTGCTATTTTTATATAAGGCCATAAAACTAAAACTGGGGGGGCACACGTTTAAACTTTTCCCCGCTGTGAATCTGGGCCCGTACCGTCTCCCAAAACTTTACTCAAGCCCTTATGTCCACTGAAGGATCAAATTTGTCCTTACCAGACCTATATTTCCCTTGTGCCATCAATCAGGATATACAGTGCCTTCAGAAACAATTCACACCTCTTGACTTTTTATACATTTTGTTGTGTTACAGCCTGAATTTAAAATGAATTACATGTAATGTTTTTCTCACTGGCCTACTCACAATACCCCATAATGCCAAAGTGGAATTATGTTTTTTGACATTTCTACAAATTTATTAAAATGAAAATCTGAAATGTCAACCCCTTTGTTATAGCAAGCTTAAATAAGTTATGGAATACAAATGTGCTTAACAACTCGCATAATAAGTTGCATGGATTCACTCTGTATGCAAAATAGTGTTTAACATGATATTTGAATGACTAGCTCATCTCTGTACCACACACTGACAATTATCTGTAAGGTCTCTCAGTTGAGCAGTGAATTTCAAACATCAATTAAACCACAAAAAACAGGGAGATTTTCAAATGCATTACAAAGAAGGGAACCTATTGGTAGATTGGTAACAATTTAAAAAAGCAGACATTGAATATCCCTTTGAGCATGCTGAAGTTATTAATTACATTTTGGATTTTTATTTTATTTATTTTATTTAACCTTTAACTAGGCAAGTCATTTAAAAAAAATAGGACAAAACACACATCACGACAAGAGACACCACAACACTACAGTACATAAAGAGAGACCTAAGACAACAATATAGTATAGCAATAACACATGACAACACAACATGGTAGCAACACAACATGGAAGCAGCACAACATGGTAGCAGCACGAAACATGGTACAAACATTATTGGGCACAGACAACAGCACAAAGGCAACAAGATAGAGACAACAATACATCACTCGAAGCAGCCACAAATGTCAGTAAGAGTGTCCATGATTGAGTCTTTGACAGTGAAAAGAAGGAAGCTGTACAGAATAAAAATATTCCAAAACATACATCCTGTTTGCAATAAGGCACTAAAGTAAAACTGCAAATGGCCTCCGGAGTGGCGCAGTGGTCTAAGGCAGATCCGGGTTCGATCTCGTGCTGTGTCGCAGCCGGCCGCGACCAGGAGACCCATGAGGCGGCGCACAATTGGCCCAGCGCCGTCTGTGTTAGGGGAGGGTTTAGCCGGCCAGGATGTCCTTGTCCCATTGCGTTCTAGCGACTCCTGTGGCGGGCCGGGCGCATGCATGCTGACACTGTCCCCAGTTGGACGGTGTTTCCTCCGACACATTGGTGCGACTGGCTTCTAAGTTAAGCGAGCAGTGTGTCAAGAAACACTTCGGCTTGGCAGGGTCGTGTTTCGGAGGATGTTTGGCTCCCGAATCCGTACGGGAGTTGCAGCAATGGGACAAGACTGTAACTACCAACTGGATATCACGAAATTGAGAGATAGAACAAATAAATAAAAAAGCGGCAAAATTTTTAACTTTATGTTCTGAATACGGAGTTATGTTTGGGGCAAATCCAACACAACACATCACTGAGTACCACTCTTCATATGTTCAAGCATGGTGGGGGCAGCATCATGCTATGGGTATGCTTGTCATCGGCAAGGACTCTGGAGTTTTTTTTTTATGATAAAAATAAATGGAATAGAACTAAGCACAGGCAAAATCCTAGATGAAAACCTGGTTCAGTCTGCTTTCCACCAGACACTGGGAGACAAATTTACCTTTCAGCAGGACAATAACCTAAAACACAAGGCCAAATATACACTGGAGTTGCTTACCAAGATGATATTGAATGTTTCTGAGTGGCCTAGTTACAGTTTTGACTTAAATCGGCTTGAAAATCTATGGCAATACTTTTTTTTAAATCTACCAATGATCAACAACGAACTTGACAGAGCTTGAACAATTAAAAAAGAATAATGCAAGTATTGTAAAATCCAGGTGTGCAAAGCTATTAGACTTACCCAGAAAGTCACAGCTGTAATCGCTGCCAAACGTGATTCTAACATGTATTGACTCTTATCTAATCGAGATATTAGTTATTTTTTATGATTATTTTTTTTTTTTACATTTCTTCCACTTTGACATTTGAGTATTTTGTGTAGATCGTTGACAAAGAAATTACAAATATATTTTATTCCTACTTTGTAAAACAACAAAATGTGGAAAAAGTAAGGGGGCGCGAATACTTTCTGAAGGCACTGTAAGATATATTTCTGTAACTCGGTGTGCTTTTAAATTCGATATGGTGTGAGGATGACGACGAACGAGCATCCCAGGCTGTCCTTTTCCCTGACCCTTTACCTCTGCTCAGGTGTCTAATAACTAGCTAGTGCCGCTTTCAGGCTTAAGGGGACCTCGTTGTAAACATGAGGAGAACGAATAGGGTCACAAGACTAGCCAACAAATGCCTATGATAGAGACTTTGGAACAGAGACGAACACTGTCCTATATAGGGAGCGATAAGGTCAAAATAATATCAGGGCAGAAAAGGGGACCATGTCACATGGTTAAAGTTGATACATCACGTTTTCCTGCCATGAAATAGCCCAACATGTACGGTACACCTTGACCGGTATCACTTTCCTTTTTGCTGCTTTTGTATTGTTTAGGAAAGGCATATTTTCTAACACCACGTGTATCCTGAATGCACCATATTAATTCCATCATGCGTCTTTTTTGTGTGTCGTCATCTCATTTTTGCTACTCCCTAACTCACTGAGTCTATTCAACAATGTACCCTCAACTCTCCCACACACACACACTGAATTCGCACTTCCTCTCTACCCTATTTTCTCCCCCAGGTCCTGTCTGCAGTGCCTGTGTGGATAACTTTGGGGCGCGCCCTGTGAGCATCTTCAGTGGGGTCATGGTGGCAGGGGGCCTGATGCTCAGCGCCTTCGCCCCAAACGTCCAGTTCCTCATCTTTTCTTACGGGATTGTCGTCGGTAAGTGAGAAGCTCGTGATGGTCTTGTTCTGCTGAAGCAAGTCTGTGGTTTGTGTGATCCACTATTAGATATAGGATTAGCCTTGCAAGTGTGATAAAAATTATAGGAAGTTGCTTGTTTACTCTGTGGTTTTGTTGGAAGTGAATTGTGTTTTCAAATCATCATTACATAAAACTATTACACAGTTAAGCAATAGCACAAGTCAATGATAGATAAGACACATAAGAATTGAATAGGTTCATGTCTATTCAAAATAGGTTAATGTCTTTTCAAAATAGGTTAATGTCTATGCTCCACCACACATGCACTGTGAGGGTATGTGTAGGATGAGGATATATGTAGGATGTATTCAGAGATATAAAAATATGGTAGAGTCGGATTGCCATGTGACTGATGCCTCCCCCCAACAGTTTGAATGCACCCATCGCAGCTCATTATCTAACACCCAGTGACAGCTGTGCCATGCTAAGGGGTAAAGAGCCCAATAGACGGCCACTGCCTGTGGCGTTGGCCTGAGAGAGAGGCCATGCATATTTGAAGAAAGGTGTCTATTTTTAGACCATCCCGTAAACGCCACACATGTGTGGCTCAGTATTCTCTCATCACTTTTCCGCCCAGTCATCCTTTGCGGATCAAATTACCATTGGGGTGATTTTACACTAAACAAAAGTTATTTGTATGGTTAATATGTAACATTCATCACAGAACAACAGATTTTAAACATGGTGAATTTACTGTATGTTATTACATGACTAAGATGGTCTTACACAAGTCCCACAGTTTCACATTAATGTACACAGTTTACTGTGTAAGGCTTTGCTCAGAACATTAAATGTCTTCTTCAACATGGTAAAAAATAAGGTACTGTAGCTACACGCTCCTCTAAAATGTGCTAATGAAAATACCTCTGTTGTTTTTGTTGTCCACAGGTCTTGGCTGCGGTCTTGTCTATGCTGCCACATTGACCATCACCTGTCAGTACTTTGACAAGAGACGTGGCCTCGCCCTCGGCATAGTCACCACAGGTACTTCAGCCCCCCTCTTCGCTCACTGGGTTCACACCAAGTCTCCATGCTCAGTTCTTTCATGTTTCAGAAGCCGGGAGTCTTGGAATGCCAAGGTAAACATTCTAGTCTAGAAACACTGTAGCCTTGTGATTAGGGAAGTGGACTGGTGACAAGAAGAACACTGGTAATACATCACAGTTCTGGGGCATTCTGTGTTTGTCCCCTTGAGGGAGGGTAGCTTTAGGCAATGATGTCCCATTTAAGCAAGGCTTTTATTTAATTAATATTAATGAATGTCTAAGGGCTTATTCTTGGCATGCCAACACTAAATCATTCCCTTCTCTCATTTAGGCACAAGTGTGGGAGGGTTCCTCTATGCCACAGCTCAGAATGAGCTGATTGTTCTCTTTGGCCTGGAAGGCTGTCTGTTGATAATCGGGGCCTTGGCCCTCAACCTCATGGCCTGTGCCGGCTTCATGAGGCCCCTGAACATGCCTGGCTACTACCTCAAACAGAAGGCTGCTCTGGAGCGCACAAAGGAGCCGCTCTTCAAGAAACCGCCTGCTGACGACCTCAAGACCACACCGGGAACTGCCGAGAAAAACCTGGCGGTCAAGGATCACCTGATCACCATCGACGCCAAAGACATCACCACGCCTGACAACAAAGGGGGATTCATGGCAGGTTTAGCCATTGTGAAAATTATCAAGAAGAAGCGTCAGGCTTACTCAAAGTACATGCACTCCACGGCTGACTTCCTGCATGACAGAAACTTCATGGCCCTCTGCATAGCTATATTCCTGTTCAGCCTAGGAGCCTTCCCTCCGGTCCTCTTCATGGAGGACGTGGCCCAGAGTGAGGGCCTCATCGACGAGGTCAGAATCATCCCCCTGGTCTCTATTGTAGCCATCACTACCGGTGTGGGCAAGCTGACCCTGGGCATGCTAGCAGACATGAGGTGGATCAACAGTGTGTTCCTGTACGCCTTCACCCTGCTGGGGACTGGGACGGCCCTTCTCCTCATCCCCATTTCCAAGAGCTACGTAGGCCTGCAGGTCCTCTCAGCCGTGGTGGGCTTCTTCTCTGGGAACTGGTCCCTAACGTCATACATCACTACCAAGATCGTGGGCCTGGACAAACTGACCCAAGCCCATGGGATCCTCATGTTCTTCGGTGGATTCGGGATCATGCTTGGGCCCCCTGTTGTTGGTAAGAAAGATCCCACTTCTGACACCATTGGTCAACATTGCTGAGTGTGTGTGTGGTCCACATTTACAGTTGTTAGGGTAGAGCTTGTACAGGTTCATATTCATGCTTTTACAGAGAATCACTCTTCCATATGTCAAAACATTTTTACAATTGATGTAATCTTAATGTGTGAGTGAGAATGTGGAACTCAGGATGTTGGCCGTTAGCTAGTCTTTTGCTGACTCATATATTGTCGAGAGATTTTGCTGAAATTGTTGTTTTTTTTCTCTCCTCTTCTTCCTGTTCCAGGGTGGTTCTTTGACTGGACCCAGTCCTATGACCTGGCCTTCTACTTCAGTGGAGGCTCTGTGCTCCTGGGTGGAGTCACGCTCTTTCTATGTGCTCTGCCCTGCTGGGACAAAAAGAAGGCTGACATCGACAGGCCCGACATTCAGTACACCAGCAACTGTGACAAAGTTGCCTCTGTAGCCTGAACACTAACTTTCACATTGACCTTGCTCTCCAGTGCTCCCAGCGATTTTCGCTGATAAGCTCTATACCCTTCAAGAGGTTTCTTTATCCCTGGTGCCAGATTTCACAGATGTGTACCTGAGAAGAGCTTTGAAGTAGGCCTTTTCTATACATCTTTATTGCGTTTTTAAGACTTCTTACATTAAACTACAGAATTTTGAAGGATGCCTATGTTGAACATTTTAATGACGGCCTCATTTTAAGAGGCCTATTCAACAAAATTGTTTCTAAACAAATTAATACAATAGATTGTTTATTTAGAATAAATGCTGTTTTTTTACATTTATGGATCTTTACTTGGGTCAAATGGAAAAGCCATTTTCTTCTGGTGACCCTGTGGAGAAATACAAACCAACAATGGCCTGTGAAGATGTTGGTTGAAAACACAAAAGGCTGTTCAAATATCTCAGCATATTGAAATGTATAACCATGCACAATTTAAATTCGAAAGAATTTCCCAGTTATTTACTGGAAAAAATACAGGGATTGGAAAAAAACGAGGGAATGCACTTTAATGTACTCTTTTCAATTCTAGCCGCACAAACTTTTTTTCCCTTTCTTACCAAAGCACCAGGATGGTGGATGCCGGTCAACACGTTATGCCTGATGAATACAAGTCTTGCTTTTTAAGTTCATTGGCATTGTACTGTATTTTACTGTCCAAACTTGTTTTGTTTGAGTTAAGGAGGTACTTAACACCTCACTTTGTCTTGACCGGACTAAGAACTTGCTGAATAATATGCTGTGCAAATACCAGAGACTGTACAGGAATATGGTCCAGTTCCTTAAACTAGTTTGTTGGTTCTTTGTGGCATGACCCCTTTCCTGCATTTGTTCACCAGGCGGGTCCTATTCATAATGTTTTAATGTGTTTTTGGCGTCTGTGCATGTTTTTCTATGTTTTTTTTTTAGTACTATATTTTGTACGTTTCTTCAACTCTGTCAATGTTTATAAGCAACTTTGTATACAGTATGCACTGAACGAGTCCCAGATATGCATTGTGTGTAAAGATGTCATTCATTATTGCCATGATGATTTTATGTTTTTAAGAAATATAATAATTGTGATACCTGCTTTGTTAGTCACTTGAAGATCCCATTTAAAAAAAGAAAAGTTAAATAAACCACAACCTATTTCAGTTTATATTCTTCCTCAAATCTAAGACTACTAGGATATTGTTTTATTCTTAGTCAAGCTTCTTTCTTTTACAAGGTTGAAATGAAATACAAAATATCTGTGATCCAAAAAGGTTAGAAACAGTAGAACTGTCACTTTATATGATGTTGAACCACTCTGTCTTATTCTTTTTTTAATGTCAGTTTTACAGTATTTATGTTTGCAATATTTCGCTCTTTCTATTTCGTTATTTTCAACAAAAAAGTTCCAATAAATGAAAATGAAATTCAATATTGTGATTCTAGATGTTTTTTAATGCTTGTCTGACTAACATAAAATATGATTCATTGAAGACCTTTCTTCTTGATTTCAGCACATATGGCGAACATTTTGGTGCTATTTAGAGAGTGAGCACATATGTAAACTCTAGACACTCCTTGGAAAGTTTGACCTAATTCAGTCCTTTGGCAGTGCAACATTCTCCTAGGGATGGACCGACATGTACAGAATGGTTGCCTGGAGGGAAATGGGGGAGGGTCATGCTTTTACATTTTAGACAAGGGTTATTAGGCTATATATTGAGGTGTGCCCAATGCCGTCCCTCATCTCTGATTCTCCACTGGGCACGCAATATCATATGTGCCTATAGGATATTTAATGTGATCTCATTCAAATGATCTATATATAGGCTTTAAAGTGCGTGCTCGGAGAAGCACAGAGCAAAGTAATATTTCTTGCTGGGATGGTGTAAATACAACTAGGTTGCATTACACAGAGCAGTGGCTATTCCAACCCTGAGCCCCGGCCTGCTCTGCTCTTGCTGATCAAAGAACATTTTTGTGTGCTGCCTAACCAATGGCTGTGCTGTGTAAGCCTATGGCGGCAGTTCAGGAGGAGAGTCAACAGCTTCTTCCCCCAAAATTTTTTTAGGCCTAGTAAAAAATACTGCACTATCTTGCTCATGGACTAGCCTATAGCCTATGTTCTATAGAGCCACACAGTGGTGGTGTCATAATACCCATAAAACCTAGCGGTCAAACAGGGAAATGGTTCCAATCGTTTTTCCACCATTCATTTTTCCCATAGGGGATTTTAGAAACACTCAACATAAGGGCTGTGTTTTGTGTAGATTTACCCTGGCGTGACGTTTTGATAACCACGTAAATCTCTCTGGGACCAGGTGACCTTTATCATATCTTCACTTGTATGGTAGAGAAACAATTGGGACCATTTCCTTGTTTGACCGCTAGATTTTATGGGTATCATAACTCATACTGTGGTACTCTATTCAGTTTGAGAAGGAGAGGCTAAGATGAAAAGGAGGACCTGAGGTCAACTGTGATAGCATGTTACTTCTGTAATTGATTTTATTCAAAACAATATGTTTGATTTTATTCAAAACAATATGTTTCTTGCCCATTATGTATTTATCATAGTTATTGAATTGACAATAATCCAGATTCTAGGTACTTACATTGTGGTGCTGAAACTTGAAGCAGCAGCCGCAGCACAATCGATCGGAAATGACAGCTCATGGTGCTGAAAGTAGACATAATTCATTTCAAGCTTCTTAATATTAATTAGACTACAAACAACAAGGGTGCTTTTTGTTGGAGCCCATTTCTTCCTATTTAATAAATAAGACTGTAGGTCTATATACCTGTTTGACCGAGGCTGATATATCCATAGATTTGTCAGTCTATTCCTCCACCCACCATGCACTCTTTAAATAGCCTACCTCTGTGTCAGTGAGGGGCTGTTGAGTTAAAACAAGGACTGAAATTGAGGGTGTATGAGAAGGCATGCTATAGACCTAACTTTTATTAAAGAAAATGGCAAACCCCTTGTCAGTTTTAGATTTTGAAGAAAATAAAACGATCCGATTATATAAAGTGATCTATAACAGCGCTTTGGTCCACGATGCTTTATGCTAGTGTAACCGGTGTGTAACCACACAAACAGTACAACGTTTCAGTTTAGGAGAAAACTGACTGCAGTCTGACTTGGGCAGAAAATGTAATGCATCATCCGAAGAATCCCCATAGTTACAGTATGCCTACTTGTCACATGACAAACAAGTAAACATAGAAGTCTAATTAGCTAGCCAATGTCCACAGTGAAAGGTCTGATTTCGTCTGATGTCAGTGTAAAGCTATATTTCTTAAATGTATGTGCATATCGACGCGCGCAGGCCATGGAAAACATATGTAAAGTTAATTGAAGAGCCTTTCCAAGAAGAATAACTATGCGTAGAAATGGAGTGTTGCTGTTTGCTGACTTGATGGGAGTAAGCGCCTCAATATCTCTTCGTGTACAGTTTAGTAATTTACAGTGCAATTCTACAGTGCAATTCAGTATTGAATATAGCTTGTTAGTGAATGAACGACAGGCAAGCAAAAACGACATTTTCAGTGCATGCATCACCCGAACAGCATCAGCTGTTGCACATTGCAGGAAATACAGTAAAGTTTGTGAAATTTTCAAATTGGTCCCATTCAGCAGACAGCAGTAACCCAGAGAGATTACGTTTCTTTGGGCTAGGGGCAGTATTTTGACGTCTGGATGACAAGCGTGCTCAAAGTAAACTGCCTGTTACTCAGGCCAAGAAGCTAGGATATGCATATAATTTGTAGATTTGGATATAAAACACTCCGAAGTTTATAAAACTGTTAAAATAATGTATGTGAGTATAACAGAACTGACATGGCAGGCGAAAACCCGAGGAAAATCCATCCAGGAAGTGCGATTTTTTTGATGTGAGTGGTTTTCCATTGAAAGCCTATTGACTATCTAATGGATTAGGGCCCAGATTGCAGTTCCTATGGCTTCCACTAGATGTCAATAGTCTTTAGACATGGTTTCAGACTTGTTTTCTGAAAAATGAAGAAGAATGAGACCTTTTGGTCAGGGGACTATAGAATCATGCAGTACTGGTTTGCGCACTCTTCATTGTTTTTCCTTTCTATTGAATACGCTATTTTCCAGTTGAAATATTATCGTTTACTTAGATAATTGACAACCTGAGGATTAATTATAAACATCCTTTGACAAAACAACCATTTATTGTGTAGCTGGGACCCTTGTGATTGCAACCAGATGAAGATCTTCAAAGGTAAGTGATTCATTTTATCGCTATTTCTGACTTTCGTGACTCCTCTACTTGGTTGGAAAATGTTTGTATGCTTTTGTAAGCGGGGCGCTGTCCTCAGATAATGGCATGGTATGCTTTCGCCGTAAAGCCTTTTTGAAATATGACAAAGCGGCTGGATTAACAAGAAGTTTATCTTTTAACCGATGTATAACACTTGTATTTTCATGAATGTTTATTATTACTATTTCTACAATTTGAATTTGGCGCTCTGCAATTTCACTGGATGTTGTCGAGGTGGGTCGCTAGCGGCACGCCTTGCCCAAAGAGGTTTTAACATGTCTGTTGATTTGAAGAAAGTTACAATTTAGGGAATTACAACTGTGGGATACCTGACTTTTATACTGTGTTGATTAATCCATCCAGTTGCCTCTTACCCTATTAGGCCTCAGAAAATAATGATAATAATGACAAAAAAATTCATACAGCCTGATGTTTTTTGGTCTTTTCTATGCAGACCCACTCATCCGCTGTGAGAATTCAAATGGACAATGTGAAGTCAGCCCTGTGCCAACTGTTCCAGACCCAGGCCCTGACACCAGTCCTGTCTTTGGGGTAACCCCTTAGAAGCTGAGGAAAGATAAACAGCTAATTTTTGGAGTTCTCCACATGCTGCAACACATGGTGGGATTTTCTGGATAGAAATGGTAAGGATCACACTGCTAAACATGTAAAGTGAGGGGGGAAGTATTTGATCCCCTGCTGATTTTGTACGTTTGCCCACTCACAAAGAAATGATCAGTCAATAATTTTAATGGTAGGTTAATTTGAACAGTGAGAGACAGAATAACAACCAAAATATCCAGGAAAACGCATGTCAAAAATGTTATAAATTGATTTGCATTTTAATGAGGGATATAAGTATTTGACCCCCTCTCAATCAGAAAGATTTCTGGCTTCCATGTGTCTTTTATACAGGTAACGAGCTGAGATTAGGAGCACACTCTTAAAGGGAGTGCTCCTAATCTCAGTTTGTTACCTGTATAAAAGACACATGTCCACAAAAGCAATCAATCAATCAGATTCCAAACTCTCCACCATGGCCAAGACCAAAGAGCTCTCCAAGGATGTCAGGGACAAGATTATAGACCTACACAAGGCTGGAATGGGCTACAAGACCATCGCCAAGCAGCTTGGTGAGAAGGTGACAACAGTTTGTGCGATTATTCGCAAATGGAAGAAAAACAAAAGGACTGTCAATCTCCCTCGGCCTGGGGTTCCATGCAATATCTCACCTCGTGGAGTTGCAATGATCATGAGAACGGTGAGGAATCAGCCCAGAACTACATGGGAGGATCTTGTCAATGATCTCAAGGCAGCTGGGACCATAGTCACCAAGAAAACAATTGGTAACACACTACGCCGTGAAGGACTGAAATCCTACAGCGCCCGCAAGGTCCCCCTGCTCAAGAAAGCACATATACATGCCCGTCTGAAGTTTGCCAATGAACATCTGAATGATTCAGAGGACAACTGGATGAAAGTGTTGTGGTCAGATGAGACCAAAATGGAGCTCTTTGGCATCAACTAAACTCGCTGTGTTTGGAGGAGGAGGAATGCTGCCTATGACCCCAAGAACAACATCCCCACCGTCAAACATGGAGGTGGAAACATTATGCTTTGGGGGTGTTTTTCTGCTAAGGGGACAGGACAACTTCACCGCATTAAAGGGACGATGGACGAGGCCATGTACCGTCAAATCTTGGGTGAGAGCCTCCTTCCCTCAGCCAGGGCATTGAAAATGGGTCGTGGATGGGTATTCCAGCATGACAATGACCCAAAACACACGGCCAAGGCAACAAAGGAGTGGCTCAAGAAGAAGCACATTAAGGTCCAGGAGTGGCCTAGCCAGTCTCCAGACCTTAATCCCATAGAAAATCTGTGGAGGGAGCTGAAGGTTCGAGTTGCCAAACGTCAGCCTCGAAACCTTAATGACTTGGAGAAGATCTGCAAAGAGGAGTGGGACAAAATCCCTCCTGAGATGTGTGCAAACCTGGTGGCAAACTACAAGAAACGTCTGACCTCTATGATTGCCAACAAGGGTTTTGCCACCAAGTACTAAGTCATGTTTTGTAGAGGGGTCAAATACTTATTTCCCTCATAAAAATACAAATCAATTGATAAAATCTTTGACATGCGTGTTTCTGGATTTTTTTGTTTGTTATTCTGTCTCTCACTGTTCAAATAAACCGACCATTAAAATTATAGACTGATCATTTCTTTGTCAGTGGGCAAACGTACAAAATCATCAGGGGATCAAATACTTTTTCCCCTCACTGTATGTATGTATGTATGTATGTATGTATGTATGTATGTATGTATGTATGTATGTATGTATGTATGTATGTATGTATGTATGTATGTATGCATTCATGCAACTTTGTTTGTTTACGGTCCATCCCCTGCCCTTCCTCCAGGTGTGCAGCAGAGGTGTCTATTCCATCTGTCTGGCTCTGTGGTGAGAACCAGATAGCTGAGGTGGGACAGGGAGAGAGGGTGGATCTTGGAGTGGAGGGGGATGTTTCCAGTGTGGCCTCCCTGCTCAACTCTTCTTCAAGGAGCTGCATAGACCCCTCATACCAGAGCATCAGCACAAGGACCTGGTTCTCAGCCTTACAGGTATGGAATTATGCTTTGAAATATGGGCAACAGGGTCATGCACAGATTTTATCACTCAGTTATCAACTGTATATTAAGCCATATACAGTTCCTTCAGAAAGCATTCACACCCCTTGACTTTTCCAAATTTTCTTGTGTTACAAAGTGGGATTAAAATGTATTTAATTGTCATTTTTTGTCAACGATCTACACAAAATAGTCAAATGTCAAAGTGGAAGAAAAATATAGTCAAACATAAAAAAAAAAAAATGCATGAACAATTATATATCTTGATTAAATAAGTATTCAACCCCTTGAGTCAGTAGATGTTAGAATCACCCTTGGCAGCAATTACAACTGTGAGTCTTTCTGGGTAAGACTCTAAGAGCTTTCCACACCTGGAATTGTAACATTTGCCCATTATTCTTTATAAAAGTCTTCAATCTCTGTTAAATTGGTTGTTGATCATTGCTAGATAACCATTTTTATGTCTTGCCGTAGATTTTAAAGTAAATTAAAGTCAAAACTGCAACTCAGCCCCTCAGGAACCTTCACTGTCTTCTTGCTAAGCAACTCCAGTATAGAGTTGGCCTTGTGTTTTAAGTTATTGTCCTGCGGAAAGGTGAATTCATCTCCCAGTGTCTGGTGGAAAGCAGACTGAACCTGGCTTTCCTCTAGGATTTTGCCTGTGCTTAACTCCATTCTGTTTCTTTTATATCCTGAAACTCCCCATTCATTAACGATTACAAGAATACGCATAACGTGATGCAGCCAAAGCTATGCTTGAAAATATAGAGCATGGTAATCAGTAATGTGTTGCATTGGATTTGTCACAAACATATATTTTTTTATTCAGGACAAAAAGTTAATTGCTTTGCCATATTTTTTGCGGTATTACTTTCATGCCTTTTTGCGAACAGAATGCATGTTTTTTGATATTTGTATTCAGTACAGGCATCCTTCTATTCACTCTGTTGACTAGGTTAGTATTGTGGTGTAACTACAATGTTGTTGATCCATCCTCAGTTTTCTCGAATAACAGCCAATAAACAAATATATTGCAAAAATCATTGAAGCTGGAGACCCATATCTCCCTCACTAACTTTAAGCACCAGCTGTCAGAGCAGCTCACAGATCACTGCACCTGTACATAGCCCATCTGTAAATAGCCCATCCAACTTCCTCATCCCCATACTGTTATTTATTTATATTTGTATTTTTATGTTCCTTTGCACCCCAGTATCTTTACTTGCACATTCATATTTTGCACGTCTATCACTCCAGTGTTTAATTGCTAATAGGTAATTATTTCGTCACTATGGCCTATTTATTGCCTACCTCCCTTATCTTACCTCATTGCAATAGACTTTTTCTCTACTGTGTTATTGACTGTATGTTTGTTTATTCCATGTGTAACTCTGTGTTGTTGTTTGTGTCACACTGCTTTGCTTTATCTTGGCCAGGTAGTAGTTGTAAATGTGAACTTGTTCTCAACTAGCCTACCTGGTGAAATAAAGGTGAAATTAAAAATGAAAAACTCTAACTGTTTTGAAGTCACCATTGGCATGGTGAAATCGCTGAGCGGTTTTCTTCCTCTCTGGCAGCTGTGTTAGGAAGGACGCCTGTATCTTTGTAATGAGTGGGTATATTGATACACCATCCAAAGTGTAATTAATAACTTCACCATTTTATTTAACCGTTATTTAACTAGGCAAGTCATCATGCTCAAAGGGATATCCAATGTCTGCTTTTCATTTTATTTTTACCCATCTACCAATAAGTGTCCTTCTTTGTGAGGCAAACCTCCCTTGTCTTCGTGGTTGAATCTGTGTTTGAAATACACTAGTCGACTGAGGGACTTTACAGATAATTGTATATGTGGGGTATAGAGACAAAGTAGTCATTCAAAAAGCATGTTAAACACTATTATTGCACACAGTGAGTCCATGCAACTTATTATGTGACTTGTAAAGCACATTTTTACTCCTGAACTTTTTTTCACTTGCCATAACAAAGGGGTTGAATAATTGAATACTCGAGACGTTTCCATTTTTAATTCTTTATTCATTTGTAAACATTTCGAAAAAACATAATTACATATTATGGGGTATTGTATGTATACCAGTGACACAAAATCTCAATTGAATCCATTTCGAAATCTGTCTGTAGCACAAAAAAAATTTGAAAAAGTCAAGGGGTGTGAATACTTTCTGAAAGCACTGTAGATTGAATCCAGGTTACAGTTTCCATATGAAATGTGTGTTTCTGCTAACCTATAGCTGACATAAGGGGTGAGAGGCAGAATGTTAATCTATCACAGTGTAACCTTTGGTCGCCACAAACATGCTTCCCACCATTGTCTGCAAATTCTGCTTCATGATTTGGGTTTAAGAACTCGCAATATGCAACGCTTGTGTTTACATGCAGATCAACCACTAGTTTGAAAATAAAATTATGGCATGTTATGGCATATCAGGCGGTGTCAGAGGAAGGCCCAGAAAATTGCCAAGACTTCCGCCACCCAGGCCATAGACTGTTCACTCTGCTACCGCCTGGAAAACGGTACCAGAGCATCGGTTCTCGGACCAACGGACCAATGCTAAATTGCCATAAGACTACTAAATAGTTAATTAACTGGTAACCCGGACTAAAAAAGGTTGCCTCTCACAGCTAATCAAATCACAATCCTGTGGAGAACCTGGCCTCAGTCTTTGGACCCTGTATATTTAAGTCATTGCCAATGCCAACCCTATTCATCATATCATAAACCAACCCAGAGACATATTCAGGTCATAGAACTTGGGCAAACTCTACAAAGATGAAATTATCAGTCATAATAGCTGTCTTAATAAAAGAGACTTAAACATTGTTACACTGTTTTCGATAGGTTAGTAACCTACACAACTGCAGTCCTAGTTGAGGTAAACATGAGTGTATAACAATTAAACATGACTGCCAGTTCCAATCCTCCCAATTGCACAATTGGTAACTGGAAGTGTTGTTGGGGAGTTGGAAAAGTTGTGGAGTGGGGCGATAGAGCAGGACAGGCGGTGGATGACAGAAGTTCTAGTACAGCTGTACCTCTCCTATTTACAGAGCTCTGCTGTCTGTGTAAACAAACATGACCCCCGGAGATCTTCCTGTCCTGTCATGCCTCTGCCCCGACGCAGTGGAAATACTTATTTATATCAGTTAACGCCCCCCCTTCTCCCCCACTCTCCCCTCCCTCCTCTCCTACGTCTGTCTGAGTACTGGACATAAGAGGGAAGTGTCTGGCCAGCAGAGTTTGTTGTCAAAGTGTACATTTTGCCAAGCAAAATAAAATTACAGCTGATTGAAGTGGGGAGGGAAATGAGGAGGAAAGGGAGGTGTGTATAAAGTCCTGGCCAGACATCCTGCGCTGTCTACCTGCTAGGGCAGGACTGTTAAGAAAAAGGCAGAGAGAAAGAGCAGGAGAAGAGGAGAGAGGAAAGCAGGAGCAGTTTAGCGACATGACCTGCACCTGCTTCGGCTCAACACAAACAAGCCTTATAAACACCCTAATGTTTCACATTCTCTTCCCTCCATTTACCGTTTACTCTTTACAGTGCCGTACGGTACGGTTCCGCTCGACCTGAGCTCCCCAAAAAATACACAAACAGATGGTAACAGCAGAAACATTATGAGAAAAACAAAAAGACACCGATATAGAAAATGTTTCCACATAAATGTATGAAGATGTTTCCGGCATTCAAGTTCTGGAAAGGTTGGACGAGCTAATCATCTCTGAAATGTAGGGCAAGTGGATGCCATTAAAAGGACTTGTTCTTTGGATATGAAAGGTCACAGTCAGAACTTGGAACTTAGCCGACGTGTATACTGTTTAGCCATCAGAGTACATAGACACACAGGCTTTATTCAAGGTCAATGGAAGGTCATTAGTCAAAACAATAATGGCCTAAGCCGGCTGCCCTGCGGTACACCACACTCAACTGAATTTGCATTATAGGGGCTTCCATTAAAGAAAACCCTATGTGTTCTATTAGATTGCTAACTCTCAATCCATGATATGACAGAGGATGCAAATCCATAACACTTGTGTTTTTCAGGAATAGGTTATAATCAATGATATCAAAAGCTGCGCTGAAGTCTAACAGCTCCCACAATCTTCTTAGTATGAATTTATTTCAGCCAATCATCAGTAATTTGTGTCAGTGCCAAGCATGTTGAGTGGTCTTCCCTATAAACATGCTGAAAGTCTATTGTTCATTTGTTTTCTGTCAAATAACATTGTAAACTCAGCAAAAAAAGAAAAGTCCCTTTTTCAGGACCCTGTCTTTCAAAGATAATTCATAAAAATCCAAATAACTTCCCAGATCTTCATTGTAAAGGGTTTAAACACTGTTTCTCATGCTTGTTCAATGAACAATAAACACTTAATGAACATGCACCTATGGAACGTTCGTTAAGACACTAACAGCTTACAGACGGTAGGCAATTAAGGTCACACTTATGAAAACTTAGGAGAGAGGCCTTTCTACTACTCTGAAAAACACCAAAAGAAAGATGCCCGGGGTCCCTGCTCATTTGCGTGAACGTGCCTTAGGCATGCTGCAAGGAGGCATGAGGATTGCAGATGTGGCCAGGGCAATAAATTGCAATGTCTGTACTGTGAGACGTTTAAGACAGCACTACAGGGAGACAGGACGGACAGCTGATCGTCCTCGCAATGGCAGACCATGAGTAACAACACCTGCACAGGATCGGTACATCCAAACATCACACCTGCAGGACAGGTACAGGATGGCAACAACAACTGCTCGAGTTACACCAGGAATGCACAATCCCTCCATCAGTGCTCAGACTGTCCGCAATAGGCTGAGAGAGGCTGGACTGAGGGCTTGTAGGCCTGTTGTAAGGCAGGTCCTCACCAGACATCACCGGCAACAACATCGGCCTATGGGCACAAACCCAACGTCGCTGGGCCAGACAGGACTGGCAAAAGGTGCTCTTCACTGACGAGTCGCGGTTTTGTCTTACATGGGGTGATGGTCGGGTTCGTGTTTATCGTCGAAGGAATGAGCGTTACACCCAGGCCTGTACTCTGGAGCGGGATCGAGGTGGAGGGTCCGTCATGGTCTGGGGGGGTGGGTCACAGCATCATCAGACTGAGATTGTTGTCAGGGCTAGGGCCATTCCCCCCAGAAATGTCCGGGAACTTGCAGGTGCCTTGGTAGAAGAGTGGGGTAACATCTCATAGCAAAAACTGGCAAATCTGGTGCAGTCCATGAGGAGGAGATGCACTGCAGATACTGACTGTTACTTTTGATTTTGACTCCCCCCCTTTGTTAAGGGACACATTGTTCCATTTCTGTTAGTCACATGTCTGTGGAACTTGTTCAGTTCATGTCGCAGTTGTTGAATTATGTTCATACAAATATTTACACATGTTAAGTTTGCTGAAAATAAACGCAGTTGACAGTGAGGTGTTACGTTCTTATTTTTCAGAGTAAATAACCCACGGACACTAGAGAAGCTTTAACCAAGTTTATTCTTCCTAAAGGTTCTGTACAGCTGAAATAAGACAGCAAAAGATTTCAGACTTCACAGTTTATATGCATCCTACTTAAGACACTCCCTTTTCTCTCCGATCCTTACCTCCTTACAATCCTCACCTCCTGACCTCAACCCCTCTTTCATCCAATACACAGATGTCCATCTGTCTCCCCTGTATCAACACATCGCTCTCCTCTCCTCCATCAAACATATTCCAAAGCCTTCTTTCTTCTGAGAACCATTAACTTCTAACATAACCCAGTCTCTTTCATTTCCTATCATTCATTTGATATCTCAATGTTCAGTTTAGCCGATTCCAACAGAGGGGACATTTATTTTTTTTGCTGAGTTTATTTAGTCGAATACGATTGTTTTCAAAATTTTGCTAATCACCGGTAACAGGCAAATTGGTCAGCTGTTTGAACAATTTAATGGGTACTTTGCTATTCTTAGGTAGTAGAATGACCTTTGCCTCTCTCCAGGCCTGAATGCACACACACTGTCTTCTAGGCTTAAATTGAAGATGTGGCGAATAGGAGTTGCAATGTATTCCGTTACCAACCTCAGTAATTTACCATCCACGTTGTCGGTACCAGGTGGTTTGTCCTTATTTATAGATAGCAATAATTTTCCCCTCTTCCACACAAATGTTGTGGAATTCAAAACTACAGTGCTTGTCTTTCATTATTTGGTCTGTTATGCATGAATATGAAGGCTCTGCGTTTTGTTGTTTGCATGTCATGCCTAAGTTTGCCAATCTTGTCAACAAAAAAGTTATTAAAGTGGTTAGCAATATCAAAGAGTTTTGTTATGAACAAGCCATCTGGCTCAATGAAGGATGGAGTTGAGTTAGCTCTTTTTGCCTTGAATTTCATTTATGGTACTCCAGAGCTTTTTACTATCATACTTTATATAATTTATCTTTGTTCCAACATATAGTTTCATGGTATGTTCACACCATTCTTGTGGACAGAGAGAAAAATGTGCAGTTTTAAATACATTTTCTGCAATTCTAAACATTATGCCATTGTGTTACTAGAACATTTTGGAATTTTAAAGCTAATTTCTTGCAATTCTACAAACTTTCCACATCTTATGTGTGTTCATATGGTACCCCATCCTGACCAATTTGCAGAAATAAAATAATAGCGGTCTCACCTTGTCTTTATCCTGAAATTCTTTGTGGGTGCTGTTCAGATGAACTTTGAGGTTGGTTGGGTTTTCCCCTTTTATCTCTGTTCCACACACACTGCCATCTTCTGAAACTACAATACATTTGCTTTTGTCCGTTCCAGCAATGTACTCAAAATAATCTCATAAAGAGCTTTGCCTTTTGCGCCTGACTACTGTTGGTGTTGGGTTTGCTGCCGCCATTGTTCACACCTATGGTTTAGGCTCATGCTCTGCGCTCTCGCCCTTGGATTTCTTCTCTATTAGCTAGTGATAGTGATACAGAAGCTAGGCCTATTTGAAACATTGCCATTTAACCGCCAGATTCAGAAGCTTGAAAACCCCATTAGAAAAAGGGCTTGAAAATCCCATTAGATTTATGCCCAAAGTTTAGAAGTTTCATTTTTAGTTTGTTTTGCAGTCAAATATAATAGTTTCATTATAGTTTTAATTTTTGAAATGTTTTTCTTAATTATTTTACTTCAGTTAACTAAATCGTTTTTACAATTTTAGTTTCTATTACATTTTTGTTTACTTTAATAACCTTGGTGCAAACGCTTTTCATTGCAAACTGCAATACATGTTGGATTTCACTAGGGGGAACCATTAAGTATATTCACATGAAGCTTACCTAGGTTCATTCCCCTTTTATTTTTTTTATAAAAAACAATATATTTAACACCTTGCGGGCTGCCGCAGAATTCTATGGCACGCTATTTAATTGTCAGCCATTGTTACCATTAATGCTAGTTAGTGCTAGTTTGACCACCAGAGGGCAACTTTGAGAAGCATTTGATAGTCTTCAATATTGGCTGTACTAGAGAATTTAAAACCTTTTTTTTGTAAGAACATAGTATATGGGACTGATTTTAAGAAATGTAGCTTAATTAATTAGATTAATATTATAGTGTTTCTATTCCAAGAAAAAATGAAAAATTAAACCCTCGGGGTTTTTCCATTAGGAAAATATGGCGCTGTACAATGTGACGGTCGGGAGTAGGCTACAGTACTGAGAGCATAACATTTCCACACCCTAATTGTAGTCTAACCAATACCCAAACGGAGATTCAGTGAAAATAAAAATCTCATTGATTTATCAAGACCAGTCCCCATGCTTGTCTCAGTGCAGCGCGAAACGGCGCTGAAATAGTTGACCAAAAGTTGCTTCAAATCCTATTGCTTCTAACTTCAATATGCTTTCTAAATAAATAAGACCTACACCACTTTTAACAGCACATTACTCAACACTAGTGAGACTCATTTCGCCTACGGTAGACCTACAGTATATTGAAAAATATTTTTTCAATGACGTGACTCTCCGCCAATAATTCGATTTAGAGAATTGGAGGATTCAAAATGTATATCTAAGGGGCATTTTTCTATAGGGCAAATCTAATCTGTGAGAATATCTACGGGGCTTTTATATAATTTTAAATTAATTATTAATAATAATAATAATCGCTTTGTTTAAAAAATAACGATATTTTGGAGATTATTTCGTTTTCAAATAACCTAGAGTGAGCGAGAAAAAGGCCGTTCTTGAACATGGGGTGAGACATTCTCACTAATTTGTAAATTAAGCCAGTTTGTTATTTAGAATGATTTCTGTTTTTAGAGGGAGAGAAACCAAAAGCCCAACATCGCCTCATGGGTCTCCCGGTCGTGGCCGGCACAGGAATCAAACCAGCATCTGTAGCAACACAGTTTGCACTGCGATGCAGTGTCTTAGACCGCTGCACCACTCGGGAGGCCCCATCTGCAAAGTTCCATTGCCTTGCACAAAGTATCAAAATAAAGAGAGGTGTTGGCAAGAGTCTATTGTCCTGCTAATAGCCAAGAATGGGCTATTATAATACATGGTGTCCAGGTCAGGATAACCAAAACATTGCTTTATTAAAGACTTATTTATTTTGATCCAAAGCCATGAATGAGTGAGTCACTCAGCTTTATGTAGGTGCCGAGGCTATATGACTGCGCCATCAACTTGATTATTTAGCAGACATCACTTGCTTATATTCAGTCAACACATATATCTTAAGCATATCATGGATTGTAATTGAACATTTTAGTTTCTCTTAGAATAAAAACCTTAGTGTAACAACAGTTTTAGTAAGTAACACTGACGAGTAGTAACAAAAAAAGAAGTGTATTTCTCAGGGCCTACAGGACAGAGGAATAGTAATTCTTACAGTATTGTTCTAAATTCAATCACCTTCTTCATCTTCATCATTCAGTTCATTGAAATTAAATTTTGAAGTCGTGCACAATTATCAGTTTCTATTTGGTTTATGTCGCCCATTCATTGTCAGTTAGAGACACAGTAGCGCCTTGGGACCCAAAAGCATAATCAGTTTTCTAACTCCCCTTTGTGTTGGTCTGGAGCAATGAAGTAGTGACGCAGAGTACCGTACTAAACCACAAATTACCTCTAAATCCCGCAGCATAATCTCAAAACTTTTAGTTGAGCAACCACTGTAGCAACACAACATGACAATAACATGGTAGCAACACAACATGGCGGCAGCACAACATGGTAGCAGCACAAAACATGGTACAAACATTATTGGGCACAGACAACAGCACAAAGGCAAGAAGGTAGAGACAACAATACACCTTGCAGGGTCAGCGTTATTGGCGGGCCTTAGGGGGCCTGGCCTGCCCTACTGTACCTCCTTGCACGTTCAAATAAAATATTGAAATATTGATCATTTATTTGACCAAGATGCACGCTGACAGAAAGACGCATCAATCTCAGTTAAATCATCTGAGTGAAACAGCACCCATCTGGCTCAGTATGTGTACACCATGTATCTGATGCTGTCTGGACCAAAAGAGTATGGCATGTCATACTATTTCTGTCCAGACAGCATCAGATACAGTACATGGACTACATACAGAGGGGCGTTGTTTTGCTCGCTCTGATGCTTTCTCCAATGATATAGTTTCATCAGAGAGGAAGAGGCGAAGCGAGAGGGCTCACTTTCGCCAAAATCTGTCCAGGGTAAGCCCAATGCTTTTCTATGGGAATAATATGCAGACATAAGCTTGTCGCCTACCTTCCACCCTTTGGGACAAAGACTCCCATTGTTAGGGCGGAGACATGAGCATCTCATCATTATATACAGATCTCTGGTTTCAGCCTCTTGCAAATTGGAAAGGAAAGTTGGCCGGTGCACTGTTAGGAAGGTGGATTGCACTAAAGTAATTTGATGTTTCGCCAAAATTATATAATTACTCTGTCTAAATAAAATCATTCAAAATACTTTAGCTTATTTTAAAAAATAGCTGTGGATTGTTTCAAATCACAAGTGTGTTTGGGAAGCCCGCAATTTGGGTGGTGTGCATGGCAATAGATCAAGCTGATTGAGTTGTCGCTGTCAGTAAAAAGTGTCTAAAATATGTGTGAAGGTAACGTGTCTTGAGTATAATGTAAAATGTTGCATCAAGGAGAAGGGGAAGTGGGTATGGTGAAGATATGGTGTGTCTCTCTAGAATACATGCATATGTAGGAAAGTTCCCTTTTTGTCAATGTCTTATTTCTGATTGTCTTAACACATTTTTTCTTCGCCTCACACAAGTCAACAAAGTGTTTTTTTAACATCCATTGCGAATGATAGTTCCTCAGTATTTGAAAAATCTTTCAACACTCCCGGCCTCGATAATCATCAAGCCTCGGTGTGAAAGGGCAAAATATCATGATCTAATGATCCCATATATCGAGTGGAAAATGCTTTCTGTCCCGAGCTCACTGGCGCAGGAAACTTTGAGGGCCCGGAATAGGCTAGTTGATACAATGTTGCAAGTTTGTTAGCGACTGCTTAGGGCCGATCCTGTGATGATTTAATACAATGTTGAACTTCTTTTTTTTTTTTTTTTTTTTTTTTTTTATCCCCTTTTCTCCCCAATTTTTCGTGGTATCCAATCGCTAGTAATTACTATCTTGTCTCATCGCTACAACTCCCGTACGGGCTCGGGAGAGACGAAGGTCGAAAGTCATGCGTCCTCCGAAGCACAACCCAACCTAGCCGCACTGCTTCTTAACACAGCGCGCCTCCAACCCGGAAGCCAGCCGCACCAATGTGTCGGAGGAAACACCGTGCACCCGCCCCCTCGGTTAGCGCGCACTGCGCCCGGCCCGCCACAGGAGTCGCTGGAGCGCGATGAGACAAGGATATCCCTACCGGCCAAACCCTCCCTAACCCGGACGACGCTAAGCCAATTGTGCGTCGCCCCACGGACCTCCCGGTCGCGGCCGGCTGCGACAGAGCCTGGGCGCGAACCCAGACTCTGGTGGCGCAGCATAGCACTGCGATGCAGTGCTCTAGACCACTGCGCCACCCGGGAGGCCCTTCAATGTTGAACTTCAATACCAATAGCTCAAGACAGATAGAAAGGGAGGCAGACAGGCTGAGAAGACATGAATGCGACTGAAAGAACCAGATTTTTCGTCAGGATATTTTCTACAGTTTTTATTCGTCGGCTTTTGGCCTGTGTATTTTACTTAGTTGACGATGGAAGTTATAGGCCTACTGCTACATTGGCCTATATGCTTTCTCTGAGTTCTATTCTCTCGTTTATTTAGCTGCCAATGGATCACAGTGTATCAATGTGTCCATATGGCAGAGGCTAGTGCTAATAGTTTAATTTGAACTTTTATATTTTTATAAAATGACTTCAAATTTGTAGGATTAACCACGCGACAACATTATTAGGCTATTGAAATTGAACTGTTCCACAAAATGTGCATATTAAAATAATCATAACGGCCACACAGATTGGTAGAAAAAAGGGTAGGATAAAATGGAAGCTTCCCCAAACTTCAAACTCAGGGGCTGCTTATGATCTTTACAATTACACCCATTAAAAAAATTGTGGACGTTGCTAGCGCCTGCACACATATGTGGTCCCGTGAAAAAAAAACGGGCCTGCCTATGGAAAGCAAATGCCCGTCCAACTGATTTGTTCGGGCGCCGGGTCTGTCCCCTTGTGTTGTTTACAGTTATGAAGTTTACAGTATCGATATTGAATTGCATAGAGAAGCAAATCACATTTCATAGTAACGGTGTGAATGAAATAGTTGTAAATGGCATGCAATCACTGTTAGAACTCAGTCTTGATTTCCTCTGATCAGCACAGTATTTTACTGAAAACATTTGTATTGACGTTTCGTCTCCCTCCGCCTGTACAGTGTTCATCAGAGCCCAGGATGTTGGAGAAGTAGAATGTGTGTGTGTGTAATTCCCTGTTGCTCCACCTCCTCAGGCACCAATCTGTCATCTTTATCCGTCCCCCAGATCTCCAACACACCCCTCCTAGCCGGGACACCCCGTCACCACCCCTCTCAGCCCTGTCCGACTTTGAGGTGAGACATGTTATAATTAATAAAGTTTTTGTTATTCTTTTGTTTTATCCTCTTATGTTTGTTGTGTAGTAAATATTTCAGTTTTTATTTTCATTGTTGTTTTTGTTTTTTTGTGAAGCACGTGTCGCATTTCATGTCTGAAATGTGCTGTATATATAAAGCTTGCTTTGATTCCCTTCCCACAGTGATTTGTACTGTGCATCTCTCCCTGGTGTCTGAGGATAGGCTTACAGAGGTTCATAATGTCCTGGGTTTTCACTAAATGACCATGGTCCTGACCCTGAAAATATGATGCAATGTGCTGTAGATGTATTCCATCTGATAGTTCTAATCTAACCTTTATTCACATTCACATGCTGTTGTCTTTAAGACATGACAGGATATCCTGCTTCCCTTGAACCCTGTGATGGGTTTCATGATGCATCATTCTACCCCAGTGAACTCCATTTACTTTGCAGCAGCACCTACAGTGCCCTCCTGAATTATTGGCACCCTAAGTATATACTGTAAGGCTGTGAAAAAATGGCATTGTGTTATCAGCTTGATCTTATACTCAAAATTTCAACCTTTAATAGAGTTAAAATGTTTTTTTTAAGAATGTCATCAAGAAATAATGATTTTATTCAAAAACATACGTGTCACATTTATTGGCACCCATAGAAATTCTTATGAACAAAATCGAATGAATGTATTTTCGATTAAGATTTTACTTTCTAAAGTTCATCTGAGTCTTTGGTAACTATTACGTTGTCATCTATGACTTCTTGTTTCACTGGGGTGTACATATGAGGTGACACACAGGCTAAACTCCCTTTGTCATCCATCAACATGGGAAAGGCCAGAGAACACACAAATGAAATGAGACAAAAGGTTGTTGACCTTCACAAATCAGGCAATGGCTATAAAAGGATAGGTAATTTAAGTTGTGTAGCTATCTCCACTTATTAAGAAATTTAAAACAACTGAAGCTGTGATGAACCTTCCTGGAAGAGGACACACTTTTATTTGACCCCAAAGCACAGTGAGAAGGATGGTTCAAGTGGCAAAAAATATGTAGAAGTTGGTTACACCTTGGGGTCATCAAGTCTCCAAAACTACAAGTAGATGCCACCTCCATGCCAACAAGTTATTGGGAAGGGTTGCTAGAAGAAAGCCTCTTCTGTCACCAAACCATGAACATAAGCGCCTGGGGTTTGCTGTCATTGGAACTTTGACTGGAATCAGGTTCTATGGTCTGACGAGACTAAAATATAGCTTTTTGGCAACAAAAAACCAGAGGGGGGTTTGGCGTAAAAAGAGCCATGGTCATGCAGAAAATAACCTAATCCCCACAGTGAAATATGTGGTGGATCTGTGATGTTGTGGGGCTGTTTTACTTCCAAAGGCCATGGGAACCTTGTTAGGATACATTGCACCATGACTACATTATCAAGTACCAAGAGATTTTAGGATCAGAAAAACAGTCAGTCTGGTGTGACCACCATTTGCCTCATGCAGTGCGACATCTCCTTCACATATAGTTGATCAGGCTGTTGATTGTGGCCTGTGGAATGTTGTCCCTCTCCTCTTCAATGCCTGTGTGAAGTTGCTGGATATTGGCGGAACTTGAACACGCTGTTGTCCACGTCGATCCAGAGCATCCCAAACATGCTCACTGGGTTACATGTCTGGTGAGTATGCAGGCCATGGAAGAACTGGGACATTTATCGCTTCAAGGGATTGTGTACAGATCCTTGTGACGTGGGGCCGTGCATTATCATGCTGAATCATGAGGTGATGGCGGTTGATGAATGGCACGACAATGGGCCTCAGGATCTCGTCACGGTAGCTCTGTGCATTTAAATTGCCATCGATAAAAATGTAATTGTGTTTCTTGTCCGTAGCTTATACCTGCCCATACATAACCCCACCGCCACCATGGGGCACTCTGTTCACAACATTGACATCAGCAAACACGCTGTCTGCCATCTGCCCAGTACAGTTGAAACCGGGATTCATCCATGAAGAGCACACTTCTCCAGCGTGTTAGTGCCTATCGAAGGTGAGCATTTGCCCACTGAAGTTGGTTACGACGCCAAACTGCAGTCAGGTCAAGACCCTGGTGAGGATGACGAGCACACAGATGAGCTTCCCTGAGATGGTTTTTGACAGTTTGTGCAGAAATTCTTTGGTTGTGCAAACCAAGAGTTTCATCAGCTGTCCGGGTTGCTGATCTCAGACGATCTTGCAGGTGAAGAAGCCGGATGTGGAGGTCCTGGGCTGGCATGGTTACCCGTGGTCTGCAGTTGTGAGGCCGGTTGGACATACTGCCAAATTCTCTAAAATGACATTGGAGGCGGTTTATGGTAGTGACATGAACATTCAATTCTCTGGCAACCGCTCTGGTGGACATTCCTGCAGTCAGCATGCCGATTGCACGCTTCCTCAAAACTTGAGACTTCTGTGGCATTGTGTTGTGTGATAAAACTGAACATTTTAGAGTGGCCTTTTATTTTCCTCAGCACAAGGTGCACCTGTGCAATGATCATGCTGTTTAATCAGCTTCTTGATATGCCACACCTGTCAGGTGGATGGATTATCTTGGCAAATGAGAAATGCTCACTAACAGGGATGTAAACAAATTTGAGCACACAATTTGAGAGAAATACACTTTTTGTCCGTCTGGAAAATTTATGGCCTATTTTATTTAAGCTCAAATGCAACAATTTACATGTTGCATTTATATTTTTGTTCAGTATAGTTGCTGATAACTTCTTTATTGAGGAAAAACAAACTTACTATGACTGATATGTGGTTGTCCCACCTAGCTATCTTAACCTGTTTGGGATAGGGGGCACGCTTTTCACGTTCGAATGAAAAGCGTGCCCAGAGCAAACTTACTGCTCAATGCACTAACTGTAAGTCGCTGTGGCTAAAAGCATCTGCTAAATGACAACATTTTTAATGGGAATTACATTTGACATTTTAGTTATGTAGCAGACACTCTTATCCAGAGCGACTTACAGGAGCAATTACACATACATTGCTCAAGGGCACATTGACAGAATTTTTGACCTAGTCGGCTCGGGGATTCGAACCAGCGACCTTTAAGTTATTTGCCCGATGTTCTTAACCGCAAGTCTACTTGCTGCCCCTAAATCTAAAATGTTTGATAACATAGTAAGGCTGAAGCATCTTATAAATGTATTGTGGCATCTGCAGTAAGAGATATTGGGGAGTAACATGTGTCATTGTTGTTCTGGCTGTAGCAAAGACGTGGGGGGTTCTCCCAGCATCTCTCGGTCAGAGGAGAGTAACAGTGTGGGAAGGTTTGACAGACACAGCACCACGTAAGAGACCAGAGGTCTTACGGCCAACACACCTAGCAAGGCATGGACATCATCCAACCTGAACAGGTGCAGTCCCCTGCATAGTATCACCTGACAGTCTCTGAAAGAGCCCATATGGGAGCCATTAGAGAGGTGGAATAATATTAAAGCATTCAGCAACAACAAAAGTGGTTATATGTTAAGAACAAGGCCAACATATACTCAGTATGTACAAAATTCCTTTCTAAATGGCCATGCCAGGAATGTACACTTGTGCAGTAATGTACGGCACAATCATGCCACATTCTCTATTCAGTGTTCTGGATCATTCAGTCACATGTCAGGTTATGCAGTAAATTAAAGCTTATAGCTTGTAAAGATCACACCTCTTAGAACATATAATTGGTGATAACTTGTCACTTGTCGGCTGAATCTCAAACATTGTTATTAGCAATAACTGTAAACAAGCATTTCTGAACTTTGACCTGACCTGAATGCACACTACGAACTGTAAAAAAATGTTTTGCTCATCCTTTTATGAAGTGATTCAATTTATGAGGACTTGTCCCAGTTCAGTTATGTACATTATGTAATTTCATGATTGTTTTGATAACTTTATTAGTGCAGTGTCTGCAGAAACCGAAGCCACTGCTGACCCTTTGTGTGTGTGTGCCTGTGTGTGTTTGTGTGTTTGTCATCACCAAGCTTGTTATGATGTCTGATGAGCAATCTGACTTTGTGGCCACACAAACTCAGTGAAACATTTGTGTGGTGTCAGTTGACTTGCTCTGACGTTCATCACAGAACATTTTAGAAATCCCGAACAGATTCTCTTCTTGTTAAAAATCCCTGAACAGATTCTCTTCTTGTTAATAGACAGTCATGCACGAATACAAGATGATAGCCAGGAATTAAGGACACTCCCTGCAGGGATGGGAGTACTGCCTCTGTCTGGACAGCTGTACTGTTCCAAGACTCAAGACATACAGTAAATTAGCCACAATGTGTCCCATTATTAGAATCCCAGGCAGTCAGTCCTCAAGTCCACGTCACAGTGGTAACTGAAAATGACACGCCACTCTGTGCAGTTCCAGAAACCAAGAGTGTGCAAAGCTGTCATCAAGGCAAGGGGTCACTACTTTGAAGAATCTCAAATATAAAATATATTTTGATTTGTTTAACACTTTTTTTGGTTACTACATGATTCCATGTGGGTTATTTCATAGTTTTGATGTCTTCACTATTATTCTACATTGTAGATAACAGTAAAAAATAAGAAAAACCCTTGAATGAGTAGGTGTGCTTCACTGTAGGGATGGTGCCAGGTTTCCTCCAGACATGACACTTGGCATTCAGGCCAAAGAGTTCAATCATGGTTTCATCAGACTAGAAAATCTTGTTTCTCATAGTCAGACTCCTTTAGGTGCCTTTTGGCAAACTCCAAGCGGGCTGTCATGTGCCTTTTACTGAGGAGTGACAGGTAAACAAAGTCAGAGTAGTCAATCCCGTCCACACCTGCGCTGGCCAACTGGTCGCCAGAGCCCTGCTCAGTGAAGAGGATCTGGCCACTCTACCATAAAGGCCTGAAAGGTGGAGTGCTGCAGAGATGGTTTTCCTTCTGGAAGGTTCTGAATACTTTTTTAATTTTACATTTGTATAAATTTGCAAACATTTCTAAACCCTGTTTTTGCTTTGTCATTATGGGGTATTGTGTGTAGATTGATGAGGAAAAAAGTAATTCAATCCATTTTAGAATAAGGCTGTAACATAACAAAATGTGGAAAAAGGGAAGGGGTCTGAATACTTTCCGAATGCACTATAAATATGAAGTCTTTACCTAATGACTGTTGGCTTTAGTTTTAGTGAGAAATCTTTTTGTGCTACAACACATTTATTTATAGAACTTTATAATAACTCCATGTTAATAAAGCATTTATAATAGATTAGTAAATAGTTGATTCATTTATTAATCATTACTTCCACATTTGTAAATGCTACTAACCTAGCTATTCACACGCTTCGGAGGTGGAACCTAAATGAGAATTTACTCTCTAGGACAGGAATTACTGTACGTCAAAATAGGGGCGGCATTGCGTTCCGGTTGGGGCCTTTTAAAGGTTATACATGTAACATTTCTACCTCAATCACATCAGTAGTAAAGAAGGAATAAAAATCCACTAGAGAAACACTGTCCGGTCCGGAATCAATGGGTATATATAATTAATTTGAAAGTCCTCAAGTATTTTGGATGCCGTGAGAGAGGTTCATTGACTATACTTATAATTTCTTTCCCCATGGCTCTGCATCGGACTCCTACGTGATTAATACACTACATGGCCAAAAGGATGTAGATAACCCTTCAAATTAGTGGATTCTGCTATTTCAGCCACACCTGTTGCTGACAGGTGTATAAAGTCTAGCACACAGCCATGCAATCTCCATAGACAAACATTGGCAGATGAAGGGCCCCTACTGAAGAGCTCAGTGACTTTCAACGTGGCACCGTCATAGGACGCCACCTTTCCAACAAGTCAGTTCGTCAAATTTCTGCCCTGCTAGAGCTGCCGCGGTCAACTGTAAGTGGAAACGTCTAGGAGCAACAACAGCTCAGCCGTAAAGTGGTAGGCCACACAAGCTCACAGAATGGGACTGCCAAGTGCTGAAGTGCATAGCGTGTAAAAATCGACTGTCCTCAGTTGCAACACTCACTACTGAGTTCCAAACTGCCTCTGAAAGCAACGTCAGCACAATAACTGTTTGTCAGAAGCTTCATGAAATGGGTTTTCATGGCCAAGCAGCCGCACACAAGCCAAAGATTACCATGTGCAATGCTAGGCGTTGGCTGGAGTGGCGTAAGGTTCGCAGCCATTGGACTCTGGAGCAGTGGAAACTCATTCTCTGGAGGGATGATTCATGCTTCACCATTTGGCAGTCTGACAGACGAATCTGGGTTTGGCGAATGCCAAGAGAACGCTACCTTCCCGAATGAGTTGAGCCCTGACCTCAACTCCATCGAACACCTTTGGGATGAATTGGAATGCCGACTGTGAGCCAGGCCTAATCGACCAACATCAGTGCCCGACCTCACTAATGCTCTTGTGGCTGAACGGAAGCAAGTTCCTGCAGAAATGTTCCAACATCTAGTGGAAAGTCTTCCCAGAAGAGTGGATTCTGTTATAGCAGCAAAGGGGGGACCAACTCCATAATAATGCCCTTGAATTTAGAATGAGAGGTTTGACGAGCAGGTGTCCACATACTTTTGGCAATGTAGTGTAGCCATGTGCGATTTTGGGAGCGTGTGCGAGTGGTGGGAGAGAGACCCTTGTTGTGTGTTTGTGCGTGTGCATAAGAGAGAAACTGAGGGAGTCTTTCAGCCTCTCTCTCACTCTCTCTCTCGCTTGCTGACATACATTGTGAGTGGATACAGAGGAGTACCACGGTTCAGTGCCCTCTTACTGAGGCCTTATAATGACATTATCCGATGGAAGCTTTACTCATAACATAGTTCCTTGTAGGGCTCTAATCGTCCTGTTGTAAAGACAACCGGTATGTACAATTCAATGTGCTACACCAGCGATGGTTCACTGATGGTTCACCTCTCAACTTGTGCCAATGTCAAAGTATTCACTGAAATCCCCTAAATCCCCTTAGACATGTTTTGGCAGAAATGTACAATACAAATATGTTGTTTATTCCCAGAAGAGATTATAAACCCTGTCATCGAGGATTTGATTTGTTTCTTAACTAATGTCTTCCTAGTAATAAGGCCAATTAAAGCCACATGTTTGTGAAATCATGTGTATCAGGGGCAATGTTCCCTCTAATCTTTTGCGTCACTGAGCAAATCTCAGGTCTGCTGAGTGCAGACTTGAACGTTGTGAAAATTCTGTGCAACTTCCGGCACACGTTTACTGTGAACACAGGCTGTACCTGCTTTAAGTTAGTTACTGGTCAAGTAGTCTACTGTGGCTATTTTATCATAATGTAAGGCTACCAGAGTGGCATACCATCAAAAACAATGTAGAAAATGCATCCCATAACATGTTAACATGGAAATAGCTGTTTTATCATTCAGTCTACAGTACAGTAGCAGCCAATGTGGGATGTTCAATGTAGGCCTACATTCCATGACACTTTTGAAAGAAACATGCAGGGCTTGACGTCCACATTATCCACTTGTCCTTCAGACAAAGAAGTGACTGAAAATGTTGTTGTTATTGTTTGATGCAAGAAACCACTTTACAAATTAAAATGCATCATTATTCCCATACCATTACTACAGAGAATCAAACTAATTATTCAACGCTCTGCCTATTGGCTACTTAGCTTATTCAAGCCTGTCTCAAAATAAAAAAACTGCCCCTTTAAGACAAAAGAAGCTCTTTACTTGACTGCTTTTCAAAGTTGTCTAGAAATGCACACTTTTTATGCTCTTGTAGGAAGCAATCTCTCCCCCATTGCTGACTACAAATGATCTACAAATGGGCTAATTACTCTTTAACTAGCAAACGATATGAACAAATGCACACGTCGCTACATGTAGCTCTCGCTTTGATCTCAAAACAAGCACCTCTACCCACGACGCTGATGCTGTAAAACAGTCCAGTTCAAAGTGAATGGCACAGAGCCATGCAATCTCCATAGCCAAACATTGGCAGTAGAATGGCCTTACTGAAGAGCTCAGTGACTTTCAACGTGGCACTATCATAGGATGCCACCTTTCCAACAAGTTTGTTTAACAGCAAGGGGGGACCAACTCCATATTAATGTCTGTGATTTTGGAATGAGATGTTTGACGAGCAGGTGTCAACAAACTTTTGGGCATGGGGGGGGGGGGGGGGGGGGGGTCGGCTGTCCAAGACCACTGCCACCTGCCACCCTCTGAGCTGGTTGGGGATCAGGTTGTCAAAGGACAATTTAGAGTCAGACAACACCGTCTGGATCTAGCTGGAATGACTCAGAGCTTGTGTTTGTGCTTGCTTGTTTGTGTGTGTGTGTGTGTGTGTGTGTGTGTGTGTGTGTGTGTGTATTTCCTATTGGCAAATCAGGGGATTTCACAGATGCCCCTCATTACACTGCGGAGAGAGGTTTTATAAATAGACAAAACATGTGGCAAATAAGATGTTGTGATGATGTGGATTTATGCCCACTCGTCACGAACCCGAAGACTGTCTAATCTACCACCAGGCCCTGTTTTTAGAATAGCGCATTACATTACCCTTATGCATTTATTTCTAGAAGGTATTTTGTATAATCGGTTCCACACATATAGAAATGCATTTAATGCTGCTATTAACTGTCTTTAGCCTACGAGAGTGAAATGTTGTTTCGGTACACAGAGTCATCGTAACACTCACGAGTTAGAAACTCTGTTTCATTCTGTTAATGCTTTCCTTTGTTCATTCTTCCCACGTTGTGACTAAGCTCCATGTGTCCTATCTTGTCTGTCATTTGGGCTGTGTTTTAGGATCGAGCACACCTTTGCGCATCGCGATATGCTATTGGGTTGCCGTCATTCGCCGGTTCGATTCATGTAAGATGTGCCCAATTTAAAGTGTACATGGAAGTGGTCACGTCTGTTTTAGACGGAATGTATACTGAATAAAAATATAAACGCAACATGTAAAGTGTTGGTCCCATGTTTCATGAGCTGAAATAACCAAAGTATGTTGCATATGCACAAAAAGCGTATTTCTCTAAAATGTTGTGCACAAATTTGTTTACATCCCTGTTAGTGAGAATTTCTCCTTTGCCAAGATAATTCATACACCTGACAGGTGTGGCATATCAAGAAGCTGATTAAACAGCATGATCATTGCACAGGTGCACCTTGTGCTGGGGACATTAAAAGGCCACTCTAAAATGTTCAGTTTTGTCACACAACACAATGCCACAGATGTCTCAAGCAATTGGCATGCTGACTGCAGGTATGTCCCCCAGAGCTGTTGCCAGAGAACTGAATGTTCATTTCTCTACCATAAGCCGCCTCCAACATCATTTTAGAGAATTTGGCAGTACGTACAACAGGCCTCACAACTGCAGACCATATGTAACCACGCCAGTCCAGGACTTCGGCATCCGGCTTCTTAACCTGCGGGATCGTATGAGACCAGCCACCTGGAAAGCTGATATTTCGGTCTGTAATAAAGCCTTTTTATGGGGAAAAACATCATTCTGATTGGCTGGGCCTGGCTCCCCAGTGGGTGGGCCTGGCTCGCAAGTGGGTGGGATCCCAGGCTCAACCATGGCTGCGCACCTGCCCAGTCATGTGAAATCTATAGATTAGGGCCTAATGATTTTATTTAAATTGACTGATTTCCTTATATGAACTATAACTCAGTCAAATTTTTGAAATTGTTGCATGTTGTGTGTATTTTTGTTTATATTTTTGTTCAATATATGTAACTGGGTAATTATGAGGAGGACAATTTAATTTGTATACCAGTTATGTGGTTACTTGTCATTGGACAAGTAACCATGTCCCAGGGAGGGGCTTAGAGAATATACAGATGAAGTCGTAAGTTTACATACACCTTAGCCAAATACATTTAAACTCAGTTTTTCACAATTCCTGACATTTAATCCAAGTAAAATTTCCCTGTTTTAGGTCTGTTAGGATCACCACTTTATTTTAAGAATGTGAAATGTCAGAATAATAGTAGAGAGAATGATTTATTTCAGCTTTTATTTATTTCATCACATTCCCAGTGGGTCAGAAGTTTACATACACTCAATTAGTATTTGGTAGCATTGCCTTTAAATTGTTTAACATGGCCCGGGTGGCACAGTGGTCTAAGGCACTGCATCGCAGTGCTAGCTGTGCCACCAGAGACTCTGGGCTCGAGCCCAGGCTCTGTCGCAGCCGGCCTTGACAGGGAGGTCCATGGGGCGACGCACAATTGGCCTAGCGTCGTCCGGGTTAGGGAGTGTTTGGCCGGTAGGGATATCCTTGTCTCATTGCGCACTAGTGACTCCTGTGGCGGGCGGGGCGTAGTGACCAGGTCGCTAGGTGTAAGGTGTTTCCTCTGACACATTGGTGCGGCTGGCTTCTGGGTTGGATGTGTGCTGTGTTAAGAAGCTGTTGGGTTGTGTTTTGGAGGATGCAGGGCTCTCGACCTTCGTCTCCCGAGACTGTACGGGAGTTGTAGTGATGAGACAAGACAGTAAATACTAACAATTGGATACCATGAAATTGGTGAGAAAAAGGGGGTAAAAAAATATATATATATAAAATATGTTTAACATGGGTCAAACGTTTCGGGTAGCTTCCCACAGTAAGTTGGGTGAATTTGGTTTCGGGTAGCTTCCTGTAACTGAGTCAGGTTTGTAGGCCTCCTTGCTCGCATATGCTTTTTGAGTTCTGCCCTCAAATCTTCTATAAGATTGAGGTCTGGGCTTTGTGATGGCCACTCTAATACCTTGACTTTGTTGTCCTTAAGCCATTTTGCCACAACTTTGGAAGTATGCTTGGGGTCATTGTCCATTTGGAAGACCCATTTGTGATCAAGCTTTAACTTCCTGACTGATGTCTTGAGATGTTGCTTCAATATATCCACATCATTTTCCCTCCTCGTGATGTCATCTTTTTGTGAAGTGCACCAGTCTCTCCTGCAGCAAAGCACCCCAACAACATGATGCTGTCACCCCCGTGCTTCACGGTTGGGATGGTGTTCTTCGGCTTGCAAAAATATATATATATAAAATATGTTTAACATGGGTCAAACGTTTCGGGTAGCTTCCCACAGTAAGTTGGGTGAATTTGGTTTCGGGTAGCTTCCTGTAACTGAGTCAGGTTTGTAGACCTCCTTGCTCGCATATGCTTTTTGAGTTCTGCCCTCAAATCTTCTATAGGATTGAGGTCAGGGCTTTGTGATGGCCACTCTAATACCTTGACTTTGTTGTCCTTAAGCCATTTTGCCACAACTTTGGAAGTATGCTTGGGGTCATTGTCCATTTGGAAGACCCATTTTTGATCAAGCTTTAACTTCCTGACTGATGTCTTGAGATGTTGCTTCAATATATCCACATCATTTTCCCTCCTCGTGATGTCATCTTTTTGTGAAGTGCACCAGTCCCTCCTGCAGCAAAGCACCCCCACAACATGATGCTGTCACCCCCGTGCTTCACGGTTGGGATGGTGTTCTTTGGCTTGCAAGCCTCCCCCTTTTTCCTCCAAACATAATGATGGTCATTATGGCCAAGCAGTTCTATTTTTGTTTCATCAGACCAGAGGACATTTCTCCAAAAAGTACGATCTTTGTCCCCATGTGCAGTTGCAAACCGTAGTCTGGCTTTTTTATGGCGGTTTTGGAGCAGTGGCTTCTTCCTTGCTGAGCGGCTTTTCAGGTTATTTCGATATAGGACTCGTTTTACTGTGGATATAGATACTTTTGTACCTGTTTCCTCCAGCATCTTCACAAGGTCCTTTACTATTGTTCTGGGATTGATTTGCACTTTTCGCACCAAAGTACGTTAATCTCTAGGAGACAGAACGCGTCTCCTTCCTGAGCGGTATCACGGCTGCGTGGTCCAATGGTGTTTATACTTGAGTACTATTGTTTGTACAGATGAACGTGGTACCTTCAGGCATATGGAAATTGCTCCCAAGGATGAACCAGACTTGTGGAGGTCTACATTTTAAAAAACATTTATTTTAAATTCCCCATGATGTCAAGCAAAGAGGCACTGAATTTGAAGGTTGGCCTTGAAATACATCCACAGGTACACCTCCAATTGACTCAAATGTCAATTAGCCTATCAGAAGCTTCTAAAGCCATAATTTTCTGGAATTTTCCAAGCTGTTTTAAGGCACAGTCAACTTAGTGTATGTAAACTTCTGACCCACTGGAATTGTGATACAGTGAATTATAAGTGAAATAATCTGTCTGTAAACAATTGTTGGAAAAATGCATTGTGTCATGCACACAGTAGATGTCCTAACCGACTTGCCAAAACTGTAGTTTGTTATCAAGAAATCTGTGGTGTGGTTGAAAAACGAGTTTTAATGACTCCAACCTAAGTGTATGTGAACTTCCAAATGCCTGTGTGGGTGTTTCTGAGTAGATTGGGTTTGGTGATAGAGTGGGCAGACTGGTTGAGGTACACACCCAACCTGTAATTTCTATGGAAGTTACAGGGCAATCAAATCAAATCAAATCAATTTATATAGCCCTTCTTACATCAGCTGATATCTCAATGTGCTGTACAGAAACCCAGCCTAAAACCCCAAACAGCAAGCAATGCAGGTGTAGAAGCACGGTAGCTGGGGAAAACTCCCTAGAAAGGCCAAAACCTAGGAAGAAACCTAGAGAGGAACCAGGCTATGAGGGGTGGCCAATCCTCTTCTGGCTGTGCCGGGTGGAGATTATAACAGAACATGGCCAAGATGTTCAAATGTTCATAAATGACCAGCATGGTCAAATAATAATAATCACAGTAGTTGTCGAGGGTGCAGCAAGTCAGCACCTCAGGAGTAAATGTCAGTTGGCTTTTCATAGCCGATCATTAAGAGTATCTCTACCACTCCTGCGGTCTCTAGAGAGTTGAAAACAGCAGGTCTGGGGCAGGTAGCACATCCGGTGAACAGGTCAGGGTTCCATAGCCGCAGGCAGAACAGTTGAAACTGGAGCAGCAGCACGGCCAGGTGGACTGGGGACAGCAAGGAGTCATCATGCCAGGTAGTCCTGAGGCATGGTCCTAGGGCTCAGGTCCTCCGAGAGAGAGAAAGAAAGAGAGAAAGAGAGAATTAGAGAGAGCATACTTAAATTCACACAGGACACCGGATAAGACAGGAGAAGTACTTCAGATATAACAAACTGACCCTAGCCCCCCGACACATAAACTACTGCAGCATAAATACTGGAGGCTGAGACAGGAGGGGTCAGGAGACACTGTGGCCCCATCCGATGATACCCCCAGACAGGGCCAAACAGGAAGGATATAACCCCACCCACTTTGCCAAAGCACAGCCCCCACACCACTAGAGGGATATCTTCAACCACCAACTTACCATCCTGAGACAAGGCCGAGTATAGCCCACAAAGATCTCTGCCACGGCACAACCCAAGGGGGGGCGCCAACCCAGACAGGAAGATCACGTCAGTGACTCAACCCACTCAAGTGACGCACCCCTCCTAGGGTCGGCATGGAAATGCACCAGTAAGCCAGTGACTCAGCCCCTGTAATAGGGTTAGAGGCAGAGAATCCCAGTGGAGAGAGGGGAACCGGCCAGGCAGAGACAGCAAGGGCTGGGTCCAGTATGCAGCTTGAAGGTTTAGAGGCCATGATTATTTTCATCATTGTGTCAAGAGATATAGTACTAAAACACTTAAGTGTCTCTATTGATCCTAGGTCCTGGCAGAGTTGTGCAGACTCAGGACAGCTGAGCTTTGGAGGAATAATCCTGTTTTAGTCTTAGTGCTGTTTGTTATTTTGTTTGAGTAGTAAGTCTATCGTCTACCTGTTTGTCTTATTCGTTGCCGGCTGTCACTATTGAACACTGAAAATACAAATGGAATTTTTTGCACCAGAACCTTCTGCCTCCTTCTGAATAACTGCTCTTAAGACCGCATTTCTATGTTAACTATTTCACAGATGTCAACCTTGTTTTCCTTTGTTTTGGAGCTCGCTGTATGTTTTCGTTCCGATCATAGTCATTTGCATAATAATGATGTGTCTAAATATGTGGACACTTCCTTCTTGGCAGCTCACTGATCTCAGTATGTAGTCTGAATCCTATCTATCAAATATCTCTAAGAGAATCTCTCTATAGACTAGATATTGAGACATGTCTTATCTCTTCTGTCCCTTATTACATTGCATTGAGGGTGGTACTCAGTGGGGATTTTTCTGCTTCATTGGGATGTCCTTATTGAGAAGTTCAAGGTTATCCACCCCAACCTGCCTGCTCAAGTCTCGGGTCATAATAGTAGATGACAGGCTTTTTGAAAAAGTATTGAAGAATGCAGTTCAGCTTGTATATATCTTCCTGAGCAGGACAAGGTCACAACAGGAGGAAGACCTAGTCACCTCCTTCAACGTAAAGGAGGAAGAGGACAAAGAGGAGGAGAGAGGCCCGTTTAGCCATCTGTGGGCTCATGGACCACAATAAAGAAGACTATTACCAGCACTAGCGGTTCTGGGGGGCAGGGGGGGGGGGGGGGGCAGTGCCCCTGTGACAACAATTGTGGACCCCCTTGTGGCCCTCCTAAATGTGGAGTATGAACACATTTTTACATAACTAATTTTGCTATCGTTCTTTTTTTACATCCATTATTAGGCAGTGGCAACGATGATGATTATGAACATGGTCTTTTGCCTGCTAATGCCTGCAATGCAGTGAAGAAAACGATATGACAACAATAATGTCTAATGTAACTGGCCCCTCTAACAGTACAACTGGCCCCAGCTTGGCCCCCCCCAGTTGAAATGGTCTAGAACCACCACTGATTACCAGGTGATCTCTCTCTATCTCTCTCTCTCACTCTCACACATCACTTTACTCATTATCAATGCAAACCACAATTGTCACAATATGATGATTCACCCTCTGTATTCAGTGATAGCCTAGATGTTAACATCATCATACATCCAGAGCTATTTCTAAACCACCATGTTTATTGTGACCTGCAACGAGGGTCCCTATGAAAAAGTTGTTAAATAAAAATGAAAAAAGCTAACGAGCAGAAGATATGTTTGTTAAAATATATGAATTGGTCCCAATAGTTGAATTGCAGCAAAAATTGATGTCAGTATTCACAAAGGTCAGCATGGTACAGTATGTTTCAATTGAAGAGTCGGTGTATGCAGAGTCTATTGATGAAGATATTGTATGCATTGCGTTTTAGGACATAAGGGATCCTGAGCATGACCCCGCCAGCTATGAGCGCTCCAGGTGTGTGTCAGTGAGCTGGCAGGCCCAGGACCCCCAGAACCTAGCTGACAAAACTCAACTCCATGCTGAAGGAAGTTTCTGATTCAGTTAAGCAGGGACTAGAGGTCTTCAGGACCCGAGGACAGTCATACCCGACCCAAATGGACTCAATAAAAATAAATAAATGGGAACACGGACCCAAGAACAATCAGACCCGAATGGACCCAAGGACAATCCTGCTGCTAGTGTTAGTGGTTCTGTAATGGCGAGGAGAGATCAAATTGGCGGCTGTACTGATCCTTCTGCTGCTCTTCTGGCCAGATCCAAATGTAGCATCTTGGATTTGGACTGAAACAATCTTTAGGCTGAAAACCTCTGCCATGAGGTGCAGTAGGCCTGAAAGACACAACAACCTTTTTGATATCCCTACAGTAGCAACAAGTTTTGTTCGGTGAGATAAGGGCAGTGGAAGGTAGGCCCCTATGGCAGGTAATCCAAGACTGATCTGCTCTCACCACGTGACCTTGGCTCTTTGCTCTCTCGATCAGCCTGATTTCCCACAGCAAGAGGTGGGCAGGGTCTTGGTCTGGTCTCTGGGTCACCAGGACAAGCTCAGGGCTGGTGCCAATCTGGACCATGGCCAGGGGCTGGTCCAGGTAAAGGAACAGAAAATACATTCTGGCCAGACAGAGATGCACAAGGACCATGTCAAATTAGTCAATTCTGTCTGTGCCTGAGGTATAGTCTGTCTGTCTGTCTGTCTGTCTGTCTGTCTGTCTGTCTGTCTGTCTGTCTGTCTGTCTGTCTGTCTGTCTGTCTGTCTGTCTGTCTGTCTGTCTGTCTGTCTGTCTGTCTGTCTGTCTGTCTGTCTGTGCCTGAGGTATAGTCTGTCTGTCTGTGCCTGAGGTATAGTCTGTCTGTCTGTCTGTCTGTCTGTCTGTCTGTCTGTCCGTCCGTCCGTCCGTCCGTCCGTCCGTCCGTCTAGCTATCTATCTATCTATCTATCTATCTAGCTATCTCAAATACAACAGCAAAAACATGTCAATATATAAGTGTTATAAACAGCCCAGAATAGAACCGTTTACTTCAGCTCTCATATTTAATGGTGAGTCATTAATTGCATTCCAATCAGGGGCAATGGTTTCATTTTAGATATGGGTCATTTTTATTGACACTGCGGTATTGATTTTAATATTTTGGGAAGTGGAATACATTTGCATTGGCTAATGGCTAATGTGTGCGTTCATACAGGTTAGCGTTTGTGCGTGTGTGTGTGCACGTGCGTGTGTGTGAGTAATAGCCCCCTCCCTTTCCTCTGTCTCCTGTCTGACGCACACAGTTTCTTTAAATGAATGAACAGCGAGAGGGAGGGGCTATAGCCTCACCAAATCATGATGTCAAACGAAACTGAATGAGCCCCCCTTTACCCTCTATCCCCCAGACTACCCCATATTTATGCATCAAAACCTATTTTATCCTATTTCGGACGCTCACAGAACAACCCATGTCAACCCCCTACTGCGGCTCACACTGAGCTAACAACGTCAGCCTTCCTGCTCTCCAATTAGAATGCTCAGCCTCACAACGTTACCACGGAGACCCCCCCCCCCCCCCCCCCCATCATAGTTCCACACGCATGGTTTTCCCGAACGTTGCCCTGACGCTATGAATAATCCATGTGGAGGTGAGCCGGAGCAGTGGAAGCATCCCTGGGAACGCAGACAGACCGGAAAAACTGGGAAAACACAGATATGTGCAGACACACATGGATTCTACTGAATCACTAACAGTGATACTATGACAATTACAGAACAGAGGGATTTCACCGTTCTGAGGAAGCTGAGTACGCTGTCACACACACAGGGATCTAACTAATGGGATCACATGTGGATCCAGGTCTGAGGAAACCTAGGGGAGAGCAGAGCCGAGACAAGACCCATTATGTGACTGCTAACGTCATGTCTTACGCCACCCTTTTATAACTGAGGTGTGGGGCACACGGACACAACACAAGATCACTTTCCCTAAGGACAAGCCCTCTTAGCGGCCATCATCAGGATTTTGCCACCCACCTTCAACCTCTACACCCCAGATAGGGGATCTGCATCCCTGTTTTACCTTCTCCAGACCCCTAATTCCGAAGACATGTTCTGCTTCTGTTTCCAGAGCCCCTCCCTGAAGCAGCAAGCCCTGGAGGCTGAGCTGTGCACCTCGCCCCCCGGAACCCCCCAGGAGGACCTGGAACTCCCCCCTTGTACCAATGACTACCAGAGCCTAACCCCATCTCTCCAATCCCTCCCAAAACAGGACCAGGACATCATCAGCACTTCACTGACAGGTAGGAGAACAGCACCTTCCCTATCCCTCCTTTTCTTTTATCTCTTCCTCCTCTCCTATCTATCTCAACCCTCGTCTCCTCGTAAGCAGATTGGTTATTCTCGTACTGTGTGATATCTTGTACACTATGATTGATATTTAGTGCTTTTTTTGTGAATCAATCATATGTCTCTTCATCTGTCTTATGTTTAGTGGATAATATAAGCTCTTATCAGTGTTAGCTTTGGGTGGGTATGTCTCATGCTTGCTTATCAAGTCACGATGCGCCAGGATGTTATAGATACAGTAGGAGCAGTGTGTGTATAAGGGCAGATATCGTTTGAGTATGTTCTGGATATGAAGTGAAGTTAGTTGTTTTTGACTAGTAGGACAGGTGCACAACTACACCACTAGCTTTGTTATAGTTTCAAACCTGTTAGTCTTCATTTCATTTCTGTACTTTGACCCCATTGTCTCTCTCCCTCCACCCTCTGCTCTCTGTCAGAAGCCAGTCCAGTCCAGAGGGCCCCCGTGTCTCTCTCTGAGGGGAGTAGCAGTGAGTGTCTGTTGACCGCTTGTCCTAGTCCTTTCCTACAGCGCCTCGCGGCTGGTGACTGTCCCATACCGTCCCCCCGCTGCCACAACCTCAGCCAGGGCCAGCGCTTCAACACAGACCCGGAAACAGCCCCATCCCCACCCTGCTCACAATACATCAGGATGTAAGAGACTGTGTTCAAGTGTTGTGTGTTTGTGTTCGGTTGTTGTGTGTGCATTCGGTTGGAGAGAGTATGTAGCTTTGTGTGTCCAAGGTTTATGCGTGTTAAGTGTGTGTTGTGTATTAGTGGGTGTGTCTTGGAAGCGTATGTGATGGATAAATGTGGAAACTTACCATTCTAGCTCTCCCTCACCAGGGCTCACTACACAGTTAGGACTGAACCAGCAGAGGGAGCTATCAAGACCCCATCAGTCACAATGCTAAACAGACACATCCAGAACCTGAGGAAGAGGATCAGACATTTTGAGGAGCGCTTTGAGCAAGAGAGACACTACAGGGTGAGACAGTAAAACCATCAAACATCAATGTTTATTTACAACCATATTATAGCCCAGAGGCCAACCTTTTAGTTTCTGAATAAATCCATGGTTTGACTGATGATAGCTTTAGTACACAGTGTCTCATAAAGACAAAGCCCACTGGACAAAAACTGCAGAGAAACGTTGTTTCAACATAATTTGTCAACATATTGTGACGTGGAATCTGCGTGGAAAATACATTGGATTTGAAAAAAGTAATCAATCTCAACTGTTGTTTTGATGGTGAAATTTCAACCACAGGATTATGTCATCATGGTAACCACATTTCAACATAGACAACCCTTGTATAAAATATGTTGAATTTGTACCATTAAAACAACGTCAGATCTACTATCAGGGGGATAAAACAATAGGGTAGGCAGCACCTCCTACTGGAAAATCTATCTATAGCTACCCTTTGGTCTCCCATCCAGGATTTTAACCAAGACCAGCCCTGCTTAGATATTTTTCACAGACTATTACCAATGTGCTATCGTGAGAATAAATGTTGAGAGAGCTCCCCTTAAAAATTAAATAGATTCATTGTTGCTATCGACGTCATTCCAGTGTAGTTTTAACAGAGCAAATGAAATGTCACTATACATTATCACTCAGATATCATCAATGATACTATTTAGGCCTATATAGATACCATTTGCAAAGTCATCAACACCTATTGTTTCAATTCAACCCAACTAAAAATAGACAATACAACAGGGCTAGGGTTTCAAGCTCTGGTTGATTTAAAATGAAATGATATTGTCAACACAACCAAATATCAACATTTGAAGGAGATGGATCTTCTGCTTTGATAGTTCTATGCCACTGACTTAGTCTGGCTTTAATGACAGTTTTTCTACAAAATAATAATTGATATGTTTGATTCACGTCTCTATCCCAACCAAAAATGTAACTTAAAGAATAGGACTAAATCAAATCAAACATTATTTAAGTGCATTTGTATTTTGATTTGATTTAGTCCTACTCTTTAGCTTAGATTTTTGTTTGAGATGAAGACGTGAATCCAACATATCACAAATACTGTAGCTAACCTCTCGCAGTTACAATAAAAGGGGAAGTTAGCATTTTTGGGGGTGTATGATATTTGTGCGTCTAACTTCCTCACTCATCATTATTCACGAATCATTCAGGATTATTCTGTAATCATGGTAGCATCCACATGAATGTAGAAGTGTTCAGAAACATATTCTTATTTACAATAAAAGTGACTCCAAAATGACACAGTACATTATTTACCATTCATTTCTATTGGGCGCACAATTATCTGAAACACAACCAAAACATAAAAGCAAATGCATCTAACAAATGTGTAGAGTCACAAGCTTGATGAAGCCATTGTGTGTTATGAATATGGGACCAAATACTTAACCTTTTACTAGTTTAATAAACAAATAAGTGCATTCTTCCCAATACTTTTGGTCCCCTAAAATGGGAGGACTGTGTACAGAACGTGCTGTAATTTCTAAACGGTTCACCCGAGATGGATGAAAATACCTTCAAATTAAAGCTGACAGTCTTGTGTATCTGTCATGTGTGAATGTTGCTGTTTATATGTTTACAATATATATCTTTATCTTATCCGATTTGCCACAACTGAAGTTCTTTCTGGGAAAAAATCAGCAAATCAATAACACATTGTAAATTCAACTAACTTTTGTCTGTCTTTTTGAGTGGGTGAATACAGGTTGTAATCTCATCGATCAACGTCTCAGCCAAATATTACCCAATTACCCACGTTGAAACAACATGGTGTGCCCAGTGGGAGGAATGTATTTCCTCCTGCTGAGTCAAAGAATCAAGGCCACAGACAGTCATATCTCCTCTCTCTCTTCCAGGCCAGTTTAGACTGGTTCAAACCGCTCTCTGTCTCTCACCAGACTCGACTTCCGTTTCCTTTTCTAACGTGCCAACTCAGCCCAACACCAGCTGCACACAGCGTTAGGAAAAAGTTGATGGTTTGGGAACAGAATAATCCAATTCAAAGAGTTCTCCTACTGGATGTTTTCCCACATTACACTTCTGTCTTTTCTAGTGCTGTAGTTCTCGTTCCAGTAGAACACATGAATTTAGTGTAGCTCCACCTAGTGTTTATGGACTGATAATAATGATAGGATATATTTTGCCATATATGAATATACCTCTTTCTATGTGTCATATATTCATGAGGTTTGTGTTGTTTTTCTGTGGCAGCCAGCATACAATGATAAGACTGCCCACCCAGAAATATCTAGACTGATGCGAGACCTCACTAAGTCTCGCAAGCAGCTCAAAGGTAAGTCCTTGACTTGTTGCAATCAGAGGCATTTAAAAAAAAACTGTGTGAACTGCAGCTGAAGTGAAAGAATGTAACACCAAGACACCATCTTGGTGGCTGTATAATGTATCATTATTATTTGAAAGGAAATGTTTATAATTATTTATGCCATTAAAAAATATATATATTTGGGGAGGAGGGACATGCACTCTGAATCTATATTGATATTTGTATGAGTGTTCTATATTGTCAAATGAAACCTCTGTGTATGTGTAGAGCTGAAGCTGAAACAGTGTGTGGAGGGGCTCAGAGAGCAGCAGAGAGGACTGAACACAGCTACATGCAGGTCCACCAGAGACCCCCAGGGGGCGATGGAGCACTACCAGAACAGTAACAACAAACCCTCACTGAAGGAGACTGTCGATAGCCTGAACAAGAGAATGATGGAGAAACGACAGGAGAGACTGCCAGATAACATCAAGGTAAAACTACACATCGTGAATTACCAGGTAATGCGCTGGAAATGTACATAGTTATGAAAGGACCTATTCTCATACCAAGATTACTCTTGATTAGTTGAGTGTGTTATACTGTCAGTGTAACTCTGCTATGTTCTATTACTCATTGGTTTGGCCTTGTGTCTGACTGTATTGCCACTGGTTGGTTCCTGGTCCAGGAGATGACTCCGGCTCAGATGGCTGTGGAGAAGGTCACCCTGCAGAAGTGTCTGCTCCACTTTGAGAGCCTGCATGGACGACCGGTAAGACTGCCCAGTGTGCCTTGTAAATGTCTATTTTAGTGTAGCTTCTGAATGAGTAGCCGTAATGTTTAATATGATTATATTTGTTTTTTACTGTGTATGTGTGTGTGTGTTTTCAGAGCACCAGGCAGGAGAAGACTCTGATGAAGCCTTTCTATGATCGCTACCGCCAGGTCAAACAGCAGCTCCTGTGTTCCTCCACCACCATCCCTTTCATCACCACCATAGTAAGTCTCTCTCACACACATACACACACACACGCAAGTAGTTTGGGGGTGGGGCTGTGTGAGGAGATGTGGCTTTTTTTGTTGATGAAATAGCACAGTGCAGCTGCCTTTCCTTCACATGTAATCAGGGGTGCAGTGCTGGGGGAGCTCCCTAGCTTTTTTCAATTTGAGAATACACAGAAAAAATGTATTCTCATCAACTCTAAAATAAATTATATTTAATTACCACAAAATTGCATGAAAATTATAGAATGACAAACCAAATAAATATCTAGGCTACAGCACCCTACAGGTAGGTAAATGGTGGTTTCTTCCCTGTCTTCTCTCTGGCGAATGATGAAGAACTGTAGGCTACATGTGTGCAATGCAGAGGCCCATTGGAGGCTTGTCAACTTCAGAACATAAAAAAAAAAAATCATCACCTGTCTGCCTTGATGTTCATAAAACTCCACCAACCTGCTCTTGCGCAGTGGAACCCAGAACAATACAGTGCATTCGGAAAGTATTCAGACTCCTTGACTTTTTCCACATTTTGTTACATTACAGCCGTATTCTAAACTGGATTAAATAGTTTTTCCCCCCTCATTAATCTACACACAATACCCCATAATGACAAAGCAATATCAGTTTTGTAGAACATTTTGCAAATGTATTAAAAATAAAAAACTGAAACATCACATTTACAAAAGTATTCAGGCCCTTTACTCAGTACTTTCACCGCATTCTTATTGGCAGACTCAATAGCCTTGGTTTCTCAAAAGACTGCCTCGCCTGGTTCACCAACATCTTTTTCTTTTCAGATCGAGTTCAGTGTGTCAAATCGGAAGGCCTGTTGTGCGGACCTCTGGCAGTCTCTATGGGGTGCCACAGGGTTCAATTCTCGGGCCGACTCTTTTCTCTGTATATATCAATGATGTCGCTCTTGTTGCTGGTGATTCTCTGATCCACCTATACGCAGATGACACCATTCTGTATACATCTAGCCCTTCTTTGGTCGCTGTGTTAACAAACCTCCAAACGAGCTTCAATGCCATACAACAGTCCTTCTGTGGCCTTCAACTGCTTTTAAATGCTAGTAAAACTAAACTAAATCAAATCAAATTTTTTTTGTCACATACACATGGTTAGAAGATGTTAATGCGAGTGTAGCGAAATGCTTGTGCTTCTAGTTCCGACAATGCAGTAATAACCAACAAGTAATCTAACCTAACAATTCCACAACTACTACCTTATACACACAAGTGTAAAGGGATAAAGAATATGTACATAAAGATATATGAATGAGTGATGGTACAGCGGCTGGCAAGGCGAGTGGTGGCGTATACGGGGGGCAAGCATGGGCAGTACGATCGGGCGTGCAGTAGAGTAGCAGTATATACATATACATATGAGATGAGTAATGTAGGGTATGTAAACATTATATTAAGTGGCATTGTTTAAAGTGGCTAGTGGTACATTTTTACATAATTTCCATCAATTCCCATTATTAAAGTGGCTGGAGTTGAGTCAGTATGTTGGCAGCGGCCACTAAATGTTAGTGGTGGCTGTTTAACAGTCTGATGGCCTTGAGATAGAAGCTGTTTTTCAGTCTCTCGGTCCCTGCTTTGATGCACCTGTAGTGACCTCGCCTTCTGGATGATAGCGGGGTGAACAGGCAGTGGCTTGGGTGGTTGATGTCCTTGATGATCTTTATGGCCTTCCTGTGACATCGGGTGGTGTAGGTGTCCTGGAGGGCGGGTAGTTTTCCCCCGGTGATGCGTTGTGCAGACCTCACTACCCTCTGGAGAGCCTTACGGTTGTGGGCGGAGCAGTTGCCGTACCAGGCGGTGATACAGCCCGACAGGATGCTCTCGATTGTGCATCTGTAGAAGTTTGTGAGTGCTTTTGGTGACAAGCCGAATTTCTTCAGCCTCCTGAGGTTGAAGAGGCGCTGCTGCGCCTTCTTCACAACGCTGTCTGTGTGGGTGGACCAATTCAGTTTGTCCGTGATGTGTACGCTGAGGACCTTAAAACTTTCTACCCTCTACACTACTGTCCCGTCGATGTGGATAGGGGATGCTCCCTCTGCTGTTTCCTGAAGTCCACGATCATCTCCTTTGTTTTGTTGACGTTGAGTGTGAGGTTATTTTCCTGACACCACACTCCGAGGGCCCTCACCTCCTCCCTGTAGGCCGTCTCGTCGTTGTTGGTAATCAAGCCTACCACTGTAGTGTCGTCCGCAAACTTGATGATTGAGTTGGAGGCGTGCATGGACACGCAGTCGTGGGTGAACAGGGAGTACAGGAGAGGGCTCAGAACGCACCCTTGTGGTGCCCCGGTGTTGAGGATCAGCGGGGTGGAGATGTTGTTACCTACCCTCACCCCCTGGGGGTGGCCCGTCAGGAAGTCCAGGACCCAGTTGCACAGGGCGGGGTCGAGACCCAGGGTCTCGAGCTTGATGACGAGTTTGGAGGGTACTATGGTGTTAAATGCTGAGCTGTAGTCGATGAACAGCATTCTCACATAGGTATTCCTCTTGTCCAGATGGGTTAGGGTAGTGTGCAGTGTGGTTGCGATTGCGTCGTCTGTGGACCTATTGGGTCGGTAAGCAAATTGGAGTGGGTCTAGGGTGTCAGGTAGGGTGGAGGTGATATGGTCCTTGACTAGTCTCTCAAAGCACTTCATGATGACGGAAGTGAGTGCTACGGGGCGGTAGTCGTTTAGCTCAGTTACCTTAGCTTTCTTGGGAACAGGAACAATGGTGGCCCTCTTGAAGCATGTGGGAACAGCAGACTGGGATAAGGATTGATTGAATATGTCCTTAAACACACCAGCCAGCTGGTCTGCGCATGCTCTGAGGACGCGGCTGGGAATGCCGTCTGGGCCTGCAGCCTTGCGAGGGTTAACACGTTTAAATGTTTTACTCACCTCGGCTGCAGTGAAGGAGAGCCCGCAGGTTTTGGTAGCGGGCCGTGTACTGCGGGCCGTGTACTTGCTTTGAGGACTGTATTGTCCTCAAAGCAAGCAAAAAAGTTATTTAGCCTGTCTGGGAGCAAGACATCCTGGTCCACAACGGGGCTGGTTTTCTTTTTGTAATCCGTGATTGACTGTAGACCCTGCCACATACCTCTTGTGTCTGAGCTGTTGAATTGCGACTCTACTTTGTCTCTATACTGGGACTTAGCTTGTTTGATTGCCTTGCGGAGAGAATAGCTACACTGTTTGTATTCGGTCATGTTTCCGGTCACCTTGCCCTGGTTAAAAGCAGTGGTTCGCGCTTTCAGTTCCACGCGAATGCTGCCATCAATCCACGGTTTCTGGTTTGGGAATGTTTTAATCGTTGCTGTGGGTACGACATCGTCAATGCACCTTCTAATGAACTCGCTCACCCAATCAGCGTATTCGTCAATATTGTTGTTGGACGCAATGCGGAACATATCCCAATCCACGTGAGCGAAGCAGTCTTGAAGCGTGGAATCAGATTGGTCGGACCAGCGTTGAACAGACCTGAGCGAGGGAGCTTGTTGTTTTAGTTTCTGTTTGTAGGCTGGAAGCAACAAAATGGAGTCGTGGTCAGCTTTTCCGAAAGGAGGGCGGGGGAGGGCCTTATATGCGTCGCGGAAGTTAGTATAACAATGATCCAAGGTTTTACCAGCCCTGGTAGCACAATCGATATGCTGATAGAATTTAGGGAGTTTTGTTTTCAGATTAGCCTTGTTAAAATCCCCAGCTACGATGAATGCAGCCTCAGGGTGTGTGGTTTCCAGTTTACAAAGAGTCAGATAAAGTTCGTTCAGGGCCATCGATGTGTCTGCTTGGGGGGGGATATATACAGCTGTGATTATAATCGAAGAGAATTCCCTTGGTAGATAATGCGGTCGACATTTGATTGTGAGGAATTCTAGATCAGGTGAACAGAATGTCTTGAGTTCCTGTAAGTTGTTATGATCACACCACCTCTCGTTAATCATAAGGCATACACCCCCGCCCCTCTTTTTACCAGAAAGATGTTTGTTTCTGTCGGCACGATGCGTGAAGAAACCAGCTGGCTGCACCGACTCCGTTAGCGTCTCTTGAGTGAGCCATGTTTCCGTGAAGCAGAGAACGTTACAATCCCTGATGTCTCTCTGGAATGTTACCCGTGCTCGGATTTCATCAACCTTATTGTCAAGAGACTGGACATTGGCGAGTAGTATGCTAGGGAGTGGAGCGCGATGTGCCCGTCTCCGAAGCCTGACCAGGAGACCGCTTCGTTTGCCCCTTTTTCGGCGTCGCTTAGGGTCGCCGGCTGGGATCAGATCCATTGTATTGGGTGGAAGGCAAAACACTGGATCCGCTTCGGGAAAGTCATATTCCTGGTTGTAACTGCATGCTCTTCAACCGATTGCTGCCCGCGCCCGCCCACCCGACTAGCATCACTACTCTGGACGGTTCTGACCGAGAATATGTGGACAACTACAAATACCTAGGTGTCTGGTTAGACTGTAAAATCTCCTTCCAGACTCACATTAAGTATCTCCAATCCAAAATTAAATCTAGAATCGGCTTCCTATTTCTCAACAAAGCATTCTTCACTCAAGCTGCCAAACATACCCTCGTCAAACTGACTATCCTACCGATCCTCGACTTCGGCGATGTCATTTACAAAATAGCCTCCAAAACTCTACTCAGCAAACTGGATGTAGTCTATCACAGTGCCATCCGTTTTGTCACCAAAGCCCCATATACTACCCACCTCTGCGACCTGTATACTCTCGTTGGCTGGCCCTCGCTACAGATTCGTCGCCAAACCCACTGGCTCCAGGTCATCTATAAGTCTTTGCTAGGTAAAGCCCCACCTTATCTCAACTCACTGGTCACCATAGCAACACCCATGTGCTCCAGCAGGTATATTTCACTGGTCATCCCCAAAGCCAACACTTACTTTGGCCGACTTTCATTCCAGTTCTCTGTTGCCAATGACTGGAACGAATTGCAAAAATCACTGAAGCTGGAGAGTTATATCTCCCTCTCTAACTTTAAGCATCAGCTGTCAAAGCAGCTTACCGATCACTGTACCTGTACACAGCCAATTTGTAAATAGCACACCCAACTACCCCATATTGTTATTTATCTTCTTGCTCTTTTGCACCCCAGTATCTCTACTTGCACATCATCATCTGCACATCTATCACTCCAGTGTAAACGCTAAATTGTAACTATTTCGCCTCTATGGCCTATTTATTGCCTTACCTCCCTACTCTTCTACATTTGCACACACTGTACATAGAAAAAATCTATTGTGGTATTGACTGTACATTTGTTTATGTGTAACTCTGTTGTTTTTGTCGCACTGATTTGCTTTATCTTGGCCAGGTCGCAGTTGTAAATGAGAACTTGTTCTCAACTAGCCTACCTGGTTAAATAAAGTTGAAATAAAGTTGAAATAAATAAAACTTTGTTAAAGCACCTTTAGCAGTGATTACAGCCTCGAGTCTTCTTGGGTATGACGCTACAAGCTTGGCACAACTGTATTTGGGGAGTTTCTCCCATTCTTCTCTGCAGATCCTCGAAAGCTCTGTCAGGTTGGATAGGGAGCGTCGCTGTACAGCTATTTTCAGTTCTCTCCAGAGATGTTCGACCGGGTTCAAGTTCTGTCCTGGCCACTCAAGGACATTCAGAGACTTGTCCCAAAGCCACTACTGCATTGTCCTGGCTGTGTGCTTAAGGTCGTTGTCCTGTTGAAAGTTGGACCTTTGCCCCAGTCTGAGGTCCTGAGCACTCTTGTGCAGGTTTTCATCAAGAATCTCTCTATACTTTGCTCCGTTCATCTTTCCCTCGATCCTGACTAGTCTCTCAGTACCTGCCGCTGAAAAACATCCCCACAGCATGATGCTGCCACCACCATGCTTCACCGAAGGGATGGTGCCGGGTTTCCTCCAGACGTGACGCTTGGCATTCAGGCCAAAGAGTTCAATCTTGGTTTCATCACACCAGAGAATCTTGTTTCTCCTGATCTGAGAATCCTTTAGGTGCCTTTTGGCAAACTCCAAGCGGGCTGTCATTTGCCTTTTACTGGTCACTCTATCATATAGATCTGATTGGTGGAGTGCTGCAGAGATGGTGTTCTTTCTGCAAGGTTCACCCATCTCCACAGAGGAATTCTGAAGCTCTGTCAGAGTGACCATCGGGTTCTTGGTCACCTTCCTGACCAAGGCCCTTCTCCCTCGATTTCTCAGTTTGGCAGGGCTGCCAGCTCTAGGAAGAGCCTTGGTGGTTCCAAACTTCTTCCATTGAAGAATGATGGATGCCTCTGTGTTCTTGGGACCTTCAATGCTGCAGAATTTGTTTGGTACCCTTCCCCAGATCTGTGCCTCGACACAATCCTGTCATGGAGCTCTACGAATAATTTCTTCGACCTCATGGCTTGGTTTTTGCTCTGACATGCACTGTCAACTGTGGAACTTTATATAGACAGGTGTGTGCCTTTCCAAATCATGTCCAATCAATAGAATTGTCCACAGGTTGACTCCATTCAAGCTGTAGAAACATCTAAAGGATGATCAATGGAAACAGGATGCACTTGAGCTCAATTACGAGTATCATAGCAAAGAGTCTGAATACTTATGTAAATAAGGTATTTCTGTTTTTACTTTTAATTAATTTGCAAAAATGTCTAAAAACTTGTTTTGACTTTGTCATTATGGGGTATTGTGTGTAGATTGATGAGGGAAAAATTATTTAATCCATTTAAGAGTAAGACTGTAAAGTAACAAAATGTAGAAAATGTCAAGGGGTCTGAATACTTTCTGAATGCACTGTATGTGACCACTTAGATACAGCAACACCGTTCTGCTGAGGACACCCAAACCAGAGTGGCCACCGTAAAGCCCAAGAGCCTGACCCTCTCTGGATGTTGCTGTAGCCCTGCTTGGGATCTTTAGCCTATATTGACTATTGGTTGAGACACAGGGCCTTTTAGGGTAGGCTATTTCAGGGTGGGAAATTGGAAATGTGAATTAGGCCAAGATGGAGGTAATAATGCATTTAGGTTTATTGCGTGTCAATATAGTTTATTGAGATGCATGAATACACCACACCAAAATGTTGATTGTATGGCCGTTTTAAAACACATTTCTTGCAATTTTACGTAGTAATGATTTATGTTCACTACTTGGTCAATTGATTTGATGATTAAATCTCTGCAAATAAATTATATGAGTTGATAGTTCTGGCCTTTGTTTTCTTTTATTCTGTAATAGGGTATATTGTAACCATGTGTTCAAACTAATCAAATCAATGTTTATTTAGCGCTGTCCTTTTCCAACCACGAAGAGCGCTCCAATCATTTACAATAACACTTATAGTCCTACTCATCATTACTATTATTATTATTATTATAAATTATCACTTCTCACAATGGTGTTCATTTAGTAAAGTTAGATCAAAGCTGAATCAATGTCTTGTATTTTATATAACTGAACCGAATAGCATAGCTGGCCTTTAACATTACTGTTACACCAAAAACACCTACAGTTGAAGTCGGAAGTTTACATACACTTTAGCCAAATACATTTAAACTCAGTTTTTCACAATTCCTGACATTTATTCCTAGTAAAGGTTCCCTGTCTTAGGTCAGTTAGGATCACCACTTTATTTTAAGAATGTGAAATGTCAGAATAATAGTAGAGAGAATGATTTACTTCAGCTTCTATTTCTTTCATCGCATTCCCAGTGGGTCAGAAGTTTACATACACTCAATTAGAATTTGATAGCATTGCCTTTAAATTGTTTAACTTGGGTCAAACGTTTCGGGTAGTCTTCCACAAGCTTCCCACAATAAGTTGGGGGAATTTTGGCCCATTCCTCCTGACAGAGCTGGTGTAACTGAGTCAGGTTTGTAGGCCTCCTTGCTCACACGCACTTTTTCAGTTCTGCCCACATATCTTCAATAGGATTGAGGTCAGGGCTTTGTGATGTCCTCTCCAATAACTTGAATTTGTTGTCCTTAAGCCATTTTGCCACAACTTTGGAAGTATGCTTGGGGTCGTTGTCCATTTGGAAGACCCATTTGCGACCAAGCTTTAACTTTATAACCTGATGTCTTGAGATGTTGCTTCAATATATCCACATCATTTTCCATTCTCATGATGCCATCTATTTTGTGAAGTGCACCAGTCCTTCCTGCAGCAAAGCACCCCCACAACATGATGCTGCCACCCCCGTGCTTCAAGGTTGGGATGGTGTTCTTCGGCTTGCAAGTCTCCCTGTCACGTTCCTGACCTGTTTTCTGTTGTTTTGTATGTGTTTAGTCGGCCAGGGCGTGAGTTAGGGTGGGCATTCTATGTTATGTGTATCTATGTTGGTTAATGGGTTACCTGATATGGTTCTCAATTAGAGGCAGGTGGTTTACGTTTCCTCTGATTGAGAACCATATTAAGGTAGGTGGTTTCACATTGTTTGTTGTGGGTGGTTGTCTCCTGTGTCTGTGTCGTTATTGCACCATACGGGACTGTATCGTTCGTTCGTTCATTTATTTGTAGTCTGTACTTGTTCGTGCGTTCTTCATTGTATGTAAGTTCGTAAGTCAAGGTCTGTCTACTTCGTTTGTTGTTTTGTAGTGGGTTAAAGTGTTTCCGTGTTTTTTCGTCTTTTCTTTAAATAAATATAATGTCAAATTACCACGCTGCGTTTTGGTCATCCGATCCTTCTCGCCTCTCCTCGTCTGATGAGGAGGACGAAGTAGAAGAGCGTTACACTCCCCCTTTTTCCTCCAATAATAACGATGGTCATTATGGTCAAACAGTTCTATTTTTGTTTCATCAGACCAGAGAACATTTCTCCAAAAAATATTATCTTTGTGCAGTTTCAAACCGTAGTCTGGCTTTTTTATATGGCGGCTTTGGAGCAGTGGCTTCTTCCTTGCTGAGCGGCCTTTCAGTTTATGTCGATATAGGACTTGTTTTACTGTGGATATAGATACTTTTGTACCTGTTTCCTCCAGCACAAGGTCCATTGCTGTTCTGGGATTGATTTGCACTTTTTGCACCAAAGTATGTTCATCTCTAGGAGACAGAACTCGTCTCCTTCCTGAGCGGTATGACGGCTGTGTGGTCCCATGGTGTTTATACTTGCGTACTATTGTTTGTGCAGATGAACATGGTACCTTGTGATTTGTGAAGGTCTACAATAATATTTCTGAGGTCTTGGCTGATTTCTTTTCCCATGATGTCAAGCAAAGAGGCACTGAGTTTGAAGGTAGGCCTTGAAATACATCCACAGGTACACTTCCAATTGACTCAGCATCTCGGCATTCATCTCAGCAACGTGACATTCAAGAAGATTGAAATGCATAGGCTATTCCCATGAAACTGATTGAGATCAATCAAATGATTGGCATGGAGATGCAGTTTCACCAGTAAAACTTGAATAATTATAATTCATGATTGACAGTGATGATGGCCTATTTAGAAATTAGGTATGCCTAACTTGGTGTTTGAGGGTATTAAAAATATAACATTTTCTTGAGACAATATGTGTGGGCATAGGCGAACGTTGCAATTGGAGGATGCATTTTAGGCATCATTTTTTATAACAGGGCTCTCCAACCCTGTTCCTGGAGAGCTACCATCCTGTAGGTTTTAATTTTCAAGCCTATTTTAGGACACCTGATTCTAATAATTAGCTGGTTGATAAGATTAATCGAGTTAGTTACAACTGGGGTTGTAGTGAAACCCTACAGGACAGTAGCACTTCAGGAACAGGGCTGAAGTGCCATGATAGGCTATTCAATAGGCTACATCTGTCAGTACAAACTTTGATTGAGGAAATGTTGATGTCATTTACATATTTTTTTGCGCTCCCTCATCTAAAAAAAAATTGCAATACACCACTGCAAGTAAGATCTTTGGTAGGTCTGTAACCGGTGGTGTCTGTATGTGTTCCCTGCTGGCTTCATCCATCTGAGCAGAAACCAAAATGCAACCGCCCCATGCTCATTATGAACAGGGTAATAAAGGACCTAGAATGACAGCACCATGGACAACTCCTCCATTCACCTGCTATTTTGATCTGCCACTGACCACGTTTTAGCATCCTTCTCCATGTACATTGTCGTAGCCTATGGATTAGTCTACACTGTAATTCAATAAACTGGACTGGATTATTTTACCGCACCAGCATTGCAATCCAATGCATTCACAATTTATGCAATAAACTGAGATATATTGCTATGTTTTACATTTGGGCTATGCTATAGAAGGCTATAATACAGGAATAATAAAGGCCCAGTGAAAGATTGTGAAAGATTAAAAAAATAATACAAAACTATATACAGTACCAGTCAAGTTTGGACACACCAACTCATTCAAGGGATTTTCTATATTCCATAACACATATGGATTCATGTAGTAACCAAAAAAGTGTTAGACAAATCAAAATATATTTGATATTTGTGAATCTTCAAAGTAGCCACCCTTTGCCTTGAAGACAGCTTTGCACACTTGGAATTCTCTCAACCAGCTTCATGAGGAATTATTTTCCAACAGTCCTGAAGGAGTTCCCACATATGCTGAGCACTTGTTGGCTGCTTTTCCTTCACTCTGTGGTCTAACTCATCCCAAACCATCTCAATTGGGTTGAGGTTGGGTGATTGTGGAGGCTAGGTCATCTGATGCAGCACTCCATCACTCTCCTTCTTGGTCAAATAGCCCCTACACACCTTGAGGTGTGTTGGGTCATTGTCCTGTTGAAAAACAAATGAAAGTCCCACTAAGCCCAAACCAGATGGGATGGCGTATTGCTGCAGAATGCTGTGGTAGCCATTCTGGTTAAGTGTACCGTGAATTCTAAATAAATCACAGACAGTGTCACCACAAAGCATCCCCACACCCTCACACCTCCTCCTCCATGCTTCACGGTGGGAACCACATATGCGGAGATCATCCTTTCACCTACTCTGCCTCTCACAAAGACATGGCGGTTGGAACTAAACATCTCAGATTTGGACTCATCAGACCAAAGGACAGATTTCCACCAGTGTAATATCCATTGCTCGTGTTTCTTGGCCCAAGCAGAGGATAAGTTCATTAGAGTTACCAGCCTCAGAAATTGCAGCCCCAAAAAATGCTTCACAGAGTTCAAGTAACATACACATCTCAACATCAACTGTTCAGAGGAGACTGCGTGAATCAGGCCTTCATGGTCGAAGAAACCACTACTAAAGGACACTCTTCTTATTATTGGTGTCCTTTAGTAGTGGTTTCTTCGACCATGAAGGCCTGATTCACGCAGTCTCCTCTGAACAGTTGATGTTGAGATGTGTCTGTTACTTGAACTCTGTGAAGCATTTTTTTGGGCTGCAATTTCTGAGGCTGTTAACTCTAATGAACTTATCCTCTGCAGCAGAGGTAACTCTGGGTTTTCCTTTCCTGTGGCGGTCCTCATGAGAGTCAGTTTCATCATAGCGCTTGATGGTTTTAGCGACTGCACTTGAAGAAACTTTCAAAGTTCTTGAAATTGACTGACCTTCATGTCTTAAAGTAATGATGGACTGTCATTTCTTTTTGCTTATTTGAGCTGTTCTTGCCAAAAGATGGACTTGGTCTTTTACCAAATAGGGCTATCTTCTGTATACCACCCCTACCTTGTCACAACACAACTGATTGGCTCAAATATATTAAGAAGGAAAGAAATTCCACAAATGAACTTAACAAGGCACACATGTTAATTGAAATAGATTCCAGGTGACTACCTCATGAAGCTGGTTGAGAGAATGCCAAGAGTGTGCAAAGCTGTCATCAGGCAAAGGGTGGCTACTTTGAATAATTTGTTTATCACTTTTTGGTTACTACATAATTCCATATTTGTTATTTCATAGTTTTGATGTCTTCACTATTATTCTACAGCCTCTGTGCTCTGATTCCCTACAGGAAGAAGAGGAGTGTTCTGATGAAGAGTATGTGAAGGACAGCCCCTGTCTACCTCATACAGCGTTGCACTGTGTGTCTTCAGAAGAGTCACTGTGTCTACCGCATAATGAGGTAGCCAACACACCTCTCGTGTCACCTCTGGAGGAGATCAAAAGTCTACAGCCACCCAGCGTCACCACAGCAACACTGCACGAGGCATCAAGGTATGCCCCTGGTTAACTTCTCTTGCTAGTGCATAGAGATTATTTTGGGAGCGAGACCTTGCTGTATGAATTCTTGTCTCACTCCTCTTTGTGACCCCTCCTACTGTACTGTAGATCAGAGTTACTGGAGCAGCTGAGGGTGACACGAGCAGAGAAGAAGAGACTCCGTTCAGTACTCCGAGACTTTGAGGACCACTTCTACACACAGACCGGCAGGTAATACTCGTTACACTTCACTGTTTGCTTTTTCTTTAATTTTCTTTTAACAAACTGGAACATTTGGTATCCATAGTTCAACAATGCCTTGTGAAAAATAAAATAAAACATCCACCAAAAGAATTCAGCAGAATGATACAACAGCGTGATGCACACTCACGTTTAATACGACACATAGAAGTACTCAGGAGAGAGACGGAGAGATAGACAACTGCTCTGAACTACAGTATACACATATTTTGTACATGTAGCTGTTTTTTTAAGTAGGGCTCTATTCAATCTGTAACACTGAAGCATTACAGATTCTCCAATAGAAATGTAAAGGTCATTTCCGATTGAGCCGACATAAGCAGCGTTTACCATGAATGCATTCTCCACTTAAGCGGGAACATTTCCTTTCAATTTCAATCACGCTGTAAAGCTGAATTTTCATGATGCAGATTGAATAGAGCCCTAAAATACAATGCTTTAATTACAATACTTACTGTACAATGTTATCTGAATAAGGCAACACAAGGACTATACCAGTAAAGGAAGCTGCAGCTTGTCTAAAATGTTAAGTTAGTATGTTTCTCTTCCTCGTCTTTAAAGGAATGCCCAGAAAGAGGACCGCGGGCCCATGGCAGAGGAGTACTGCGAGTACAAGAACCTAAAAGCTAAACTCCACTTACTGGAAGCCCTGCTCAGTAAACAGGATACTTACAAGACTGTCTAAGCCTCCTTCACAGTGGGACTTTTATTTTTGAAACACTTTTTTACTCATTTATAGGACCTTTATTTTCAGAACAATTTTCAAAGTGAAATACCGGTACTTCTTGTCATGTTTCATGCCATGGTTACATGGTGATGCACTTTAAATTACTTTGATGTTGACTGACTCTCACTTTGGTTAAGAGTGATGGCAAGATGATTCAAGAGTTGCTGGGCGACATCCAGCAATTTTTTGTCCCTTAACAAGTACTTTGTTATTTATGATAACGAATGATATTTTATGCAACTGATGGAATTATAATATTTTATGCAACTGATGTAGCGAGTGTAACAGTTTAATTTTAAGGAAACAAAGAGAACAAATATAACACGGTTGATGTTAGATACATGTTATCAATTTCTAAGCTATTTTATGACACTATTGTTACTTGCATTTTCTTCTGGCAAAACTATTCTCAGTATAACAGGTGGTGTACTATGTTCAAATGTGGCACTTTGAAAAGTGCAATCTTGGCAAGGAGGATATGTCATCCAAATATACAATCCGACAATCCTGTAGAATGTTTGTGTATGTCAATCCGTTTTCAGTCCCACATTGTACTATGATATGTTTTAGTTAATAGTTGACATGATGCATTGTGGCAATTCAAGTTATACATTACCTTGAAAAAAATGTGTGATTGTTGGCATAGGGAAAGTTACTCCTGCAGCCAAATGTGTTTTTCATCCCAAAATGCCCATCTTTACTATGATCAGATCTCTTGACATTGTGCACTTCTGGTTTCTATATATATCAGTAAAAAATAAATATTTTCACATTTACTTTGCTAAACACAGTTTATGGTTTCCTTATAACTAGAATAAATAAAACATAACATTTCAGTTGACAGCATCATGCTCTTAAAGGCTACCAAGTAGTAGTTACCAAGTTGATCTCAGAGTTAATTTGCTTTTTAGTGGCTGTTGCATTAGTATTGTTATTCTACAGCAAGTTATTTCCATTTGTGTTACCTTTGGCATAAAGATGATGACACTGCAGCCCTAAATTAGTACCAGTCTCTGCCAATAGAGGGAGGGAGGTATGGAGTAACTTGGATCTGTTTGATATGAAACCAAACTAACACCTTCCAGAAGAGACAGAAAAAGAGGAACACAACCACCTGTCTACCTGGACTGAAGTGAACAGAAAAGGTCAAAGGGAGAAGGAGATGTTTGAAAAACAACAGAAGGGAAAATCTATGAGAAAAGTTGTGTGAATAAATGCAGGCAACAATGAACGTTTGGTTAGAACATTTAAAGGGATCAGTCAGTTAATTGACCAGTGTTGGCTAGCCGGTTTGGATGATGCTGACAAAGGGTTGTTAGGGTCCCACACTTAAGCTGTAGATCTTTCAGTTGGGGCTCCTCCCTCTTTTGCATTGTTTCTCTTCTCATGGGGTTGACGGGAGGCTGGAATAGAGTTCCACACTTTTGGGAGGGTGGTCCTTTGAGGATGTAAAGGGTTATGGATGATGTGTTTTGTGTTTTGTTTATGTGTATGTTTGTGTGTGTATGCTATTGGATTGTGAATTCTAGCACCGCACCCTGTTGTTACATTTCTTTCAGTCTGGGTCCCTCTTTTGCACTGCTCTTCTTTTGGGAGGGTGGTTCTTTGTGGATATAGAGGTGTGTAAAGGTTGGGGTTACATGTGTGTGTAGCACAGGTCCAGTCCAGTCTCCCACTAGCGTCCCACGCTGATGTTGCAGGTCTTGCAGCTGGGGTCCTTCTTGGCGTTGACAGTAGAAAGGCTCATAAGCTGGTGCCCGCTGATCTCTGCCACCGTGCCCAGCGCCAGGTCGACGGGCTCCGTGTAAATCACCTCCAGGATCACATCCTGGGCGTGCCGGAACACCAACGCCCCGTCCTCGTCCAGCGTGCACGTCAGGAAGTGGTTGTTGGTGACGTCGAGCGCTTGCAGCCTTGCCTTACAGAAGTCATCGCCGGGCGAGCCCTGTGGGGCCAGCACCAGTATGACGTAGTGGTAGGCTGTATACATGCAGTAGAAGTCCCCAAAGTAGAGATTAGTCTTGGGGTTGAACAGGGTCTCAGCCTGGATCTCAAAGCGTGTGCGGCCGTAGGGGGAGTCCTGGGGGGGCTTGCCTGTGTTGAACTCTGTGTTGCAGCTGAAGTAGAGGCCCTCCAGCTTTCCGCTGATAGGTGAGCCGTGGCTTCCACTGTTGTCCTTCACAGCTGGCAGCATGCGGTTCCCATGCACCTCCCTGGAGAGGAAACATGGACAACTTTCTGAGTATTCACTATACTATAGATTACAATGCATCATCAATACAACCAGGGATTAGGGTAGTAATTGGATCCTATGAAAAGCTTGTCGATGTGTCTCTTGATAATGCAAACAAGTTCCAACTGCTCTTAAACGCTAGTAAAACCAAATGCATGCTTTTCAACCGTTCGCTGCCCGCACCCGCCCGCCCGACTAGCATCACCACCCTAGACGGTTCCGACCTAGAATATGTGGACAACTATAAATACCTAGGTGTCTGGTTAGACTGTAAACTCTCCTCCCAGACTCATTAAACATTTCCAATCCAAAATCAAATCTAGAATCAGCTTTCTATTTCGCAACAAAGCCTCCTTCACTCACGCCGCCAAACTTACCCTAGTAAAATTGACTATCCTACCGATCCTCGACTTCGGCGATGTCATCTACAAAATAGCTTCCAATACTCTACTCATCAAACTGGATGCAGTCTATCACAGTGCCATCCGTTTGGTTACCAAATCACCTTATATCACCCACCACTGCGACCTGTATGCTCTAGTCGGCTGGCCCTCGCTACATATTCGTCGCCAGACCCTCTGGCTCCAGGTCATCTATACGTCTCTGCTAGGTAAAGCTCTGCCTTATCTCAGTTCACTGGTCACGATAACAACACCCACCCGTAGCACACGTTCCAGCAGGTATATCTCACTGATCATCCCTAAAGCCAACACCTCATCTGGCAGCCTTTCCTTCCAGTTCTCTGCTGCCAGTGACTGGAACGAATTGCAAAAATCGCTGAAGTTGGAGACTTTTATTTCCCTCACCAACTTTAAACATCAGCTATCTGAGCAGCTAACCGATCGCTGCAGCTATACATAGTCCATCTGTAAATAGCCCACCCATTCTACCTACCTCATCCCCTTACTGTTTTTATTAACTTTTCTGCTCTTTTGCACACCAGTATCTCTACTTGCACATCATCTGCTCATTTATCACTCCAGTGTTAATCTGCTAAATTGTAATTATTCACTCCTATGGCCTATTTATTGCCTGCCTCCTCATGCCTTTTGCACACACTGTATATAGACTTTCTATATATTTTTTTCTACTGTGTCATTGATTTGTTTATTGTGATATTGGCTTGTTTATTGTTTATTCCATGTGTAACTCTGTGTTGTTGTCTTTGTCACACTGCTTTGCTTTATCTTGGCCAGGTCGCAGTTGTAAATGAGAACTTGTTCTCAACTAGCCTACCTGGTTAAATAAAGGTGAAATAAAAAATTCAAAAATTTAAAAGTTCTCAGAAAGGCTCCATTTCGGAAACAATGAGTAAAAAGACAGAGCTAGGGCTTGATTCAATCCATATCATAAAAATTCTGTGTTTCTAGCACGATGAAATGTCATGGTAATTTCAGATTTAAGCCAACATATGCTGTGTTTACTGAATGCAGTCTCCTTAAAATGTATATCTCGCTGTATCTCAGATCTTCAGCACAACGGATTGAATCGAGCCCCTGATAAATGTAATCTAGGGCTGAATTCAATTCTTATCACAGAAGTATCACGGAAGATCTGCGTTATAGCTCAATTTAAATTTAAAGGCAATGTTCCTGCGTTCGCGGATACTGCATTCACAGTAAACACTGCATATGTCAGCTCAATTGACAATACCTTTACATTTTAACACAGATCTTCTACGATACATCCGTGATACGGATAGAATCCAGCCCCTAGTTAATGCAAATTGCTCCTCAGTTTTCTGCTTGGTAAACAGACACCTTCCTTTGCACTAGACAGAACTCAGAAAAAACAACAGACACACGGATTGTATTCGGAAAGATCTCTGGATGCCTACAAATTAATAGTAGAAACTTGAAAAAAGCACAGTGCTCCTGAGGAACGTATAAATTGGCAGTCAGATCTCCTACGACGCAGTTCCGAGCTCCAAATGCGTCAATTATTGGTGTAATTACATTGGTAACACTTTAAAAGGTTATCATGATAACCATAATTGTCTCTGTCATGGTAATTATCAAATTATTCAGGTCCCACCCGGGTCATCATAGCAAAGGCCTCATTTTACGGTCCTTCACCATGCTACACCACAGAGAAATGAAAATAAGAGAAGATAAAACTAGAGAGCAGAAATATCTCTTATCTCCCCCCTCCCAAAAAATACATAATCGCTTAAGACACATCAGCAAACATTTTAAAACACAACAGAATCATCTCCTCTCAGTCTCGTTCACTCCATTTCTCTCTCTCTCTATCTTGCTTTCCAGTCATGTTAGTCTGCCAGGTGTTTGCTACACACTCCGATTCCTCTTTCGTCAGAATATACTTTAAAATGCTTTGCTTCTCCGAGCACAATGCTTTTTCTTCATTTATTCCAGCAATTACAGCGGTAGGTTTGAAATTATTTGGGGAAATTAATCCAAATCCAATGCATGCGATCATTGGGAAGGTAATTTGTTCCAGCATATGCGCAAATGGAAAACATTTTTTAAAATGTTATACTTAGCTTGTGTAAGCTGCTGTTTTGTAAAATAGTAATTTGGAGGTTTTGTGACCATGTTACTCTTCTAGTTCAGAATGCAGAAAAAACTACAAGTAAATAGATTTCAGAACTGTTATGTTACTGAACTATAATCTGCTAACCAGGGTACTTTACTTTTTGTATAATGCAATGTAGCAGAGTTTATGAATGGATTTGGAGAACTAATACGAATACTGTCAACATTTATTTTGCAATAATACCCTTCTGTTGAGCTTGGGCAACTTTAATGGGGGCCACAAAAAATCAGAACTCATCGTGAGGGGCCACAGTGGCTCGCGGGTCTGCATACCCACATCCATACCCACACACGCAGTCAGAGGCGGCCTTAGCCTTTTGGGGACCTTGCAAGCAAAACATTTTAGCTGCCCCCCTCTTAACAGAGGAGAGAAATAAAACATTTTAGAGTTAATTTCCTGCAATTCTACGCATTTGTCCATGGGGAGGAGAGAAGATTTAGCAACTTTAGAACTAATTTCATGCAGTTCTATTCATTTTGCCGTTTTTAATATGATATCTGAGTGACAGTAACAAAAAAAATCATTGGGGGCCCATGGTCGGTAATTCGAACATGATTACTACAAGTTTAGATATACACTATGGCTAAACTAACTTACCAATCAAAAATGGATTTGCTGACATGGGCTAATTGAGTGACTGTCAGTGACATAACAATAAAAAAAACTGCTGATTCACAATCAAATTTCAATTGTACCATTTTGGGGGGAGGGGGATTGATCCACGGGCCTACAAAAGGGGGGGCTGCCAGTTGCCCATCCCTAACTTCCCAAATACTGAACTAGCCCTACACATGCAGATATTTTTTGTTGTTGTACTTCTACCCCTTTTTCTTCCCAATTGGTAGTTACAGTCTTGTCCCATCACTGCAACTCCCCTACGGACTCGGGAGAGGCGAAGGTCGAAAGCCATGGGTCCTCCGAAACACAACCCTGCCAAGCTGCACAGCTTCTTGACACACTGCTCGCTTAACCCGGAAGCCAGCTGGCGACCGAAGTCAGCTAGCAGGCGCTCAGCCCACCACAAGGAGTCACTAGAGTGAGATGAGACAAGGAAATCCCGGCCGGCCAAACCCTCCCCTATCCCGGACGACACTGGGCCAATTGTGCACCGCCTCATGGGTCTCCCGGTCACAGCCGGCTGTGACACAGGCTGGGATCAAACCCGGGTCTGTAGTGACGCCTCAAGCACTGCGATGCAGTGCCTTAGACCGCTGTGCCACTCGGGAGGACCCTGCACATGCAGATCTGAGCATATAAAAAATGCTTCAAACCATAACATCTGGACCCTTTCCCTTGAGCTTTGAAGAAAGCATATGACCATTTCAGTTGAAAGGGAAGGCGGTAATAGCAATGTGCAGCCCTATTTATCTCCATATTACGTGATTCCGCTTGAAATTGTTTACGTACAGTATCATAACATCAGAATACATTTTCTGGTTGTTGTGCAGACATATGTACCTGGCCTGGTCAAAGTACTCTTTGTTCTGGTTCCTGTAGAACACAGAGAAGCGCAGCATCCTCCCTGCGATGACCTCAGCCTTCTCCAGCAGTTGGGTTAGATGTACCGTGGAATAATCTGGAAACAGGGTTTCGGATAAGCCATTAGACAAATATATGAGAGAATATAGCATGTCCATCATATAAAAGGCAGAAGGTTTTAGAGATAGATCTAAAAAAAAAAAAATATCAAAGAGCTGTTTCCCTGCCCCTCTTCTGCTCCTTGCCTCACCGGCGGTGGTGAACTCTATGATCTCGCTCCACTCTGACACAGCGTAGTCTCCGTCAGTCTGTTTGGAAGCTGTCTGGACGGCCACAGTGTACTCTGTACGCGGGCTGAGGAACCAGTGACCCCTCACCGTCATGGGCAGAGGAACTGCCTTCGCCACCAGCTTAGTGGGGACATCCTGGACGGGGACACAGACAGAGTGCTTACACCTGACATACACAAAGCTTACAACTCTACACACAAACTCTGCATTAACACATTGTTCACTGTTCAGCTGCACAAGCAACATATCATATGTTTCAATGGCAGTAGGGGCCGGGGCCTCCTTATTATACAGTGGGGCAAAAAAGTATTTAGTCAGCAACCAATTGTGCAAGTTCTCCCACTTAAAAAGATTCTCCCACTTCAACTATGACAGACAAAATGAGTGAAAAAAATCCAGAAAATCACATTGTAGGATTTTTTATGAATTTATTTGCAAATTATGGTGGAAAATAAGTATTTGGTCACCTACAAACAAGCAAGATTTCTGGCTCTCACAGACCTGTAACTTCTTCTTTAAGAGGCTCCTCTGTCCTCCACTCGTTACCTGTATTAATGGCACCTGTTTGAACTTGTTATCAGTATAAAAGACACCTGTCCACAACCTCAAACAGTCACACTCCAAACTCCACTATGGCCAAGACCAAAGAGCTGTCAAAGGACACCAGAAACACAATTGTAGACCTGCACCAGGCTGGGAAGACTGAATCTGCAATAGGTATGCAGCTTGGTTTGAAGAAATCAACTGTGGGAGCAATTATTAGGAAATGGAAGACATACAAGACCACTGATAATCTCCCTCGATCTGGGGCTCCACGCAAGATCTCACCCCGTGGGGTCAAAATGATCACAAGAACGGTGAGCAAAAATCCCAGAACCACACGGGGGGACCTAGTGAATGACCTGCAGAGAGCTGGGACCAAAGTAACAAAGCCTACCATCAGTAACACACTACGCCGCCAGGGACTCAAATCCTGCAGTGCCAGACTTGTCCCCCTGCTTAAGCCAGTACATGTTCAGGCCCGTCTGAAGTTTGCTAGAGAGCATTTGGATGATCCAGAAGAAGATTGGGAGAATGTCATATGGTCAGATGAAACCAAAATATAACTTTTTGGTAAAAACTCAACACGTCGTGTTTGGAGGACAAAGAATCCTGAGTTGCATCCAAAGAACACCATACCTACTGTGAAGCATGGGGGTGGAAACATCATGCTTTGGGGCTGTTTTTCTGCAAAGGGACCAGGACGACTGATCCGTGTAAAGGACAGAATGAATGGGGCCATGTATCGTGAGATTTTGAGTGAAAACCTCCTTCCATCAGCAAGGGCATTGAAGATGAAACGTGGCTGGGTCTTTCAGCATGACAATGATCCCAAACACACCGCCCGGGCAATGAAGGAGTGGCTTCGTAAGAAGCATTTCAAGGTCCTGGAGTGGCCTAGCCAGTCTCCAGATCTCAACCCCATAAAAAATCTTTGGAGGGAGTTGAAAGTCCGTGTTGCCCAGCAACAGCCCCAAAACATCACTGCTCTAGAGGAGATCTGCATGGAGGAATGGGCCAAAATACCAGCAACAGTGTGTGAAAACCTTGTGAAGACTTACAGAAAACGTTTGACCTCTGTCATTGCCAACAAAGGGTATATAACAAAGTATTGAGATAAACTTTTGTTATTGACCAAATACTTATTTTCCACCATAATTTGCAAATAAATTCATAGAAAATCCTACAATGTGATTTTCTGGATTTTTTTTCTCATTTTGTCTGTCATAGTTGAAGTGATGATGAAAATTATAGGCCTCTCTCATCTTTTTAAGTGGGAGAACTTGCACAATTGGTGGCTGACTAAATACTTTTTTGCCCCACTGTGTGTGTGTGTATATATATATATATATATATATATATATATATATATATATATAAGGAGGCCCCTACTGCCATTGATACATATGATATGTTGCTTGTGTGTATATATATATATACACTTTAATGCCACATACACACCAAAACAGAAACTCAGCATAAATACACCTCTCAGTGTTAAACTGCTCAAACGACACATGTATTGACTGTAGCATTCCCTTAACCCCATGTCCTCAAAATGTATTCACTGTATACTATGGAACCTAGTATTATACTTCCTATCTCCTCCATCTATGCATTAGCTGCAGGACATTGATTGGGCCTGCACACCCTGCAGTATTACACCAGCCCCTGTGTAGCGACAACAGCAGTACATTAATGCACAACATCGTCCCTGCATGCTGTAATGAAAATAACTGCATGCGGTCTATATTCACACAGAGAATGGGAAGAAAAACACTTCCTTTAGGGGGGCTTTTATGGTCACTACACCCATAATGTGAGCTGGGAGACTGATGAAATAGGTCTGTAAGATTTTACATTAGATCCATTCGATTAACGGCTGAAACAGCAGCCATCTTGTGCAATTAGTCTCTGCTAGCGTTATGTGATATCGTTACTGCTCAGAGATAAGTCTGCTAGTAGAGTACACAAGGCTATCTGGTGTTAGAGAGTGTGTGGGAGTGTCAGTTCTGAGCACAGGTAAAAGGTTACACCTGATACACTTCTTGTTTGGAGTAGAAAGGTTATGCTGTGGGTAGATACTGGTTGGTGTTCTAGCTCTAACTAAATGACTTCCCTCATCATGTAGAAATAATTTGATAGACAACTTCCCGCTCGAGGGAGTTTTTCCCTAGCCACTGTGCTTCTGCCTCTGCATTGCTCACTTTTTTGGGGTTTTAGGCCAGGTATCTAAAGCACTTTGTGACAAATGCTGATGTGAAAAGGGCTTTATAAAATACATTTGATTGATTGATTGTATTACAGAATTAGGAAATGTCTGAGCTATTCCTTTGAAATAGCCTAGTTGTTGTCGTCGTGTGATTGGTTACCTTGTGTTTGAACTTGTTGGAGTTCTTGTTCTCCTTCTTATTGAGGTCAATGAAGTAGTGAGTGATGCGCTCCTTGACACGGGGCTCCATGTCCCAGCAAATCTTGAAAGAGTCACATGTGATGTTGCTGATCTTGATGTTCTGAGGGACAGGAAGCTCCTCCATCTCTACGATGCCGCTGTCCTGGGATTTATTACCTGTGGCACAGGGACAAAAGGAGTGGTTAGGTTTTAATGCTTTCACATTTTACTTAACTACTGACGTTTATTTTTTTGAGACAGCAAATACATCAGATATGGCTGGCCCTACAGTCCCCTGCACTATAGGGTGCACTTCCAGCACTCAGCTGCCTCTGTGCTCTGTGGAGCACTTACCATAAAGCAGGGAGCTCCACCGTGTATCTGTTGTCATGGCAATGCTGCAATCCCTTCAGATTACAAGCACATACAGTATTAAATATTTCAAACGCTGGTGATTATCGTGACTCAACCCCACACAGATGGATCTCTTAATAAAGCCTTGCTTATTTCTTTCATGGGGGACATTTTAATTTAGTCACAAAGAAAACGTAAGTAAGAGGTGCTCTGATAAGCCTTTCAGTCAGGGTCTGTCAGACCATGTTCTAGTCCAGCACAGGTGTACGTGGCAAGGATTGGACAAATTCATAATTTCCTAATTAAATGTATTGTCAGACACCTTTTGGTGCTATGTTTATGTGTTTATGAAAATGTAATAACACAAATACTTCTATATTTCTTGATTCCATTCTTTAGTGTGTATTGTTATATATTACTGCACTGTTGGAGCTAGGAACACAATAATTTCGCTACACCCACAATAACATCTGCTAAATACTGTGTGTATGTGACCAATAATACTTGATGTGCGTGCATTCTCTCTCTCTCACACACACACACACACACACACACACACACACACACACACACACACACACACACACACACACACACACACACACACACACACACACACACACACACACACAGAGAGAAATACAAATAGCCCTATACACCAAAACAAGTGAGTGAATAAGAGCTTTGTAACATGGCCATGAGCTTAGAATCCACTACACACAAAAAAGAAACACTCTTGGCATGGCAACAATATGTTTTCTGTGCAAGCTCTAAATACAATAACTAGATGCAAGAATGTGGAATTCTGGGTTAATGCACAGGACACAATAAACAATGGGAAAAGCAGCAGACCATGGAACTCCTATCTCTGACCATGAGCTCTGAGGCTGGATGATAATTGAGTATTTCCACAAATTGGGTCAGGTTTTTCTCCCTATACACAAACACCATGGGTGAAACAGTTTCACCATGTTAGATTGACCATTCATATGGATTATTTACAATCATGTCAAATGAATCATTTATACTGAGGTTATTGAACTAGGCATGAATAAATGTGTTTCTGCCAAGGGCCACCTTTCAACCTAGGTCGTCTGTTCTGTGCTAAACAAACGTCTGCCAAGCCAGTTGAAGAGTAGATATTTTCCAGAAAAGTAGCATATTACAATAAAACTTAGACACACTACTGGGACAACATACTCCCTTGACAAACGAAAGCAGGGGGGTGTAACTCACAATAACCCTTGTAGAAACAATTGTCTATTTTTCCTGTAGGCCCCACCCACTTTTGTCCTAAAGAGTGTTTAGCTGATTAACAGGAACAGTGATCTTTACCTCACAGAGAGGTCTCCTCTCCTTAGTGCCTAAGCTGCTCAATGAAAGAATGTACAGTAGTACCAAACAAAATGAATGAACCTGCCCCTAGGTAGAGTAAAGTAGCGACAGGTTGTAGACGTAGCAAAGTGGGTGGCAGGTAGCCTAGCAGTTATAGCGGAAGTCACTGGTTTGAATACTTGAGCCAACAAGGTGAAAAATCTGTTGGTGTCCTTCAGCAAGGCACTTACAGACTCAAACATGGAGAGGTTGAACATGTCAGTGAAGACACCTGCCAGTTGGTCAGGACATGCTGGGAGTACACGTCCTGGTAATCCGTCTGGCCCTGCGGCCTTGTGAATGTTGACCTGTCCTTCTGGACAGACTGGAGAGGTGGGTTGGCCTCCAGTCCAGTTCTAAATTGGTTTAGGACCTATTTAAAATCGGTCAAGAGTTTTGTCACCCTTGGATAACATAACTCAGAGAAAATAGATATCACGTGGCATTCCACAAGGTTAGATTTTGGGCCCGGTACTGTTCAGTTTTATATATGTTACCCCTTGGCAGCGTTATCAGAAAGCACAGCATTGATTTTCACTGCTACGCAGATGAAACACAACTTTGCATATCTGTGTCATCCGAGGATTCTAAACCTATATTTTCTATTGCCTCTTGGGAGAGGCTGCTGACATCAGCCTTGCTGCTACTGATTCTTCACTCTTCTCTGTCACTGCAACCTGACTGACTGCTCTGTATTGGCCTGGCTCATCAGCTGTGTTACAGATCCCTGATCCATCTATTGACTAAGATCATGAGTGCTTTCAGAAAATGTACTGTAGCCTATCTATAGGCTGCTCACCTACACTTGTTGAGGGATACACAATGAACGGTCATATACAAACGCATTCCTTAAAGCATAGATAAGTAGAACGCTGAGCTGTAGTCAATGACTAGCATTCTCACATAGGTGTTCCTTTCGTCCAGGTGTGAAAGGGCAGTGTGGAGTGCAATAGAGATTGCAATAGAGATATACGTTTGGGTCTTTGCGTGTCAAAAAAGATACAGTAGCACTGTCAAAGCTGTACAAAAAAGTGTGCAAACAAGCAAACAACAGCCACAAACGATGTGTTTACAATACCACATTGGTAATATAGCATAATTTGTTCGACCGCAACTTCTGGGGTAGCTAGCTTTAGCTTGGTGCCTAGCTAGACCCAATACAACCAGCCTGAAAACAATGACCAGTCGAAACTCCAGTCATTTTCATTATTCTTAGCAATGATTTTGGAATCCTTGTGAGTAAGTATTAGCTAGGTTAGCCACTTGTTGTTAGCCAATTGAAATGTAACTTCAGTTCATGATAAATAGCTGGCCAGCTACCTAACCCTGTTGCCCAAAGCTAACATTATAAGCAGCCAGCTACCTTCATCTGGCTAGTGAGGCTCGACCGGACCGGGTTATGTGTTGTGAAGCTAGCCACAATATGGATTAGGCACAATAGCGGAATATGCAGTTTGCGTTCAAAATAAAAGTATGTGATTGACAGTGATGCAAATAAATACAAATAGTAGAATTATGCCATACTTTTATTTTAAAGGCTAACCACAAAGTCCACTATTGTGGCTAATCCTTATTTTGGTCAGTGTGGTGTGTGTGTGTGTGTGTGTGTGTGTGTGTGTGTGTGTGTGTGTGTGTGTGTGTGTGTGTGTGTGTGTGTGTGTAACCTTTATTTAACTAGGCAAGTCAGTTAAGAACAAATTCTTATTTACAATGACGGCCTACCCCGGACGACGCTGGGCCAATTGTGCGCCGCCCTATGGGACTCCCAATCACGGCCGGATGTGACACAGCCTGGATTCGAACGCGAGACTGTAGTGACGCCTCTTGCACTGAGATGCAGTGCCTTAGACCGCTGCGTCCATGTGTGTGTGTTAACTATTTAACTGTACTAGAATGCTTAAAAGGACGCTACATATTTTTTATATCAGTTATTGGTATTGGGTTTTTTGGCAAGGAAAATATCAGATATCGGTATCGGCCAAAAATGTAATATCGGTGCATCACTACTGGAATATGTTCCCGGGATTCTTCCGATGGCATTGAGGACAACACCACATCAGTCACTGGCTTCATCAATAAGTGCATCGAGGACGTTGTCCCCACAATGACCGTACGTACATGCCCTGACCAGAAGGGTAGAGCTGCCGCTTTCAAGGAGTGGGACTCTAACCCGCAAGCTTATAAGAAATCCCGCTATGCCCTCCGACGAACTATCAAGCAGGCAAAGCGTCAATACAGGACTAAGATCGAATCATACTACACCGGCTATGACGCTAGTCGGATGTGGCAGGACTTGCAAACAATTACAGACTACAAAGGGAAGCACAGCCGAGAGCTGCCCAGTGACACGAGCCTACCAGACGAGCTAAATAACTTCTATGCTCGCTTCGAGGCAAGTAACACTGAAACATGCATGAGAGCATCAGCTGTTCCGGACAACTGTGTGATCACACTCTCTACAGCCGATGGGAGTAAGACCTTTAAACAGGCCGCAGGGCCAGACGGATTACCAGGACGTGTACTGCGAGCATGTGCTGACCAACTGGCAAGTGTCTTCACTGACATTTTCAACCTCTCCCCATCTGAGTCTGTAATACCAACATGTTTCAAGCAGACCACCATAGTCCCTGTGCCCAAGAACACTAAGGTAACCTGCCTATATGACTACCGACCCTGCCATCCAGGACCTCTATACCAGGCGGTGTCAGAGGAAGGCCCTAAAAATTTTCAAAAACTCCTGCCACCCTAGTCATAGACTGTTCTCTCTGCTACCACACAGCAAGCGGTACCGGAGCGCCAAGTCTAGGTCCAAGAGGCTTCTAAACAGCTTCTACCCCCAAGCCATAAGACTCCTGAACAGCAAATCAAATGGCTACCCAGACTATTTGCATTGCCCGCCCCTCCATATGCTCATGCTACTCTGTTATTATCGATGCATAGTCACTTTAATAACTCTCTCTACATGTACATATTACCTCAATTACCTCGACACTGGTTCCCTCGCACATTGACTCTTTACCGGTACCCCCTGTATATAGCCCCGCTATTGTTATTTACTGCTGCGCTTTAATTATGTGTTATTCTTATCTCTTACTTTTCTGGGGGTATTTTCTTAAAACTGCATTGTTGGTCAAGGGTTTGTAAGTAAGCATTTCACTGTAAGGTCGTCACCTGTTGGATTTGATTTGATTTATTAGGCCTAGGTCTAGAATGAACTGTGATACTGTAGCTGTGCTAAATGGTCAACTATGTCTAAGGGACACACACAGCTTGTTAAAATATCATATCTTTGTTTCCAAAGAGGGTGATACTAGTAGGTAGGTAGGTAGGTACTTGCTTAGCCATATTAGATTATTTTACACCTGCTAGACTAAATGGGCTACCAACTGTGTAGTCAACCATGAAACTACGTAGGGTATTTCCTTCTGACAAATAATAGGCCAAAATGCATGATCATTTTCATGCGATTTTCACAGTCTGTGGAGCTTCTTTACCCTCTCTGGCCCTCTCCCCTGAGAAATAGAGAGAAATGGGAGCTGGAAGAAAGATGGCTCGGGCCTGTTAGCTAGCTAGCCATACGCTATCGAAGCACTTGCACAGGTACACATCTGCATAGCTACTTGAATTAGCTAGGCTGTTAATGAGAAGTGTAGTAATTTACCCCGCAGCTAGCAAGCTTGTGGCACAATCATGTTTTGAGCAAAACACTTTGGCATTCAATAACATTGATCCAGAGAGCTAAGGGAGTGCACGTTGTTTATTATAATCAAATCAAGCTTTATTTATATAGCACATTTCAAACATGAATGCAATGAAATGCGCTTCAGAGGAAAAAACGAAAAAACTATGAAAATACATATAGAAATATTTACTACCCAACAAACAAAAGAGGATAAAAAACAAAAGAATAACAATAAAAACTGAAAGACTAAAAAGTACTAAGGAAAAGCAAAGCTAAAGAGGTGTGTTTTAAGATCTCTTTTAAATATATCCACAGGAAGTTGTGAACCATCCAAGTATTTAACTCACTAATACAGTATAATTTATCTGTGGAGCTAAAATCCTCTGATGACACAGAAATGTAAAGTTGTGTATCATCAGCGTATCAGTGAAAATCAATGCCGTGCTTTCTGATAACGCTGCCAAGGGGTAACATATATAAACTGAACAGTACCGGAACCAAAATCTAACCTTGTGGAACACCACATGTGATATCCATTTTCTCCGAGTTATGTTCACCAAGGGTGACAAAAAAAACTATCGACCGGTTAAATAGGTCCTAAATCATTTTAGAACTGGACGGAGAGGCCAGCCCACCTTTCCAAGCCCTAATTTATGGATTTCACATGACCGGGAACACAGATATGCATCTGTTGTTCACACAAAAAGTAGACCTGGATCAGGATCAGAAGCCCAGTCAGTACCTGGTGTGACCACTATGTGCCTCATGCAGCATGACACATCACCTTCGCACAAAGTTGATCAGGCTGTTGATTGTGGCCTGTGGAATGGTGTCCACTCTTCTTCAATGGCTGTACGAAGTTGCTGGATATTGGTGGCAACTGGAACACTCTGTCATACACGTCGATCAAGAGCATCCCAAACAAGCTCAATGGGTGACATGTCTGGTGAATATGCAGGCCATGGAAGAACTGGGGAATTTTTAGCCTCCAGGAATTGCGTACAGATCCTTAAGACATGGGGTTGTGCATTATCATGCTGAAACATGAGGTGATAGCAGTGGATAAATGGCACGACAATGGGCCTCAAGATCTCGTTACTGTATCTCTGTGCATTCAAATTGCCATTGATAAAATGCAATTATGTTCATTGTCCGTAGCTTATGCCTACCCTACCCATACCATAACCCCAACGCCACCATGGGGGCACTCTGTACACAATGTTGACATCAGCAAATCGCTAGCCCACACAACGCTATACACAATGTCTGTCATCTGCCGGTACAGTTGAAACCAGGATTCATCTGTGAAGAGCATTCTTCTCCAGCGTGCCAGCGGCCGTCGAAGGTGAGCATTTTCCCACTGAAGTAGGTTACGTTGCCAAATTGCACTCAGGTCAAGACCCTGGTAAGGACGAAGAGCACGCAGATGGGCTTCCCTGATACGGCTTCTGACAGTTTGTGCAGAAATGATTCAGTTGTGCAAACCCATTTCACTAGCTGTGCAGGTGGCTGGTCTCAGACGATCCCACAGATGAAAAAGCCGGATGGGCTGGCATGGTTACACTTGGTCTGCGGTTATGAGGCCGGTTGGACGTATTGCCAAATTCTCTAAAATGACGTTGGAGGTGGCTTATAGTAGAGAAATTAACATTAAATTCTCTGGCAACAGCTCTGTTGTACATTCCTGCAGTCAGCATGCCAATTGCACGCTCCGTCAAAACTTGAGACATCTGTGGCAATGTGTTGTGTGATCTGCACATTTTAGAGTGGCCTTTTCTTGTCCCCAGCACAGGGTGCACCTGTGTAATGATAATGCTGTTTAATCAGCTTCTTGATATGCCACACTGGTCAGGTGGATGGATTATCTTGGCATAGCAGATATGCTCACTAACAGGGATGTAAACAAATGTGTGCACAAACATTTTGAGAAATAATACATTTCCAGGAACTTTTACTTCAGCTCATGAAACACGGGAGGAACACTTTACAGGTTGCATTTATATGTTTACAAATGGATTGCCCTTCCTTCAGCAAAATATATTTTACCTAAATCCTCTCTGAACACTTGAAAAAAATACAAGTGACCCTCCACTATATCTACCGTCTACTGTTTACGCTCACTTCTTGGACAGACCAGAGAATTAGAGATGCAGTTTTAGATACTGTTCTTTAGAAACTGTTCTTTGTCCTTTAAGCATTACATGGCAACGCAGGAATTTTGATAGCGCACATGGCTGCGGGCCGGAAGTTTGTGAGTTTTCAGACCACGGTGGAAAGATCTATTTTATAGTAAAAGCATTGAATGAATCTATCATCGTTTTTGCAGTTCCGAGGAAAAAATTTAAATGTCATGCAATTCTACATATTAGCATAAGCTTTTTAATACCACACAAATTACCGAAATTACAGGCTAAGAATAGATCAAGAGATAGGCCTGTGTTCATCTTATCATATTTATCCAATGCCTCCTAGGCCTACCGACACAGAAAAATGTAAGCTGGTTACTCTTCTTCCGAGGTAACAAGTGTTTCCCAAAACAACAACCTCTCACAGTCTCATGTCAGAATTAAACGTTCACCCAAACATCAAATTCCGAAGTGTTTAAGGTTAAGTTTAGAAATTAACTCAGAATTTGTATGCCTGTCCCTAAACGCTGTCTGGGTTTAAACATATTCGATTGTACAGAAAGTGAATACCTTAATCAATGAATAGTGACAGTATAAGATTACTTCCCAAGCAAGTCAATTGTTTGTCTCCTCGGCTATAGAAGGTTTTGGCTCAGCCTCGATGTCAAAGAAACATAACAATGATATTCTCGTCTTTCCCGAGCATTTTACAGCTTGTTTCTAGCACCGCGGACCAATGCGCTGTTATAGATCACTTCATATAATCGGATGTTTTTTTTTATATACACTACCATTCAAAAGTTTGGGGTCACTTAGAAATGTCCTTGTTTTTTAAAGAAAAGCTATTTTTTTGTCCATTAAAATAACATCAAATTGATCAGAAATACAGTGTAGACATTGTTAATGTTGTAAATGACAATTGTAGCTGGAAACGGCAGATTTTTTATGGAATATCTACATAGGCGTACAGAGGCCCATTTTCAGTAACCATCACTATTGTGTTCCAATGGCACGTTGTGTTAGCTAATCCAAATTGATCATTTTAAAAGGCTAATTGAGCATTAGAAAACCCTTTTGCAATTATGTTAGCACAGCTGAAAACTGTTGTTCTGACTAAAGAAGCAATAAAACTGTCCTTCTTTAGACTAGTTGAGTATTTGGAGAGTTGTGGGTTCGACTACAAAACAAGAAACTGAAGATCTCAGTTGGGGTGTGAGTGGCTCTGCAGAGATGGACCAGGCTGCCTATCTACCTCCATCAGGCAAGAGGAGCCAATAATCTGGTTTAAAACCTTCAGGTTCTGTCATGGGCAGAGGGGTGTGAAGTCCACCATTGGGGATTTCTATCCACCTGGGGATACCAGCCCACGTGAGGTGGCCCTGCCCAGGTAAGGAGACCCATAAGTGCAACAAGATAGGCTACACTGTCTAGGATTTCTTCAGAACCCCAAATAATAGACCTGCCTGTCTTGTCTGATAACTGCATATAACCTCGCTACTGTTATTTTACTGCTGCTCTAATTATTTGTTTAAAAAAAAAAATTACTGTACGTATTCGGCGCATGTGAATAATACGATTTGATTATATCGCATAGTATGCATTTGTTGATGTAGCTCCCTCCAGTAACCACGAGCACAACCGTTCCTTGATTTTAACTGGCGGCTTTATTCTGTAGATTTAGTCAGAATTATCACCTTCCGTGAGAACTATAAAGTAAATAAATATAGTTAAGCACACTCTTACAACCTCCTTATCTTACGAGTGACGTATTAGCTTGGTATAACTCTGAAGTGCTTACATACACAAACAGTTTTGCCGGCGCTATAACAGTATCAGATTAAATACATGAATAAAGGAAAAATACCTCATTGGCTGCTTATTACAGAATGGAGGAAATCAAACTTCACACTGATTATTCCTGGCATGAATTCACACTTCATTCTTAATTATTATAACTTTACCATCCTAACATACTTACGAACTACACCTGATGACATGAACATTTTGCTAACACAGCGCGGGATTGCCTTCCCTCCAAAAGTGTGTTGCTACAATAAGGATCCCCGTTACAACAGTTATTAGCTACGTAGTTCCGCTCGTCTTATCATTTCCCCCGCAAAGCGAACACGTAAACAATTCAAACAAAAAACAACGACATAACCTGTAAGTCTAACTGTCAGTTACAGTTGAAGCTCAATTTTTAAATTCAAAACTCCCTACCATCATGTCTAAGCCAATATGACGCCAATGTTGATAAACATTTGCAAATCAATTGAGTTACACAACACACTAGCCGCCTCATTACCGAGAACAACTATACCGGATTTTTGCAAGTTCGTTAGCATTAGGGTTGTTAAATGTTTTGCCCAAACCTAGCTCATATTCTAGACATTGGATTAAAACCAGGCTACTGCGTCCATTAGGTGACCATTTATATTTAGATCCATTTGGACTGAATACGTTTGTAGGTGCAACAGTTTTTATTATATTCACAATTTACCGCTCACATGCAAATTTTTGCCTAGTAAAAACCAATGATGTGCTGAATATCAGGTAGCTATGTATATTTAGCTATGGAATGTTTCCATATGGCTGAAGTCATCTGCGTACACTTGCGTGTAATCAGAGCACAAGCTAATAAATTAGCTAACGTCCTTGGCTATTACGGGCCCGTTGGATTCAACGAACTTTGGGGACACTGCCACGCTGCTAATGTATAATACATGCAAACACCAAAACAGACGTGTCGCTGTTAGAAGATCCCGAGAAAATTCTAGCCCTTACCTTATGCATTAATTCAGTACACTCCATTCTCTGTCAATGCAAATTTATTGTCATTATAATCCACATTTGCGCTGACTGATCAAGTGTCAAGTTACTTTTCAATGTGTTTCCGAAAAGCTGAAGTCGCCATCCACAAGTAAAAAGCAGCAGGGTTGCTCAAGAAGCATCCAGGTAACGTTAAAACAACGCCATCATAATGATCATTGCTTGCTTGTGCGACCTGTGCACAAGTCAAAATAAAGCGCCTTCTTTGCTAACTTGGTTGCCTATGTGATCAAATGAAACTGTTTTCAACATATCAACTGTTTCATAAAAAAAAGCATGTTTAACCAAACAAGATAAATAAACGTTCAATCAGTACTTAGTGAATGAACCAACATATTTTGGAATGGCCTATTTAAATTGTGTCTATTTGAAGTATCTGTAACAGGGTTCGTAGTGTAACGGTTAGCGTCACTGGGATTTGAAAGATATTTTGACCATTCTCTTTCGTGTATAGTTTGACACCCGCTCCCATTCCGGACACCGGCGCATGCACGCACGGCGTGTGCTTATTTTTTAAAATGTCTTAGATGTATGTAAAATAGACTTTGGGCTCATTAGGAATCGTTGAGTGGCAAGGAACAGGGAGTGTGACGTGTACTAGTAGTTGTGCGCGCGTCTTGCTACTACGGAGGAGAGAACCGTGGCGAGACCAGCTCTCAATTTCTCAAGACGACGTTGCCCCCATTCATCAGATGCACGCCATCCCTACCGTACAAATGCATGCGATAAATTGCACAGGTTGTAAACGTTTATCCTTTTCAGGCGCAACTTTCTGTCATTTGAGAAGCTATGACTTACGCTTATTCATATGCACACAGTACATCGCACACTATCAGTAGCATTTATGTATGTTCTGTTCCAAATCTGAGTACTCCCGTCTGTTTTCATATTTATACATTTGTAATGTGTTTGTTTTTTTACTGGAGTTGGACAGCTGTGTACAGCTTTATTAAGAACATTGGTACCTAAAGGATTTAGAACACCTATCCAATGTCAGATTTATAAGAATGTATTCTTAAGTGTTTTGTACTTGTTGAATTTCTTTGTATTTTACAGGTGTTTCTCAGCAGTTTGTCATTTGTAAACAGTGTTTGTAAACAGTGTTTGTATCAGCACTTACCAAAATTGCTATTGATGAGCTGAAGGGTTATGCAGGCTTTTGTTCAAGCCCAGTGCTACCACACCTGATTTTACTGCTCAACTATTCATCAATACCTCAGCTGCTCATCAAGACCTTATATAGTAGAAGGTGTGGTAGACCTAGGCTTGAACAGGAGAGCCTGCATAACCCTGTAGCCCATCGAGATATAATGGCCATCCCTGAATTGTATGTACAAAGTTTACTGATGAATGTACATTGATCAAAAATGGTCCACCTCTGAGGAGCCTCCAATTGCTGAAACAGGACCATGTTTGCAAAAGTGTTTCTGAGCTTATGTCAATATTACATAGGTAAGCTAACGGTTACAGAAATCAAGAATGCAGACAGGCTCCATAGACCTATCTATATGAGTAGCTGTCGAACCCAACGTAAAAGGTGGTGTGTATCTACTGACTAAAATTGGGTAATGCCTTAGTGTGGGGTGGGAAGAATGCAATACATTACCTTGTATGTGGTACAAATCACATTATTGTGGGAGCACCTCTAAGAGTATTAGGCTGTTTGAGAAGGTTTGAATCCTAAGCAACGTGCCCAAACATTGTTTGATGTACAATAGACCAACATACTGTAGCTACTGTAGTAGGTCAAAGCTGTGAGCTGGAAAACCTTGGTAGAGCATGGGTGAAGTACGCGGTGCTCATGTGAATTTATTTTGTTTTTTGGCTTCAGACCAATGGCTACTTCTCACTTAAAATAGGCCTATAACATATGTTTTGTGTAAGTTTGTGATCAGCAACATGCTCTGTCTATCAGTATATACATAAGGAAGAGGCATTACTCATCTAATTTCTATCTTCCCTGTGTCTCTCTCTGTCTTATCAGGGGCAGTATGTATTTCCTGTCGCCTCATGCCACCGGCCCAGAGCCACACTACTTTGCGCTTTTGGAAATCCAAGACCCTGTCTGCCTCCTGCTGTGGGTCATCAGGCTCATAGAGTGTGAGAGATCACATGGTGAGAGCACATCTGTCAATAAAAGTGTATTTAATTTCCTATCTTGACCTGTTGCTTAGCATCTGACTTTTTTGTTTCAGGTGTTCTTCATGGATAGTAATAAAGGCATGGTGGGGTAAGCAGAACCAAGGGATGGGTACACCTGCCTGTTCTCTCTTTTTTTGCTATAGGAAGAAGACCACTACTCACCGCTGACGCTCCACCTTCATTCTATGGATGCGATTGTTTTTTTTATTTTCTATTGTCTGTTTGTGTTCAGTGTTCACTATTAATAAGAAAAGTTTGCTCAAGTTAATATTTTAATGGCACACCTAATAAAACAGTCGAGCATTGAACATTCATTGTTTTGTTGTGATCATTTTACTATACTGTATGAGTCATAGAAAGTTTGCTTTACATTAATGGAGCTGTTGGCCTGTTTGGCCCAGGCCTTGTGATACTGTAGATGCGTATGAGTCAGACATGACTGCTTTTCATGGTATTGTAGGTCTTCTCCCAAGCTAACCTAGTGTGATGACGATCCTTGCCTGAGGCCTAGAACGTGTTGGCTCACATAACTAGCACCAAGCAATGGTCACAGACAATTCAAGTTCAAGGCCTGTTCCATTAGATCGGCTTCGAGGTCATTGTTGTCAATATGCCCGTTAGATAATGGAGGCCGTGAGGTCCAGCCCTGACAGACTTATGGTAAACTAACAGTGCGTATAATGAGGGTAAATGTTACGTCATTAAAAATACATTTACCAATGCAACATAGCTCAAGAGCTCATCAAACCCAAAAGAAAGGATGCAGTGGAAAACAGAATTTTGCCTGGGTGGGAGACAGGGAGTCCATGGAAGTACATACTGTATACATTATTTGCATTTCTGAAATGGCATGCAATATATTCCAATTTAATTTCAGAGGATTAGAAATGAGCCTTGTCATACTGAATGCTTTAAGCCAGCTGTCTGGTGTGTAAAGACACTGAGCTCACAGTTATGTAACTAGCTTATTCACACAATCCCACGGGTGCAGTGGGGTGTTTATCCTTGTCACATTTTGAAATAAACATTGGCATGATACAGGTCTGACTTAAATCTGCATTGCTGTTTTTATGCAGTTGCTTTCCCAATGAAATGTGTGTGAGCTCTGTAAATAACATATTTTGTAAATATGATACATAAACATTGGCATAGCAGGTTTCATTCAATGATTGAATTCATGGCTTACAATCTCATCATTTACGAGCTACAGTATGTACAGGGAAGGCCAAGAATCGCAGTTTGCTGCAAATGTGTCCTTTACCTTAACCTTGTCAAATGAAACTAATCGAGTTTAATATAATTTGAGCACTAGGGTGAAGTTAAACAAAATCAATATCAACCTAGTTAACATACATGGCGTGTCTTGTGACTTGAGTGGAGTTTTCCTGAGTGTCGACATGACCCATAGGCTATGAATACAAAGTCGAACCATTTGGAAATCTGAATGTTGTTGTAAATCCGTAGGTGCTGCCTAGGACCATTTGTTTTTGGTCCATTCTTACTCTAAAAGACTCCAACACAACACTACAAACACCAAGTGGGATTCAGGGCAGGCCTTTGAAAATCACTGTTTTGTCCTTATACACTGGCAAGAGAGCACAAGCTGAGAGTGAAAGACGTTGCCAGAGAAATAACATCCTACTAGTAGCGAAACAAAGCTCTGTTCATACAGCTCCATACAGTTACTGTGTGTTACGTATTATTCCAATCACAGGGTAATTGATCAACAAAGAAAACAACATAAAAACAATGTCTAAGAATTCTGAGTGATGGACTAAATAAAACCATGTATATCACAAAAGACGTCCGCTGTAAATATAACCAGCTGTTCTAGCAAACTAATTCAATCCAAAATGCCTCTTGGGGAAGGACGATAAGAGCGTTCATTCTTAACTTGTCAAAAAATAGATGAGTCATTGTGTTTCATTAGCATAGAATTTGTTAATGACACCAGAGTGAAATGAAATTAGGCCTATGTTAAATCCCTCAACAGAATACTTTGGCTTAAAAATCAATCCATTATGGAACTTTTTACATAGCATTGTTGATATACATCATAATTTTGATCAATAATACCCTTTTACCTAAATAATCATTTCGATTTCAACATAATTTTGTCCTCCAACTAGGTTACACATTCTGTTCACAAGAAAGGGTTAAATCTGCAGAGAGCTCTAAGAGCAGTGTCTGGTCTGGATGAGGTGGACAGCAGCAGTGTAACTGACATGGATTACTCTTCCTGCCAGACACACTCATGGGTCAACTGCCCACACAAAATAGGGTCTCTGAGTTGTCAGAGAGCCAGGACAATGAATCAAATCACATATTTGATATGATTTGCTTACACCACTGGTATGGAGAGTATGACTGATCTCTATTGATCTCTCCATTTCCCCATAAAGTTCCTGGAGTTATCGCTTAAAAGGTTTCTCCATTATTTCCACTGGCTTTTAGGGGATTTGAGTCTAAACCTCTCTTGTTAGTACATTGTAGAAAAACAAATGGCAACAGGCCTGAGCTAAAGTTTGATAAAATTGGGCTCTTGGGGAGGGGCTTTACTGTTACTGTTCATGTAGTTGTTGCTACTGCAAGACAGATGGTAGGCTCAACTCACACACTCGGCCTGTATCCGACAGTGAGGCTGGCTCTGATGGTGTCACAGCTGGAATGGCGGTTGGGAGGTCTCTCAGAAAACTGACACAGTACTTGGTTAAATGAAGTTCACCCATCCATCATGGACCACCCAGTAACCTTCCCTGAACCTTAGACACTGTCACTAGCTGGCTAATACTCGGCACTCTACCTTGCACCTTAGAGACTGCTGCCATATGTACATAGATTCATTGAACACTAGCCACTTTAATAATGTTTACATACTGTTTTACCCACTTTATTTGCATATGCTGTATTATAGTCATGGCTTATCCTATATAACTACTGCTGTACAGACCTTTTCTATTCACATACTGCCCATTCTGTCTATACACACCCTTCACATATGTACAATATACTGTATATTTATATTCCGGACTATGGTCCAGAAGCTAATTTTCTGCAATTCTATACATTTGTCCTTGTGGTTTTGTACTGTCCATTTAAATACTGTTTTCACAACAAAGTTCATTCTAATATTTCTATTACTGTACATTGTATTTTAGTTACACTGTTTATACACACTGCATATTTATTTATATACTGGATTCTTGACATAGCTCACTCTAATATACACTGAGTGTACAAAACATTAAGAACATCTGCTCATTCAATGACAGACTGACCAGGTGGATCCAGGTGAAAGCTATGATCCCTTATTGATGTCACGTGTTAAATCCACTTCAATCAGTATAGATGAAGGGGAGGAGACGGGTTAAAGAAGGACTTTTAAACCTTGAGTCAATTGAGACATGGATTGTGTATGTTTGCCAATCAAATCAAATCAAATGTTATTTGTCACATGCGCCGAATACAACAGGTGTAGTCCTTACACTGAAACGCTTACTTACAAGCCCTTAACTAGCAATGCCGTTTTAAGAAAATACATAAAAAAGTAAGAGATAAGAATAATAAATAATTAAAGAGCAGCAGTAAATACCAATAGCGGGGTTATATACAGGGGGTACCGGTACAGAGTCAATGTGCGGGGGCACCCTGTGTCGAGGGAATTTAGGTAATATGTACATGTAGGTAGAGTTATTAATGTGACTATGCATAGATAATAACAGAGAGTAGCAGCAACGTAGAATGGGGGTGGGGGGTGGCAATGCAAATAGTCTGTGTAGGCATTTGATTAGATGTTCAGGAGTCTTATGGCTTGGGGGTAGATGTTACGGATCCCTCCGGAACTTTCATTACGCACACCTGTCCCCTATTTCCACTGATTAGTACTTGTATAAGTGTGCCCTTTGGTTTCCGTTGGGCTGTCCATTATTGTTACAATGTCCGTTGGTCGTGTGAGTACCTGTGCTATGTTGTTTTGGCTTTCGTGCCACGTATATTGTGCAGATGATTACGGGTCTCGTCCCGTGTGATAATCATTGTGCAATTGTTTATTTATTCGAGGTACTCCTCCCTCTTTTGTTTGGGTTTCTCCCCTGTGTTTTGTATTCGTGTTTGTTTGGTCTTCGTCCCCGTGCCTTTACACGGCACGCTGTAAATTGGGAAATAAAAACCCCTATTACGCATTCCTGCGCCTGTCTCCCGACCCCTTCATACCGACGTGACAGAATAATCAACCCTTTTGTGAGACAGCGGGAATGGCCCGTCCGACGACGCTACGACTGGTCCGTCCAACGCCGCCGCAACTTCGGCAGCTGCAACTGGGCCGTCCGAGGTCGCTACAACGGGTCCGTCCAATGATGCAGCTTCTGCAGCTGCAACTGGCCTGTCCGACGCCACCACAACCGGTCTATCCGAATGGACCACTGCAACTGGTCCATTCGACGCAGCCGCAACTTTGGCAGCGGCAACTGGCCCGTCCGACGACGACGCAACTTCGACAGCTGCATCGGTTCCTGATCGACCTGCACTGCGTTACTGTGATCGCCCTCGAGGCCGGTGTCGTTGCGCTGCTAATGCAGCGTGTCAAGGGGGTACTGTCACGGATCCCTCCGGATCTTTCATTACGCACACCTGTCCCCTATTCCCACTGATTAGTACTTGTATAAGTGTGCCCTTTGGTTTCCATTGGGAAATTATTGTTGATTATTGTTACAGTGTCCGTTGGTGCGTGTGAGTACCTGTGCTGTGTGTTTGGGCTTTTGTGTCCTTGTGGATTGCACAGATGATTATGGTTCTCGTCCCGTGTGATAATCATTGTGAGCATGTGTCATTTATTTGAGGTACTCCTTGCTATTTTGTTTGGGTTTCAACCCTGTGTTATTGTTTGGTCTTCGTCCCCGTGCCTTTACATGGCACGCCGTAATTTGGGTACAATAAAAACCCTTATTACGCATTCCTGCGTCTGTCTCTCGAATCATTTATACCAATGTGACAGTAGAAGCTGTTTAGAAGCCTCTTGGACCTAGACTTGGCGCTCCGGTACCACTTGCCGTGCCGTAGCAGAGAGAACAGACTATGACAAGGGTGTCTGGAGTCTTTCACGATTTTTAGGGCCCTCCTATGACAGCACCTGGTATAGAGGTCCTGGATGGCGGGAAACTTGGCCACTGTGATGTACTGGGCCGGACGCACTACCTTCTGTAGAGCCTTGCGGTTGGAGGTCGAGCAGTTGCCATACCAGGCAGTGATGCAACCCGTCAGGATGCTTTCGATGGTGCAGCTGTAAAACCTTTTGAGGATCTGAGGACCCATGCCAAATCTTTTCAGTCTCCTGAGGGGGAATAGGTTTTGTCATGCCCTCTTCACAACTGTCTTGGTGTGCTTGGACCATGTTAGTTTGTTGGTGATGTGGATGCCAAGGAACTTGAAGCTCTCAACCTGCTCCACTACAGCCCCGTTGATGAGAATGGGGATGTACGCGATCCTCTTTTTCCTGTAGTCCACAATCATCTCCTTTGTCTTGATCGCGTTGAGGGAGAGGTTGTTGTCCTTGCACCACACGGTCAGGTCTCTGTCCTCCTCCCTATAGGCTGTCTCATCGTTGTCGGTGATCAGGCCTACCACTTTTGTGTCATCGGCAAACTTAATGATGGTGTTGGAGTCATTCCTGGCCGGGCAGTCTTGAGTAAAAAGGGAGTACAGGAGGGGACAGAGTACGCACCCCTGAGGGGCGACCGTGTTGAGGATCAGCGTGGCGGATGTGTTGTTCCTACCCTTACCACCTGGGGGGGGGCGGCCCGTTAGGAAGTCCAGGATCCAGTTGCAGAGCGAGGTGTTTAGTCCCTGGGTCCTTAGCTTCATGATAAGCTTTGAAGGGACTATGGTGTTGAACGGTGAGCTGTAGTCAATGAATAGCATTCTCACATAGGTGTTCCTATGTGGGAGGAACACCTATGTTTGGGAAGCTCTTCCTTTTGTCCAGGTGTGAAAGGGCAGTGTGGAGTCAAATAGACGTTGCATCATCTGTGGATCTGTTGGGACGGTATGCAAATTGGAGTGGGTCTAGGGTTTCTGTGATAATGGTGTTGATGTAAGCCATGACCAGCCTTTCAAAGCATTTCATGGCTACAGACGTGAGTGCTATGGGTCAGTAGTCATTTAGGCAGGTTACCTTAGTGTTCTTGGCCACATGGACTATGGTGGTCTGCTTGAAACATTTTGGTATTAGAGACTCAGACAGGGAGAGGTTGAAAATGTCAGTGAAGACACTTGCCAGTTGGTCAGCACATGCTCGGAGTACACGTTCTGGTAATTCGTCTGGCCCTGCGGCCTTGTGAATGTTGACCTGTTTAAAGGTCTTACTCACATCGGCTGCGGAGAGCGTGATCACATAGTTGTCCAGAAGAGCTGATGCTCTCAAGCATGTTTCAGTGTTACTTGCCTCGAAGCGAGCATAGAAGTTATTTAGCTCGTCTGGTAGGCTCGTGTCACTGGGTAGCTCTCGGCTGTGCTTCCCTGTGTAGTCTATAATAGTTTGCAAGCCCTGCCACATCCGACGAGCATCAGAGTTAGTATAGTACGATTCGATCTTAATGGTTTGTCAGAGGGCAGAGCGGGATTTCTTATAAGCTTCCGGGTTAGAGTCCCGCACTTTGAAAGCGGCAGCTCTACCCTTTAGCTCAGTGTGAATGTCGCCTGTAATCCATGGCTTCTGGTTGGGGTATGTACATACAGTCACTGTGGGGACGACGTCATCGATGCACTGATTGATGAAGCCAGTGACTGATGTGGTGTACTCCTCAATGCCATCGGAAGAATCCCGGAACATATTCCAGTCTCTGATAGAAAAACAGTCCTGTAGTTTAGCATCTGCTTCATCTGACTACTTTTTTATAGACCGAGTCACTGGTGCTTCCTGCTTTAATTTGTGTTTGTCAGCAGGAATCAGGAGGATAGAATTATGGTCAGATTTGCCAAATGGAGGGCGAGGGAGAGCTTTGTACGTGTCTCTCTGTATGGAGTAAAGGTGGTCTAGAGTTTTTTTTCCCTCTGGTTGCACATTTAACATGCTGATAGAAATTGGGTTAAATTGATTTAAGTTTCCCTGCATTGAAGTCCCCGGCCACTAGGAGTGTCGCCTCTGGATTAGCGTTTTCTTGTTTGCTTATGGCGGTATACAGCTCATTGAGTGCGGTTTTAGTGCCAGCATCAGTCTGTGGTGGTATGTAGACAGCTTGTTCAATGAACCGTAAACAATTAATGAACATGCACCTGTGGAACAGCTTACAGACTAACAGCTTACAGACGGTAGGCAATTAAGGTCACAGTTATGAAAACTTAGGACACTAAAGAGGCCTTTCTACTGACTCTGAAAAACACCAAATGAAAGATGCCCAGGGTTCCTGCTCATCTGTGTGAAAGTGCCGCAGGCATGCTGCAAGGAGGCATGAGGACTGCAGATGTGGCCAGGGCAATAAATTGCAATGTCCGTACTGTGAGACACCTATGACAGCGCTACAAGGAGACAGGACAGACAGCTGATCATCCTCGCAGTGGCAGACCACGTGTAGGCTGAGAGAGGCTAGACTGAGGGCTTGTAGGCCTGTTGTAAGGCAGGTCGTCACCAGACATCACCGGCAACAACGTTGCCTATGGGCAGAAACCCACCGTCGCTGGACCAGAGAGGACTGGCAAAAAGTGTTCTTCACTGACGAGTCGCGGTTTTGTCTCACCAGGAGTGATGGTCAGATTTGCGTTTATCGTCGAAGGAATGAGCGTTGCACCAAGGCCTGTACTCTGGAGCGGGATCGATTTGCAGGTGGAGGGTTCGTCATGGTCTGGGGCGGTGTGTCACAGCATCATCAGACTGAGCTTGTTGTCATTGCAGGCAATCTCAACGCTGTGCGTTACAGGGAAGACATCCTCCTCCCTCATGTGGTACCCTTCCTGCAGGCTCATCCTGACATGACCCTCCAGCATGACAATGCCACCAGCCATACTGCTCATTCTGTGCGTGATTTCCTGCAAGGCAGGAATGTCAGTGTTCTGCCATGGCCAGCGAAGAGCCCGGATCTCAATCCCATTGAGCACGTTTGGGACCTGTTGGATCGGAGGGTGAGGGCTATGGCCATTCCCCCCAGAAATGTCCCTGAACTTGCAGGTGCCTTGGTAGAAGAGTGGGGTAACATCTCACAGCAAGAACGGGCAAATCTGGTGCAGTCCATGAGGAGATGCCACACCAGATAGTGACTGTTACTTTTGATTTTGACCCCCCCTTTGTTCAGGGACACATTATTCCATTTATTTTAGTCACATGTCTGTGGAACTTGTTCAGTTTATGTCTCAGTTGTTGAATCTTGTTATGTTCATACAAATATTTACACATGTTAAGTTTGCTGAAAATAAACGCAGTTGACTTTGAGAGGACGTTTCTTTTTTTGCTGAGTTCATGTAGTGTGGTTTGTCCTCCCACTACGACTCGGAAAACCATGCAGTTTATTAGGCAACAGATTCAATAAGTCATCATGAACTTCACAGGGTGGTGAAAGTGCACTTGATATGCTTGATCCAATAAATATTGAGGGTCTTATTCTGGTCACATGATGATCGATGTTTGGCTGCCGTTTGAAAAATATAAATAATATCGCTCTTATCCATAATAATCTCATAATGTAGGTAGCCTACCCGCACTGTATCTGCCAGCTGTTGGCTAGAGCGCACGTGCCAAGACCAGAGTGGGCACGTTTGTGAAAAAAACATCACAGTGTTGAAAATGTGATGGAAACCCTTTTAACTAGCATTTTTCATTCGGTACAGATAAATGTAACCACAAAAGTCATTTTTTCTGTGTACTATGTCATCACGCACAGACTTTTATCCACAATAAGTTAGTTTGCTGGAAACCCATCTCTGGTGGTAAAATGTGCATATTGTTTAGTGCAGATTTTTGAATATTCACATGAAAATCTGGATAGAAACCTAGCTACTGTTGAAGTGCTATTTGGGTTGTTAATTGGAATCGTTCTGATATTTCTTGATTTCTTGTAATATTGCTTTATTGGATTATTTGTGTACTTGTTTGACATTTTACTGCATTGTTAGGAGCTAGTAACATAAACATTTTGCTGCATCCACTATAACATCTGCAAAACTGTGTAAGCGAGCAATAAACTTTGATTTTATCAAATCAGATCAAATGTTATTGGTCACATATACATATTTAGCAGATGTTAATGCGGGTGTAGCGCAATGTTTGAGTTCTTATCTCCAACAGTGCAGTAGAATCTAACAATTCACAACAATACACAAATCTAAAAGTAAAAGAATGGAATAAAGAAATATATAAATATTAGGACGAGCAATGTCAGAGTGGCATTGATTAAAATACAGTAGAATAGAATACAGTATATACATATGAGATGAGTAAAGCAGAAATAACACACAAAAAAAATGTAAATACTGCAAAGTTGCTTAGTAGCTAGAAGCAGAGCTGTCATGTCTGTCTGCACCATCTTGCCAACATGGTAACTAAACTGAACTGGTAACCACTGGACATAGACGTGATACATGTATATTGAGATTAGTCCTAGTTGGCACACATTTGAAGTGTGGCTGAATTTCTTATACAGTTTTTAAATAGGATGTCTGTCTTAAACATTAAAATTGTAATGGGTCCTTCAAATGTTGATGTCAGTTCCAGTTATTTTATTTCTCTATGCAGTTCCCAGAGCTATTCTTGAGACAGAGGGGAAAGGCTCAGTCACATGTGCCTTCTCAATGCTGAAAACCCCCACCACTTTATACACATCACAATGCTAAAATATTGATGGGCCTCTGACAAAGCCATTTTCTAGTCTGGGTTGGCTTGGGAATTCTCACGTTTGTGTGAACAATTAAATATTGATATTTGCTAGATATTTTTAGACAGGGTTGTGATACTGAAATTAACATTAAATTAGCAATTTTATAAATACATTGGAGAAAATCCAATACATTTCCAAGAGAACTAAATGTATTGTATTGCTAGACAGCAAACAATTCGTTAAAGGGCACAGTCCCTACATTTCGACAAGCCTAGCAGCGTAAAAAGTAAAACACAGAGAACATTAATTAAAGTGACACCAACCCATCAAAACAACTTGCTGCCAGCTTTAGTCTGTCAAAGCAGGATAAACTATCAAATCAAATTGTATTTGTCACATGCGCCGAATACAACAGGTGTAGACCTTACAGTGAAATGCTTACCTACAACCCCTTAACCAACCAAGTTTTAAGAAAATACAAAAAAAAGTAAGAGAGAAGAAAAACAAATGATTAAAAAGCAACAGTAAATAACAATAGCGGGGCTGTATACAGGTGGCACCGGTACAGAGTCAATGTGTCAATGTGCGGGGGCACCGGTGTCGAGGTAGTTGAGGTAATTATGTACATGCAGGTGTGGTTATTAAAGTGGCTATGCATAGATGATAACAGAGAGTAGCAGCAGTGTAGAATGGGGGGGGGGGGGGGGGGGGTGCAAATAGTCTGGGTAGCCATTTGATTAGCTGTTCAGGAGTCTTATTGCTTGTTTAGAAGCCAGTTGGACCTAGACTTGGCCCTCCGGTACCGCTTGCCGTGCGGTAACAGAGTGAACGGTCTGACTAGGGTGGCTGGAGTTTTTGACAACTTTTAGGGCCTTCCTCTGACACCTACATGTGAAGTTGAGGAAACCTGTCTGTGGTGTTAGTGAGAATGCATTTTCAGGAGATGATCCTGTCCTACACTTGATTAATTCTAAAAACATGGTTTAAACTGATTTCATGTTTAGATGGGCTGTCAATAGGCATGGTTTTATTGTTATTATCATGATGTTGGACCTATCATCAATGACATTGGATCAGATATATTGTAATCTACATGCAAATAGGAGTGCTCAACCCCAAAACACACACAGATGGTCATAGGCTACATCAAGCATCATCAAAGCTAGTGAACAAATCAGCCTGTCTTGGGAAAGGAGATTCATACTCAACATACAATTATAATGTTTGGTAAAGAATGCAGGCGCTTTTTATTACCCTGTCATTTCATTTCCCCTCAGGATCTGTAAAGTAATGACAGAGATTGTTGTGCTGTTGTACTACAAACAGTGGGCAGCTCAAGCACACTTATCCCTTATTTACCCAGTATTGACTGACAAATTGGAGAGTGCTTGTTTGCTGCAAAGGGGCCAATACAAGCCCAGTAAACCCACAGTACAAAGCACAGAGCTGGCACCAACAGCAACATCCATAAGAAAGTTCAGCCTATACCTATACCTATATATACTAAAATTTGAGTTTTAAAATCAGGCCAGAGTCGTAAGGGGATATAAAGAGCATCCCACTCCATTATATGATCGGCAGCCGCCCCAGGAAATGAGAAATAGAACCAGAGGTACAATTGGTGCACTGTGTTGGCAGGGTCTAACTGCCCTGCTTGTGTGGCCTAATGAAGACCACCATTGACTGGATAGGGCCTAGACAACAGCCCCTATGTACAAATCAAAAGACACATTATCAAGCTCAGTTTGAGCATTCACTTTCAATATCTTTCTAAATGCACATCTGTAATATTTCTGTGACTAGGCCATAGATTATAGTTAGTTGATTATTGTCTTGCAATAAAATGTACAGTGCCTTTGGAAAGTATTCAGACCCCTTGACTTTTCCCACATTTTGCTACGTTACAGCTTTATTCTAAAATTGATTAAAAAAAAAAAATTCTTCATCAATTTATTACAAATAAAAAACTGAAATATCACATTTACATAAGTATTCAGATCCTTTACTCAGTCATTTGTCGAAGCACCTTTACCACAGGTGGACTTAAAAAAAAAAAATTCTTCATCAATTTATTACAAATAAAAAACTGAAATATCACATTTACATAAGTATTCAGATCCTTTACTCAGTCATTTGTCGAAGCAACTTTACCACAGGTGGACTTAAATAATACTCTCATGAGAGACCTGAAAATTGCTGTGCAGAGACACTCCCCATCCAACCTGACAGAGCTTGAAAGGATCTGCAGCATCATACCCAAGAAGACTCAATGCTGTAAATGCTTCATAATGACAATTACAGCATCGAGTGTTCTTGTCATTATGTGCATGTGATATTTCAGCGATTACAGCATCTAGTCTTCCTAGGTATGACGCTACAAGCTTGGCACACCTGTATTTGGGGAGTTTTTCCCATTCTTCTCTGCAGACTTGCACCGAAGCTACTGCTGTGCTGTCTTGGCTGTGTGTTTAGGGTCATTGTTCTGTTGGAAGGGGAACCTTCGCCCAAGTCTGAGGTCCTGAGCACCCTGGAGCAGGTTTCCATCGAGGATCTCCCTATACTTTGCTCCATTCATCTTTGCCTCGATCCTGACTAGTCTCCCAGTCCTTGCCACTGAAAAACATCCCCACAACATGATGCTGCCACCACCATGCTTCACCATAGGGATGGTGCCAGGTTTCCTCCAGATGTGATGCTTGACATTCAGGCCAAAGAGTTCAATCTTTGTTTCAACAGACCAGAGAATCTTGTTTCTCATTGTCTGAGAGTCTTTAGGTGCCTTTTGGCAAACTCCAAGCGGGCTGTCATGTGCCTTTTACTGAGTGGCTTCCGCCTGGCTATTCTACAATAAAGGCCTGATAGGTGGAGTTCTGCAGAGATTGTTGTCCTTCTGGAAGTTTCTCCCATCTCCACAGTGGAACTCTAGAGCTCTGTCAGAGTGACCATCGGTTTCTTGGTCACCTCCATGACCAAGGCTCTTCTCCCCCGATTGCTTAGTTTGGCCGGGCTGCCAGCTCTAGGAAGAAGAGTCTTGGTGGTTCCAAACATCTTTTATTTAGGAATGATGGAGGCCACTGTGTTCTTGGGGACCTTCAACGCTGCAGACATTTTTTGGTACTCTTCCCCAGATCTGTGCCTTCACACAATCCTTTCTCTGAGCTCTACGGACAATTCCTTCGACCTCATGGCTTGGTTTTTGCTCTAACATGCACTGTCAACTGTGGACCTTATATAGACAGGTGTGTGCCTTCCCAAATCATGTCCAAGCAATTGAATTTACCAGGTGGACTCAAATCAAGTTGTAGAAACATCTCAAGGATGATCAATGGAAACAGGATGCACCTGAGCTCAATTTCGAATCTAATAGCAAAGGGTCTGAATACCTATGTAAATAAGCTATTTCTGTTTATTTATTTTTATACATTTGCAAAAATGTTTAAACAGTTTTGACTTTGTCATTATGGGGTATTGTGTATAGATTGCTGAGGAGTTTATTTTATTTAACCAATTTTAGAATAAGGCTGTAACGCAACAAAATGTGAAAAAAGTCAAGGGGTCTGAATACTTTCTAAAGGCACTGTAATGCAATATTGCACTGAGTATGTGTCATCCAGCGTATTATGTAGCAAATTAATTTGTCCATGTTCTCTCACTCTATTGTAAAATTATCTGAGTAATTAGAGTGAAGGGTGTGGATGCTCCATCTTTAGCTTTGTTTATACCTGGCACCTCTTTGGTCCTGATTTTGTCCACATTCTGATTATGCCCACATTTTCAGATATGTGTCTACACCTGGTATTAAAATGTGTCTCTTATCCATCAACTGTTTCCACATTGTGACCAGATTTCCTGGTCCCTCCCTGTATGCAAATTATTTAATGGATACTCTTTCAAAATAATATTCATTTATTTATTTTAAGCCACATATTGATGTCATAAGTCAATGGTACCACCTGTCAATGATTTTAGAAGATGGATAATGATGATTTAAATAGTTTCACTGTCCAGAGCCATCTACAATTGTGAGATAACCAGACACAATGTTTGCCTGACTACCTCTGGAGGGGGAAAGAAGATCTGATCACAATCTGATCACAATGTGTCTTTTGAACATCCACACCTGTCTACAAATGTGGGCACAATTAGGACAAAGGACACATGTTAACACCAGGTATAAACGGGGCTTCTGTCTGCAGATGTGTGCAGCCATCTTTGAGCCCAGTCCCCCATTGATGATGACTTGCTATTTTTTCATTCAGATCAGCCAACATAGGCTATACATCGAAAGAGTAGCCTAGGCTGGGCCTAGGAACAGCTGGTCTCCATTTGCATGTATTTCTCAAAACTATCTTAATGTTGCAAATGTTTTAATAGGCCTGAAATCGAAATGTAAACTTCAACAAAACCTTTTAATGATCAGACCATAATGTTTTAACCATTGTACAGTGATTCCTCTGTTGCCTACCAAAATAGTTGTATTTTCAAAATGCAGCTGAATCCTCAAAGATAGTAGCTTTTCTTAGTCAGATCATGTTAAATAATGTAGTTCCAATCTATCTTTGTATCGGCTTGTGGATGTGGTTTCTGACTTAAAACAGCTCTAACTGTAGGCTACTTCAATATATACTATATATTTGTAATGTCAAGCTTTGTTCAGAGCTGCACCAGGCATGAATAGCGTTAGTTTCCCCTTTTCATTGAAACCTTTGCAAAAGCGATCGACCGGCTGCTGTCCACGTCCATGGTTCTGAAATGGTGAAACTCAATTTTCCTGAAATGCCATCATGTGGAATTTATGCCCGTTTCATAGTGAAACCCTAAATGCATATGATGCATACAAAAGATAGGTTATGTGAGGAAAATGCATTGATGTCCTCAGCTATTCCGCGCACGCAGCAGCGCACCAGTCGCCGTCCAAATCGGATTAACTGTAAACCTGCCGTATTATTACATTTTCATCATAAAATAAGGGACAAACAGAAACCCTAGCCACTATTTGGACCCTTATTCAGTCATTCTGGCACCACTATAGATGGCTAGTAGAGCGTGGCTGTAATCTTTCATTAGCTGATGGAAGGGAATATTCTAATGCACACAAAATGAAATTGGTGGAGTGGATGGGGGAAATCCCTGGAATTTCAACGCCTAGGCTACATGACAATCCAAAATGCAGTTTATTGTGCGCTTACCCTCTCGCTCGCATAACTGTATACCGTCCAAGCTGAGGTTCTTTATCATGCCCTCACACGGACTCATCGGGCTGGTTAAGTTGTGTCCCAATCTTGGAACCTCCATTTCTACAACAGAGCCGGGATGCCTCTCCTGGTATCGGTGGAATTTCGCTCGTTTTGCCGCAGGACTTGCTTTCTTCACATTCGATCAAGAAAGAGAGAGATAGAGTGACCGGTTCCCAGCCCCTTCGCTCCCTCGCAGCATCTCTCTCCAGGGTGGTGGGGCTAAAGGCGCGTCAGCAAATCGTCACGAGCGCATAGCACACTGGCAATTTGACGCTGCAACGTGAGAGGCATACATACTGCGAAGATATGCCAGTCCTTATAATGTATTGTCTATATTACACTTTTCTACTTAATAGGTCCCAGGCGCGCGCTATCGTACATGTAAGCCACAAGTGTTTCCCCTATTCTGCCGCAGGACAGTGGAACACGAATACCCGAGATTGAGCAACAATTTATGTAGCCTAACTTCCACCCCCACCGGTTTAACTCAATTTTAACCTACATACACATTGTTTATTTTGCGTTTCGTTTCTGCTAACGTCATCCAAACAAGATGGTCCATAGGCCTATAGCCTTATTTGGAGATATCTGCGCGTCTCGCGCTCTCTCCACAGGAGCGCAGGTGCAAGTGGCCCACGCATTAATGAAGCGGGAACGACCCATCTCACCTTTCATAACAAGAAGAATAATGTATTTTGAACAGCTGTGGCCTATCTCTGCCACAATCCTTTAGCCATGGGCCTTTTCTTGAGTCTAACGTGACACAGAAAGTCTATTCACATGCGAGATTTCACAGATGGCTTCATTCTAAACGTATGAAAGACCACAAACTATAAATGTATTTATCCATGAAATTGCCTTGAGACGATTAATACTGACCTCATAGTTAGCTCTCTCTCTCTCTCTCTCTCTCTCTCTCTCTCTCTCTCTCTCAGTCTGTCTGTCTGTCTGTCTGTCGCGGTTATCTCTCCCCACACCAGGTCTATCACTCCGCCACAATGACCAACACAGTCTCACATTCAATTCGCGCATATATGTACAAAATGTATTTCAGCAGATTTCGTGCGTTTTTGTGCATTTTTTGTGCATTTTTTGTGTGGTTCAATTCGTTTGAAAATACACGAATTTCTGTGCTACTTAATTCGTGCGAAAAGACACGAATTTAACCAGTAGGCGACACAAGCCGTTGCAACAACCATGTAGACGCGATAATTTGTATTTCATTTTTGTTCTTCTTAATGGCTAATTCAACGTGAATATACAGAAATGTACAGAAATGTTGTCTTTGTTTAACCATGTTTTAAAATGTGTCGTTGTATGCCTATATGTACTGTTTTAGACTTGCTGAACAGAATTTTTGAGAAAAGACGCACATTTAAGTGCGACTTAATTCGTGGGAAATATTGTTTTATTAATGCCAATGCTGTTTTCTGTGCTTGATTTCGCTTAATACTTTGGATACTGGTGCACTTGTAATCAGAACGCCTTTTTGTCATGTAGGCAACCATACACGATTTTCTTCATAACCCATTTCATATTTCGTGGAGCCTAAATTACACCATTTTCTTCATAATGCATGTATTACATGTTAATGTAAAAATAATGAATTGTGTTGGCTTACACTTATGGCCTTTCCAAGGCCTTTCCATACCTTAAGGGAACATTTTAGCACTCACCATATGGTTAGTGAGAAACGCCACATTGCAAATGTAAGGTCCCTTACTAGACGTCCTGCAACGTTTCTAAAATTCGTGGACGGCGTCGGGCCGTGCGCGGGGGAGAGATCTTTCAGGAAGTCATCAAACTAAATCTCTCGGACGTTCGGTTTCCGTTTTATAAAAATAACACATTTTGGTCATTTTTCCGCAGTCTCGGAAATTCCCACCAGAGGGAAAATAAATAATATTGCAAATGCACAAGCACATTGCAAATGCATGTGGCCTTTTCTCCTAAACGGAAAATATTTCGAAGACGTAATGGACAGTTGGCCCCGAACAAGATGGCGTCGAGGCCTCAAAGCTTTTTGAAATATGGCCATTTTTCTGGGATTAAAGGTCAAAAACGCAAAGTAGGGTGCTAATTTGACCGCTTCACGTCAAAGTACATAAGCATACGGTGTCAGGAAAAAAAGAACCAGCCATTTATCTATCGTAATTTAAGAGAAATCGTACATTGACAAATTGGTCATGTTCACAAAAAGGAGTTAAAAAAAAAAAAAGTTACAGATCCAGTTGCAGTGTGTTCAGACAAAAATTTTTTAAGTGGGTCTCGAAGCTCTGCCAGAATTCTGTGATTTTATGTGATTTTATGAAATAACACACACTCATTTAACCCTCTGTAAATAAGTCAGTTCTTAACATAAAGACTTAAAACTCAATATTATATAAGAACCTACCCGAAGGAGGATATGTGTTCACTTTCAGCTTCCTATGTCAACCGGAAGTACCTTCAAATGGTGCCATAGGTCAGTTTCGAAGGGTTAAAAAGGTCAGATCTGCCTCCCGGGTGGCACAGTGGTCTAGGGCACTGCATCGCAGTGCTAGCTGCGCCACCAGAGTCTCTGGGTTCGCGCCCAGGCTCTGCCGCAGCCGGCCGCGACCGGGAGGTCCGTTGGCCTAGCGTAGTCCGGGTTAGGGAGGGTTTGGCCGGTAGAGATATCCTTGTCTCATCGCGCTCCAGCGACTCCTGTGGCGGGCCGGGGGCAGTGCGAGCTAGCCAAGGGGGCCATGTGCACGGTGTTTCCTCCGACACATTGGTGCGGCTGGCTTCCGGGTTGGAGGCGCGCTGTGTTAAGAAGCAGTGCGGCTTGGTTGGGTTGTGCTTCGGAGGACACGTGGCTTTCGACCTTCGTCTCTCCTGAGCCCATACGGGAGTTGTAGCGATGAGACAAGATAGTAATTACTAGCGATTGGATACCACGAAGAAAAGGGGATAAAAGGATGGAGTGAAAAAGTACGGTGCTTAAAGACACACAAAGCCTGCAATGGCATTGCCATTATCTCCAGGCCGTGCCGAGTTCAACGAGATGCCCCGCTTGACCGTAGCTAGCTCGGTCTGAGTGCAGCGACAGGGACAAGAAGAAGGACCCAAATGACCCTTTGACCTCAATTTCATATTTTTTTGCTTTTGGGAGACAGAGAGAGAACCGTTAAGGTTAGAAGCACAATTTGACCCCAGGAACGTTCCTAAGGTCCTCCCAATCTGTGCAAGCCTAACATTGACCGCGTGGCATTAACCCTTAATAGTTAAAAGAAGGTGTTTACATCAAACAGTTTACAATGACATGTCTCCCCATAGGAATTAATTGCCTGCTCCCCTAAATTCAACCTGAAGCCTATGTGGGTTAATAATGCCTTATGAACCTGTCTTCGATGACAATCCATCAGGCCACTATGAGGTCTACCTGTGTCAATTCTAAGCTTCCTGGAGCAACCGGAAGTGGTTAAATCACCCTAAAAGTGTTTGCCATACCCAACCTGCAGTTTGAGAGAAATGTGCATTCAACCCTATGTAAATCAGTGAGTTCTTAACGTATAGACTTAAAACTCAGGATTCTGTAAAAGCCCACTCCAATGAGGATATGTGTTTACTTTCAGCTTCCTGTGCCAACCGGAAGTGCCCTAATTGGTGTCAAAAGGGCTGTTTCGAAGGGTTAAAAAAGTCAAATCTTTCCAAAACTTAATATATGTGAATAGGCAACCCTCATGAACTGTAAATCAGTCATTCATCCCATCAGATTTCAAGGAAAAATTTACACACCCACACAGAAAGGATGGAGTGACACACTGAGGAGCTTAGAGGCAGACAGTGCCTGCAATAGTTACTTTTGTTTGAACTTTTAAAGAACCGTCAGACCTAGAGTTCTGAAACTTTACAAACCTGTTCTAGAGCTCAGGTCGATTAAGCACGGTGAGTTATGTGGCTCTAGAAGGTTCTCGGACCGATAAAAAGCCTCGGTGCATTTGCATTGACTTCAATTCATTTTGAGCATTACAAAATGGTGACATTTAGAAAAGTCCCAGAGTTGCAAGACTAGGTGCATTGAAACCGGCTCGGCCCATAGAGACGGACCCCGACATTTCTGTCCGATAGCTCATTCAAGGACCCCGTAGCAAGGCATGGAAAAAAGTGGAATTTCAGCACCAATTAAGGTTTTGCTCGGGCACCGAATGACCTATCGAGCCGAAACTTGGGATTCGAGGTCGCCTCACATAGGGCTAAACATAATGTGAAAACTGGACCCGCAGCTAGAACATAACTACGTATTATTTGTTTTATTATGGTTTAAATGGAAGGCGCTGTGAATTTTGGGCCTGCTCTGAAATATGTGATAGTTGGCTTCTAAACGAGTTGGAAAAAGTGAGTTTGGAGTCAGATGGTATCAGTTTGGTGTCTGAAAATATCTAATTGGCTGATGGACACTGACTTGCTAGTTGACTTTTGTGCATTTGCAATATGTTTCAACAGTGAAAAACCACCAAAATAGCATTCTGAAATCACCACTAAAAATGACATCACCATAGCCGTGCCGAGTTCAACGAGATGCCCCGCTTGACCGTAGCTTGCTCGGTCTGAGCGCAGCGACAGTGACAAGAAGATGACCCTTGACCAACATTTCAAGTCTTTTGCTTTTGGGAGACAGAGAGAGAACTGTTAAGGTTTAGAAGCACAATTTGACGTCAGGAACGTTCCTAAGGTCTCTGTGCAAGCCTAACCTTGACCGTGTGGCATTAACCCTTAACAGTTAAAAGAAGGTGTTTACATCAAACAGTTTACAATGACATCTCACCCCATAGGAACACTTTGCCTGCACCCCTAAATTCAACCTGAAGCCTATGTGGGTTATGAATGTCTTATGAACCTGTCTTCAATGACAATCCATCAAGCCACTATGAGGTCTACCTGTGTTGATTCTAAGCTTCCTGGAGCAACCGGAAGTGATAAAATCACCATAAAAGTGTTTTGCCATACCCAACCAGCAGTTTGTGATATATATTGCATTCAACCCTGTGTAAATCAGTCAGTTCTTAACGTATAGACTTAAAACTCAGGATTCTGTAAAAGCATACCCCGATCAGGATATGTATTTACTTATAGCTTCCTGTGCCAACCGGAAGTGCCTTAAAATGGGGTCATAGGTGCTGTTTCGAAGGTTTAAAAAAGTCAGATCTTTCCAAAACTTTAAATGTGTGAATCGGTCAACCCTCATGAACTGTAAATCAGTAATTTCGCTAAACAGATGTCAAAGAAAAGCTCTCTCACACACACACACACACACACACACACACACACACACACACACACACACACACACACACACACACACACACACACACACACACACACACACACACACACACACACACACACACACACACACACACACACACACACAGCGCTATACTACCGCCCCAAATCAATGGGTGCTGGCCTGAGTGATTTATGGAGGTTTTCAAAAAATATTCTAAGTCCAAACTTTTCATGCACCTGGTATTTTTTTGGGGTTACCAGGCGTCATTTTTCAAAACGGTTGAAATTGCTTTTAGGGGGCATCCAGAGTGTCACATGACCAGATGAGGTAACTATTCTTGTTCTTCTTGTAACTTTCCGGTAGGCTAGAAGCTTTCCGGTGTTTTGCTGCTCGACACAGGTCGACGCAGGTATTGCACTTGATTTATCGTTATCGTAACCGTAGGTGCAGCCAAGTGGAAATACGAAAGCTTTCTAGCTATTTCGCACTGACGGTAATTTGAACACAAGAACGTTTCTAGTGAAAAGGTGCTTACACTCAGAGCCATGTATTTACACTCAGCCACCCTAGCCTTATTACGGGTTAACGTTTTGGTAATTTTGGTTGGCCAACAAAATGTAAGACTACAATGACTGCATACGTTTCCCCAAATGTTATACGAAAAAAAAATGTTTTGTTATTGATGGACAATGGCAAGGCTGCTATTGTATTTTCAGTTACATTCTGGTCAATAAAAATGGTTTACACGTTTGTAAACCAAGACTACAATGACTGCATACGTTTCCCCAAATGTTATACGAAAAAAAAATGTTTTGTTATTGATGGACAATGGCAAGGCTGCCATTGTATTTTCAGTTACATTCTGGTCAATAAAAATGGTTTACACGTTTGTTTTTTAAGAAATACATGGAACTACAACCGAATAAAACACCATTAGCCATCATGCATTGCATGATTCATTCTATACTGAAGTCTGTTCAGAAAAATCGAAAACAGTACATATAGGCATAAAACCACAATGTTTTAATAGGGATTAAATAAAGACAATATATATATAACCTCTTATGGTTATATGGTTAAAAAAAAGACAAAATATCTATATATTCATAACGTAAAATAAATAAATACAGGCGATCGCGTCTATGGTTGTTGCAACGGCTTGTGTGTCGCCAACTGGTTAAATTCGTGTCTTTTCGCACGAATTAAGTAGCACAGAAATTCGTGTATTTTCGCACGAATTAAGTAGCACAGAAATTCGTGTATTTTCAAACGAATTGAACCACCCCAAAAATGCACAAAAACGCACGAAATCTGCTGAAATACATTTTGTACATATATGCGCGAATTGAATGTGAGGCTGGGCTGCAATGACAGGATCGTCCAAACATGAGGGTCAAACCAAACTCACAGACAAAACAATGAAAGACCAGTCCTTGTATGTCAAATATTTATTCAGTGCTGAAGCAAAACTAAATATGCTATTGGCAATAGGATTAAAATTGAACAATATGATAATATTTAATTCCAATAGAAAATGGGGGATGCCCTCCCACTGGGCACAGACTTCAGTTCAATGTCTAATTTTGATTTACATTTGGTCGAGTTGTCAACTAACCTTGAATTCAACTTGAAATCATCAAATGTCATCATGTCATTGGATTTAGGTTAAAAGTTAATGACAAAAAGTGGAAATGCCTTTTGTTGATTCTTTTTTGCAAATCTAATCATTTTCCCACATTGATTCAACGAAACCACGATGATTCAACCAGCTTCAATCGACATTAGCGCAACATTGGAGTGACGAGGTGTTACTTTACATTCCACCATTGTTTTGAGCGTCTCAGGGTATTTGGACAAATATATATTTTCAGCAGGCCCACACTCTGTCTGCGACTGCACCAACAGGACTACTGAGTCATCATGCTGAGAAGGCAGAGGCAGTAACTAACTGCTGCGTATATGTGATTTAATACACTTGGGAATAGGGAATCCCTAAGCCTGCCTATATAGATACACGCAGGCACTAACAAAAGGACGCGCACATGCTTGTAAACACACACACACACACACACGCACGCACACACACACACACACACACACTATGGAAACACAAAACATGACAAATGCCAATTCCTGCAGCATATTCAATGTCAACTAAGAATGTGTTGCTGTTCATATTAGGCTACCGTGTCTTTATCAGTGTGCTACTTAATTTTGGTCCAATACAGGGCAAATATGAAGACGCCGCTGATATGGTACTGGTGCTCCTTGTATATATAGCTTCATTGTGTATTTTCATTCCTCTTGTGTTATTATTTTTTTGTCTTTAAAAAAAACTGCATAGTTGGGAAAGGGTGAATTGAACATCCATAAGACATGAATCACCATGGCTTTTTCAAATGCAGCACACTAATGATATTCTAACTCTAAAATTGTATTTGTCAATGGCGCTGAATACATCTCCGTTTTGTCGTTTGTCGTTATTCGACTGGCCGGTGTTGCCCGGAGTTCATTCATTCATCTCGTCCCCCATCTGATAGCGGAGTCAAATGAGCACAGCAAGAGGAGCATGGCAATCAACGATGGTCGCATGTCACGAGCCGTGGAAGCAGTGGTGGAACTAGAGTTTTATACATGGGGTGGCCATGGGGTGGTCAGGGGGTGGCCAAGGCTACTTCAGGGGGTCCATAGACCATGACAGAAAATGAGTGTGTAACACTAACCTGGCATCTAAGGAGCATGAATGAATCCGATGATTGCTGATTAGCGGTAGAAGTGAAAGTTCACTTAACCCAGAGTTCTTCAATGTGGCAAATAGTGTGGTCCAAAAGGATTACTTCACTAGAATTCTTTAACATACTACTGCAGCTCTCTCTCGCACGCACGCACACACGCACGCACGCACAGTACTGTACTCACGTACTGGAGAGACTTGGGTCACTCTGTTTTCATGAATATATAATCTGGGTGAACATCCTAAAGATTTTCAGAAAATAAAGCTCAAGCACCAAGAAATTGGATAGTTTATTTACAAATAATTACATTTACAAAAAAACAAACTGCAATTTGTCATACCAGGTATCAAGCAGAAATGGACTTGAAAAACAAAACATTTTCTGGTGCACATCAATATTACAAACTTACAGTATCATATTTATCCTCATATATACACTACCGTTCAAGAACCACATTCCTGTAAAGATTAGCGAGGATCTCATGTTAAATACTGTTGAAGTACTATGTTTACATGTTCATCTGCCACACCTCCTAACGCCCATTCTTGTGGGAAGCTGCTACAGACCACAAAGTGCTCCCCGTCAGTTTCTGGATAGCATGTGTGAAATGTTTGATAATATATGTGATATCAACAGAGAGGTATATTTTCTGGGCGATTTAAATATTGACTGGCTTTTATCAAGCTGCCCACTCAAGAAAAAGCTTCAAACTGTAACCAGTGCCTGCAACCTGGTTCAGGTTATCTGTCAACCTACCAGGGTAGTTACAAACAGCACAGGAATGAAATCATCAAATTGTATTGATCACCTATTTACTAATACTGCAGAAATCTGCTTGAAAGCAGTATCCTGATCCATCAGATGTAGTGATCACGATATAGTAGCCATATCTAGGAAAACCAAAGTTCCAAAGACTGGGCCTAATATAGTTTATAAGAGGTCAAACAGTAAGTTTTGTAGTGATTACTACATTGCTGAAGTAAATAACATTTGTTGGTCTGTGGTGTGTAATGAGGAGCAAACAGACGATGCACTTGACACATTTATGAAATTGCTTATCCCAGTTACTAATAAGCATGCACCCATGTGGATTGATGAGGAATTGACAAATTGTATGGTTGAGAGCAATGAGGCAAAAGGAATGGCAAATACGTCTGGCTGGACAATCGATTGGCAAACATAATGCAAATTGAGAAATTATGTGAATAAACTGAATACAAAAAAAGAAGAAGAAACTACACTATGAAACAAAGATAAATGACACGAAGAATGATAATTAAAAGCTTTGGAGCACCTTCAATTAAATTTTGGTAAAAAAGGCAAACTCAGCTCCATCATTCATTGAATCACATGGCTCATTCATTACAAAACTGACTGATATTGCCAACTATTTAAATACTTTTTTAATTGGCAAGATTAGCAAACTTAGGCATGACATGCCAGCAACAAATGCTGACACTACACATCCAAGTATATCTGAACAAATTATGAAAGACAAGAATTGTAATTTTGAATTCCGTAAAGTGAATGTGGAAGAGGTGAAAAAATCATTGTTGCCTATCAACAATGACAAGCCACCGGGGTCTGACAACTTGGATAGAAAATTACTGAGGATAATAGCGGATGACATTGCCACTCTATTTGCCATATCTTCAATTTAAGCCTACTAGAAAGTGTGTGCCCTCCGGCCTGGAAGAAAAAGTAATTCCGCTACCTAAGAATAGTAAAGCCCCCTTCAGTGTCTAAAATAGCCGACCAATCATCCTGTTACCAACCCTTAGTAAAGTTGTTGAAATAATTGTGTTTGACCAGATACAATGTTATTTTACAGTAAACAAATTGATGACAGACTTTCAGCATGCTTATAGGGAAGGACATTCAACAAGCACAGCACTTACACAAATGACTGATGATTGGCTGAGAGAAATTGACGATAAAAAGATTGTGGGGGCTGTTTTGTTAGACTTTAGTGTGGCTTTTGACATTATCAATAATAGTCTGCTGCTGGAAAAACGTATCTGTTATGGATTTACACCCCCTGCTATATTGTGGATAAAGAGTTACCTGTCTAACAGAACACATAGGGTGTTCTTTAATCCAGGTACAATAAGGAATTCCCCAATGCAGCTGTCTAGGCCCCTTACTTTTTTCTATCTTTACTAACGACATGCTAACGATCCATGGCTTTGGGTAAAGCCAGTGTGTCTATGTATGCGAATGACTCAACACTATACACTTCAGCTACTACAGCAACTGAAATGACTGCAACACTTAACAAAGAGCTGCAGATAGTTTCAGAATAGGTGGCAAGGAAGAAGTTAGTCCTAAATATTTCAAAAACGAAAACCCTAAACTTCAACTAAATGTTGTAATAAATTAATGTGGAAATTTAGCAAGTTGGAGTGACTAAACTGCTTGGTGTCACGATCGTCGTTGTAAGCATACTCAGACCAAAGCGCAGCGTGGGATCGGTTCGACATCTTTTTATTATAAGAGAACCGAACAAAAAAACAATAAAGAATACACGAAACGTGACGTTCTGTAGTGCTCACAGGCAACAACACAAAAACAAGATCCCACAAAACACAGTGGGGAAATGGCTGCCTAAATATGATCCCCAATCAGAGACAACGATAAACAGCTGCCTCTGATTGGGAACCATATCAGGCCAACATAGAAACAAAACACCTAGATAGGAACACCCCCCCAAGTCACACCCCGACTTAACCAAAATAGAGAATAAAAAAGTCTCTCTATGGTCAGGGAGTGACACTTGGAGTAACCCTGGCTTGTAAACTGTCATGGTAAAAGTATATTGATACAACAGTAGCTCAGATGGGGAGAAGTCTGTCCATAATAAAGCACTGCTCTACCTTCTTAACAGCACTATTAACAAGGCAGGTCCTACAGGCTCTAGTTTTGTCGCACCTGGACTACTGTTCAGTCGTGTGGTCAGGTGCCACAAAGAGGGACTTAGGACAGGGCAGCACAGCTGGCCCTTGAATGTACACAGGGAGCAAACATTAAATGTTAATCTCTTCTTGCTCAAAGTAGAGGAGAGATTGACTTCATCACTACTTGTATTTGTGAGAGATATTGACATGTTGAAAGCACCGAGCTGTCTGTTTAAACGACTAGCACACAGTTCAGACACCCATGCATACCCCACAAGACATGCCACAGGAGGTCTATTCATAGTCCCCAAGTCCAGGACAGACTATGGGAGGCGCACAATAGTACATAGAGTCATGACTACATGGAACTCTATTCCCCATCAGGTAACTGATGCAAGCAGTAGAATCAGATTTAAAAAACAGATAAAATACACCTTATGGAATAGCGGGGACTGTGAAGCAACACAAACATAGGCACAGACACATGCATACACACACATGATAACATACGCACACATACACATGGATTTTGTGTTGTACATATATGGTAGTGGAGTATGGGCCTGACAGCACACACTTAGCGTGTTGTGAATTCTGTAATGAATGTAATGTTTTTAAAATGGTATAGCTGCCGTAGCGAATGGGGATCCATAATAAATACAAATACAAATACAACATTGATTTTGAGTTAGAATCTGATCAATGTGCTGCGTTTGGAATGCCATGGTGATTAAGGTCTTATAGCAGCACCGTATATGATGAATGTGTGTGTATGTATGTGTACGTACAGTATGTAGTGTATGTTTGTTTGTGTGTGTGTGTGTTTGTGTTAGTGTGAGTGTCAGTGTAGAGAGTGTTTCGATAGAGTCGTGTGAGTATGCATAGGGTCAGTGCAAAATAGGGTCAATGCAGAAAGTCTGTGTAATCATTCGATAACAAATTCCGCAGTCTTATGGCTTGGGGATAGAAGCTGTCTTTTGGTGCCTGTTGGTCCGAAGATCCGATGCCCCGGTAACACTTGCCGGACACTAGCAGGGAGAACAGTCTATGGCTTGGGTGGCTGAAGTCTTTTGCAATTTTTCGGGCCCTCCTCTTACACCGCCTGATGTAGAGGTCCTGGATGGCAGGGAGCTCGGTCTCAGTGATGTACTGGGCCGTCCGGACCACCCTCTGTGGCACTTTGTGGTCGAGGGCGGTGCCGTTGCCATACCAAGGCCAGTGCTCACTTTCAGTAATGAGATTTCCTGGCCAAAAGTATATCTCACTAAAATTGAAGGTCAATATGTTTATTGCTTTCTCTAAAGCTATTTGTATGACAAAAGATACCAGAGCAATATTACTCTCAAATCAAGCTATTAAAACAAATATAACCAAATATAACCAAATACACACAGTATGTTTTATAAAGTCTGGAAACTGTTACAGTATAATGTAAAATGTAGACCTACTACAATAGCCTCTGGATTGTAGACAATATGAGTCGTTTCTGTGTATGTTTGCACACAGTGTTATATCAGGCCAGCTTTGAAGAGACAGACTTGGTAATGACCCCTGTTGTGTTATTGCAGTGCTTTGATTAGCAGAGAAAACAGATTAAGACAGCATCTGTTTTGGATGGTCTGTTTACAGTACAATTTAATGTAATTAACCGAAAGGTAATCCATATACAGTCATCGCACAGCCATATAACTTCTATAACCTCTATAACCTCTACTAGCTAACTAACAGGAATATAAATTCTATCATTTATAACATGATTATTACCTCTATCATTTTCCTTGCTTACAATTTGACCATTATCTCTGTGCTTATCTGGTTCTAGGGAGGAGGAAGATAAGGATGACTGATTCTGTATCCCTTCTCCCCCTCCCATGCTCAACCCTAGGGGGAGTCACCCTGCATTAGCATCAGAGCCCGCCGTGGGAGGGGATGTCGCTGCGCCTTCCGCACTGATCTGTGGCCATACCAGTCCATTTCTTTAGTTCCCGTCTCTTCTCATTGCAAAGGCTCTTACTAAATGCACACATGCGGCCCATTTGTGTGTGTGTGTGTGTGTGTCATGTCTTCATATTGTATTGGCAGTTTCATCATATTGCTCACTCTGTTCCACTTAGATCACAGAGCCCACGTGAGACCAAGGTGACAGATTGAAGGAGAGAGAGGAGAAAAACCCACAGGGGGAAAAGGGAGTGACTTGACAAGTCAAAATAAAATAAAAATACATTTGCTACAGATTGAAGGGTGGATGTGTGTGTGTTGGCTTTAGGCAGCCTGACATGGGTAGTTTAATGGGGGAGTGTGACCTTTATAGACCAGTGTCGGTATGTGTATTCAATGTGTATCTAAACATGTATGTGTCTATGGACTCCTTTAGTGGCCATCTAATCTACAACTCTCATCTTGGTCTCATCTGGACCAGAGAGCTAATTTGGCCTTTCACAGCCACTGTGGAGACTGGCAGAAGCCCAGTAGCAGTCCTCTTATAGGGATGAACACTTAGCTTACTGATGACTGCCCCCCTGGGGTGAACACTGGACATGGAATGGTGTCACAGTCGTCATGGGCCGCTGAAATCTCTGACTTCCGACTTCAGCGCGTTCAAGACAACTAGGAACTTTGGAAAAAAACTAGCTCCGACTGGCTCCGATTTTTTTTTTAACGGTTATCCAACTCGGGATTTCAAGCCGTGAACTCAAGCTTCTTTCTAGAGCTCCGACTTTCCGACCTTAAGATCACAGATGTCATGATTTGACCCCGTTTTTTTTCAGAGATCCCAGTTGTTTTGAAATTACCATTACAGTTTACCAACACAGTTCATCTCACAGTTCATCTTTTACGCTGCTGCTAATCTCTGTTTATCATATATGCAGTCACTTTAACTATACATTCATGTACATACTACCTCAATTGGGCCGACCAACCAGTGTTCCCGCACATTGGCTAACTGGGCTATCTGCATTGTGTCCCACCCACCACCCCCTCTTTTACGGTACTGCTACTCTCTGTTCATCATATATGCATAGTCACTTTAACCATATCTACATGTACATACTACCTCAATCAGCCTGACTAACCGGTGTCTTTTATGTAGCCTCGCTACTTCTATAGCCTCGCTACTGTATATAGCCTGTCTTTTTACTGTTGTTTTATTTCTTTACTTACCTATTGTTCACCTAATACCTTTTTTGCACTATTGGTTAGAGCCTGTAAGTAAGCATTTCACTGTAAGGTGAACACCTGTTCTATTCAGCACACGTAACAAATACACTTTGATTTGATTTGGTAATGTGTTTGAGTGTGTGCATGTCTCAGTGAGTGAAATGGAGCTTGCCTTTGATTTGCATTGAACTCGGCCTTTGCTGTTGTTAGATTAATGGCCATGCACAAAGTGAGAGAGTTTCCAGAGCCTGCTCACCAAGACTTGTTCGTTCCATCCAAGTTATGAGTGGAAATCTAATAATTATAATAGATAAATAAGCATAAAAAGACAGTTGTAAGGAAGATTCCATGCTGTTATCACTTAAATGCTTTGATCACATGAGAGTACAGTATGAGTCATTCACTACCTTGGTGGATGTAATCATGTTCAAGTTTGTTTATTCATCATATACACGATATACAGGAAACTGCCAAAATAAAGGAAACACTTGAGTAAATGAGGGATACAAAGTATATTGAAAGCAGGTGCTTCCCAACAGGTGTGGTTCCTGAGCTAATTAAGCAATTAACATCCCATTACACTGCAAAAACAAATCTAGTGGATTCATCTAATCATTATTTTGTAACTGATTTGACAGCCTTTTTGTGTTTACTCAACTTTTCAGTCAAAGTATTACCTGAACTTAACAATTTTAGTTCGCCCAAACTCCACCTTGAGAAAACAATTTGGTTAGGAACACCCACAAAGTGCTTTTAACAATGTTTTCAACATACATAATTGATACACATTGACATTGTGCATGTCTACAGTAATTATTATTCAACTAACTGGGATTTGAACAACCTCTTGGTTCACGGCATTCCGATCTCCCTGCTACGGCACCATGTCTGTGTAAATTATCAGTTAATCTGACTATTCTCTCATCATCCATTTCATTTACTTATTGTCTTGTTTTGGGGATTTCCGTTTTAATGTTACTCCTTAAACACTATGATAAATAATAGTTTTTCTTGAGTGCACTTTTAACAGAGCTGTGATTTACTGTGAAGTGCAAAGTATAGGAATACAGGTGAAATCAGTCATTGATACAGACATAGTGGCGTAGCAGTAAGATAGGAATGCTGTGAACCAAGAGGTTGTGAATTCAAATCGCAGGTGAGGACATGTTCGATAATAGTTACTGTAGAAATGAACATAGACAATGTAATCGTGTGTCAAATAAACTCGTCAAAAAAAGAAACGTCCCTTTTTCAGGACCCAGTCTTTAAAAGATAATTCGTAAAAATCCAAATAACCTCACAGATCTTCATTGTAAAGGGTTTAAACACTGTTTCCCATGCTTGTTCAATGAACCTTAAACAATTAATGAACATGCACCTGTGGAACGGTCGTTAAGACACTAACAGCTTACAGACGGTAGGCAATTAAGGTCACAGTTATGAAAACTTAGGACATTAAAGAGGATTTCTACTGACTCTGAAAAACACCAAAAGAAAGATGCCCAGGGTCCCTGCTCATCTGCGTGAACGTGCCTTAGGCATGCTGCAAGGAGGCATGAGGACTGCAGATTTGGCCAGGGCAATAAATTGTAATGTCCGTACTATGAGACGCCTAAGACAGCACTACAGGGAGACAGGACAGACAGCTGATCATCCTCATAGTGGCTGACCACGTGTAACAACACCTGCACAGGATCGGTACATCTGAACATCACAGGTACAGGATGGAAAAAACAACTGCCCAAGTTACACCAGGAATGCACAATCCCTCCATCACTGCTCACACTATCTGCAATAGGCTGAGAGAGGCTGGACTGAGGGCTTGTAGGCCTGTTGTAAGGTAGGTCCTCACCAGACATCCACAGCAACAATGGGCACAAACCCACCGTCGCTGGACCAGACAGGACTGGCAAAAGATGCTTTTCACTGACGAGTCACGGTTTTGTCTCATCACCCCTGATGGTCGGATTTGCGTTTATCATTGAAGGAATGAACGTTACACCGAGGCCTGTACTCTGGAGCGGAATCGATTTGGAGGTGGAGGGTCCATCATGGTCTGGGGCGGTGTGTCACAGCATCATCGGACTGAGCTTGTTGTCATTGCAGGCAATCTCAACGCTGTGCGTTACAGGGAAGACATTTTCCTCCCTAATGTGTAACTACTCCTGCAGGCTCATCCTGACATGACCCTCCAGCATGACAATGCCACCAGCCATACTGCTCATTCTGTGCGTGATTTCCTGCAAGACAGGAATGTTCTGTCATGGCCAGGGAAGAGCCTGGATCTCAATCCCATTGAGCACGTCTTGGACCTGTTGGATCGGAGGGTGAGGGCTAAGGCCATTCCGACCAGAAATATCTGGGAATTTGCAGGTGCCTTGGTGGATTAGCGGGGTAACATCTCACAGCAAGAACTGGCAAATCTGGTGCAGTCCATGAGGAGGAGATGCCCTGCAGTACTTAATGCAGCTGGAGGCCACACCAGATACTGATGGTTACTTTTGATTTTGACCCCCCCTTTGTTCAGGGACACATTATTCAATTTATGTTAGTCACGTGTCTGTGGAACTTGTTCAGTTTATGTCTCAGTTGTTGAATCTTATGTTCATACAAATATTTACACATGTTAAGTTTGCTGAAAATAAACGCAGTTGACTTTGAGAGGACGTTTCTTTCTTTGCTGAGTTTATGTAAGTTGAAAACATTGTATGTTAAAAACACTTTTGAATGTGTGTTGGTGTCCCTAATGTTTTTGCTAAATGTGGGCCAACTAAAAATGTTAAATTCAGTTAATATACTATATAATGATTAGTTGAATCAACTAGATTTTTTTTTACAGTGCATGCTTAGGGTCATGTACAAAAATACCCAGTTGACGGATCCGGAGCAGACCGGTTGCCTCCACTGAGGTGCAGAAACCTGACGAACGGGCTGAGGCGTGAGAGCCTGATGAGCCGGCTGAGACCTCCCTGGTTGCCTCGGTCGAGGCATGGGAGCCTGTCGAACCTGCTGAGGCATGGGAGCCTGTCGAGCCCGCTGAGGCATGAGGCATGGAAACCCGTCAAGCCAGTTGAGGCAGGGGAACCCGACAAAGTGCTGGTTCGGACACCCGGACCTGACATCCCCTCCAACACAAAAAAATAAAACACCCACCCTGATGCTTCCCTTTGGTGAGGCGTCATTCTGTAACGTGTGCGCTGGGAGTCGGGAACCAAGTTCAGGGAGTGCATAATTGAATGAACATGAACAACATACAGACAGCAATATGAAATAGAAACAATGACGCCTGGGAATGGAACCAAACGGAGTGACATATATAGGGCAGGTAATCAAGGAGGTGATGGAGTCCAGGTGAGTCTGATCAAATCAAATCAAAGTTTATTTGTCACGTGCGCCGAATACAACAGGTGTAGACCTTACAGTGAAATTCTTACCTACAGGCTCTAAACAATAGTGCAAAAAAGGTATTAGGTGAACAATAGGTAGGTAAATAAATAAAACAACAGTAAAAAGATAGGCTATATACAGTAGCGAGGCTATATAAAAGACACCGGTTAGTCAGGCTGATTGAGGTAGTATGTACATGTAGATATGGTTAAAGTGACTATGCATATATGATGAACAGAGAGTAGCAGTAGCGTAAAATAGGGGGTTGGCGGGTGCTGGGTTGGACACAATGCAGATAGCCCGGTTAGCCAATGTGCGGGAGCACTGGTTGGTCGGCCCAATTGAGGTAGTATGTACATGAATGTATAGTTAAAGTGACTATGCATATACGATAAACAGAGAGTAGCAGCAGCGTAAAAAAAGAGGGGTTGGGGGGGCACACAATGCAAATAGTCCGGGTAGCCATTTGATTACCTGTTCAGGAGTCTTATGGCTTGGGGGTAAAAACTGTTGAGATTCCTTTTTGTCCTAGACTTGGCACTCCGGTATCGCTTGCCATGCGGTAGTAGAGAGAACAGTCTATGACTGTGGTGGCTGGGGTCTTTGACAAATTTTAGGGCCTTCCTCTGACACCGCCTGGTGTAGAGGTCCTGGATGGCAGACAGCTTCTGACCGCTTGCCATTCGGTCAGAGGCCCGAGCAATTGCCGTACCAGGCAGTGATGCAACCAGTCAGGATGCTCTCGATGTTGCAGCTGTAGAACCTTTTGAGGATCTCAGGACCCATGCCAAATCTTTTTAGTTTCCTGAGGGGGAATAGGGTTTGTCGTGCCCTCTTCATGACTGTCTTGGTGTGTTTGGACCATTCTAGTTTGTTGTTGATATGGACACCAAGGAACTTGAAGCTCTCAACCTGCTCCACTACAGCCCCGTCGATGAGAATGGGGGCATGCTCGGTCCTCCTTTTCCTGTAGTCCACAATCATCTCCTTAGTCTTGGTTACGTTGAGGGATAGGTTGTTATTCTTGCACCACTTGGCCAGGTCTCTGACCTCCTCCCTATAGGCTGTCTCGTCGTTGTCGGTGATCAGGCCTACCACTGTTGTGTCGTCTGCAAACTTAATGATGGTGTTGGAGTCGTGCCTGGCCATGCAGTCGTGGGTGAACAGGGAGTACAGGATCGTGGATTTATCGGTGGTGACAGTGTTTCCTAGTCTCAGTGCAGTGGGCAGCTGGGAGGAGGTGCTCTTATTCTCCATGGACTTTACAGTGTTCCAAAACTGTTTGGAGTTAGAGCTACAGGATGCAAATTTCTGTTTGAAAAATCTAGCCTTTGCTTTCCTAACTGACTATTGGTTCCTGACTTCCCTGAAAGTTGCATATCATGGGGACTATTCGATGCTAGTGCAATACGCCACAGGATGTTTTTGTGCTGGTCGAGGGCAGTCAGGTCTAGAGTGAACCCAGGGCTGCATCTGTTCTTAGTTCTACATTTTTTGAATGGGACATGCTTATTTAAGATGGTGAGGAAATTACTCCAGGATACCCGGGCCAGGTCGATTAGAAGTTCTGCTCGCAGAAATGTTTTAGGGAGCGTTTGACAGTGATGAGGGGTGGTCGTTTGACCGCGTACCCATAATGGATGCAGGCAATGAGGCAGTGATCGCTGAGATCCTCATTGAAAACAGCAGAGGTGTATTTGGAGGGCAAGTTGGTCAGGATAATATCTATGAGGGTGTCCATGTTTACGGGTTTAGGGTTGTAGGGTGGGTTCCTTGATAATTTGTGTGAGATTGAGGGCATCTAGCTTAGATTGTAGGACGACCGGGGTGTTAAGCATATCCCAGTTTTGGTCACCTAACAGAACGAACTCTGAAGATAGATGGGGAGCGATCAATTCACATATGGTGTCCAGGGCACAGCTGGGAGCTGAGGGGGGTCTATAACAGGCGGCAACAGTGAGAGACTTATTTCTGGAGAGATACATTTTTTAAATTAGAACCTCGAACTGTTTGGGCATAGACCTGGAAAGTATGACAGAACTTTGCATGCTATCTCTGCAGTAGATTGCAACTCCTCCCCCTTTGGCAGTTATATCTTGATGGAAAAATTTGAAGTTGGGGTTGGAAATTTCAGAATTTTTATTTATGTTCCCTGGTTGACACAGACATGCTCAGGAAAGTGATATCATAACTTAAGCCTTCTACCTTCCTTCTGGATCCTATCCCCACCACCTTCTTCAAAACAGTTTTTAGAAGAAGTGCAAGCTATTGTTAATCATTGCCTGTTCACAGGCACTTTCCCCACTGCAGAAAAGTCATCTAGATTCTTCAGCTACATTATTGTATTTTGAAAAATGCTTTTCTTTTTAAATTTCAATCTGGTTTTCGTAACCACCACAGCACAAAGACAGCCTTAGTTAGTGGTAAATGATCTTAGAGCCAACACAGATGCCAAACAGCTCTCTGTCCTTGTACTCTTGGATTTAAGTGCTGCATTTGACACTGTTGACCATGATGTCCTTCTGGACAGACTGGAGAGGTGGGTTGGCCTCCAGTCCAGTTCTAAATTGGTTTAGGACCTATTAACTGGTCAAGAGTTTTTGTCACCCTTGGTGATCATAACTCAGAGAAAATACATATCACATGTGGTGTTCCACAAGGTTAGATTTTGGTTCCGGTACTGTTCAGTTTATATATATTACCCCTTGGCAGTGTTATCAGAAAGCACAACATAGATTTTCACTGATACGCTGATGATATACAACTTTACATTTCTGTGGTGGCAGCAGGTAGCCAGCCTAGCAGCTAAGAGCATTGGGCCAGTAACCAGAAGGTAGCTGGTTCAAATCCCAGAGCCAACTAGGTGAAAATCTGCCGATGTGCCCTTAAGCAAGGAACTTAACCCTAATTGCTCTGGACAAGAGCGTAAATGTGTCATCAGAGGATTTTAGCTCCACGGATAGATTATTAGACAGTATTAGTGATTTAAATACTTGGATGGCTCACAACTTCCTCCAGCTAAATCAAGACAAGACTGTGGTACTTATTATTGGAGCCAAAGCACCGAGAGAGAATCCAACCACACATTTTAATTCACAGGCAATACAGATAAAACACCATCTAAAAAACCTGGTTGTTATTTTAGATTCTGAAGTAAATTTCGAATCAAACATTAGGAATGTGACCAAAATAGCTTTTTACCGCCGTTTCTTTCTCAGGCTGATACAGAGAGACTCATCCATGCTTTTATTACAAGCAGGGTTGACTACTGTAATGCTCTCCTGTCTGAACTACCCAAGAAAGCCATTGGTTAACTGCAAAACATGCAGAATGCTGCAGCACGGGTACTGACCAAGACCAGAAACTGTGGACATATTTAAAAGAGATCTTAAAACACACCTATTTAGCTCTGCTTTCCTTAGGGTGTTTTTTAGTTGTTCAGTTTTTGTTATAATTTTGTTTTACATTTGTTGTGTAGTAAATATTTCAAGTTTTATTTGTTATTTATTAGATTTTTCATGTGAAGCACATTGCATTGCATGTCTGAAATATGCTGTATAAATAAAGCTTGATTTGATTTGAATAGACTTCCAGACACTTTGAAGCTGCTCTGGTAGCTCCTGGTGGCCAAACACCCTATTAAGACACTTTGGCAGTTACCTGTACATGGGGTACACAGCGCAATGAAATGCTTACTTGCAGGATGTCATGTGGGAGTAAACTGAAATGAAAGTATTTCCGATTCACTTAGGCCCAAACATGACTCTGAATCACAAGGACGCTCTTGATTAAACTAAACGTAGACTAAATAACTGTGACCTTAGACACTGACAGGGTGACTTTGTGAGCCAGAGCTGATGAGGTTAGAATCACAGAAAGCACGGTTGCGTAACATACAGTGATTTCACAGTGTTCAGACCTCTGTGAGGCCAAGTGTGTTTGTAATGTTCTGACTAAACATTATCATGGCCAAATCTGATTATCTGCTCTAAGAATTTTGGGAATTATAATTTAAAAAAATTAATAATAATGTAACATTAAAATCCACTGTATAGCCTGCTATACAGACTAGTGTGTATATGATACTTCAAATTAACACCACCCATATGACCATATCCTTTCTCATCCACACCTTCCAGCGATGTTTGCCTGTCAGAGTACTGGTCTGTTGTGGGTTTACTGCTGGGGGGGGGGGGGGGGGGGGGGTCATTGAACGCATGGGTAGTTTGTAATTAAATACCTTTTAGTCTCCATGGTTTATTCTGTGACACTATTGTAGTACTAGCAGTAGCAGCCTCTCGCTTTGGTACAGCACTTAAAATATACATTTTCACACAAATAAATAACTTCTGCTGCTCCATTACATTATACTCAATGATTACATTTTAGATATACAGTTGAAGTTAGAAGTTTACATACACTTAGGGTGGAGTCATTAAAACTCGTTTTTCATCCAATCCACAAATTTCTTGTTAACAAACTATCGTTTTGGCAAGTCGGTTAGGACATCTACTTTGTGCATAACACAAGTCATTTTTCCAACAATTGTTTACAGACAGATTATTTCACTTAATCACAATTACAGTGGGTCAGAAGTGTACATACACTGAGTTGACTGTGCCTTTAAACAGCTTGGAAAATTCCAGAAAATTATGTCATGGCTTTAGAATCTTTTTATAGGCTAATTGACATCATTTGAGTCAATTGGAGGTGTACCTGTGGATGTATTTCAAGGCCTACCTTCAAACTCTGTGCCTCTTTGCTTGACATCATGGGAAAATAAAATAAAAATCAGCCAAGACCTCAGAAAAAATATTGTAGACCTCCACAAGTCTGGTTCATCCTTGGGAGCAATTTCCAAACGCCTGAAGGTACCACGTTCATCTTTACAAACAATAGTAGGCAAGTATAAAGACCATGGGACAACGCAGCCGTCATACCGCTCAGGAAGGAGACGCGTTCTGTCTCCTAGAGATGAATGTACTTTGGTGCGAAAAGTGGAAATCAATCCCAGAACAACAGCAAAGGACCTTGTGAAGATGCTGGAGGAAACAGGTACAAAATTATCTATATCCACAGCAAAACGAGTCCTATATGGACATAACCTGAAAGGCCGCTCAGCAAGGAAGAAGCCACTGCTCCAAAACCGCCATAGAAAAGCCAGACTACGGTTCGAACTGCACATGTGGACAAATATCATACTTTTTGGAGAAATGTCCTCTGGTCTGATGAAACAAAAATAGAACTGTTTGGCCATAATGACCATCGTTATGTTTGGAGGAAAAAGGGGCAGGCTAGCAAGCCGAAGAACACCATCCCAACCGTGAAGCACGGGGGTGGCAGCATCATGTTGTGGGGGTGCTTTGCTGCAGGAGGGACTGGTGCACTTCACAAAATAGATGGCATCATGAAGAATGGAAATTATGTGGATATATTGAAGCAACATCTCAAGACATCAGTCAGGAAGTTAAAGCTTGGTCGCAAATGGGTCTTCCAAATGGACAATGACCTCAAGCACACTTCCAAAGTCGTGGCAAAATGTCTTAAGGACAACAATGTCAAGGTATTGGAGTGGCCATCACAAAGCCCTGACCTCAACCCTAAAGAAAATTTGTGGGCAGAACTGAAAAAGAGTGTGCGAGCAAGGAGGCCTATAAACCTGACTCAGTTACACCAGCTCTGTCGGGAGGAATGGGACAAAATTCACCCAACTTATTGTGGGAAGCTTGTGGAAGGCTACCCGAAACATTTAACCCAAGTTAAACAATTTAAAGGCAATGCTACCAAATACTATTTGAGTGTATGTAAACTTCTGACCCACTGGGCATGTGATGAAAGAAATAAAAGCTGAAATAAATCATTCTCTACTATTATTATTCTGATATTTCACATTCTTAAAATAAAGTGGTGATCCTAACTTACCTAAGACAGGGAATTTTTACTAGGATTAAAATGTCAGGAATAGCCTCCCGGGTGGCGCAGTGGTCTAGGGCACTGCACTGCAGTGCTAGCTGCGCCACCAGAGTCTCTGGGTTCGCGCCCAGGCTCTGTCGCAGCCGGCCGCGACCGGGAGGTCCGTGGGGCGATGCACAATTGGCTTAGCGTCGTCCGGGTTAGGCCGGTAGGGATATCCTTGTCTCATCGCGCTCCAGCGACTCCTGTGGCGGGCCGGGCGCAGTGCGCGCTAACCAAGGGGGCCAGGTGCACAGTGTTTCCTCCGACACATTGGTGCGGCTGGCTTCCAGCGCGCTGTGTTAAGAAGCAGTGCGGCTTGGTTGGGTTGTGCTTCGGAGGACGCGTGGCTTTCGACCTTCGTCTCTCCCGAGCCCGTACGGGAGTTGTAGCGATGAGACAAGATAGTAATTACTAGCGATTGGATACCACGAAAAATTGGGGAGAAAAGGGGATAAAATTTATTTTAAAAAAAAATGTCAGGAATTGTGAAAAACTGAGTTTAAATGTATTAGGCTAAGGTGTATGTGAACTTTCGACTTCAACTGTACATTTCATTCATGTGGCAGCTGCCCAAAAGAACAGGCATAAGTCTTCTAAAAATAAAACCTCTCAAAAGCAATATACTGTAGAGACCAGGGTCGAAGTCAATTCCATTTGAATTTCAATCAATGCATTGTTTTTATTTTATTTATTATTTAACCTTTAGTTAACTAGGCAAGTCAAGAAGTTGAATAGAAAGTACAGAATATTTCTACAAAAGTCATACATTAAAACAGTGAAGCTACTAAGGTGACAAGAGGTCAGGTGATGACACTGTCTGGAAAGCCTTCCCTGTCTGGAACTATCCTCAGTGACATTTGCAGGGGAGGAGAAAATATTTTTGAATGCCATGTTTTTAACTCTTATTTTTAGATATCATCACACCGTCTTCGTTGATGTCAAAAGGGCAGCACTGTTTACAGGACAGATGAAACATGTCTCTATTGTTATTTCAATAACTTAATTCAAACTGAGTAACAATTCCAGGAGGTATTTCTTCTTCCCACCACATCCATTGGACATGAACTATAGATTCACATAAATGCAGTGTTATGTTGTGTAACATAAACACATTCAGCTTTCTCTCCCCAGCATGGCTCCTATTCAGATAACGATGCTCTGTGAGATAATGAGGGGAATTATAGTCTACACACTATGCTTTAGAAAACAGTTAAATGAAGTCACCTGTTTCTAGCGTGAAAGGAGAAGATCCATTTGCAATGGATGAAAGATTTCTACATCAGAGACCATACATCTGCTGTGGGAAAGAGGGCTGCAATGGGCCTCAAATTTTACAACCTCATATAAAATGAGCATAATTAAATCATTCTGTAAGTTAAATAAGATATACCATAAATAGGCCTACATGAAAGATAGTCCTACATACAAGAATTTGACATTTTGACACCAGTAAAAAGATGAACTATTATTTCCTCTTAAAAGCTATTTTCTGCAAAAGCCTAATAAATAACTAAAGGAGCATGTTCTGATATTAACCACTAAGGCTGAATTATTACAAATGCTTTTTTGTAATTTAGCTCAATATATTGGTAAGCCAAGTGGAGTGTTTTTGTTACTGTAGTACCCCCTGGAGGAGATAAACACAAACATTCAGTCAGTCATGGATTGGATTTACATAGTGTTTTTTCCACCAGGTGCTGATAGGGGTTTACATCGCATGCAGCAGAAACTCCCCACATCCACCACCAATGTGTAGCACCCACCTGGGTAATGCTATGGACGCCATTTTTACGCCAGAGAGCTCATCCCACATCAGTTGGAGCGAGAGAGAGAAATACAATAGATTGTCAAAGTCAAAAAGGGAAAGGGTATAGCTGTGACCTGAGTGGAAGGATGATGCATTCAGCAGAACACGTTGCTACCCTCAGTGCACCGCTGACCCTTGTGTCACTATTACACAGGACTGGATTACATCTGCCAGCTGGTGCCGCTCTCCCTCCCTCCTCTCTACAGGTCATCTGAGGGAAGAGAGGGAAATAGAGAGGAGGGGCAGATACAGTGGAAAGATAACAGTACAGCATCCTTGTTCAGTACGGTGTCAATGCACGCAGGATGGGTGGTATGGGTTAGTGTGGTTCCTCTATGGAGTGGATGGTATGGGTTAGTGTGGTTCCTCTCAGGAGTGGATGGTATGGGTTAGTGTGGTTCCTCTATGGAGTGGATGGTATGGGTTAGTGTGGTTCCTCTCAGGAGTGGATGGTATGGGTTAGTGTGGTTCCTCTATGGAGTGGATGGTATGGGTTAGTGTGGTTCCTCTCAGGAGTGGATGGTATGGGTTAGTGTGATTCCTCTATGGAGTGGATGGTATGGGTTAGTGTGGTTCCTCTATGGAGTGGATGGTATGGGTTAGTGTGGTTCCTCTATGGAGTGGATGGTATGGGTTAGTGTGGTTCCTCTCAGGAGTGGATGGTATGGGTTAGTGTGGTTCCTCTATTGAGTGGATGGTATGGGTTAGTGTAGTTCCTCTCAGGAGTGGATGGTATGGGTTAGTGTGGTTCCTCTATGGAGTGGATGGTATGGGTTAGTGTGGTTCCTCTATGGAGTGGATGGTATGGGTTAGTGTGATTCCTCTATGGAGTGGATGGTATGGGTTAGTGTGATTCCTCTATGGAGTGGATGGTATGGGTTAGTGTGGTTCCTCTATGGAGTGGATGGTATGGGTTAGTGTGGTTCCTCTATGGAGTGGATGGTATGGGTTAGTGTGGTTCCTCTCAGGAGTGGATGGTATGGGTTAGTGTGGTTCCTCTCAGGAGTGGATGGTATGGGTTAGTGTGGTTCCTCTGAGGAGTGGATGGTATGGGTTAGTGTGGTTCCTCTCAGGAGTGGATGGTATGGGTTAGTGTGGTTCCTCTATGGAGTGGATGGTATGGGTTAGTGTGGTTCCTCTCAGGAGTGGATGGTATGGGTTAGTGTGGTTCCTCTCAGGAGTGGATGGTATGGGTTAGTGTGGTTCCTCTATGGAGTGGATGGTATGGGTTAGTGTGGTTCCTCTCAGGAGTGGATGGTATGGGTTAGTGTGGTTCCTCTATGGAGTGGATGGTATGGGTTAGTGTGATTCCTCTATGGAGTGGATGGTATGGGTTAGTGTGATTCCTCTATGGAGTGGGTGGTATGGGTTAGTGTGGTTCCTCTCAGGAGTGGATGGTATGGGTTAGTGTGATTCCTCTATGGCGTGGATGGTATGGGTTAGTGTGGTTCCTCTATGGAGTGGATCAATTCTCTGTGATTAGATCAAGTAGATCCTGCCTCTGGGGATTAGTGGAAAGCTCTGGCACCAATCGGACATCAAGAACTGATTATCGGAGCGTTTGGGTCTCACACCGAGGCTTTCCTCAGCTCTGGTTACCAGAGTGTTCTATCAATTTCACTCTTCACACTTTTCCACTGAATATTCTTCCTCACTGTAATAGTCAAATGTATGTGCTATGAACAAAAACAAAAAGGAAACATCTTACTGCATACATTTATTACCTTTGTAATAACACTTCAATGTTTTGAACAAACTTTTTTGCTCATTTGATAACTCCTCCAAAACACATCTGTACTATATTTACAGATATAACAACATAGCTAAAACAATGTCCTTCTCAACAATCGTATCAACAAGAGCTATAGGCAAAGTTCCTCAATTCTTCTGTAGAACCTTTTTTGGAACAGTACCTTTCTCTCACACAAAACTGGAGATAAATTGCTAACAAGCATGGCTGCACAGGATACAAAAGAGATGCAAAACATACATAAATTCCTTAGTGGTTTACATTCATTATAAATGTTGTACCATTTCATCTAACTCAGTATAAAGTAGACCCTTCAAATGTATCCCTTTGGGAATAACAAGAACTAAACACACACATTTAAGACATAATAAGTGTAGGGACAGGAGGCTGGTGGTAAACTTTGATTGCAAATTACTCATTAAACCAGATAAAAAAGCATCAATAATCCTCACTAACAACATTCACTTGACAGACAACATCTCTATTACCCTCCAAGCACACAAATGACCGCAGGCTTAACTTTACAGAAGAAAAAAAAAACATTGTCTGGTTTGCAGGGTAGCTACCATGGCTCAACATAACTGAACTGACATAATCAATGCTGAACAGCTTCAATATAGTACCATGATAAAGGGTTGAACACAACCCATATTTTTGGTAGAGCAAATCCCTTTTAATATCCTGTCTTTTTAAGATTTCAAAGAAAATGACACACTACTGGTCAGAAATGACAACCAAGTCAGGATATCTTATTGATACGATAGTGACATTGGCTCAAATCAGTTAGAAGTGGTATGGCGTAAACACAAGATACAACAGATCTTCATGAGAAAAAGCATGCAAAAAGAGAAAGTGACTTCTCTCTGTGCGTGATTACAGAATGGGCGATGCTAAGACTTCTGCTGTCAGTGATGTTGCTGTTGTGTGGAAACAAAGTTTTGGCATGTAAGTTACTTTGAAATGTTCTCTCTATATCTGCTTCAGCATTCTGTACCTACTGTCATTTAGCTTCAAGATTTCGTTTTTCACTTTGGGCTCAACATAGAGTTCACTGCATTGTCCGTCAAATACCGTACCATCTACCAACAAACATTCTGCAAATGAAGATGAGTACTTCAAACTAACAGTCTATATGATAGAATGCACAAAGACTATCAACTTCCAGGCTTAATATGGGGGTTCAATCTTAAACAGTTACAGCAAAAACATTCCAGAGTCAGACAGCATAACAAAAGGGTATGAGAATACTGTTTTACATGAACATAATACAGAGATCAGAGTGACTTCGTCCTTTGATGATAAGCAGCACCACTGCACACCTAATCCTGTTACTTCATCAAATATAGCTTTACAAGAATCCCAGATATCTGATTGCACAACTGATACTGAAAATTGGATATTTCCACTATTCTTAATTTAAGCTAGAATACATGTTATGAGGACACAATCTTGGTAAATGTAGATATGTGTCTAGGCAGGGGCTGTCATATGAAATAAAGTTGAGTTTACACCTATGGTGTGAGTTCCCTCCTAGGTGAGAGGTAGTGTCAGTCCAAATAGCTATATTCTAATAGAAACAATTCCCTGCTGAGCAGCTTAGAGAGAGAAGTAAAGGCATTCTACACTGTAGTAGTGTGGAGGCATTCTACACTGTAGTAGTGTGGAGGCATTCTACACTGTAGTAGTGTGGAGGCATTCTACACTGTAGTAGTGTGGAGGCATTCTACACTGTAGTAGTGTGGAGGCATTCTACACTGTAGTAGTGTGGAGGCATTCTACACTGTAGTAGTGTGGAGGCATTCTACACTGTAGTAGGTTGCTTCTCTGTCCGCAGCTCTAAAAGCGGTTAAAGTGTAAGGAAAGATAAAAGCACACAGTCTTGGAATAATGACATGTCTCCTGAATAGATAGAGGAACACATAGTAGGATTCAACACAGAAAGACTAACTGACAAAGACCATTGACATGACTACAGGAGACATAACGACAATGACTAAGAAAACCACAGGAGGCCAACAAACAGAATCAGAGAGAGGGGCCTGCTGTTTTGACAGACTGCTCTCTTTCTCTGCTGCAGTCTCATGACACAGCCTGACGGCACCAAAGATTATGGGGTAAAGGTAATTATCAAAGAGACTAATAATGAACTAATTAGAAACCACAGGAACTCATTCGTGAATGTATAAAGTAATGAAAACATAAAAAAATACATGAAACTGATTATTACCCCAGAAAGATAAAAAATAATGTGAATACAAAATAATATTTTTCTAAATACATATGACATACAGACTGCAGCCCAACTACAGCAGCTGCTGGTGGATACAACACTGGCCTTCGTGGAATGTCAATCAATCAAAACACTGAGGGGTCCAAGGTCAATCCACTAGGTTCTGCGTTTAGTTGTTGATGTCACTTCATTGACTTCATTTCCCCATCTCACTAAGTGCTTACATTTGGCTTGGTACAAATACATCTGTGCTTTGAGTTAATACAAAATGCATAGGTATTCCAATATGAGAAATCAGGCTTTCACAGGCAAAATTGTTAAAGTGCATGTCATTGATAACACAGCATACTACGAATGCAGTATCAATGTAATTATTTTGTACTAATCATTTGGCCTGTTCCCTTTAACAAAAATGGACAACTACTGGGCAGTACCTGTCCTTCATAATTAGTAAAATACCCTTCATGCATAGATACTCCACAGAAACATCTAACCACTATGTGGAGTGAACACTGGACTTTCTATACCACAGATGGCTCTTCTCATTTTTGGCACTTCTGGTTAAACTATGGCTTCTTGTTATGGCCTTAAAAAAAAGAGAGAAAAAAAAAAGAGTTGAATAGTCATTGTTCAGCATAAGCTGGAGGGTGGACCACTGAGACCCAGATAGGCTGGAGACTGGCCTACAGAAGCCCAAAGAGAGGGACTGAAGGCTGGTTCTCTGTCGTGTTAGGTCCTGGCGGAGTGGAGCTCTACCACCGACCGCTGACACTAGCCATGTCAGCGTGGAACTGACGAGACAGACGACCGCTGGCTCCCCCTTCCAGGAAGGAGGATCTGATAGGAGCCTCAAACAGCTTCCTTCGGTTCTTGTTCAGTTCTGGAAAAGACAAAAGAACACCATATTGCATATCAATTGCAATTCTTAAAGATATAAATGTTCGATAACATATGATTTTCCATTAAGAAATACAAGTCCGACAAGTCAATTCAAACTGTAATCCATATGAAGAGAAGTTCCAGTTAATTGGTCTTCCGATGCAGTCAAGACTTAAAATCAACAATGACAGGAAAATGTGCTTCAAATAGCCAATGAAAAATGAGAACAGCTCACATCAACAAGACGCCTCTTTGTGACCAATGAGTTTGCCGGGCAGATCACCAAACTAAATTGGACACAATTCTTTCAAAATGCATCAACAAAACAGTTCAGCATCCTTTTAATTATTCATTTTATGGCTGAATCATCACCCTCTGTCAGCAAAAACCTGACATATGATAATTGAGACTGGTAGCTTCAAAATTGCTCTGGCAGAAATACAGGAAGTGGACCTTAATGAGTTGGGGTTGCCTTTAGGAAAGAAAGAAGGGGGAAAGGGAGTGTATTCCTGTTTTGAAGCCCTTAGAATCCTTCAACAGAGATTAGAGCTGATCTGAGCTTTGCAATGGAGCGCATCAGTGGAACTAACTCACGCCTAGAGCCCTTCTCCTCACAACAGAACACGAATACCTCCCTCTCCCAACCTCAATGTGACCCCCTACTGCACCAATAACAACAAACTGACTTAGATATGATCCCTTCTAGATATCATCCCTTCACTAACAATACCACAAAAGCATGAAAACATAATAGATTAGATGAAGGACAAAACATGTTATAAATGTAACATCCCAGAAACTAAAGGAATAGATATATTGAGTTGCAGACCCTTTTACTCTCGGAACATTCTCAATTCGGCAGGGCATGGACTCCACAAGGTGTCGAAAGCGTTCCACCAGGATGCGGGATCATTTTGACTCCAATGCTTCCCACAGTTATGTCAAGTTGGCTGGATGTCCTTTGGGTGGTGGACCATTCTTGATACACACAGGAAACTGTTGAGCGTGAAAAACCCAGCAGCGTTGCAGTTCATGACACAAACCAGTGCACCTGGCACCTACTACCATTCCCTGTTCAAAGGTACTTAAATATTTAGTTTTGCCCATTCACCCTCTGAATGTCACACATAGTGTAATTGCTGCAAAAGGTGGCTCTACGCTCAAGTTCTGTTTTTTTGTCTTATTTCTTGTTTGTTTTACAATAAAAAATATTTTGCATCTTCAAAGTGGTAGGCATGTTGTGTAAATCAAATGATACAAACCCCCCAAAAAAGCTATTTTAATTCCAGGTCGTAAGGCAGCAAAATAGGACAAATGTCAAGGGGGGTGATTACTTTCGCAAGCCACTGTATGTCATGGAAAGAGCAAGTGATCCTAATGTTCAGTACACTCAGTATATATTCAATCAAAATGCCACCCTTCTGAATCATGTTCACTCCTGGCAGACAAAAGGTATTACTCCTGTAGTCATGCATTTATAAACAAGGATTCGTTCATGGAACAACAAACATGTCGGGCATTCATTGCCTTGGAACCGTATGAGGATCCGAGCTCCTCTCTTTCAGCCAAAAAGAGGAACATGACTTGCACCACGGCCTACTGAAACCAATGGATGGCAGTGAAGATTGCAATTAATGTTCAGCTATGGGTCAGTGGAAGTACGTGGCTATACTCAGGCATGTGGCAGGGCCAGAAATTAGAGATTTAATGAAAAGCATTGAAGTCCATTTCACACCGTCTCCATCAGGAGAGGTTCTGGCACGCCCAACACACCCCTCAACACTTCTGACAGACTTCTGACAGGAGCTATTATCAGCGGATCAGCCTGATCTCCCACATGTCATTGGAACTGGGTTCACACAAACACACAATGTTTGGACATTACCGTAGTCATTCACACCAGAGATGGCAAGCAGCATTTTCCTGCGTGCACCAAATGTGGTGATGCCCAGCTCTTTCAGGTCCTGGTCTGTAAGAGTGAGGAAGGTCTGGAGATCGATCTGAAAAAGAGTGCATGTGTACAGTCAATATGTTTATTATGTCACTGCACACAATACCATTGTTGGGATAACAAAATAAATTCCCCCTTTGCCACATAAAATACCTGGGGTCTCATTTATAAACTGTGCGTACGTACAGAATATAGCTCAAAATGTTTGTGCGCCAGTACACACAAAAGTTGTCATTTATAAAAATTTTACTTGATGTGAGAAAGTTCTCACCTCCCTGCAAACTTTAGACCATGTGTACACACATCTGTTAGTAGTTGAAATATTGTATTGCAAGCTGGGGTGATATGATAAGCTTATTCAGAAAAAAAACACAAAAAAACAGGAAAACATTAACAAGAATGCAGCCATTTGCCATTAATGAGAAGAGAAAAAATCTATGTGTTTTGTTTTTAGAATCTAAAATAACTAAACAGAAATCTTTTTCTTATTTATTTTATTTTCATAACCATTGCAGAATTAATTCCTCAACTTTTCTGTTCGTGATTGGTTCATATTCCTGAAGTAGCCATACAACAAATTACAATGTGCATCTCTCATTTCATAGGACCTAGTAGCCAAGTAAATAGATGGGCTATATGTATTTCAAGTTTTGCAATCCCATAGGCAGCACAGATTATAATATGCAGTCGAATTTAAAAGGTGAACAGTTGATATTTTACATTGAAGTAGGCCTATTTATTCTACTGTTAGTACTGTAATTGCATTTTGGGACATTCGTGTAATCTTTTTTTCCCTTTAAGAAATCGCTGGCATTCCATCATATTTAGGTTGGGGGAAACGTTGATGCAAAACATTGTTGAATTCAAATGTTCTGTTGACAGGTCCACAACAATTTGCCATTGTTTTCTCTTTCAGAAACTGACAAAGTCCTTTACCAGATACAACATAAATTACTGCTAAAGATAAAAACCTACATTTTGAGATTATTATGGATAAAAACAATATTATTTGTATTTGTCAAACAGCAGCCAAGCATCGATCATCATGTCACCAGAATAAGACCCTCGTTATTTATTGGAAAGGATCATCAAGCTCATCCCCTTGCACTTTCACCACCCTGTGAAGTTCATCATCATTTATTTAATCTGTTGCCTAATAAACTGTATGGTTTCCCAAGTTGTAGTGGGAGGACCACACAACATATCACGTGACTCCAAGTTTACATGGGTTATTCTATTAATATTTGCGCATAAAGGAGTTTCCTCTGCCATTTCTCGCATAATTACATTTTACAGACACAAAAAAAATCCCACCATGTCTAACGAACAAATTGTCTGTCGGCTCGGTCGTGACGTTTTTCATGCGTCAGTTAATTCATCTGCATGAAATGGTTGGATGGAAACGTGGTTATTGTCACCTTAAAAGGTGAATAGCGAGCATTGTTCACACTCACAGTTTTACGACAGGTCTGATTTATAACGGGAAACATGCATATGAATGGCGTGCACCAAGTTTATATATTTCAATATTTTTGTAGGTGCGCAGACTTTTCAGAAATGGCGCACATAGAAATTTAGTGTGAAATTTACAACGGTTATAAATGAGGCCCCTGAAGCCTATCCATTATCAAGCATTTGCAATATGTGTGCTCTGATTTCAATAAAAGTAGTTGGATATAAATAGTCTAGTCACTGGACCATGAGGACCACTCCAAAATATGTTGCAAAAAAAGCTTAGTCTAGGTCAAGCGATGGGCAGCTAAAATGGAACTCAAAGCTCCCAGAAAAATGTTTAAATCCATTTATTTATTGACAATTTCCACTCGAAAAGTTTAATATCAGCATGAAAATCTTAGCTTAAGCACTGGTCTATCCATCCGTAAATTCTAGCCTCTCTCTGATATAGTCAGCCAAGCAGGGATGGATGGAGGTGTCTGCTCCCATGTTAATGTGGCTATCCCATGCTACGGCAGCTATAGACCAGTACCTCCTGCTGTTGGAACACGTCTGTGTATTTCCCCAGGCCCAGCTTGCTGAACAGCTCCGGCAGGTCCGACCCTTTCAGAGAGGACTGGAGACTGCACCCGTTGCTCCCGGTGATCGAGGAGATACAGTCCATGTAGTTACTGCTGCTCAGATAGTGCTCTGCAGCTGCCAATCAAAATATGTCACAGGAACACAAGACAAGTCAGACAGTCATCATTAAAGACTTTCATAGAAAGTTATCATTGTAAAAAAGAATGTATGCAACATAAAATAAACCCTGATGTATCTTGCTGCCAAAACATTGTGACTAAATATTTGTATCCAATTAGAGCAAGAGAATGCTTTTTGATTGTTTTTAATGTGTGCAATGTAAGCCAACATACTGTGGATAAAATGTGCTTCTCTACAGCATTATCGGTAGTGATAGGCTTTGATAAATAATTGGATACAAGGGCAAAAACAGGAGTCGGATATGAACAGAAGTATCTGGTCTCTAGTGCAAGTGTGTTGGAGGAATGAACCCATCTACTCCCACACCCCCTAACGTTTTAATTAATGAGGCAATCTTTACACAGCATCTGTTGTTCAAGGTTAGATGTTTTGAATTATTTATCATCAAAACTTTTAAGAGTTTACTTTAATTACATGGGAGTGTGATGATCTAGCCTTCTTGCCTTTCATTCAAAGTTCAGATGGGTATCTGCTGAGTAGCTCACCGGATTTGTTCTGCTTCCTCTTGGGACTGCAAACAGACACTGGGAATTCTGCGTGGCTGGGAAGACCGTTCCCACCCCCATTCCTGTCTCTCCAGTTGTCAGAGTCACTGCCGTTGCCCACCCCCTCTCTGCTGCCGGAGCGGGAAAGAGACAGGGGGGAGCCCTGGGGGCACAGAAAGGGGACATCAGATCATACTGGGCTGTAGTTTTAACTTCTCATTATTTGGTTTAGTTCTGTGAATCAGAGTACCAATTTAGTTTAGTTTTCAATAATTTACTTTTTGCTTTACAAATTTACATGTTGGCTTTCATTTTTAATGCAATCCATGATGATGCTTCATATTAGTCTTTGCATAAGCTCCATATCAGGAATGTTACTATAAACACGTTCTCTTCAACAGCAGAAAAAACCTGGTCCATTGGTGTTTACCTCATAGTCGGAGTTTACCTCGTAGGTGGTACTCATGGTGGGTTTGTAGGGCACGTGGTTGGCCCTGCGCAGCTCCTTGATGGTCTCTGCTGGCATAGACTTGGAGAAACCCAGACCACTCCACGTGTTAGTGGGGGTCCGCACCTCAGTCACAACAGGCTTCTTCAACATGGCTGGACACAGACACAGAAAAACACCTCTGTCACCAATTAGTGCGAAAGGTCAGAAAAACGGACACAGTATTCCTTTATTTTCCTCCCCAATTTCGTGATATCCAATTGGTAGTTAGTCTTGTCCCATCACTGCAACTCCCATACGGACTCGGGAGAGGCGAAGGTCGAGAGACGTGCGTCCTCCGAAACACAACCCTGCCAAGCCGCACTGCTTCTTGCCACAATGCTCGCTTAACCCGGAAGCCAGCCGCACCAATGTGTCGAAGGAAACACCGTACACCTGGCGACTGTGTCAGCGTGCACTGCGCCCGGCCCCGCCACAGGAGTCGCTAGAGCGCCATGGGACAAGGACATCCCGCCCGGCCCTCCCCCAACACGGACGACACTGGGCCAATTGTGTGCTCCCTCATGGGTCTCCCGGTCACGCCCGGCTGCAGCGCAGCCTGGGATCGAACCCGGATCTGTAGTGACACCTCTAGTGATGCAGTGCCTTAGACCGCTGCGCCACTCGGAAGGAACACAGTATCCCTTGAGACTAGACAGGAATCGCCTGAAAGATTGACACTTACCCTTGGTTGCTAACAGCTTTTTCTGTTCATATTCAAGCGCCTGAAAAAGAAATGGAGAGGAAGGTCAATGTCAGTTTAAATACTTGTCAAATTCCCATTAGTCATTTATTGATACGTGAGTGCGTGTATGTGAGAGAGAGAAGTGGAGTTGGAATACCTCTAGTTGGCCCTGCATGTTAGCAAAGGAAGAATGTGGTGCCAAGCGGATCCTGTCCCTCTCATTCTGCTGTGCTGCCCTCTCCGCTGCCCGCTCACTGCCCGGTGCCCTCTTATCTGTCACTGGGCTGTCTGAAGCACTCGACTCTGGGTCTGACAGTAGGCAGTCTGAGCTGTGGGAGGGGCACAAAAGAGAGGAACAACTATATTAAAAAGACAAGGTACAAACCCCATCACAATAGAGTAGCCTATAGCACAGAAAAGACATACAGCACAGCTCAACAGGGTATGGCATATTAAGACAAAGCATGACAGAGAGCAGTACAACAGTGCAGTCCCCTGCTTTGTCTCCAAATAGCACCCTCCTCAAGCCCTTTTCCCCACTGATGTTCCTCCTGGAAAACGTAAGTCCTTTCTACATCAGCAGTTGTCACAAAGTGCTATTATTTTCTATTCTATGAATGTATGGGAGTCATACCCACTGAACTAGAATGAGTTCTAGTCCTATGTTCATATCCTTTAGGCATGGGAATGGAAGAGTGAGGACATCACTTAGATGTAGGTAGTGTCTTACTGTAGCTCTGGACAGACATACTGGAGATGGGAGTTCTTGGTCCCCTGGAGGAGCTCCACCGCCTGCCGTTTCCCTGACGTCTTACAGGAAGCCAGCATCTGTTTCAGCTCGTTTCCATTTGCTGAGTGAGATGGGCTTCTGGGCATGCCCACTTCCACAAAGGTGTCAGAGCCTGTGGAGAGAACGTAAACGAGCATTTGTGAAGAAACGGTAACGTGGGATATTATATTTCTTCCTTCATGATTTAATAATGTCGATCAGTAGGCTATATATCTGGGCTGTATGTACTATTATATCCTTTACATGTGACAAATAAGATACAAAGAATTGCTAGATTCTTATAGAATCCCTGTGTTTGACAACCAAGTTTTTGTACTTCCATAGCAACCTCTTCTTTAGAGTGCATTATTGCTTAGCTTTCCATTGCCTGTCATGCATATATTACAGTACGTTCTTTGCACCTGTAAGTCACTCTGCATGATGGCATGAGCATGACTAAATGTAGCTGCTAAACATCACAGTAGGCACCTGTGTTATTAAAAAACAAAAGCGGTCAATAATGAAGGGGCTTCTTTCTTCTTCTCCCCCTCTTCCAGGCAGTAACCCAGCCTGCATAACATGATCTGTGTGTGTATCTAGGCCTTGACAGCGTAAAATAATAAGATGTCAGTCATCTTAATTAACATCTCCAAGCTATTATGTTTAGTTGATTCACCCTGGGCTCGATGGTAACGGGGAGCAGAGCCAGAGCCAGTTGGGACAGGTTGGAGAACACAGGAGGTGGTCAGGGAGAGGAAACAGTTACTACTGTCACCAGCCAAGCTGGGGCTGAGGAGTCCACGGAGCTCCAGCTCCAACAACATGGGAACGTGAGGAGTGTGAGAGCAAGGCTACACTCAAACCACACATGTTAGAGATGCAGGAAACTCGGGACCTCAACCACTGGAATACCAGTCATTAAATGTCACCCTATTGCAACCTAATAAAAGTGGTTTAATAATGGGGACTAGACCGCATAAAACAAATATATTGTGGTATAAATTAATTTAGCAGTTTACAAGGCCAAATACCTAGGTTTCCTTGTGGGTTCTATAAACCTCTTTATAGTATATTTACAAGAGCTATACATGTCCATGTTGTCTGTAGGTGCGGTGTGTGTGTGTGTGGTACCTTCGTCTTGGTTGGACTTGCTGGAGCGGGGTTCTGACGGGTTGTGTCCGCTGGCCTCCTGGACCGAGTCACACTGGTTGGGGTTCAGAACCGTGTCTGCCAGTGACGCACTGGACATCCTACCATAGACTGAGCCAGGATGCTGCATACAAACACAAATGTAGCTCTATACATTATACTCACTATAGGCAAGGTATATATTCAATGTAACAGCTAGTGAGTATATGTCTATGAAAGTCATTCACCTTGACATGTCCATTGATGGTACAGGGGCCTTTGGAGCAGTCAGGGACCCCGTTGGTCTGCTTGTCGATTGGGGTAAGCCCGGGGGGAGGGGAGGGGGTGTTCTGGGTGTACCCCTGGACCCCAGAGAGCAGGATACTGCTCAGAGTGGCCTGGGCTACAGGGTGCATCATCAACTGAGACGAGAAGCCTGGATACACGAGGGAGAAAATACTACACCTTTATCATAACATTTTCATCATATAATCATTTATTACATTATACAGAACAATCTCAAAGTGCATAACTATTTTAAATGGACACAACTAGACATGGCAACTGACAAAAAAAGCACAGCTGATGCTACAAAGGACAAAGCTATTAACAGAAAGCCTTCCTAAAGAGAAAGGTATTTAGGGACGTTTTAAAGAGCCCAGAGTCTGTGGTGCCTTCAGGTAGTCCGGGAGGGCATTCCAGAGGCTGGGTATCAATCCCTTATAGCTATTTGTGAACAAGGTGCGAAACCTGAAGGTGTGAGACAGAGAGAGATTGTGCACTAGCCGTCTGTACTCACCTTGGGTGCTGGTGAGAGAGCTAGGCCACAGTGAGGAGGAGGGAGACGGGGTGCTGGGGATGGGGTTCTGCATAGGGCTCATGGAAGAGTTCAGACTGTTGAGAACAGAGTTTGGAGCTGGGGAGCTACTGAGAGAATGGGGCACTGATGCACCTAGGAAGCCTGGAGGAGAGAAAAACACAGACAAGGCTGTACCTCAATACAGTATCACTCTAAAAATATTTTCTTCCCACACCAGTGATAGATATTATTGCATACTACCACATCACTCATCAAGTCCTTTCATATCAGTGGTCAGAAAATAAAGAGAGAGACATTTGAGAGAACTGGTCTTTGACAAATATAACTCAAGTCAATAACTCCATGTTAAACTGCTACTCTATGTTTCAACCAAATGTATCAAAGAAGACTGAAACAGGTTTGTGGGTTTTACAAACAGATCATTTAACTCCAGAAATAAGGCTCAGATTTCCTTGGCAGGCTGGGCTGTAATCTGATGGAGAGGGATGTAGTAATTAACTATAGGCTGAGATGTGGAGGCCCATATCTTACCCATGGGCCTTTGGGTTCATACTGTACACCCCAGGAAGGGACTGTCAATGTGGTCAGTTTCCAGACATAAACCTCCTAACAGTTTATCCCATGATACATAACTCATGATTTATTCCGTTGTAAAGGAGTTTGTCTCATGTTATTTTCAATTGTATTTCTTATTATTTATTTTCGCAAGATAACAATACAGTTGGATTACATACAGTAAGACACAAGCCTCTTTCTCCAATCACTGGTCTATAAACGTGTGGGAAAAGGCCTAGGGATGACATTTGTAGAAAGACAATAGATTTCCTTTGAGCATTCTCATAATGGTGTAAGAGGTGGATGCAAAGAGAACTCCATTACCCAGACTGCTCAGCCCCAGGCCAGCTGAGGCCAGGATGTCCAGGCCGACAGGACAGATGAGGGTGGGGCCGTTGGTGGAGGGGGACATGGCTGATGACACCCCGTTGCTCTCCAGACCCAACAGAAACTTCCGGGCCTCGTACATGTTCACTGCATTCCGCTCCACACTCTTTACTATCACAGACTGAGGAAGGGAGAGTGGGAGAAAGAGAGAGATGGAGAGACAGACAAGCGGAACAGAGAAAACAACAACATGGCAGGTTGTCATCAGTATGAACTGTACTTCAGCAACATGAGCGAGGAGAATAGGAGACAATACTGGTTCTTCAACTTCTGTAGCATAATTCGTCTTTCTTTAATGCAATTAACAGTGAAATCAAAAGGGATTAGTACATTTTCAAAACATAATCTTGATACAGTGGTTTTATTTCAATTTAAGTGTGAGAAAGCGTATGTGAGTTTGGGGAGCATATTCAACTTTCTCCAGTTTCAACATTACCATATAGAGTGCTTAGAACATAGCGATGAATAAAAAATTAACATGCACGTAAATGTCATCTTTGGACCTGCATTTTCCAAAGAGGGCCCTGCCAAATTGAGTCCAGTCACCCTCTTTCTTTCTCCACACCCTTCTTAATGGAGTAGCCGAATAGCCAGACGCAGAGCGGTGTTTGGAAGGCCATTTGGATTAGTGCTGTGATCTCGTTAATGTATAGGTCTGGGTAGGGCTGAGTTTACATTGGCACCACACCACTGTTCCCCACGGGCCTGTCTGGGATTAGGCATCATGCCGGGGCACAAGGAGGGAAGGGCACCTGGCTAAAATGTTTAGGTTGGGGCCAAGTAGGTTTGATGTGGCTAATATATTGTTTGGATTTGGCTTATGATGTGCAGTGCTTTACAGTTAAGGCCAGGAGATTTTCCTGCCCGTTTGACCTGATCAGAAAACACCTTGGGCCCTAGCTGTACCATTACTCTAGTAAAGTAGCTCTGGATTTGACCACTATGTCTACCATAAGCCACCTCCAAAGTCGTTTGAGAGAATTTGACAGTACGTCCAACTGGCCTCACAACGGCAGACCATGTGCACCCACGCCAGCCCAGGACCTCCACATACAGCTTCTTAACCTGATGGATCGCCTGGGACCAGCCACCAGGACAGCCAATGAAACTGAGGAGTATTTCTGTCTGTAGTAAAGCCCTGTTGTGGGGAAAAACTAATTCTGATTGGCTGGGACTGGCTCCCCACAGTGGGTGGGCCTGGCGCCCAAGTGGGTGGGCCTATACCCTCCCAAGCCCACCCATGTCTGCGCCCCTGCCCAGTCATGTGAAATCCATAGATTAGTGCCTAATTCATTCATTTCAATTGACTGATTTCCTTATATGAACTGTAAATGTGAACTGTAACCTGTAAAATCGTTGAAATTGCCGCATGTTGCATATGCCAATTTATCTTACAATTTCTACCAATCTGCGTGCCAGTTATGGTTTAAATATGCACATTTTTGTGTAACGGTTTCATTTAAATGTATAATAACGTCTTCGTATCTCAAATTCATTGTTATGTGCTTAATCAAAATTCTATTTAAATTTAAATGAAAATGATACAAACCTAAAAAGTAACTTTTATTGCCATCTCGTACAATGCTGTGTACTACTCCCTTCACAGAACAGAGCAAACTGGCTCTAACCAGAATAGAAAGAGGAGTGGGAGGCCCCGGTGCACAACTGAGCAAGGGGACAAGTACATTAGAGTGTCTAGTTCGAGAAACAGATGCCTCACTAGTCATCAACTGGCAGCTTCATTAAAATAGTACCCGCAAAACACCAGTCTCAACGTCAACAGTGAAGAGGCGACTTCGGGATGCTGGCCTTCTAGACAGAGTTCCTCTGTCCAATGTCTGTGTTATTTTGCACATCTTAATCTCTTCTTTTAATTGGCCAATCTGAGATATGGATTTTCTTTGCAACTCTGCCTAGAAGGCCAGCACCCTGGAGTCACCTCTTCACTGTTGGTAGGGGGGGTATACAGAAGCCTTATTTGTAAAAGACCAAGTCCATATTATGGCAAGAACAGCTCAAAGAAGCAAAGAGAAATGCCAGTCCATCATTACTTTAAGACATGAAGGTCAGTCAATCTGGAAAATGTCAAGAACTTTGAAAGATTCTTCAAGTGCAGTCGCAAAAACCATCAAGAGCTATGATGAAACTGGCTCTCATGAGGACCGCAACAGGAAAGGAAGACTCAGAGTTACCTCTGCTGCAGAGGAGTTACCAGCCTTAGAAATTGCAGTGGAAATTGGTGGAAATCTGTCCTTTGGTCTTATCAGTCCAAATTTTAGATTTTTGGTTCCAACCGCCATGTCTTTGTGAGATGCAGAGTAGGTGAATGGATGATCTCCACATGTGTATTTCCAACCGTGAAGCATGGAGGAGGTGTTATGGTGTGGAGGTGCTTTGCTGGTGACACTGTCTGTGATTTATTTAGAATTGAAGGCACACTTAACTAGTACGGCTACCACAAAATCAAAATCAAATCAAACCACAGCATTCTGCAGATACGCCATCCCATCTGGTTTGCGCATAGTGGGACTATCATTTGTTTTTCAACAGGACAATGACCCAACACACATCCAGGCTGTGTAAGGGCTATTTGACCATCAGATGACCTGGCCTCCACATTCACCTGACCTCAACCCAATTGAGATGGTTTGGGATGAGTTGGACCGGAGAGTGAAGGAAAAGCAGCCAACAAGTGCTCAGCATATGTGGGAACTCCTTCAAGACTGTTGGAAAAGCCTTCCAGGAGAAGCTGAAATGCATTTCAGGTGACTACCACATGAAGCTGGTTGAGAGAATGCCAAGAGTGTGCAAAGCTGTCATCAAGGCAAAGGGAGCTACTTTGAACAATCTCAAATATATTTTGATTTGTTAAATACCTTTTTGGTTACTACATGATTCCATATGTGTTATTTCATAGTTCTGATTATTCAACAATGTAAAAAATATTAAAAATGAATTAAGAAAAACCTAATTGGGGTCAGCGCTAACTAGATGTTCATGTTTAGTGTGGTACCTTGCTGGGCTGCTTTGGTTTGGGCTTGATGCTGATGAAGACATCCAGCTGCTCCATCAGAGCTGTGATACACTGGGGCTCCACCTCAATGTCCTCTTTAATGTCAAACATCAGTACCAGGGGCAGGCAGCCCTGTGGAACACACATCATCACATCCTATGAAACAGACCCTTGTTATAGAACTATCACATTTACATTTACATTTAAGTCATTTAGCAGACGCTCTTATCCAGAGCGACTTACAAATTGGTGCATTCACCTTATGATATCCAGTGGAACAACCACTTTACAATAGTGCATCTAACTCTTTTAAGGGGGGGGGGTTAGAAGGATTACTTTATCCTATCCTAGGTATTCCTTAAAGAGGTGGGGTTTCAGGTGTCTCCGGAAGGTGGTGATTGACTCCGCTGACCTGGCGTCGTGAGGGAGTTTGTTCCACCATTGGGGTGCCAGAGCAGCGAACAGTTTTGACTGGGCTGAGCGGGAACTGTACTTCCTCAGAGGTAGGGAGGCGAGCAGGCCAGAGGTGGATGAACGCAGTGCCCTTGTTTGGGTGTAGGGCCTGATCAGAGCCTGAAGGTACGGAGGTGCCGTTCCCCTCACAGCTCCGTAGGCAAGCACCATGGTCTTGTAGCGGATGCGAGCTTCAACTGGAAGCCAGTGGAGAGAGCGGAGGAGCGGGGTGACGTGAGAGAACTTGGGAAAGTTGAACACCAGACTGGCTGCGGCGTTCTGGATGAGTTGTAGGGGTTTAATGGCACAGGCAGGGGCAGAGTTTTTCCTGACCAGACATTTAAATTACATGACATTTAAAAGTATCCCCACAAACAGAATAGGGGTTGAAAATAAGATAAGCACCTAAATTGGAACGCAGTGGCTGTACAGTCATTAACATGCTATACACATGTTGTCAGAGCTCAGGGTCTCCACTTTACAGCGCTGTATGGGATTCAACTGACTGACGCTCTAAGCGTGAGCACGAAGCACAAGAAGATGCCCCCATAGCAATGTTATTTTTTTGTCTGAGAAAGAGGACTATGTTTTCTGAAAGATGAGAAATTGAGGATTATAATAAATACCGCTTTGATGTCATACAAGCAAACCACACACCCTTGAGTCCAAATCTGCGCTTCATATTTCCAAATGATAAAGCTCACGTCATTTACAGTATCATAATTTGTGATCACTATGTTTGATGTACAGCTGCATGGATGACATGGAGTCATACCCTGGGTTGTTCTGAACAGAATGAGCTTATGTTTGTTGTATTGTGAAAATTAGCTGTGGAACATGCACCTGAATGTACTCCATAATATGCGCATCAAAATTACCAACCGTTTCCCTAAAGTGCTTCTGAAAGCCTAACACTGTAAGATTGTATTGTATAACTTAGCTAGTCATGTTGGCAATAGAATAAGCTTTCAAATGAAGCCCACAGACTGCAATTTATAATGGAATGTTTTTGGATTGCATAAAAAACAACAGTAATTGTGTGATGGTGGGGATGCAGTGCTGTGCTGCAAACAAATTGTGCACACTTTGGAGAGGTTTGTGGCCTCTTGGAGATACCAGTTAGACCTCTCACTCAAACCCTTGACATTTGTTTGTCTTATGTTGCACCTACCACACAATTTCCACTAATATTTTTTATTTTGTTACTAAATGTATCCAGAGTATTTTCTGATTTTGTTATTGAGAAATGCCTATGAAAAGCACAGTAAATGTAAAATGCACAAAAAAAATCCAGTGTAATGTTTGGAATCAGTCTCGTGTCAGGTGAACTGTTGTATCCTCACATTTGGTCTAATCATTTCCCCATAATCTCCAAAGTGTTCTCCTTTCAATTGCTACCATGGTTATGCATATGCTTCACATATTTACTCTGTTTGAAACATTTCCATGTGGCCCTATCCATCCATATAGGCCAACTGTCACAAGTGTAAAGTGTTGAGAGAAAGCTCAGTTGAAAAACAACACTACTTGGGAAATTCCAAAACAATTGACCAAAACAGCCTGTTTTGCATGATCCCACCACGAACTCCTTCCTACTTTATATTCAGCTGGGCGATAGAGGACTTCCCATCGTGTGTAATTAAATCAGTTTGGGCCAAGCTGGTGGTGACAGGCAGGGTCCGGAGCTGTAATTTACAGTCTGAGAGATGGTCTAAAGATGGCTCTCTGTGGGGGAGGCTCATCTCCTTGTCAAATGCCCAAAGGGGCCTCTTCTTGTGTGTCCCACTTCCAGACAGGGAAAAGTTAAGTTTACAAAACAACTTTAAATTTTTCTACTTTGGTTAAGACTGACGCCACAGACAAAGAACGGCAACACTGGCTAGCATAGCTGCTCTATATTATGGTTAACGTTTAAGCAGGATGTCAAAAAGTTTTTTTACCCAAAAGACAATTAAATGACCAACATTTTACACATTTGCAACCCACATAGCTGATAAAGTGCCTTGGTCAGAGACAAAACAAAATAAAACTGTGGTTTAAATCAACAAAAATCCATATGCAGGGTAATTTTCCAACAGAAACAAGGCAATTATTCTAATCTATACAAACCATGCATGGACACATACCATGAGGTACTGGCGCGCCAGGCAGACAGACTCGATGGTGCCCTGGATGTAGACAGTAGATTTCTTCTGGGGGCTGTTAGGGTCGGGGAAGTGGATCTGGGCTCCTGTTCTCTGGGTGATGTGTTTGATGTTGCTGCCGTTACGGCCCATCATGAAGAGGTGGTGCTGAGGGGCGATGTCCAGGTGGGTACTGACTGAGATGGCACTGGCAAGGCTTCCCGCCAGGTGCTCCAGCAGCATGGCAGTGCCCCTCTGGGATGAGAAGAAAATCACAAATCTATCAATTCAATCAGTAAATCTGCAGCATCTAGTAATATTTTGACTAGGATAAGAAAAATAATCTTTCAGTGTGTGGACAAATGCTCAAAGGTGAGTGAGTGACTGTGTGGATAGAACTATCTACTAAAGTTACCCTCTGGGGCAAGGAAAAAAACACAGCTAAAATTAGATTAATTTGCACATCCAAATGTGGCAGAAGAGCAGGAAGAAAAACCAATGAAAATTGTCCAGTCTGTTTGCTTCTCCCAAGAGCAATATTTATTCGAGCTAGTGAAACAACATTTCAACCATAGTTTACACCAAAGTAAACCACTGTTTTTCCATTTCACCAGGCAGCCGACAGAATTGTTGGATTCCCTGCCTCCTCTGCAAACAATCACTGGAGGAATTGGAAGGACTTCCAATGGAACTCCAGCCTTCAGCCACTGAGGCCAGCACAGCAATCCACAGTGGTCTTGGCAGACCCCTTTCACAGAGCAAGATCTCCAACCACATAGCATACATACTCCCCCAAAACCCCAGCCCCGATCTGGCCAGCATCCCAAGTCAAAAGGAACCCTCTACCCATCCACTAACTCAACTCCCCCTAGGCTGGGTTGTACTGAAGGCCATAGTGAGGGTGGGTCAGCGGTAGGTGGGGGGGGGGGGGGGGGGGTCCTGGGATGTTGGAATGAAAGGCTCTAGGCACCAGCCATAGCTCTTATGCCCAGGGTGGAGGAAGGGGAGAGGAAGAGGGCGCTCCAGACGACTTATATTAGACATTTACTCAGGAGGGAGATTTACTTGCTCATGGGTTAGAGAACAGTGCTTGGCTTTAAAAGCAACAGTACTGTAATTCCCACTAGGGAGCTGACCAAGCAACCCTCTGGTCACAGCAGTCCACTTTTCTAACCACAAAGCCCCAACCCCTGTTATTCTGTAAGTAGTGTGGTGTGTTGGTGGGTAGATGTGTTGGGTGTGGCCAGGCCTCACCTTGACGGCACTAGAGTTGTTCTGGGAGCCGCGGACCACTCCGGTGGTCCCGTAGAGACGTGTGGGGGGCTTGAAGGATACGGTTAGGTTGTAGGTCTGGGAGATGTGCTGCACTGTGGGGGAGCCTGGGTCAGGCTGCACGATGGCCGGCAACTCAAACGACAAAACTAGAGGGAGCAGCTCCTGAGAGAGATCGACGAATAGACAAAGATAAAGATTGTGAGATAGAATTACAAAGAGGGAGGTAGAGAGAGAGCGAGACATGCATACAGTTATTGCCATCTTGCTATTACCATCATCATACTATTCTTTTGCGATCTTTACACAAATGCCCTGTAGTAAGTAACAGAGTCCATTTGAATAGTGAAACAGTAAAGACATAAGAGTGAAAACACATCTCTTAACATAGGGTACGCATGTGCACATCTACACAGACATAACATGTCCCACTTCAGCTGGGTTGTGGCCAAACACGGCATAGAAATGTTTTAACTCAATAAAACCCCTTGGTGTCTATCACAACGGGTTGAACTGTGCCAATACTCAGAAGGGACCTAACGCGTTACGCCCTTCATCAGGCACATGCTACAGCACACTTCCATTAGGAACCGATTAAACATACAGTACAATGCTGTAGTAGCAGATCATGTCTGCTCCTAGACGGTCTGTTGATATTCAGACTGTAAATGTTAAGGTTAAGTCACTAAATCATACATCAAGTCACGCCATCAAAGAGAAGAGACCTGACTAAAAGTGGACCCCATCACTCAAATCATAGAAGTCATTCAAACAGCCTGGAGAGGCCAGATTTTGCCAAAAAGTTCATACATACACTTAAGTCTACTCGTGTACGCGCACGCACACACTTATCCAAACACTCCGTCTTGGGCAGTGCGCCATAGCTTAGGCTGCCAGAGAAGGGCAAACAGCATGAATTACACTGACCAAAGAAATGAGCCCATGATTAATCCCATATGTTTCTGGGCCTACTTTTATATCACATTTCAGGGGTTCCACTGTTAAGGCAGAGATATTTAGGTCAGTGAGAAGGGAAACACAGAGAGGACAAACAGTACGGCCCGACCAGGCTATGAATGAAGAATGGCTCAGACAGAGCTGACATAAGCTTTTTAAAACAGGTCTTCCTGGCAACTTTAAGCTTCATATTTATTCAATCTGAAGGTGTGCGTGACTTCTGCAGACAAGGGCAGAAAGGCAAATATTGTATAAAGACTGTATAACGACTACATAAATCACGGACAAAGCTACAGACTAAAACTTTCATCATACACCATCACGTCTTCAAGGGCTGCAGTACAACTCAACTTTATCCTTCCCTTCAAAACAGCTCTAACAAAGACCTGGCACAAACAAACTATAGCGAAGGTAAAAACCCATCCAATCACTGTTTTGGTCACAGGCAGAGAGGGGTGAGGCCACCCAGGACCATTTACTTTTAACCCAAACAGTACAGAGGCAGATCCGGAGCAAACAAACTATGAAAGGTTTATATCAAAGTGGCAACTGACAGTGATTTGTTCCTTTTCATTCATTTCTTATGGCAGCCAACATGGATATCAGTGCGAAACAAAGTAGGGCTTGTATTTGGGTGAAGGAGTGGAGGGTCGCTGGGCAGGTGTTAATACTGTATGTGGGGTGGCTGTACAGATGTCCTATGGTTGGTGAGTAGTTGTACTAAGTGGTATGAGTAAGTCCAGTGTACAGGTTTGGGTAGTGGGCAGTAGCTGGGCTGCTGTTTGAAAAGAGGGTTGCTGAGTGATTGGGTGGACTGGTGGAGTATGGCTGCTAGTGTTTGGCTTTGGGAGGAGAGGATTCATGTCGCTATTACAGCTTATTTTCTAAACCCCTTCCTACAACAATGGTATGCTCAAACATTACTTCTAAATTCAATTGGTTAACTTTTTTTAATCAAGGAAGTGCATGAACTCGGTTGCTCCCTGTTGTCTGTGAAAACACAATCACGTGTGCTCGCACTCTTGCGCTCTACTTTCTTCTCCCTCTTTCTTTCCTCTCTCACTGAGCTTATTTGTCTTGGTACACTTGGAAAAAAAGCACATGCGTGTGAAGAATTGTGATGGCGGCGAAACACAAGGAAGGTCTGGACAGCAGAGGCTCACACGAGCGGAATGGCCCACCGCCCTCTGAGCTGGAGCCGAATCTGAGGCGAGCCGAGCACACTCTACAAGGCCAGACGCACTGTGTGCTGGGTTTGAACTGTTTCCTATGTGCCCTGTGCCACATGGGCTACGGCCAGAGCATTACCTCCGAGATCACAGGCTCCACAGCTATCACATGCAGTTATAGGACAACCAAAGGATGACTGTAGTGACACAGGCTTACAATATAACAGCCTGTTCCGAGTTCTATAGTTCAGACCTCAGAGACCTTCATAGAAATGACATCCAACTTACCCTGATTTTGGCGCGAGCTGCCTCTACCCCTCCTGGCTGACCTGCAATGGACACCTGTTCAGAAGGAGCGACAGAAGTCATTGTTATAGTTTAGCTATTACGGTTACATCAAAACTGGAATCTAAAACTGGAAAAAAAATGTATTTCCATTTGGTCCGGTCATTCTAATTTCCATAGCTTATGTTATGTTTTTATCAAAACCCAATCAGAATAACATCATGAAGAGAAAAATGGTTTGTAGGCTTTTACCATATTTAAAAACCCCAACCCGTAATTTCAAAAATTGCCTTTCAACACTTCACATCCTGAATGCGTGCCTGCAATTAAAATAATTGCGACAGAAATCTAAAAAGGAGATAAATGCCTTCATTAGATATCCTGCCAGTGGAGCGGTAATCTCTCTCCTCCTCTCTTCCTTTTCAAGCCTTTCATCTGTAACTCACCATAATGGAGTAAGGCAAGCGCTGACCCAAATAACCATAACTTCTGCCAACTTTAATCAGCACTTCTGAACAAATTAAGCCTCAGTATTTGAGACCAGCTGTTACCATCTAGTTTGGGTCAGCACTTCCTCCTCACGCAAATGCATGCCCACACACTGGGTTTGAGGTACAAGGTGTTTAAGGTAAGGGATAGCTTGCAAAGTTTGGTGTGTGATTGCATGACACATGCGAAGAGATTGGCAGCTTGCCTCCTCCAGAGGTGTATGTAAATGGAAATTACAGCCGCTTCCAACTGCTTGTCTATCCAATCCAGCCCAAACACACTGGCTTCCTACGGCACAGCCAATCAAAACAACCAATTACAGCAACATGGTCATTTAAAGCCACTCTAGCAACTAACAAATGGGACATACTCAATTGATAACAAACCAGTTTCATATGTGGTTAAAATAGTAAATACAGGTGAATAAAGCCTGTGCAAATAGAGAACCTTTGACAGTCCCACACAAATGTGGTTAATGATGACACAGCACATTCATTCGTATTCAAATCAAATCAAACTTTATTAGTCACATACACATGGTTAGCAGATGTTAATGCGAGTGTAGCGAAATGCTTGTGCTTCTAGTTCCGACAATGCAGTAATAACAACAAGTAATCTAACCTAACAATTCCACAACTACTACCTTATACACACAAGTGTAAAGGGATAAAGAATATGTACATAAAGATATATGAATGAGTGATGGTACAGAACGGCATAGGCAAGATGCAGTAGATGGTATAGAGTACGGTATATACATATGAGATGAGTACTGTAGGGTATGTAAACATAAAGTGGCATAGTTTAAAGTGGCTAGTGGTACATGTATTACATAAAGATGGCAAGATGCAGTAGATGATATAGAGTACAGTATATACATATACATATGAGATGGGTAATGTAGGGTATGTAAACATTATATTAAGTGGCATTGTTTAAAGTGGCTAGTGGTACATTTTTACATAATTTCCATCAATTCCCATTTTTAAAGTGGCTGGAGTTGAGTCAGTATGTTGGCAGCGGCCGCTAAATGTTAGTGGTGGCTGTTTAACAGTCTGATGGCCTTGAGATAGAAGCTGTTTTTCAGTCTCTCGGTCCCTGCTTTGATGCACCTGTACTGACCTCGCCTTCTGGATGATAGCGGGGTGAACAGGCAGTGGCTTGGGTGGTTGTTGTCCTTGATGATCTTTATGGCCTTCCTGTGACATCGGGTGGTGTAGGTGTCCTGGAGGGTAGGTAGTTTGCCCCCGGTGATGCGTTCTGCAGACCTCACTACCCTCTGGAGAGCCTTACGGTTGTGGGCGGAGCAGTTGCCGTACCAGGCGGTGATACAGCCCGACAGGATGCTCTCGATTGTGCATCTGTAGAAGTTTGTGAGTGCTTTTGGTGACAAGCCGAATTTCTTCAGCCTCCTGAGGTTGAAGAGGCGCTGCTGCGCCTTCTTCACAACGCTGTCTGTGTGGGTGGACCAATTCAGTTAGTCCGTGATGTGTACACCGAGGAACTTAAAACTTTCCACCTTCTCCACTACTGACCCGTCGATGTGGATAGGGGGGTGCTCCCTCTGCTGTTTCCTGAAGTCCACAATCATCTCCTTTGTTTTGTTGACGTTGAGTGTGAGGTTATTTTCCTGACACCACACTCCGAGGGCCCTCACCTCCTCCCTGTAGGCCGTCTCGTCGTTGTTGGTAATCAAGCCTACCACTGTAGTGTCATCCGCAAACTTGATGATTGAGTTGGAGGCGTGCATGGCCACGCAGTCGTGGGTGAACAGGGAGTACAGGAGAGGGCTCAGAACGCACCCTTGTGGGGCCCCGGTGTTGAGGATCAGCGGGGTGGAGATGTTGTTACCTACCCTCACCACCTGGGGGCGGCCCGTCAGGAAGTCCAGGACCCAGTTGCACAGGGCGGGGTCGAGACCCAGGGTCTCGAGCTTGATGACGAGTTTGGAGGGTACTATGGTGTTAAATGCTGAGCTGTAATCGATGAACAGCATTCTCACATAGGTATTCCTCTTGTCCAGATGGGTTAGGGCAGTGTGCAGTGTGGTTGCGATTGCGTCGTCTGTGGACCTATTGGGTCGGTAAGCAAATTGGAGTGGGTCTAGGGTGTCCGGTAGGGTGGAGGTGATATGGTCCTTGACTAGTCTCTCAAAGCACTTCATGATGACGGAAGTGAGTGCTACGGGGCGGTAGTCGTTTAGCTCAGTTACCTTAGCTTTCTTGGGAACAGGAACAATGGTGGCCCTCTTGAAGCATGTGGGAACAGCAGACTGGGATAAGGATTGATTGAATATGTCCGTAAACACACCAGCCAGCTGGTCTGCGCATGCTCTGAGGACGCGGCTGGGAATGCCGTCTGGGCCTGCAGCCTTGCGAGGGTTAACACGTTTAAATGTTTTACTCACCTCGGCTGCAGTGAAGGAGAGCCCGCAGGTTTTGGTAGCGGGCCGTGTCAGTGGCACTGTATTGTCCTCAAAGCGGGCAAAAAAGTTATTTAGCCTGTCTGGGAGCAAGACATCCTGGTCCGCGACGGGGCTGGTTTTCTTTTTGTAATCCGTGATAGACTGTAGACCCTGCCACATACCTCTTGTGTCTGAGCTGTTGAATTGCGACTCTATTTTGTCTCTGTACTGGGACTTAGCCTGTTTGATTGCCTTGCGGAGAGAATAGCTACACTGTTTGTATTCGGTCATGTTTCCGGTCACCTTGCCCTGGTTAAAAGCAGTGGTTCGCGCTTTCAGTTTCACGCGAATGCTGCCGTCAATCCACGGTTTCTGGTTTGGGAATGTTTTAATCGTTGCTGTGGGTACGACATCGTCAATGCACTTCCTAATGAACTCGCTCACCGAATCAGCATATTCGTCAATGTTGTTGTTGGACGCAATGCGGAACATATTCCAATCCGCGTGATCGAAGCAGTCTTGAAGCGTGGAATCAGATTGGTCGGACCAGCGTTGAACAGACCTGAGCGCGGGAGCTTGTTGTTTTAGTTTCTGTTTGTAGGCTGGAATCAACAAAATGGAGTCGTGGTCAGCTTTTCCGAAAGGAGGGCGGGGGAGGGCCTTATATGCGTCGCGGAAGTTAGTATAACAATGATCCAGGGTTTTACCAGCCCTGGTAGCACAATCGATATGCTGATAGAATTTAGGGAGTTTTGTTTTTAGATTAGCCTTGTTAAAATCCCCAGCTACGATGAATGCAGCCTCAGGGTGTGTGGTTTCCAGTTTACAAAGAGTCAGATAAAGTTCGTTCAGGGCCATCGATGTGTCTGCTTGGGGGGGAATATATACGGCTGTGATTATGATCGAAGAGAATTCCCTTGGTAGATAATGCGGTCGACATTTGATTGTGAGGAGTTCTAGATCAGGTGAACAGAATGACTTGAGTTCCTGTGTGTTGTTATGATGATCACACCACGTCTCGTTAATCATAAGGCATACCCCCCCGCCCCAGTCTCAGTCTCAGTCGCTCAGTCTATCAGATCCTGTGTACATTGTTAATTGTACATATACAGTGGTGTATCTCTCCGTACCTGGTTGCTCTTCTCCGCCTGATTGTTGCGGTTGGAGTCGGGGAAGTGGATGTGGCAACCCGTGTCCTCCATCACCTTCTTGATGTTGTTGCCTCCCTTGCCGATGACGTGGGAGTGCTCTGTGTGGGACACGTCCATCTTAAGGGTTACCCTGTTAGTCTGCTGGAGGAGAGGAAGAAGGAGGAGACACTCATCTTAAGGGTTACCCTGTTCGTCTGCTGGAGGAGAGGAAGAAGGGGGAGACACTCATCTTAAGGGTTACCCTGTTAGTCTGCTGGAGGAGAGGAAGAAGGGGGAGACACTCCTCTTAAGGGTTACCCTGTTAGTCTGCTGGAGGAGAAGAAGAAGGGGGAGACACTCATCTTAAGGGTTACCTTGTTAGTCTGCTGGAGGAGAGGAAGAAGGGGGAGACCATCTTAAGGGTTACCCTGTTAGTCTGCTGGAGGAGAGGAAGGAGGGGGAGACACTCATCTTAAGGGTTACCCTGTTAGTTTGCTGGAGGAGAGGAAGGAGGGGGAGACACTCATCTTAAGGGATACCCTGTTAGTTTGCTGGAGGAGAGGAAGGAGGGGGAGACACTCATCTTAAGGGTTACCCTGTTAGTCTGCTGGAGGAGAGGAAGAAGGGGGAGACACTCATCTTAAGGGTTACCCTGTTAGTCTGCTGGAGGAGAGGAAGGAGAGGGAGACACTCATCTTAAGGGTTACCCTGTTAGTTTGCTGGAGGAGAGGAAGGAGGGGGAGACCATCTTAAGGGTTACCCTGTTAGTTTGCTGGAGGAGAGGAAGGAGGGGGAGACACTCATCTTAAGGGATACCCTGTTAGTTTGCTGGAGGAGAGGAAGGAGGGGGAGACCATCTTAAGGGTTACCCTGTTAGTTTGCTGGAGGAGAGGAAGGAGGGGGAGACACTCATCTTAAGGGTTACCCTGTTAGTTTGCTGGAGGAGAGGAAGGAGGGGGAGACACTCATCTTAAGGGTTACCCTGTTAGTCTGCTGGACGAGAGGGAGACACTCATCTTAAGGGTTACCCTGTTAGTCTGCTGGACGAGAGGGAGACACTCATCTTAAGGGTTACCCTGTTAGTCTGCTGGACGAGAGGGAGACACTCATCTTAAGGGTTACCCTGTTAGTCTGCTGGACGAGAGGGAGACACTCATCTTAAGGGTTACCCTGTTAGTCTGCTGGACGAGAGGGAGACACTCATCTTAAGGGTTACCCTGTTAGTCTGCTGGACGAGAGGGAGACACTCATCTTAAGGGTTACCCTGTTAGTCTGCTGGACGAGAGGGAGACACTCATCTTAAGGGTTACCCTGTTAGTCTGCTGGACGAGAGGGAGACACTCATCTTAAGGGTTACCCTGTTAGTCTGCTGGACGAGAGGGAGACACTCATCTTAAGGGTTACCCTGTTAGTTTGCTGGAGGAGAGGAAGGAGGGGGAGACCATCTTAAGGGTTACCCTGTTAGTCTGCTGGAGGAGAGGAAGGAGGGGGAGACACTCATCTTAAGCATGGCCTGCCAGACAATGTACTTAATAATAATTAGTGAATGATACGATAGAAATCTTACATGGATAAATATTCAATACCACATATATGTAAACCATGGCAATATTGTGAATATTGACACATCTTGAATGCCCCTCGCGTAATAAGCCGAAGACAAATAGGATGCATCTCTTCCACCAAGACCCTGGCTCTGGTCCGACACCACTGCCAGGCAGATGGTTCCACCATGAGAAGCTCCACTTAGAGAGGCATGAGGACTATAACCAATCATATCAAACATAAACCCTTTCAGATGGCTAATTACACAGAGAGCTAAAGCAGATGAGCCTAAAAGTATGTTAAATATTTCAAAAAGTTTCATTCGACAAATCCATTGCTATAGAATGCCGACTAATCATGGTTGTTTCATGTTGAACTCATTGGGGTGCAATATGTGAATACATTCAGTTGGACAACTGACTAGGTATCCCCTTTATGTAGGCAATCATGTGTGACTGCAGAGAAAATACTTGTTTAGAGTGTTAGGATAAAACCTGCCCACAGGGGGTGCTATGGTGTGCCCATTTTGGATGTTGTGGATGTTGGTTGCCATAGAGACAGGATATGCACCATGCCGAGCCAATACACACTCAGGAAATTAAGTACTGGCCATCTTGGTGGCAATTCATATCACACGTCTGAGAAAGCCGCCTGTCATTTGAACTCTGTTGGAGATGGAGTGAGTGAGCCAAATAAGGTGTGAGAGAGAGGGAAAATGGACTGGGAAAGATGTGGAAGGGAGTTATTTTCTAAAATGGTGGACCCCTGCCACCTCGGTGAGATCCACAGGGCCCCTTACTCTCCATCCATCTCACTTTGCCTCCATCACTCCGTTTCTCAGTGTGTTACCAAGCCACTCAAATTGAAACAGAACCAATTAGGAAGTAAACCAAGGTTTCCTAGAGCATGAAATGACAGCCAGAGACACTCACTGGATACATCTGTGACTACCATCCCCTAGTTGATAAATTACCGATGTCAGTGTTGGTGTTGCCATGAGAACAAAACAAACACCTTTCCATCATTCATACGCACCTTTGTGTCGAGGACTGACATGATTCGGTCTTTGGCTTCCCTCACATTGTCTCTCTTTCCACAAACCTTAATGTGCGGATCTGAAGGGAGAGACGTGATGGAGAGGTTGAGATTGAGGTACGGAGAGAACAAAAGGAGACAGAAAGAGGTTATGAAGAGATTATATTATCACCTTTTCCCAAGACTATACATCAGGAGAATGCATTGATGGCATTCATGATTATGACATCAGACAAAACACTGTTGAGGTAAATGCTAATTTCAGATGTGCCAACTCTCATTATGGGCTGTTACACAGCAATGTTGGATCAAATGTGTAATCCCCCCCCCCCGACATTTAGAAAGTTTGCATAGAAAATAGACACAACAACTGCCTGCTAGGGTGCGTTTCCGTTTAACTATCTTGTGTCGATAAAAACAGCTGGAAGTATGCTCAATGCTCATGACTGTAGAGTCCATTTGGCCGTGCGGCGAGCCAGGTCCTAGGAGCCCCCTGTGTTGACTGTATGGAGGGGCAGGAAGTCAGTTAAGCTCCTTCCAAGAATCCCCCTCCCCCCACAAATAGCTCAGATTTACTGTACCCCTACAGAAGAAAATATTTCTATTTAGAGTTTACTTACGGACATTTTTTTACCTATTGACATTTGTTGGGTTTAGAGATTTTAGAGCTGTTGAGCAGGAAAATGCAGATAAAAGCCTATACTGTTAAACAGAATAGTACATGGAAATGTAGGTAATCACTGAAAGATACAGAACAGTGTGTTATACTGCGCTGTATAGGCCTAACACCACAACAAACTCCAATTACAGAAACCAAACAGAAACTCTCCGTAGAGTTTGGGGCGGCAGGTAGCCTAGTGGTTAGAGCGTTGGACTAGTAACCGAAAGGTTGCAAGATGGAATCCCGGCGCTGACAAGGTAAAAATCTGTCGTTCTGCCCTTGAACAAGGCAGTTCCTAGGCCGTCATTGAAAATAAGAATTTGTTCTTAACTGACTTGCCTAGTTAAATAAAGGTAAGATTATTTTTTAATTTTTTTAAAGAGTCACAAAACAAAAAGTAAGGGGAAAGCACATGAACTGGCCCTGATCCCCACTGAGGAGAGATCTGGGTTGGCTAGGCTCTGGAATGCTGCTGCAGGGAAGCGTTTAGGAGCCTCTGTGCTCCACGTTTTACGGGCCTATGGGGGGGATTGTGGGAGCAGTGGAAGGCTGTGTGGATCTCGTCAGTGTGACATGGGACCTTCGTGGCTTCAACGCTGAGGTGAGATCACAGAAGGGTGAAAAAACAGCTGTGAGACGATATTTTGTTCCCCACAAAAACAACCCAAAAGCCTCTCAAGTCCACAATGGGTTACATCACGATAGGAGTGGGTGCCGTCTGAGACAGAAAAACAAAGTAAAAACACAGCAGTATTAGAAAAGACCCTCACAGCTTTGGTTTCAGGAAACGTTCCAAACACACAGCTGTGACTAGAGACCAGCAGAGGGTGTTGGCCTTCCGCTCCCCTACCCATCTGGCACTCATTACATTAGGGGGCTAAATTAGTGTTGCTATGTGTGATGTTAAACACCCCCACATTGTTTAAGTGTGACGCGTGTACGCTTATGATTGATTGTGGAATAGAAAATGAACACCTTAAGTCTTAATTTGGCACACAAAACACTCAGAAATACATACAATATGACAGCTGAGAAGAAAGGTCTTGGAAGTTGACACTTGACACAAAAGAAAACATTTGACCCCCCTCTGCCTACCGTAAACGCTAATGACTTTTTCCAGAATGGGTTTCCATTATTTAAAGCCAGGCACCACAGGCTAAAATATCATTTTTGCATCTACTTATCCATTTTGATTTTTTTGCGGGGTATTTTGGTCCATTAATAGGAGTATTTTCAAGAAGAAAAAAATAAGTGTCAAAAAGTTAAATATACATTTATTTTACTAGTTTTAAGTTTTATACTACTGTCAAACTTTCAGGAATTGTAACCACTTTTAAATGGACATGCATCCATAATTTCATAGAATGTAACAAACTGGACTACATACATTAATTAGTAACTTACTTTGAAGAGATGGTGACTGATTGAGTCTAATAGGTGTTTCGCGTTTGGTAGTGTAAATCCATTGTACTTGGTCTTTAAAGCAGCAATCACCGCAGCTGAAACAATGAAGTATTTTCCCTCACCCTGTTTCGGTAAAAAGCTTGATCTCTCTTTTGTTGCTGATCATTTTCCTGCACTGCAGGAAATGCAAACTTGTAGTGTATTAGAGGTTAAATACGGCTTCTACAATTTGTGATTTCCACTTAAAAATGTCAGATTTGCTTGATTTGCCCTGACGAAATATTTAGCAACCAAAAATGGATGTAGCAACTGCAGATTGCCCCTTTAACTGCCATTTCCCAAAAGTCACTCTTCCCACATGCCAAAACATTTTTCTCAGTCTCAAAAGCATCTACATTAACCAACTTCTAAGTGGTTATTCTTAGACATATTTTGCTTTGTAAACAAAAAGGGAATAATGAAGTGATGTACAGGACTTTAATGAGGAGCAGCCAACCTTTTGATACAGGACAGAGTGGTGAGCATTAAAACTGTCACCTGTGATAAATCAAAGGGCGCTATGGTAGACAGCATCCAAAGGTTTAAGAGTAGTGGCTGCTGCAATCTGGTAAATGGTGTCACCATAGTCAAGACCTGGCAGGAAAGTTGACTGTACAATCTGCTTCCTGCTATTTAGGGAGAGGCAAGATCTATTTCTAAAAAATAAGCCCACTTTAAAATCGTAGCTTTTTAACTAGCTCATTCGTATGCTTTTTAAAACAGAAAATCTTTTTCAATCCAAACGCCCAGATATTTATAGGTGGGAATCCGATCGTTGAGAGAACAATGCAATGAATAAATATGTAGACCAGCAATTTTTTTTTGCGAGAATTAGAATGCATATATTTAGTCTTGCCCGCATTAAGTACACGTTTAAAACCAACCAGGGCTTTCTGTAAGGCAACAAAGTCAGATTGCAGCTCAAACATAGCATGGTCAATAGTTGGGGCAATGGCATACATAACAGTGTAGTCTGCATACAGACTTAATAGATAGACCAATATTATTTATATAAATAGTAAAGCGAACAGGTCCCAATACCAACCCCTGCAGTACACATTTAGCAATATACAGGAAACTAGACTTGGCACCATCAGAAAACACGCATTGTGTCCTATCTGACAGATAACTCTCAAACACTTGCAAGAAGCCCGATCCAGGCCTATTTGAGCCAGCCTTTGAATTAGAGCATAATGGTAAACAATGTCATAAGCCTTGGAAAGGTCTATAAATAAGGCAGCACAAAGTTTTTTTATGATCTAAGAAATGTAAGTTAACACATCATCTAGAACACATATAGCAGACTTTTGAACAAATAAAACCTGACTGGTACACATTTAAAACAGAATAGGAAGTTTCAGAAGTTATTAGCTGAGAGTTGGCCTGTGATTCTAAAACTTTGGAAAGGCAAGATAACTACCATCCAATTTATCTAAGTCAGAAGGATCTCATCTGTGTAGGGGGAGGACTTGTGCTGCTTGCCTAAAGTGGAGCAAACCACTCGATTTTGTCCCTATGTTATATCGGCATTGAACATGTCACCCTCCCTAGGAGAGGTGGTGACCTTGACAATTTATTGTTAAAACGAGAGGCTGCCTGGATCTGTAATTTAAAGACCCTTACCCCCTTCGGTCTCAACGTAGACTTTGATCTGAAGCCATTCTTGTGATTCTGCTATTCATTGTAAATGTTTGTAGGCCTATGTAGCCAAATTGTATCTATGATCATATGCGATCATTCACGCTTTTTGTATGTTATTTTTATATCTATAATTAACCAATGATATCAGGCCACATCCGGCTATGATTACATACACTTGTGTGTGCCCTTTGACACTATATAAAACTAGTGACCCGCAGTGTTTGTCATTATACCCTGAAGAAGACAGCTTGTCTGTCGAAGCGTTGGATATTGGGTTATTCAATTATTGCATCTGAGCTGCTAGAGTATGCGGCTCTCTTCTTTTCTACTCCGCTAGCCAGCACCTCGCCTAAACAGGTGGACGTTTCTTTCGCCTCCCATTTCCCTAAAGTACCATTCAAAAGCTTGGAATTAAGTGAATTTGGCTCAAGGTACACCTTTTTAAAATATCCGCAAAATGACAAAGAAAGATTGGGGAAAGAATGGGGGCTGAACCAACGTAAAAAGTTGGAAGTTGATATCTGTTTAATCGTTGTGCTGCTGTCCCGAAAAGCGAAACATTTTCAACATGATTTCCGCGTGTAAAGAGCGTGCGCCTTGACCGAATGCCATGAATCTAGACTACTCCCCCGAGTAGTGTTGATTAGAAGAGAATAAAGCCATATTTACACTTATACCTTTGATTGGGCTACGTGTTGCCTTTGAGCACTCTGGCAGGACACGAATATGTTTTCCTAAACTTTAAGTGCAAGCATGACCATAGTCCACTTCAGCAGGAGAGGAATGGCGCCAAGCGTTATACACGTGCATAGACATTGTAAACACTGCTTCGCGAACTTGGAAACATTTAATTTGTCATATCATCGCGAAGAGAGATTTATAGTATTCATTTGTCAAGAAACTTAGCTTACCTGAGCAAACCCCACACTCACCCTCCCTAAGTGTGTGGAGGTTGACTAATCTGTATGTAGCCATTTCAAATGTTGTTCTGATGTATGTTGCGTGACATTTCGCTGCGCAACTTCATAATGAGTAGGCCAAATACTTTCTTTTGTCTTGATCACAAGGCTTGGTCTGACCTAGGCGCTGCGGATATGCTCTATCGTTTTTTATATTGACAACTTTTTACAGGTGTATACAGTGCCTTCATAAAGTATTCAAACCCCTTTACTTTTTTATAATGTTGATTGAATATTAAAACAACCAGGGTCAAGCACCCTGCCCAAGGGCACGTCGAAAAATCTCCCACCAAGTCAAATAGTGTGTGTAGATGGGTGAGAAAAAAACGATTTAATCCCTACTGAATTCAGGCTGTAACAACAAAATGTGGAATAAATCAAGGGGTATGAATACTTTCTGAAGGCGCTGTATGACAAGTCACCACTCTGTGGCTATGTGTGGAGTGTAGGAATAAAGGGCAAAACGGTGTTTAAAAAGCTACCCATGAATGAAGTCTTCCATTTTCATACCTGGATGTCATTAATGAACAATTGATAGACTACTGTTGTAATACCACAGATAAGCTTACTATACCATATATTCTCTACAGAAGGAAGTTGATCGTTCATTTGGGTAACACCTAGTATAAAACAATGTAGGAAAGAAGAGTTAAATACATTACAATGCTGTCAATTCAAGATGGATAGTTAGAGCATTTCCCACTGGTCATACATAAATGTGTAAGGACAGTGACCATTTATTCTCATGGTGAAATGTTCTGGTAAAGTGTAATATTAGCCTAAGATACTGTTTCTCCTATGAATCACTGACAGAATATTCATGATTCCAGAAAGTGGTACAAATAGTTTGAGTTTTGACAACCCCCAATTTAAAAATGATTGAATTTCAGATAGCTGGTGATTCAAATTTAAACGTAATGGAGAAGCAGAATGGCATGGGTACCCATAATTTGTCTCCTGTAGTTGTGTTGATGGCTAACCTCAGCTCAAACTCACAGGTGTACGATATCCAGTCATTGTGGGTAGATGTCAGGGTTGATTACAGTACCTAGAAGACAGAGTACTCTCTCCCCTCTAGCTGTTAAGCAGAAAGGGTCACAAATACATGTATTTTTTCCTCCAAATGCACAAAAATGCAGTGCATACACCCATGAGATAACTGGAAGAGATTATTGGACATTGTTCATACCCCTCCTTTTGGAATATATAAAACTAAAAGGCTGATAGCCAACAAATCATAGGGCTGAATATAAATGGACAAACTGTTCTTCCAATGTGAATGAGCTTAAGAGGTTGACTAGGAGTAGAAGAGCTGTTAAAAAGATTTAGGGCTGTCCCCGACTCAAAGAAATCTTAGTCGAGCGAGAGTGGTCTGTTCTTTCAACCAATCGATTGGTGAACATTTTAAAAACGTTTATTTTTCAATATATAGATATAACAGTTTTGCTTCCGCCCCTACCTGGGCTCGAACCAGGGACCCTCTGCACACAACAACTGCCTCCCACGAAGCATCGTTACCTATCGCTCCACAAAAGCCCCGCGGCTTTTGCAGAGCAAGGGAAACCACTAGTTCAAGGTCTCAAGAGCAAGTGACTTCACCGATTGAAAACGATATTAGCGCACCCCGCTAACTAGCTAGCCATTTCACACTGGTTACATAGACACAACACAACCTGTGTTTCAATAAAATCAACTATTTGTAGGCTACTGAGTTTGTCTAATGCTTTAAGCACTGCGATTAAAAATGAAGACACACAAATTACTAGAGGGAGGGAGCCGAGATCAATATAGCCTAACCAGAAGAACAAAAATCTGTTCCCGACCCTCCTCGTTCTGCAAACTTTTCCATTTGGAGTGCCAATATTGTACCATTTCTACATGCCAGTTATTATTTTCATATGCACATTTTCGTGCAACAGTTACATTTCATTTAATAAAGTCTTCATATCTCAAAATCAATGTGATGTCAATAAAAATTATCGAAATGAAAACGATACAAATCTAAAATAAACTTCTATTGCCATTGCCAACATGTAAATTAGTCTACATAAAGCCAACAAATAAAAACATTGCAGCCAGCAGGTTGAAAATATCCTGATAAAAATAAATACCCATTAAATCACATTAGCTAAGCATGGCCTGTCTGCAAGGAACTTGAAACATTGTATTAACTATTGTATTAATTGGTGCAGCCCAAAGCTCATGCTAGCAAACTTGCAACATTCTATAAAATATGCTGGGCCCTCAGTTTCCCTGCCAGTGAGCTCGGACACACAGCTGTAAGCTATTTGCGCAAGGGATACGAAGTAATCAGGTAGGACTATTTTATGATCTTTCCACCAAATCAGAGCATGAAGACTTTTCAAATTGACAATAGTTTACAATGTAGCCTTTCTCAATGGATATAAAAACGGGCTTTGTTGACTTGCTGTTTGAGGCAAAGAAAAAATACTTTGAAAAGCTCCACAGTGATGGTGAGTTAAGACAATCAGAAATAGTATCAGATCCTCAAATGGGCACATTTATAGGCCTACATTTGTGAGCAGGCCAGGTAGCCTAGGCCTAGTTATATGCGTAATCAGGTGCGTGTCCTTACTCCAGATGGACAGGAGCGCTCCAAACAAAAAGACAATGAACACATTGACAAATTGTAAATGGAATGAAATAAACCAAAACTTATAGCCTAGGTTGTGCGCTCTGCAAACGACGTGTCCACTCCTACAGTACAATGACAACGGTAAGACGGTAATAATAATATATTGAATGCACTAACAGAAATTACAGTAACCAAATAAACATTGATGATTCGAAATTATGGGAATTAACGGTAAATGTACTACTGGTGATACTGGTGTGCCATCCCTGCGGCCTTCACAATGGATTAGTCCACTGAGACAGGCGTGAATCAGACAGGTGTCTCATGTGCCATCATTTAAAAACATATATATACACTTGACAACAAAAAAATCTGGGTCGACCAACAGCCTATTGACGAAACAATCGACTAAATGGGGTCAGCCCTAAAAACATTCCAGTGTAAACTTCAACTTCTGGGTCAAGTTCAGGAAGTTGTTTTGGGATTTCACATCTTCATGCACACTGGCATTCCATTGGGGTCAACAAAGGGGGCATGTCGAAACCACCCCCCCCCCCCCCAAACAAGCTTTAAATAGCAGTAGTATTTTATTGGCAGTGCACTGGAACTTCTCAGACATTACATGCAGATAACTCCTAACTCAACATCCCTCGTACAAACTCACAAATTGGTGCAAATTCTGACCAGAATGGCAAACTCTGAAATTACTGACCAGAGAGAAAAGTAGAAGCTTTCATCTTTAAACATAAATGTTTTTAAAGTAAGTGGTGAAACGATGAATGCTGCTGCGACTTTGATATACATGTCCCCTCTATAATTACTTCCAGTGGTGTAAAGTACTTAAAAGTAGTACTTTAAGTACTTAAGTATTTTAACTTAAATAGTATCTGTACGGGGCCTCCCGGGTGGCGCAGTGGTCTAGAGCACTGCATCGCAGTGCTAGCTGCGCCACCAGAGTCTCTGGGTTTGCGCCCAGGCTCTGTCGCAGCCGGCCGCGACCGGGAGGTCCGTGGGGCGACGCACAATTGGCATAGCGTCGTCCGGGTTAGGGAGGGTTTGGCCGGTAGGGATATCCTTGTCTCATCGCGCTCCAGCGACTCCTGTGGCGGGCCGGGCGCAGTGCACACTAACCGAGGGGGGCGGGTGCACGGTGTTTCCTCCGACACATTGGTGTGGCTGGCTTCCGGGTTGGAGGCGCGCTGTGTTAAGAAGCAGTGCGGCTTGGTTGGGTTGTGCTTCGGAGGACGCATGGCTTTCGACCTTCATCTCTCCCGAGCCCGTACGGGAGTTGTAGCGATGAGACAAGATAGTAATTACTAGCGATTGGATACCACGAAAAATTGGGGAGAAAAGGGGATAATTAAATTAAAAATAAAATAAAAATATTTAAAAAAAAATAGTATCTGTGCTTTACTTATGATATTTTTGACAACTTTTTCTCCACTACATTCCTAAAGAAAATATGTACTTTCCCCGACACCCAAAAGTACTCGTTACATTTCAAATGCTCAGGCAGGGCAGCAATATGGTACAATTCATGCACCTATAACTGTGTCATCCCTACTGCCTCTGATCTGGCAGACTCACTAAACACAAATACTGCATTTGTAAATTATGTCCAAGTGTCAGAGTGTGCCCGTCTGTCCATAAATAAAATTTAAAAAACAAGACATTTGGTGTATAACTTTTACTCAAGTATGACAATTGAGTACTTTTTCTACCACTGTACCTAAGTACATTTAAAACCAGATACTTTTACTCTAGTAGTATTTTACTGGGTGACTTTCACTTTTACTTGAGTCATTTTCTATTATGGCATCTTTACTCAAGTATGACAAAGGAGTACTTTTTCCACCACTGATTACTTCACTAAGCACATTCTTTCAGTTAAAAATAAAACACTGATTCTTCTCGATTATAAAAATGACTTAGGGGGGTCATTCAGCGCTAAAACTAACAAACCTATGTTGTCATTGCAAATTAACTGATTTATAGTCTTCATGTACAGACATCAGCAAATATCTTCCAAAAACAAAACTTAAGACTTACATCCGGTAATGAAAAAGCAACATTGGAGTCAAATGTAGAGCAGTTAACAAGAAGGATGTTCTGTTACTTTTGATATAACCACCACTGAACTGTTGTTGTAGAATCAAAACAGACAACATTCACCTTTTTTGGACTTGGCTCCGATCTTCAATTTGGAAGGCCACGCTATCTGTGTTTTGGTTTCATCCATGACCTGAAACAGATATTGGTCATATTCAATAAAAGGAAAAAGAAAGTGTCATTACATATCTATGTTTAATATACTGAACAAAAATGGAGATCAGGAAAACAATAACACCATAATGCTTCTTCTTGAGACTGCCTATACTGTAGTCCGTTTAAATGACCAATTTTACATGACAGATAACTTGGTACACATTGATATATACAAATCTTAACACGTGTCATTTTAAACATAACAGAAATCCTGCCTCACTTCAAATAAACAGTATAAATGAGGACCACGTTCTAGTAAGCACTAGCCAGAAAAATTCACACGTCTGCTGTGTTTATGGCTGATTGAATGTGGCTCGAGGCTTGTCTAAACTTTGGACAATGCCTCATTGCCTCTACTGCCCTACACCTCCTCAAACCTCTTGCCATGCTGACTTTGGAGAGCACGCACCTATGAAGAGAGGTCTACGATCTACACATTTTGGGGAGAAATCAACCAGAAATGGTATGATCCAGCGAAAACATGGCTTTTGATATAAGCTTACTGAAACAAATGTACTCTGTGACAAAAAAAGCCAACATCTCCATATTTTCTGAAAGTGGACTGGGTGTTGTTGGCTTAGGAACACGTGAAAAGTGTCAGCTGCAATCTATGTGAGAGCCCTTTGACAAAGCTACCCATCGTAACCAGGAGCATATGCATGAATGTGAAACAAAAAAAGAAAGAGCAAAAAAAAAAAAAGTCAGAGAGGAAAGAGTGTGTTATTCTGAGGTACTACAGGCATCGTCCACACGCTCATGAGGCCGCTCACCGTCACATAACTTCCTGAACATAGACTGGGGATCAAACAGTTCAGCCATGAGAAACATGAACCATCTGCATCGCCTAATGGAGACCTGCTGACTGGTGGTTTACATTAGAAACTAAAATCTCAGAAAACCATCCATCTCCAAAACACAGAGATCTGTCCTTGTCCTTCAATTTCCTTGTTTTCACAAAGGTCCTGTCGTGATTATTTGTTTTAACGCGTACCAGGGGCTCGTGTTTTTAGGTGGAAAAGGAATGAACTCAGACTGTCTTGGACACGTGAGCACCCTATGAATGTTCCCTCATACAGTATGAAGCTGCTCCATGTTCTTCATTGACTCCAGTGGTTATGCAAGGACCTCCAAACCTCACATGGGAACCCATGCAGAGAGAGACAATATGCTTTGAGCAGATGTCCATGTCGATAAAAAGTTTGGATGGAAACCTGGTTATGTGAATAAAGTCTAATAAAAAAATGTAATGACAGACCTGATGGGAACTTAGATTCACGCAATGATATGTTTTGTGGTCCTCTCACTACGACTCAGGAAAGCATGCAGTTTATTAGGCTCAAGATGAAATAAGTTACGATGAACTTCACATGGTGGTAAAAGTATGTTTGGTTTTTGGCATAATGGAGCCCATGTCATCCAAAGTTTTCCAAAAAGCACCTGGATGATCATCAAGACCTTTGGAAGAATATTCTATGGACAGATGATTCAAAAGTATAACTTTTTGGATGACGTGGGTCCCATCATGCCTGGCGAAAACCAAACTGCATTCCACTGTAAGAACCTCATACCAAGAGTCAAGTATGGTGGTTGTAGTGTGATGGTTTGGGGATGCTTTGCTGCCTCAGAACCTGGATGACTTGCCTTAATAGAAGGAACCATGAAATAGAAGGAACCATGAATTCTCCAACGTATCAGAGACTTCTACAGGAGAATGTCAGGTCATCCATCTGGGAGCCGAAGCTGAAGCGCAGCTGGGTCACGCAGCAAGACAATGATCCAAAACACACAATCATGTCTACATTAAAATGGCTAAAATGAACACATTTGAAGTTTTGGAATGGCCTAGTCAAAGTCCAGACCTAATCCCAATTGAGACGTTGTAGCAGGACTTGAAACGAGAAGTTCATACTTAAAAACTCACAAATGTCGCTGAGTTACAGCAGTTCTGCATGGAAGAGTGGGACAAAAATCCTCCACAGCGACGTGAGAGACTGATCAACAACTACAGAAAGCGTTTGGTTTTAGTCATTGCAGCTAAAAGGTGGCACAACCAGTTATTGAGTGTAAGGGGGCATTTACCTTTTCACACAGGGACATTGGGTGTTGCATAACTTTGTTTTTTAAATAAATTGAAGATCTGATAATTCAGTATCAAATATGAGTGGGGAAAAGGGACAAATGCCTTTTCACGTGACTGTATGTGATCATATACAAATGTAAGCAAGGTTTGAAATGATTGTTTTAGTCAAATATTATATCAGTTTGGGCTTTTTTGCAGTCTACAAATTATTCGTAATTATGTTCCGGCCCCCTGATCAACCGCTCAAGAAAAAGATTGTGGCTGAATCCTAGATAATGAACACTATTTCAATGAAGAACACAGCCTTCATTCTGCAATTTTCTATCTTAATCCAGTACATTATTCATAGAGGAAATGTCAAAATTCTTCCATATGTTTGGGAAGTGTACGCCTGCTTGGCATCCTCCAAACTGACCGACAGACTTTCCAGAGCCAGTCTGAAACACCTGTTGGGCAGTGCTAGTTGAACATGTGCATTTTCACTCCAGTATGACACACTCTTAAAGACCACTGATGGTTGAGTGGATGGCCCTTCAAGCATCACTGAGTGTCTCAAACATACTATAATCAAAATACAAATATGGAAAGTGAAGTGGAGCATAAAGAATAGTTCACAATCTTACTTTGGGCCAACAATATGAAGATGAGGATAAATATTTTTGCAGTTATTAGAGGGCCCCATGTAAACATGAATAATGATTATATCTATTTATAAGCACATTTGACTGCTCTGGTCAATTCAAATTGCAAACATAAGATTTATTGAACCTTTGAAAATGTAGCCTATACAACATAACTCAAATATCTGGTCAGAGTTAGGCTAAATTATCCATCCCCGTTGTTTACACACCACATATGGGCTGATGAACTGCCATGCAAGCACATAATTATGCTATGTAGCATCACTGATTGTGGGGCCTATCCACAAACCTTACAAACATAGGTTTTGGAAGAAAAAAAAAAGACTTACTATTTTCTTTATTAAAAAAGTCTCAATTTAATCCAGTTGCTATGTCTCTGCATTCTTCATTGAAACCAATAAAACAAATCCACTACAGTATTGGCAGCCAAAAAATGCTTCAACGATATAAAACCCATTCCTACAGTATAACAAATGTGTCTTGTTGAGTTGCATTTTTCATTCTCTCACTAAAGACCTTGGCTCATGTTACTGGTCTTGGATATTATCTTTGTCTAATGGCAAGAAAAGCCCTGCCAAGCTAGAGTTCTCATGAAAGCCCTTGGCTGTGGCACTTCTAACCATTTCACAAGATAATACAAATAAAATAGAGAACCAAGAAGGTCGTCTTTTGGGTGAAGAAAAAAAAAATCTACATATTTTTGGATGGACTTCCTATCTAACGAACAGAATAGAGCAGTTTGTTTTCTGAATCGAACAGATACTGATGTATAGGATTCTAAACTGCTAGGACTTCATGTGGGAGGCGGCAGGTAGCCTAGTGGTTAGAGCGTTGGACTAGTAACTGAAAGGTTGCAAGATCGAATCCCCGAGCTGACAAGGTAAAAATCTGTTGTTCTGCCTCTGAACAAGGCAGTTAACCCACTGTTCCTAGGCCGTCATTGTAAATAAGAATTTGTCCTTACCTTTATTTAACTAGGCAAGTCAGTTCAAATAAAATGTGGAAACGGTTTTGCTTCCAACTATGAGGACAACATGGTATACAGTTGACCTCCAATAATCTAGGACTCTGTAAATAACATTTTACAATCTAGCCCCAGGGATTTCCAAATTCCACATATATGATAAGTCCCACCTTTACCAACGTTCCACACCAGCACTGCATCAGAGAGACTGTCTTTTTAGCACATTCTCTCCATCATGATACAAGTGAGCATATTATCATACATTTTATATGAACCACCCCCGTAGTAGACTTTCACTCTATAAACAAAACTATGTGCTCCCACTCAACAGTATGACAAACACATCTCTGGAACATTTTGTTCATCATATCCATCAGGAATTTTACTCTGCGCCCCTCCCCCCTTTGGCTCTTTCCCTCCCCAATTTTACCAGTCTCATGGGCCAATAATGGGGTTTCTGCTTAATTCCACAAAATTATTTTGTCCCGGTGAAGAAACACAACTCGCCTTTTTATTCTCTATGGTGCTTTGAAATTCTTCAGGTACACCAGAGCAACTACAGTATGCAGATTTATGCATTTCTTCCAAAATAGACATTTCCAAAACTAGACACATTCCAGGAAAGGCCAGGGAATGGACTATGATCAGATATGATATCACATGATACAATGGATACAGGGATTGTATGCTGTAGCATAGCAACATGCAATGCAACACAAAAGTTATGAGATGATCACTGCCCTTTGTTGCATCCAATCAGGAAATGTATGCCTCAGTAAAGGCCAGGCATGTTTGGAAAGCCAGTTAATACAAATCAGATCAAAACCCTATTAAAGGGATGTCAAATAATTGTGATGAAACTGACAACCAAATGTTTATAGATATATGCAATTATATAGATTCCCTAAGTCCAAACTTTACAGGCAATTACATTTTTTGCCACCCTCTATTTCTTCTCTATAGGGTCTTGTTCAGGAACTTGCTTCCTTTCCATAGTTGCGGTTCTTGGCAAGGCCATACAGATGGGAGTGATTTCTGACAGACCACACACCATTTTAAGGGTGGATAGCGTTTATTTTTATGAAGGGCCCAGCAAATACCTCTCAAATGGGTCAGCTATTTGCACAAATTATGTTAACTATACATTTAACGTTCCACTCTTCAGTCTTTCTGCTACTGTGCCCTTTTCAAGTAATGCATACATTTAGCATTGTGATCAGTTTCATTACATATTACACTGATTGGATCTTGCAGGAGGGTCAGATACATACGTAGTGCTATAACCCAAATCGAACTGGATGTCATTTTGGGAATGTCATCAAAAACAGTCACATGTGCTTTGTGAGAGTATACAATGCCTGTAGAAAGTCTACACTCCCCTTGGATTTCTTCACATTTTATTGTGTTAAAAAGTGGGATTCAAATTGATTTAGTAATTTTTTGTCAACGATCTACACAAAATACTTGAATGTCAAAGTGGATGAAAAATTCACATTTTTAAAAGATTAAGGAAAAATAAAACCCTAATACGCCTTGATTAGGTAAGTCTTCACCCCCCAATACATGTTAGAATCACCGTTGGCAGCGAATACAGCTGTGATTCTTCTTGGGTAAGTCTCATAAGAGCTTTACACACCTGCATTGTGCAATATTTGCCCATTATGATTTTTTAAAAATCTTCAAGCTCTGTTAAGATGTTGGGGATCATGGCTAGATAGACATTTTCAAGTCTTGCCATAGATTTTCAACCAGATTTAAGTCAAAACTGTAGCTTGGCCACTCAGGAACATTCCCTGTCTTCTTGGTAAGCAACTCCAGTATAGATCTGGCTTTGTGTTGTAGGTTATTGTCCTGCTGATGGTGAATTCCTCTCCCAGTATCTGGTGAAAAGCAGACTGAAACAGGTTTTCCCCTAGGATTTTGTCTGTGCTAAACCATCCTGTTTCTTTCATCTTAAAAAACTCCAGTCTTTGCAGATGTCAAGAATACTCATACCTAGGGCTGTTGTGACCGTATTACCGCCACACCGGCGGTCACCAGTCATGAAGGCAGTCAAATTCCATGTGACCGTTTAGTCACGGTAATTAGGCTTCTCCAAGCTGTGATGCTGCTGATGGTCATTAGTAGATAACTCCCTGGTACTCAGCACTCTATCATCCCTCTAATTGAACTAGTGTAGCCCACAGCCATTTGGCATAGCCAGATCAGGACCAAACGTAAGAACAATTCAGAGTATGCTATTCTGTTCTTCTGAAATAGACTACATTTTCTTCATATCATGCTTCTTTAGACCTGTCGAAAATAAAGAATGGATTTATTGTGAAGGTGCAGGCTATATTACATGGATTTATTAGACTTTTTAAAATGTAGATCTGCATCAGTGGCTTGTAGGCTATGTGTGGAAGCCAGAAAATGCTAAATGTGTTTATGTTAATTAACGGTCAATTACCGTGAGACCGACAGCTATTTGCTTGACAATCACCGACTGATGAAATTTCGTGACCGCCACAGCCCTACACATACCATGATGCAGCCACCACCATGCTTGAAAATAAGGAGGCAGTTACTCTGTGATGTGTTGTGTTGGATTTGACTCAAACATAAGACTTTGAATTTAGGTCAAAAAGTTGTGTTTTTTTGCAGTTTTATTTTAGTGCCTTTTATTTTAATGCATACATATGCATGTTTTGGAATATTTGTATTCTTCTTTTCACTCTGTCATATAGGTCATTAAGGTAAAGTCACTACAATGTTGTTGATCCATCCTCAGTTTTCTCCCATCACAGCCATTGAACTCTGCCATAGCTGTTTAAAAAATGGCCTCGGGTGACATCCCTAAGCAGTTTTGTTCCTGTCCTGCAACTCAATTCAGAAGGACAACTGCATCTTTGATGTGCCTGGGTGGTTTAATACATCATCCACAGCATAATTATTAATTTGACCATGCTTGAAGAGATATTTAATGTCTGATTTGTTATTGTTACCCATCACTGCCCTTCTTTATGAGGCTTTTAAAAATCTCCCTGGTCTTTGTAGTTGAATCTGTGCTTGAAATCCAATACTTGACTGAGGTACCTTACAGATGTTGTATGTACTGTATGGGGCACAGAGGAAGGGGTAGTCATTCAAAATCATGTCACACACTATTATTTCACACAGTGAGTCCATATAACTTATTTGTATTTATTATGGATCCCCATTAGCGGCTGCAGCTACTCTTCCTTATTATGGGATTTATTAAGCAAAATGTTACTTCTAAACTAATTTAGGCTTGCCTAAACAAATGGGGTGAATACTTATGCAACGACTATATTTTAGTTATTTAATTTGTTATTCATTTGTAAACGTTTGTAGAATTTTCTTCTCACTTTGACATCATGGAGTAATTTGTGTATCATGGAGTAATGAAATCTATTTCAATCCCACTTCGTAATGCAACAAAAAGGTTCAAGAGGGTGTAGACTTTCTGTAGAGTTTTCTATGTGTGTGTGAGGCACGGTGGCAATCAACATGGATGGAGTGGACTGTCTTCCTGTATCACTGTTGATTCAGCTGTGTGTGTGTGTGTGCGCGTGTGTGTGTGTGTGTGTGTGAGAGAGAGAGAGAGAGATAGATAGACAGAGGGTTTAGGGGTTAAAGGGATGGGGTGGGTGTTCTCCTGTTTCAGCTGAGAGTCTTAGTTAGTGATCCATCCACTGTTTTCTTCCCATGAGACTGATCGCATGAATTTAACATGTGCCAACAATCCATGTGCTAACTCTCACGAGCTCCATTATGTTTGGGGAGAAGACCTTTACCTTAAGGTGTTCAACTAATATGTGCATAGTTCAAAAGACTATCCTAAATTAGGAGCAACTGCACAATATCTGCTACTTTTTAAAACATAAAACGTTTTCAAGTACTTAGAGGAACCAACCAATTTAGAATGGTTTGCTGTAATGGACACCTCGCAAAGTCAGCAACTTCACTTAAATAATCATACAATTAATTCCTTCATTGCGATGTGATGACTAATTTTCACCCTTTCTTCACTTTCTTCCTCTACCTTGCCAGCAGCATACCACCCTGCATACCACTGCTGGCTTGCTTCTGAAGCTAAGCAGGGTTGGTCCTGGTCAGTCCTTGGATGGGAGACCAGATGCTGCTGGGAGTGGTGTTGGAGGGCCAGTAGGAGGCACTCTTTCCTCTGGTCTAAACAAAAAAAAAAGATCCCAATGCCCCAGGGCAGTGATTGGGGACACTGCTCTGTGTAGGGTGCCGTCTTTCGGATGGGACGTTAAACGGGTGTCCTGACTCTGAGGTCATTAAAGATCCCATGGCACTTATCGTAAGAGTAGGGGTGTTAACCCCGGTGTCCTGGCTAAATTCCCAATCTGGCCCTCAACCATCACGGTCACCTAATAATCCCCAGTTTACAATTGGCACATTCATCCCCCTCCTCTCCCCTGTAACTATTCCCCAGGTCGTTGCTGCAAATGAGAACGTGTTCTCAGTCAACTTACCTGGTAAAATAACGGTGAAATAAAATAAATAAAAATAAATCCCTCAAGTCTCTACCAAAATAATCAAAAGATTTTCCTTTCTCACCCACTAGACAGCACAAAACTACAGGGCGGTGTTGTACTTCTAAAATAATGAAGTAGAATCCTTCTGGCCTCAGATCAGAGTGCATCAATGCTCGTTTATCAAGCTGGCGTTGTTTACAAAACCACAGCCGAGGGATGAGGGAGGGAGGGACTGGCTCAGCACTCAAATGAATGTGACTGAAGCCTCCACTAAAGCTCTGTGGTCCATAGTCTACCAGTCCAACTCTTCACAGTCCAATAGCCCACCAATCCAACATGCCAAAAGGTTTAATGGTCCACGATCTACCAGTCAAACTATTCACCGTCCAAACATCGTATGGTCCAACAGCCTGTCGAACTGTTCAATGGTCCATGGTCTTTGAGTTAAATTGTCAAGTAGTTTCCACAATACATAATAGCCTACACAAAGTATGTTGTCCAACAGTCAAATACACCAAAAGGTCCATATCACAATACATTACAAATGGTTTAATACACTGATCTGAGTGTGAAACAATGCTTGGACGCAGCATGAGGGGGAGAGAGAAAATGGGGATGGATGTGGTTGGGTCTGGTCTGAGAGCTGGCCTGAACGGAAAACAAACAGACAATGAGTAAGAGAGTGATCTACCACAGGGAAATGCCTGCAAGAGTGTTTTGTTTTTCTCTTACTGACCTCACAAAAACTTGCAGCTCATTTCCAAGGAACTGCATTCCGCACTATAAAACTGTATGTGCAGGTGTGTGTGGAGGGGGAATCATTGTGTGCATTTTGTGTGATATATGAGGGACTGCATACGTGTGTGTGTGGTACATGGGTGTGTTTGAGGGAAGGAAATGGTGTAAGTAAGACTTCCCATTTTCATCGACTTCAACATAGTCCAGACACCCCATACATTTTATTTAGAATAAACCGTTCCAGATGTCTACAATGTTTATTTTTCAGACATTAATTGGGTCTGTGTGGTGGTCATGCTATCGCAGGGAAATTCCAGACCCATTTGAACGGAAATTCTTCAATAAAAACTTCAGTCTGTGTTATTGGCCTTTTCCTATCGCCAAACATAACTATGATGAATGTACAATTATTGACCTTTTAACTTCTGACCAGCATAGTTTGGAATGGAACATTGGCATAGTAACGATTGCATGTGAAGACGGGGCAGTGGCTTTGGAAAAGCATAATTGGCAAGCCAAGGCACCACCTACAATTATGTCAGATAAGTTTAATTGAATAAGCTACATACAGTGCATTTGGAAAGTATTCAGACCCCTTGACTTTTTCCACATTTTGTTACCTTACAGCCTTATTCTAAAATGTATTAAATATTTTCTCTCTCCTCAATCTACACACAATAGCCCATAATGAAAAAGAAACAGGTTTGTAGAAATGTTTGCAAATGTATAATAAAAAATAAAAATAGGTTGGATGGGAAGCGTTGCTGTACAGCTATTTTCAGGTCTCTCCAGAGATGTTTGATCGGGTTCAAGTCTGGGCTCTGGCTGGGCCACAAGGACATTCAGAGACTTGTCCCGAAGCCACTCCTGCATTGTCTTGGATGTGTGCTTAGGGTCGTTGTCCTGTTGGAAGGTGAACCTTCGCCCCCAGTCTGAGGTCCTGAGAGCTTTGGAGCAGGTTTTCATCAAGGATCCCTCTGTACTTTTCTCCGCTCATCTTTGCCTCAATCCTGACTAGTCTCCCAGTCCCTGGCTCTGAAAAACATCCCCACAGCAAGATTCTGCCACCCCCATGCTTCACCGTTAGGGATGGTGCCATGTTTCCTCTAGATGTGACACTTGGCATTCAGGCCAAAGAGTTCAATCTTGGTTTCATCAGATCTTGTTTCTCATGGTCAGAGTCGTTTAGGTGCCTTTTGGCAAACTCCAAGCGGGCTTTCATGTGCCTTTTACTGAAGAGTGGCTTCCGTCTGGCCACTCTACCATAAAGGCCTGATTGGTGGAGTGTTGCAGAGATGGTTGTCCTTCTCCCATCTCCACAGAAGCACTCTGGAGCTCTGTCAGAGCTCTGGAGCTCTGCCTTGGTCACCTTACTGACCAAGGCCCTCCTCCCCTGATTGCTCAGTTTGGCCAGGACTAGGAAGAGTCTTGATGGTTCCAAATGTCTTCCATTTAAAAATGATGGAGGCCACTGTGTTCTTTGGGACGTTCAATACTGCAGAAATGTTTTGGTACCCTTCCCCAGATCTGTGCCTTGACAAAATCCAGTCTCGGAGCTCTACGCACAATTCCTCCACCTCATGGCTTGGTTTTTGCTCTGACATGCACTGTCAACTGTGGGACCGGTGTGTGCCTTTCCAAATCATGTCCAATCAATTGAATTTACCATTGGTAGACTCCAATCAAGCTGTAGAAACATCTCAAGGATGATCGACGGAAACAGGATGTACCTGAGCTCAATTTCCAGTTTCATAGCAAAGCGTCTGAATATTTGTAATACATTTGCTAACATTTCAAAAAACCTGTTTTTGCTTTGTCATTATGGGTTATTGTGTTTAGATTGCTGAGGATTTGTACTTATTTAATTCATTTTAGAATAAGGCTGTAACATAACAAAATGTGGAAAAAGTCAAGGGGTCTGAACACTTTCAGAAGGCACTGTATTTAGAGACAAAACACATGTCTAGAATTTATGGTAAAAAAAATTATGGGAAGGCGCCCGGTTTGCATTTCTTGGACATGAAATGGCTGTAGGGACAGTTAAATTAAATGACACAGCAGTAGGCAATTTAACTTCCCTCAAAACCAGAGATGGAAAATAAACAAAGAATTCTAAAATAAACCAATGTCCATCACTTAGTTAATTTAAAAGTATATTGACATACTATAGAGGGAGTTCAAACACTTCAGGAAACAGCACTTTAAACAGGAGCAGTGTCTTCAAACACTTTTCCATTTTCTTTCAGGCAATTACTTGGATGCCTATGCAATAACGTAGAGCAGACTAGTACAAACTCAACTGAGTCTTAGAAAAAAATGAAAATATTTGATGGTAACAAAGTATGACAACAAAGCGGATGCATGTGTGTATGAATGCGTTGTATCCATCTCTGTCTGTAGATGCTCTATGTGTGGAGAGTGGTCCAACATTGGCCTATCAAATGTGCAGCCTCAACCTGTCAAGCACAAGCCTGACTTGTGCAAGGGCCACGATAGTGTCAGCTGCATTTGTTTCAAGTCAAAATTATACTAACGTATCTGCAACCAGGACCCTATTAAACGAACACCAGATACTTTCATCACCTGAAGGTAAGTGCTCTCCTCTGGATTTGAACACAATCCAAACATAATCTAATAATACAGATTAGAGATTTACCTTCTGAAAGAAATCCTCACCACCATTGACCCGTCCCCCAGCGGCCGCTGTAGAGGAGAGGAAAAAGAAACAATTCATGAAACCATTAACTGTTAAATATACAATACTGTATAAAATTCACAGAGCCAAATCACGCTTCGGTTATCCAATGTCGTGGAAATGTGAGGATACCATGACTAAATCCCAAAATATACTTTTCAGTGGATCTCCATTCCTTGGGTATTGTCATTGGCACATCAGTATATCAAATTTTGGGATTTAGATAGACGTCAAACTTATTCTTGATAATCCTTATAATTAGATACAGCTTCCTTTTAACAAATTGCTGAACTTTGTATAAAAGGTCTCAGTGCTATACTACCATTATGGGTGATCCATCTTTTTTGGATATTCACACTTTTGGACAGACAAGGTCTCCTCCTGTATTAGTATGGTGCCATAAGGCTGGCATGAGGAATGTTAGCTACCAGAGAACTGACAGATACCTGGCAGAGCACACAATTTTGTAAAGATATCCATGAGTATAAGAAATATTATTTGAAAGACTTGCCATGAAAATATACTAAAGACCTCTGCTTCTGGTACTATATAATATGGGCAAGGAACAGTCTCCCAACCACAGTAAATATACAATCATTTGTTTCTGATACAGATTATTCTGCAAGTCCTTTTGTCTGGCCTGTGGCTTTTCTGTCTCCGCAGAGCATTTATCCGTCATTTGAGGTGGTTTCTGTATTCACTTGATGGATTTACCACATTTTCAGCGGAACTGGGTGAGGAGCACCACAGAACTGGTGTACAGTGATAAATAATGGCCTTGATGTAATGACAAGAATTAATGTAATGTTCTGCTTAGTATCACCTCTGGATTGCAATGCATTTTCTTTAGAAAAATTACAGAAAATGTCAACATTCAAAATTATTAACTGGCTATAATTGGTCCATGGAAACACACAGTATGTCCCTTGGCTAAATACTATAGGACAATGTCATATGTAGGGTTGCAAAAAAAACATCCACTTCCCCAAAATGTACAGGTTTTACAGAAATCCCAGTTGGAAGATTCACAGAATAAGCAAAATAACCAGAATACTCCAACCAGGATTTCTTTAAAACTGTGGATTCTTCTGAAAGATTCCAGAATTGTGCAACCCTAGTCATACGTCACCATGATTTTCTATTGAAATACAGTACTTTTGCTTTCTTGATATCAACATGTAAATAATGGTGTGGAGGGTTTGACAACTTGAGTATCAATATATCTGGTCCAGAGATTGATCCAAGTTGCTTCCCCACTCTGAAACATGGCCAGTTTCATTAGATTTAAACCTTAATATGCAGACATGTGCAAAGGTACCTTCTTAATTGTCCAGTCATGATCACCATGTGATCCATAAGGAGTGGTGAAATGCAATACTAGTGGCTTGACATGATTTGAAAGAAAACAAATATTTCACTGTTCATTCTCAATATAACATTTCCTCGGTAAGAAAACAAATGTAGGAATAAGACTAATGACCAACTGTTTTTTTTTTTTTTATTCCTCACAAACTGGCCCTTGGTGATGGAGTAATGCCTTCATAAAGTACATTGCACACATGCTTGTACTTACTCCCCCGCAAAAACACCTCTGCAGCTATTTCACACGAGGGCCTGCTTCATTCAGAACAATGTGGCCCATAAATTTCACATGAAATACTACTTTTACACTCACAGTCCCTAGATTAGTCTGAAAGTGGCAGCTTTCTTACAGGGAACAATATTTTTAAAAGAAAGTACCAATAGTTATAAGGGTTTGATATTTTAACAGAAGTAAAGAGCGACTGCCTATCAAAAGCAACAAAACGGCCTATGTGGCATCGATTCCAGTCAGAAACAGTTATTCTAGTGTCAAAAATTGGTCATAAAGTTAGTCTCGTTTAAAATGGAGTTTGTAACATCCGTGCGTCTCAAAGGGTAAATGAAGGTTGGGTTTTGATTTGACAATGTCCATTTGCCCAATAACATGGGTGAACAGCTGCGGTGATTGCACTCTATCCAGATAGCATAGACAGAGACAGACCTGTCCAGCAGCTCCAACTTTGTTTACATAAGACATGTCATACAATTTTTTTACTTGAGAAATACTGCGCCAATCACCTTAGTGTAAAAATGCGCAACTAAAACATCCTCGGCAAAAACGTCAAAATTAAATACAGATTTCTTGAGTCATCTTAGATTCATTCTGGGGATTTTGAGGAAGTGAAATAGGCTTCCGCGTCTACAATGTCAAACATCATTAAACAAAACCGCGAAATCGGTCAGAAACACACCTCCAAGACTGGAATCTCATTTTCCTAATGTCCAACAGACAAACACATGCCAAATCGGTATGTTCAGTGGCTCTAAGGAAATGCTGTGTTTAAAAAAAAAAAAATCTAAATGCAGGGAGCCTGGCTAATATACCATTAAGACATGTCGGCGCTGCCAGTATGCTGTGTATGAATAATAGGCTAAAATCCTCAAATTGGAATTGAAAAAAGAAGCGCAGGCTAATATACCATTAAGACATGTCGGCGCTGCCAGTATGCTGTGTATGAATAATAGGCTAAAATCCTCAAATTGGAATTGAAAAAAGAAGCGCAGGTTGGGGTCAGCATGCCCTGTGGGAGTTGTTGGTCATTGTAGATGAGGAGTGTGGTGAATCACACAGTTGAGAGGAGGTGGGAGTATTACTATTGGAGGTCCAAGGGATGAGGTAGATGGTACAGCCTATTAGGGCCACACTAGGAGATGGGATGATACTGGCCTAGCATGACTGACTTTGGGAAAGATTAAGCCTCTGGTACTGGGTGGGCCAGCATTATTGGAAACATACAGTATCAAATTATAGAATAACACCAACAGAAAGGAATACTGTTCAGTAAAAACAATACACACTCGGATTCATCAAAATACTAACATTGCCTTAGTTCTGTAGATTATAAGACAATGGAGACATAGCAGCAGGTGTACTGTAGCTTAGCATTTTCAGGTTTAGCCAACAGTTCTTTAAAGACACACAGAAAACTAGACAGAAATAAACCACACAAAACTCCGCTCTGTAAGGCTCTCAAGCAGAAAATGTGTTGATCAAATCTCAATGTCCACAACATAACATTTTTATTCAAGTGGTAGAATGAGAATTTAAACAGGGGTCAAAAACCAGGCCCGGGAAGGAAAGCCACTAAATCTCAGTGACTGTAAATTATTTAAGGTAATTTCCATGTAAAAGGACCCATGAGCACTAACATGAAGTTCATAGGAGAATGTCAAAATGGGTGTCAAATGAAAGCCTTTTTTTGTAGTGCTGAGCGATTAACTGAGAATCTTGTTATTTTTCGGTTTTTAAACAACTATTTGACCAAAGTCGGTACAATTATTTGAATTCCATTTTGTTCGTTTTTTTTCTGAGCGCTCAATTCACACATTGCACAGTTTCTCTAGAAATGAATCAGATCCAGCCTGAACTGTGCAATGTAGTAGGGAGTTTAACAGGCCAATATTCTACATAGTTTAGCACATAAAACGTGGTAATTAACTACAATGACCATAATCCATTGCGCATCTACTTGTCCAGTCTGTGTTTCTTTTAAGCCTGCTACAGAAAAGACAGAAGAATGCCCAATAATGAGGTGATATAGAAAGCAGCTGTTGCTTCGGGAAGTATCTCTACCTGAAAATACATGACCTAAGTGATTGATAGTTGGTATTCAGCAGTCATAAAATTATGCCTTATTTACATTGAAGAACTACAAAAGTGATTGTCAGAGAGCATAGACAGCAGCTCTATAGATAGATGACTTGAAATTAAATAAAGTCAGAAAAATAAAACAAATGTAATGTACACAACTATAATATTTTCTAAGAGTAAAGTAATGTGAATAAATTATTGTTAAGTGTAAGCAGTAATGGGCAGACACACTACAATCATGTGACTTTTATTAAATTGTTTTATTCTGTGTTGTTACAGCGTTCAACCCACATAATTCATAGTACATTTAATGTTTAAAAAATTATCGAAACCAAAAACCACGATTACTTTTTTAATAATCGAACCGAAACAACCTCAAAAAGCAGTAATCGCTCAGCACTATTTTCGATCAATTCAACCATTTTCCATCCTAAAAATGTGGAATAAGCAAAGGCTTTGATTACTTGTCAAACAGATGGAAAAGGGGACTTAGAAAACATCTACCAGAAAAAGTTAAGGTATTACAAATACACCAAAAAACAATAATGTTGAAGTAAAGAACCCTGCCAATAAACTTACAGAAAGCAAAACTAAATATAAGTGTAAGAAACATTGCCTTGTGCCTTGATTCCATTACCAAAAACACACATATCTTTAAAATATTTTCAAATGTATGTACCTCATGAGGAGAATAATGAAAGTGCACAGATGTAACAAGGTAGACCTATCAATTAGGTAAAGTATTGTTTACAGATACATTTTGATTATGAATTATTACGTGATAAAAACTCAATTCTGTTACCAAATCGCTAACAAATTTTCAGACAAATTGGTAAGCAATTTCTGCAATCAAATTGGATACAAAGGGAATTCATAGTAGTCACAAACCACAGTTGGGTCACCTGCTACGATCCTCCCTTCCAATGGCATACTGTTATGTTCAGCTGATAACATTTTTTATTTCCTCTTTCTGTCTTCTGGTCCTTTGTAGCTCAGTTGGTAGAGCATGGCGCTTGTAATGCCAGCATAGTGGATTCAATTCCCAGGACCACCCCTACGTAAAATGTATGCAAGCATGACTAAAGCCATCAGCATGCTTTAGTTCCGCTGGCGCCTAGCCGAACTCGGCTAGCCAAACAAGTGTGCTCACATACTCTCTCGAAAGACATTTGGTTGAAGAATGAGAATAAAATAGGCAATAGTACGGTTTGTCCATAATGAGATGCCATAGCCAGTACACTTCCTCAAAATAGAATGAATCTAAGATAATGTCAACATTTGACAGATTTCTTGAGTTTTTGCGGAGGAGACCTTAGTCGCGCAATATTACAATCTAACTAAGATGTTTGGTGCAGTATTTCTCAATGAGAAAATGCGCATGAAAACAAGTAATATCTCGTTGAATGACAAAGACTTTATTGAAGAATTCCTACTGTTGACCAATCACAGATGAAGGGGTGTAGACTACAGCTCCGAAACTCCAGCTTGCCTCAAGAAAACACTTAACGTGCCCATACAGTTGAAAAACCTCTTACCGAAGAGTGTGCAAAACTGTCATCAAGGCAAAGGGTGGGTATTTGAAGAATCTCAAATATATTTTGATTTGTTTAACACCTTTTTGGTTACTACATGATTCCATATGTGTTATTTCATAGTTTTGATGTCTTCATTATTATTCTACAAAAATAGTAAAAATAAAGAAAACTTTTAATGAGGTGTTCTACTCATTCAAGAGTTTTTACCAGTAGTGTACATTTACTGTACTAAACTCTACTTAGTGTGTCCTACTTTGATATCCATACTTGTAAAACATAGAAGTCTACGACTGGTTTTTGATTTTGTCCGGTCCACACCAACCATAATAGCCATTATGTAGAATAATAGCCCCAAATGCAAAGGATATGGCATACTTTTAGCTTTGTGTACCTACTTAAGATATGTCACCATGAAGAGAATGGCATTCTTACCCATAATTATGCATTTCTGTACAGTACAGATCAGGGACCCATGATCAAATCCCATTACCGGATGTAAATCCGCTTCACTTACTGTAGTTCAATAACCCAAAAATAATTCATAGCTGACACCACATTCTTTTGTATTTTAGCCCCTTTTTTCTCCCCATTTTCGATCTTGTCTCATCGCTGCAACTCCCCAACGGGCTGGGGAGGCAATGGTCGAGTCATGATTCCGTCGAAACATGACCCACCAAACCACGCTTCTTAACACCGGCCCGCTTAACCCGGAAGCCAGCAGCACCAATGTGTCAGAGGAAACATGTTCACCTGACAACCAAGGCCAGCCTGCAGGCGCCCGGCCCGCCACAAAGAGTTGCTAGAGTGCGATGAGCCAAGTAAAGCCCCCCCCCCCCGGCCAAACCGACCCCTAACCCAGACGACGCTGGGCCAATTGTGCACCGCCCTATGGGACTCCCGATCACGGCCGGTTATGATACAGCCCGGGATCGAACCCGGGTCTTCAGTGATGCCTCTAGCGATGCAGTGCCTAAGACTGCTGTGCCACTCTGGAGGCCGACATATTTTAATCTTAATTCGAAGCAGATATTTAAGAGTTTTTGGAAAACATGGTCACACAAAAAAAACTGAGGAAGATATTGCCAAAATTCTGTTACCAAACTTTGCATCTGAACAGTTCTTCCAGTAAAAACCTTTTTGTAAAATATTCAGTGTAAATTGTTAAAAGTAGTCCCTGTGCATAGTTGTTAGGTATGTTAAACTTTTAAATAAATGGTTTCCGTTTCTGAAAAATCTGAGTCTCAGCGCATTTGTTACCGTGGAATTGCCCTTAAACAAAAGCACATTCATCTAAAAATGTTCATCCTCCGGCAGACCCCAATTAAAAACAGTCTGAAATAAAACGTGAACTAGATCGAATGATTAAAGTACTAATGACAACCATCCGTAATGCACAAGAAGGACCATCAGACCAAAATACTCCAAGTCCAACTATAAATGCCTTTGAATCCCCTACACCGTAAATCCACTAGATCAACAGGCCTGTCACCATGTTTAAAGTTATTGGCCATTCAAATGTACTCCATCCTTCTATTATGAAAAAGTGGGAGAAATAAAAAACATTCTCTGGCATATGATGCAAGACTGTTGTAAAACAGTGTGCAACATCAGGGTTTTCTAAAGATGCTGGCAGGCAAATATAAACAGATTATGATGCTTTGAGATAAAAGGCTTACTAATCACACAAGTGGGTATGTGTTGCACTTCTTCAACTCAGCCTCAGTGGAGGAATACAAATACAATGTGTTTTCTAAAATACCTTACTCCGTAGCCTTTTACACTCATACCCGTATACGGGTTGAAAATGGCAGATTTGGGTAGGCTTGGGCAGTGTACAATATATACCACCGACAGGATGGTTTTTCAATACCATCAATATCGTTTAAACTATTACTTTGAAGTTTTTCAATACATTTTCATATTTGTAGCAATTTTTTAAAAGTAAATACCTGCAGTCAACATTTTCAATACATTAGGAGATAAAGCAGATCACGTTCTTTATGTGACATTATGAAGCTTACATAGTTCTCCAGAACAGTTGAGCCAGTCATGTATCTGTTTGTAAATAGCACAACGGGAGAAAACGGGAGCAGGTGAGTCCAGCTGTGTATTGACAGGGGTTGCGTTTTATATTGAAAGTCAGTATTGTTATGCTTCAATAGAGTGATCATGGACAAGCAACTATAGTTTTCATTCACAGAAAATACATTAGTGCAAGACATTCGGCAGAAAATAGCTTAATATTTATCAGACGACAACATAAGTGCTGCGCTATTTTGTTGGCAGCCACACAAGTAAATGAGCTTACAATGAAAAAGCAAGGTGTTTTTTGCAAAAACGATGCATGGTCATCATATTTCTAACGTTTAGGCCTATCGTAATCTTTCTTGTTCACATTCACTTGTAAGTGTCCAAACTCACCAAAAATGACATTCGGTTGCTCCTACCTATCTATATACACTGTACACTGTAATTTGTCTATTTTCATTTCTGCTGGTTAGCATATTTCACATGTGCTAATTTTGTTAGCATTCTGGTAATAGAAGCCCAAAGGGCTTTTTTTTCATTTTGTTTTGCGCCACCTTGTGTACTAAGCCGGTAATAACGTAAATCCCGGTGTGAGATAAAGTATGACAATATGAAAATCTGGATATCGCCCAACCCTACTAAAAAGTGCCTAATTTGGAATGCATTGGCTACTGCAACATGCTACAAATGACGTCAGAGCGCAGTCTCTGCACTTCAGTGCTGTATGGGTCTTGACTGACAGCCGTTCTGAACTTGAGCACCGCACTCAACAAGAAACTGCACCCATCCCTCCCGCTAAATTGGGCAATTTTTGCAATATTTTTGTTGTCTGAGTGAGGGAAATGCTGTAAATTAAGAGGAGTCAATGTATGTTCAAAAAATACAGTTGGAGTCAGAAGTTTACACACACCTTAGCCAAATACATTTAAACTCAGTGTTTCACAATTCCTGACATTTAATCCTAGCAGGAAATCCATTTTAGGTCAGTTAGGATCACCACTTTATTTTAAGAATGTGAAATGTCAGAATAATAGTAGTGAGAATTATTTATTTCAGCTTTCATTTCTTTCATCACATTCCCAGTGGGTCAAAAGCTCACATGCACTCAATTAGTATTTGGTAGCATTGCCTTTAAATTGTTTGACTTGGTGTCAAACTTTTCCGGTAGCCTCCCACAAGCTTCCCACAATAAGTTGGGTGAATCTTGGCCCATTCCTCCCGACAGAGCTGGTGTAACTGAGTCAGGGTTGTAGGCGTCCTTGCTCACACACACTTTTTCAGTTCTGCCCACACATTTTCTATGGGATTGAAGTCAGTGCTTTGTGATGGCCACTCCAATACCTTGACATTGTTGTCCTTAAGCCATTTTGCTACAACTTTGGAAATATGCTTGGGGTCATTGTCCATTTGGAAGACCCATTTGCGACCAAGCTTTAACTTCCTGACTGATGTCTTGAGATGTTGCTTCAATATATCCACAAAATGTTCCTCTGTCATGATGCCATCTATTTTGTGAAGTGCACCAGTCCCTCCTGCAGCAAAGCACCCCCACAACATGATGCTGCCACCCCCGTGCTTCGTGGTTGGGATGGTGTTCTTCGGCTTGCAAGCTTCCCCCTTTTTCCTCCAAACATAACGATGGTCATTATGGCCAAACAGTTCTATTTTCTTTCATCAGACCAGAAGACATTTCTCCAAAAAGTTCGATCATTGTCCCCATGTGCAGTTGCAAACCGTAGTCTGGCTTTTTTATGGCGGTTTGGAGCAGTGGCTTCTTCCTTGCGGAGCGGCCTTTCAGGTTATGTCGATATAGGACTAGTTTTACTGTGGATATAGATACTTTTGTACCCGTTTCCTCCAGAATCTTCACAAGGTCCTTTGCTGTTGTTCTAGGATTGATTTGCACTTCTCGCACCAAAGTACGTTCATCTATAGGAGACAGAACGCGTCTCCTTCCTGAGCGGTATGACGGCTGCGTGGTCCCATGGTGTTTACACTTGTTAATCTGTACAAACAATAGTATGCGTGGTACCTTCAGGCATTTGGAAATTGCTCCCAAGGATGAACCAGACTTGTGGAGGTCCACAATTTTTTCCCAATGTCTTAGCTGATTTCTTTTGATTTTCCCATGATGTCAAGGTAGGCCTTGAAATACATCCACAGGTACACCTCCAATTGACTCAAATGATGTCAATTAGCCTATCAGAAGCTTCTAAATCCATGACATCATTTTCTGGAATTTTCCAAGCTGTTTAAAAAGGCACAGTCAACTTAGTTTATGTAAACTTCTGACCTACTGGAATTGTGATACAGTGAATGATAAGTGAAATAATCTGTTTGTAAACAATTGTTGGAAAAATTACCTGCGTCATGCACAAAGTAGATGTCCTAACCGACTTGCCAAAACTATAGTTTGTTAACAAGAAATATATGGAGTGTTTGAAAAACGAGTTTTAATGTCTCAAACCTAAGTGTATGTAAACTTCCGACTTCAACTGTAGATGTTGAAGACTATAATGAATATCGCTTTGTCATACAAGCAAGCCAAACAAGTCCAAATGTGTGCTTCACATTTCCATATCATAAAACGCATGTCATATAGCGTCAACATTTATGATCACATGTTTGATCTACAATGACAAGTTGACATGGCATCATGCCCTGGGTTGTTCCGAACAGAATGAGACTGTTTGTCTATTGTGAAGAAAATTTGCTGCAGAACACGCACCGGACTCCTTTCTATGCGCACCAAAATTACGATTGGTTTTCTCTGAATTTCCCTGTGAAATCCAAAAACTGTAAGATCATATTTTATAACTTAGCTAGACATGGCAATAGGACAAGCTTTCAAATGGTGGATTGCATTTTTTGGATTGCGTAAACAACAGTAATTGTGTGATGGCGGGGATGCAGGGTTGTGTTCCAAACAAAACTAAGTGTGCTTGCTTAGTTCCTCAACGACACAGCTAGGAGAGCTAAAAATAGCACCTTATAGTTGAAGTCTCTTCTGAGTCATAAAAATACATTGAAATTACTTAGGAATGGGCACACTTTGGAGGTGTGCAGCCACTTGAAGACACCAGTTAGTCATCACACTCAAACCCCTTGCCATTTTTTGTGTTATGTTGCACCTACCCCACATTTTTCAGGAATATTCTCATGTTACTGAATGTATCCAGAGTATTTTCTGATTTCGTTATCAGTAAATGTCAAATGCACATAAAATCAACAGTGTAATGTTTGGATTCAGTCTTGTGTCAGGTGAATTGTTGTGTACTCAACTTTGCTCGAATCATTTCCCCATAATCTCCAAACTGTTCCCTTTTGCTTGCTACTATGCATATGCATTCCATATTTATTCCGTAAGAAACATTTCAATGTAGCCCTATCCATATAGGCCAATTCCCACGAGTGTCAAGGATTAATAACACATGTACTGTATAGGGAACGCAACACAGCATTTCCAGCCAGAGGAGCTGGTGGTATGACTGGAGACAGTAGTGTAGTACAGGACATAAGGCTATGCGAGGAGTGAAAAACATCCTGACAGCAGATGCATGGCGTGCAACTGCAGCAAGCAGGCAAGTGTATCAGAGTGCAATGTGTATCAAAACAATGTGTGACTGGGTTAAATGAAGATTAGGTTAAACGAGGACAAGCCATGGACTCATGCTTCCAGCTTCTTAGAGGAATCTATGGGTTTCACCATTCAACATTGAAATGTCTGGGGTGTATGTGAAATATTAAGTAAATTTATGATTAGTAATCGCCTATGTCACCATTGAAAAAAACGCTATCCAAATTAATCATACCCACACACCCATTAGTTTAACATGTGGATATTCTACATTCCAGCTAAACCAAAGCATCATTTCTGTCACTATAAAATAGCTCCAGGGAGCAGTATGGAGGATGCATCACGAGCCTGGACAGATTAATTAAGTCTGGTACCCATTATGAGTACAGAGAGTGATATTCTCACTTGTTTTGGAGGGTTGAGGGGTAAGAGGAATGTAACAGTGTTTGAGCTGTAGAATTATGGCATCATTCCACATACAAACTAGGCTTGGGTAGTATACCGTATAGCGGGGTGTTTGGAAATAGCCAAGGGATGGTTTTTCAATACCGTCAACACTGTTGAAACTATTTTCTTTAATACAGTTGAAGTTGGACGTTTACATACACTTAGATTGGAGTCATTAAAACTCGTTTTCAACCACTCCACAAATTTCTTGTTTACAAACTATAGTTTTGGCAGGTTGGTTAGGACATCAGCTGTGTGTATGACAAGTCATGTTTCCAACAATTGATTAGACAGATTATTTCACTGTATCACAATTCCAGTGGGTCAGAAGTTTACACATTCTAAGTTGACTGTGCCTTTAAACAGCTTGGAAAATTCCAGAAAATTATGTCATGGCTTTAGAAGCTTCTGATAGGCTAATTGACATAATTTGAGTCAATTGGAGGTGTACCTGTGGATGTATTTCAAGGCCTAAATCAGCCAAGACCTCAGAAGAAAATTGTGGACCTCCACAAGTCTGGTTCATCCTTGGGAGCAATTTCCAAACACCTGAAGGTACCACGTTCATCTGTACATACAATAGTACGCAAGTATAAACACCATGGGACAACACAGCCATCATAGCGCTCAGGAAGGAGATGCGTTCTGTCTTCTAGAGATCGTACTTTGGTGCGAGAAGTGCAAATCAATCCCAGAACAACAGCAAAGGACCTTGTGAAGATGCTGGAGGAAACAGGTACAAAAGTATCTATATCCACAGTAAAACGGAGTCCTATATTGACGTAACCTGAAAGGCCGCTCAGCAAGGAAGAAGCCACTGCTCCAAACCGCCATAAAAACCGCCACAAAGATCATACTTTTTGTAGAAATGTCCTCTGGTCTGATGAAACATCAAATCAAAATGTATTTGTCATGTGTGCCGAATACAACAGGTGTAGACCTTACAGTGAAATGCTTACTTACAGGCTCTAACCAATAGTGCAAAAAAGGTGTTAGGTGAACAATAGGTAAGTCAAGACATAAAACAACAGTAAAAAGACAGGCTATATACAGTAGCGAGGCTACATACAGACACCAGTTAGTCAGGCTGATTGAGGTAGTATGTACATGTAGATATGGTTAAAGTGACTATGCATATATGATGAACAGAGAGTAGCGTAAAAGAGGGGTTGGCGAGTGGTGGGTGGCGGGACACAATGCAGATAGCCCGGTTAGCCAATTTTTGTCCAAGACTTGCCACTCCGGTACCGCTTGCCATGCGGTAAAACAGAGAACAGTCTATGACTGGGGTGGCTGGGGTCTTTGACAATTTTTAGGGCCTTCCTCTGACACCGCCTGGTGTAGAGGTCCTGGATGGCAGGCAGCTTAGCCCCAGTGATGTACTGGGCCATACGCACTAGCCTCTGTAGTGCCTTGCGGTCAGAGACCGAGCAATTGCCGTACCAGGCAGTGATGCAACCAGTCAGAATGATCTCGATGTTACAACTGTAGACCTTTCGAGGATCTCAGGACCCATGCCAAATCTTTTTAGTTTCCTGGGGGGGGGGGGATAGGCTTTGTCGTGCCCTCTTCACGCCTGTCTTGGTGTGTTTGGACCATTCTAGTTTGTTGTTGATGTGGACACCAAGGAACTTGAAGCTCTCAACCTGCTCCACTACAGCCCCGTCGATGAGAATGGGGGCGTGCTCGGTCCTCCTTTTCCTGTAGTCCACAATCATCTCCTTAGTCTTGGTTACATTGAGGGATAGGTTGTTATTCTGGCACCACTTGGCCAGGTCTCTGACCTCCTCCCTATAGGCTGTCTCGTCGTTGTCGGTGATCAGGCCTACCACTGTTGTGTCATCTGCAAACGTAATGATGGAGTTGGAGTCGTGTCTGGTCGTGCAGTCATGAGTGAACAGGGAGTACAGGAGGGGCCTGAGCACTTACCCCTGTGAAGCTCCAGTGTTGAGGATCAGCGTGGCAGATGTGTTGCTACCTACCCTCACCACCTGGGGGGGCCCGTCAACAAGTCCAGGATCCAGTTGCAGAGGGAGGTGTTTAGTCCCAGGATCCTTAGCTTAGTGATGAGTTTTCAGGGTACTATGGTGTTGAACGCTGAGTTGTAGTCAATGAATAGCATTCTCACATAAGTGTTCATTTTATCCAGGTGGGAAAGGGCAGTGTGGAGTGCAATAGAGATTGCATCATCTGTGGATCTGTTTGGGCGGTATGCAAATTGGAGTGGGTCTAGGGTTTCTGGGATAATGGTGTTGATTTGAGCCATTACCAACCTTTCAAAGCACTTCATGGCTACGGACGTGAGTGCTACGGGTCTGTAGTCATTTAAGCAGTTTGCCTTTGTGTTCTTGGGCACAGGGACTATGGTGAACTGTTTGGCCATAATGACCATAGTTCTTTTTGGAGGAAAAATGGGCATGCTTGCAAGCCAAAGAACACCATCCGAACCGTGAAGCACGGAGGTGACAGCATCATGTTGTGGGGGTGCTTTGCTGCAGGAGGGACTGGTGCACTTCACAAAATAGATTGCATCATGAGGCGGGAAAATTGTGGATATATTGAAGCAACATCAAGACATCAGTCAGGAAGTTAAAACTTGGTCGCAAATGGGTCTTCCAAATGGACAATGACCCCAAACATGCTTCCAAAGGTGTGGCAAAATGGCTTAAGGACAACAAAGTCAAGGTATTAGAGTGGCCATCACAAAGCCCTCACCTCAATCCTATAGAAAATTTGTGGGCAGAACTGAAAAAGCGTGTGCGAGCAAGGAGGCCTACAAACCTGACTCCGTTACACCCGCTCTGTCAGGAGGAATGGGCCAAAATTCACCCAACTTATTGTGGGAAGCTTGTGGAAGGCTACCTGAAACGTTTGACCCAAGTTAAACAATTTAAAGGCAATGCTACCAAATACTAATCGAGTGTATGTAAGCTTCTGACCCACTGGGAATGTGATGAAAGAAATGAAAGCTGAAATAAATCACTCTATTATTCTGACATTTCACATTCTTAAAATAAAGTGGTGATCCTAACTGACCTAAAACAGGGAATTTTTACTAGGATTAAATTTCAGGAATTGTGAAAAACTGAGTTTAAATGTATTTGGCTTAGGTGTATGTAAACCTTCGACTAAAAAATGAGGTACAAATATTGAAATGTACAGTTTAGGTAAATATCTGCTGTCAACTTGTGCAATACGTTAGAAGATAAAGATCCTGTTCTTCATTTCACCTGTCACAATTTTTTGCTAGGAAGTTTACCAGTAGTCCCCATTCATGTGGATTATGAGCTGAGATCTTATCAATAAATAAAAAGCACAAAATTGCTGAGGGTTCACAAGGAGGGCATGTGTTAAACTGTATTATGTTGCATCACCTTCTGGGATAAAAATCATGGAAAACAAAAAACTAAGTAAGAATAGGCATAGGCTTGACATGTCAAAGTGGACAGGGATGAAAAATAAGTGTCATACTGTCACATAAGGCTTTAGCAGTGGAATTATTACATTTGGATATTTTTTGGGGCATGAAAATTAAGGAAAACCCAAAGGCACCAGCTAAAACTCTAAATCACTAGGCCTGGTGAGACAAATCCTGATCGGGCAGCAGTAACAGAGTGACTTAAGCACAGATGACATTGGGGTATAGACTAGAAGAGTAAGGCTTTGGTAGCCTACTTAGTGTGTTAATGGACATTAGAACTAAAGCGAAACACATAAAACTCTTTGCTCTAACACAAATAGTTTAAAAAATACTAAATGACCAGTAATCACCGGTTTTAAAAAAGAAGGACCGTTAATACAAGGTAAATTAATGCTTATGGTGGCTTAATTACCAACAGCTAATATATCACAGATACAAGGAAATCAATGTCAGTATATTAAGACTGAGTTGGATCTGCCAAATGCTGGAGCAAACAAATTCTAGTTCTGAACCTCTGAAATTTCAGTTTTCCAAAATTTCTGTCCAAACTCTCTTGTATGTACTTGTGAGCTGTCTGTATGTCCTTAGGCCAAGTCTGAACGAACTACTACCACTCACAGATAGAATGGAGTGGAATATAGAAAGAGCAGGATGTTGTTTTCTCACCATGATTCTCCACCAACCAGAGGCTCTCAAGCTGAACACTATGAACTTCAGTACCTATCAGCTGATTCAACATGGACCCGACAAAGTGCTCATATAGGGGAGTATTTTTAAAACACACCTGCATACATGCCTAACTGCGCACTCCCCCACACTGCACACACTTCAGTTATTGCTTAAGACAAAAATAATTCACCAGTCATTAACGTGCTGCATGCAATACTACGCCGTTTCAATCTTGCCATCCCCATCCATCTCTCTGAGAAATGATATGACAGTGGGTTAAGATGTATCTACATGTAAAGCTATAATAAAGGACCACTGGAATGTTTAGGCCGGACGATAAACAGAAGGATGTGTCACTGACAAGTTTGTTCAAATAAATCTACTCTAAATGAGCAGGATCAAAGACCTGATATTTTCATCCAGTATCACGTTATAACAGACAGGTTGCTGGCAGCACTTGAGTGGGAAAGCAAAATGAAAACAGATACAGAGTATTATTTAGTCTCTTCTTCTGTGGTCCTTAGACAAACAATCACACAGGTTTGCATCCATTCACTAAACTTCAGTTCCAAGGTAGCTCTCAACTCCCACACTATTAACATAAGTAAGGACAGAAGAACAATGGGAAGTAGTAGCAGTGTTTCCCCTATATTTATTTAGCAGCGGCACAACGCTGCAAGATGCACTTTTAAGATCAGTGTGACAAGTTACAACATCGAATCGCCCAAGAAACCTCCTGTAATCCTGGAAGTGTAGCCAACCCTTTAAATATATGTACAGTGCACTCAGAAAGTATTCAGACCCCTTGACTTTTTCCACATTTTGTTACGTTACAGCCTTATTCTAAAATTGATTAAATCGTTTTTTCCCCCTCATCAATCTACAAACTATACCCCATAATGAAAAAAAAGGGTTTTGGATTTTTTTTCTCTCAAATTTAATACAAATAAAATAACATTTAAAAAAAATCACATGTACATAATTATTCATACCTTTTACTCAGTACTTTGTTGAAGCACTTTTGGCAGCGATTACAGCCTCGAGTCTTCTTGGGTATGACGCTACAAGCTGGGCACACCTGTATTTGGGGAGTTTCTCCCATTCTTCTCTGCAGATTCTCTCAAGCTCTGTCAGGTTCTACACAGCTATTTTCAGGTCTTTCCAGAAATGTTTCATCGGGTTCAAGTCCGGGCTCTGGCTGGGCCACTCAAGGACGTTCTTCCATTTAAGAATTATGGAGGCCATTGTGTTCTTGGGGACCTTCAATGCTGCAGACATTTTTTCATACCCTTCCCCAGATCTGTGCCTCGACACAATCCTGTCTCAGAGCTCTATGGACAATTCCTTCGACCTCATGGCTTGGTTTTTGCTCTCCAAATCATGTCCAATCAATTTAATTTACCACAGGTGGACTACAATCAAGTTGTAGAGACATCTCAAGGATGAGCTCAATTTTGAGTCTCATAACATAAGGGTCTGAATAGTTATGTAAATAAGGTATCTGATTTTTATTTGAAAGAATTTAGCAAACATTTCTAAAAATCTGTTTTCTCTTTGTCATTATGGGGTATTGTGTGTAGATTGATGAAGGAACATTTTTTATTTAATCCATTTTAGAAATAAGGTTGTAACGTAACAACATTTGGAAAAAGTAAAGGGATCTGAATTCTTTCCGAATGCCCCAGGAAGACCCAAGCCCTTATTGTGTTCCTGTCCAGAACGCAGACTGCTGTCATCTCCAAATGGCTCCTTTCACAGGGGAAAAAAGTATGTGCAGTTGCCAAGCAACTGTGAAATAATAAATACATAAACAAACTCCCAGATGTGTAATGTTGCAGTGGAGTTGACATAGTGCCAGTACTGGACTCAGTTACCAAGGTCTTCAGGTTGAGAAAATAATATGATACAGAGCTTACACAACTCACAACTCAACATCCGTAAACACTAGACAGTTTAAGACATCCCACATAAACAGTTAAAAATAAAACACAGATAACAACATTTTTCCTTTTTCCAACGATAAATACAAGTCAAATAAGGGCAATTCCACAGTGACGGAATTACTCTGACTTTTCACTTTAAAAAAAAGGTATGCCAAACAAAAACCAATGATTTCAAAAAGTTTAACAAACTATACAACTCTATGCACAATGACAACTTTGAACAATTTAAAGTAAGAAAAATAATTACTGGAAAAAATTTGCAGATATGTTTTTCGAACAGAATTACAGTAAAATCTCCCTCAGTTTTATTCTGTTATCAAAGTTTTATCTGCACAGTTCTTCCTGTAAATGTGTTTTTGTAAAATCTTCTGTGGAAATTGTTAAAAGTACTCCTTGTCCATAGAGTTGTATGGTTTGTTAAACTTTGAAAATCAATGGTTTTTGTTTGGTATACATTTTAAAGTGAAAATCTGAGTTTCAGCGTAATTCCATTACCATGGAATTGCCCATAACATATCTACAACCATTGAGTCAGTCTGTTGGTTTTGTTGGTTTAATTGCTAAATAAAAGGCAAGATAATCAGGTGCAGGAATGCGTTATCACATCCTGCGCATTTTCCCATTTCACCCCCATGTGTGAATTGTGAGCGAGTTGTTGCAAACTTTCCAGAAACATTTCACAACCTGAGCATTCCCTAGTACCTGGTATGTCGTGTGAGATCTGGCTCCATCAGAGGGGCTGGAGGAGTGTGTCTCACCCCAAACTTCTTGTTTTGCATTTTATAGCAGCCGTAAACCAGACAAAATGTAAATCTGCACTTTGAAGGTGCAGAAGAAAAAAGGGCTTTGAGTGAAGTAAAAATAAAAACAGGTATTCATTTCACCTCATTTACAGTTTCAGAAGTAAAGAAAATGGGTCAGAGAGCTCGAGTCAAGTCAGACCATTGAAATACAATTCCATGTTTAATTTTCATGAGTAAAGAAACATGTTTTTTCCACAAGACCAAAGCTAAATTATATTAGAGGATCTTGAAAGCTTCATTATGCTTTGGAGAAAGGAATTCACTGCATAAGAAAAGTTGAATATAATTGTATCACCATTTTTCAGAAAAGGTTGGAAGAGAGGGGAACTACAGTATACAAAAGCCACAGATCCAGATAAAATAACAGTATGATTAGAAAATCAATTAAATCATTTTTAATCACATACCGTTTTGGCATAATGTATGCTCCCCACTATGTTGAGAAGCACTGCACAGCATGCTGTTAAAGCTCCAATTATTTTATTCTACTATGGTATATTTAGGTTTACACAACTTTCTTTGAGCTCCCTCATGATCCATTACAGTAATGTCCACAGTAAACACCACTTAAAATAGCCCATTAGTTCAATAGTATATGACTTTGGACCCTTTCAATGTCTGACAGTATGTGGTTCTGGAGGTTAAAACAACAGGCCTGTGTTCTCCTGCAGTAGAGAGAGAGCCCGGAGCACATTCCCCACACCACACTCACTTCCTGTCAAAAGCTCTTACTCAGCACCAAGGAGGAAGACAAGAATGGGGGCCTGTATACACACGCACACTCCACACTGTTTCAAGACAGAATGTGGACATGTGCAACAGGGAGGAGACATACCCTTTTTCGGTATTTTGACCCAGTTTGTGAGTCTGCCTTTTTCCATACAGAATGTTTTACATACGAGCTCAGCATCAACGTACTCTGTTCCATTCCTATTGGGCGAGAGTGGGTAATGTTGCAGGGCATGGACTACTTGGTGTCACTGTACGGTTAGTTATTGTCACAGGCTTTGTTTTTTCCCATTTATGTTTTGAGGTTGGACTTTAGCACGTATAGCTCATTGGCCCGTGGGGCGCACCGACTGGTGTCACCTTGTTAGTCAGTGTGTGTTACACCTGTGCTGGTTGCCATCTCATTGGTGGGAGGGTATTTCACCTGTGCTGGCCTAGGTGCTGTTTAAGAGTGGCTGGCCCAGTGCTCCAATTGTCTTGAGAGATGTGGAAGGACAACACCTTTATTTGGCTCTCCCTATTTTGATTTCTAAACAAACAATCCTTTATCCAAATCCCCTGGTTTCGTTTTGCTTCCTGTCTTTAACTTGTGTTTTTCTTTTGTTTGCCTCTTCTTGGGCAAATTTAGTGGGCGCTCAGTGGACACCCCCAAGAGTGAACAAAAAGTTACAGTTCATAAGGAAATCAGTCAATTAGGCCCTAATCTAGGGATTTCACATGACCAGGAAGACAGATATGCATCTGTTGATCAAAGATACCATAAAAAAAAGGTAGGGGTGTGGATCAGAAAACCAGTCAGTATCTGGTGTGGCCACCATTTGCCTCATGCAGTACGACATCTCTTTCGCATTGAGTTGATCAGGCTGTTGATTGTGGCCTGTGGAATGTTGTCCCACTCCTCTTCAATGGCTGTGCGACGTTGCTGGATATTGGCAGGAAATGGAACACGATACACTCGTTCCAGAGCATCCCAAACATGCTCAATCTGTGACATATCTGGTGAGTTTGCAGGACATGGAAGAACTGGAACATTTTCAGCTTGCAGGAATTGTGTACAGATCCTTGCGACATCATCATGCTGAAACATGAGGTGATGGCGGCGGATGAATGGCACGACAATGGGCCTCAGGATCTCATCACGGTATCTCTGTACATTCAAATTGCCATCAATAAAATGCAGTTGTGTTCATTGTCCGTAGGTTATGCCTGCCCATACCATAACCCCACCGGCATGGGGGTACTCTTTTCACAAGGTTGACGTCAGCAAACCGCTCGCCCACACAATGCCTTAAATGTGGTCTGCGGTTGTGAGGCCGGTTGGAAGTACTGCCAAATTCTCTAAAACAATGTTGGAGGGACAGCTTATGGTAGAGAAATTAATATGAAATTCTCTGGAAACAGCTCCGGTGAACTCTCTCGTGACATCTGTGGCATTGTGTTGTGTGACAAAACTGCACATTTGAGTGGCCTTTTATTGTCCCCAGCACAATGTGCACCTGTGTAATGACCATGCTGTTTAATCAGCTTCTTGATATGCCACACCTGTCAGGTGGATGGATTATCTTGGCAAAAATGCTCACTAACAGGGATGTAAACAAATTTGTGCACAAAATTTGAGAGAAAGAAGCTTTTTGTGCATACGGAACATTATCTTTTATTTCAGCTCATGAAACATGGGACTACCACTTTACATGTAGCTTTTATATTTTTATTTAGAGTAGATTGGTAGTTTGTGACCAGAGAACCATAAAAACATTTATTTATTTTTTACTCCACACCACATTCAAGTTCTTCCTGCACCAAAGTACTTGAGGTAAGGTGACCAGATTTTGGAAATGAAATGCAAAAAAAGTTGTTTGGAACAATAAAGCTATCCATTTTCGCTTTTATTAATTATAGCACAGATATGTACTAACCCATCCACAGTTTTCGTTATCTTATCCTTTCTAGTAATTATAGAATCACCCATGTTTTGTAGCCAATGCTGGGCATGTTGTTCATGTGGTTCAATTGTAGCCCATCACTGATCAAACGTTCTCAGAAGGTCTCATAAGGTCTGAGCAAACGAGTTTTACATGCAAATCTGATTGGACACAGGGTTAGATTATTTAAAAAGCAGCCTCAATTTAACTTCGAGTTGCTTTTTTCATTCTGAGGGCTAATCAGTGACATTTCCGGGGACAACTAACTCGGGACAGGCCACCAAAATCGGGGACTTACCCCGGAAATCAGGGATGTCTGGTCATCCTAACTTGAGGGCTGCAGACAGTTTGACACCTTACAATCATTAACGGATTTAAAATGGGTAATTCGAGGCATTTCAATATGACCATGTAATTTTATTTAGAAGTAGGGCACCAAAACAAATTGTAATAATCTGTAACGGAGGTTCTCCACGGTCGGGGGACCTTAATTTCTATTCAGCTCATTATTTCCCATAATTCTTCGGATAAAGGATCTGTTCCAAACTGGTAGGGAAAATATGCCACATAGGCCTAAACAGTGTTAGTGGGTATTTCCTTCTAATGTGGTGATGTACAGTGTAGTCATCATGATGTTTCTGGGTAACTGTTTCTCTCCGACAACAACCCCTACTCTCCTCCAACTTAAAATCTTACACACTCCCTTCAGCTCAAAAACTCTGATACAGAGAGCAGGGGAAACAGACAAAACAGAGGACACTATAAAAACGTATAGATCCTCAGCCCCACTTACAGTATACACGTATCAATCCAGTTAGAAGTGATATAATGCCTCTCATAGTAAAAACAGTCTTGACATACAGTAGATCCATGTGTGTGAACGTGTTGGAGAATATATGCATTTCAACACCTCATGACTATCTGGAACAACAGATACTGGCTTAATGGATTTTATAGTGAGGATTGGAAAGAAGTCACACTGCAATGCAAGCCAAGAGAGACCTATGTATAGCTATTCAGATAAGATGTCTCATTACTTCACAAAATAAAAACCCACACACATTCCTAACAGGTGTTTTTTTTTTACTACTCTAAATGAAGACTTCCAAAACTTCTCAAGACTGGAGGTTGAGATGGGAGGAAATGTTGTTGAGCACCTTTAAAACATTAGCAAGGCTTTATACAGATCCTTGTCCTTTTGCATAGTGCAGGTTACACAAGTTTCAAAGCAAGGGAGTCCAGAGATACGGTCACAGACAATAAAACCTGGAGTAAACATATACTGGAAGTTCCCACACAATGATTTCATTATGGGTCAAACTCTGGGCTGTGTCCACTTCAGGACAGAGTCCCACATCAACAAAGCCCTCTCCGCTAATGAAAACAGAGCCAGATGTTACAACGCTGAAGATAACATGTAAGGACCAATCAGAGCATCCTAAACAGGCTTGGAGGTACATATACAGTGCATTTAAAAAGTATTCAGAACCCTTCCCCTTTCCACATTTTGTTACATTACAGCCTTATTCTAAAATTGATTCAATTGTTTCCTCCCCCCTCAATCTAATCACAATACCCCATAATAACAAAGTGAAAACAGGTTTTTGAATGTTTGCAAAATTACAACAAAACAAAAAAATATTCAGACCCTTTGCTATGAGACTCGAAATTGAGTTCAGGTTTGCATTGATTCTCCTTGAAATGTTTCTACAACTTGATTGGAGCAATGAGGTCGAAGGAATTATCCATAGAGCTCCAAGACAGGATTGTCGAGGTACAGATCTGAGGAAGGCTTGGTCACCTCAGGGAGGTGGCCTCCTCAGGGAGGTGACCAAGAACCCTATGGTCACTCTGACAGAACTCCAGTTCCTCTGTGGAGATGGGGGAACCTTCCAGAAGGACAACCATCTCTGCAGCACTCCACCAATCAGGCCTCTATGGTAGAGTGACCAGCGGAAGCCACTCCTCATTAAAAAGGCACATGACAGCCCGCTTGGAGCTTGCCAAAAGGCACCTAAATGACTCTGACCATGGGAAACAAGATCTGATGAAACCAAGATTGAACTCTTTGGCCTGAATGCCAAGCCTCACATCTGGAGGAAACCTGGCACCATCCCTACGGTGAAGCATGGGTGTGACAGCATCATGCTGTGGGGATGTTTTTCAGCAGCAGGGACTGGGAGACTAACCAGGATTGAGGGAAAGATGAACGGAGCAAAGTACAGAGAGATCCTTGACGAAAACCTGCTCCAGAGCGCTCAAGACCTAAGACTGTGGTGAAGGTTCAATTTCCAACATGACAATGACCCTAAGCACACAGCCAAGACAACGCAGGAGTGGCTTCGGGACAAGTCTCTAAATGTCCTTGAGTGGCCCAGCCAGAGCCCGGACTTGAACCCAATCTAACTTCTCTGGAAAGACCTGACAATAGCTGTGCAGCAACGCTCCCCATCCAACCTGACAGAGCTTGAGAGAATCTTCCGAGAGGAATGGGAGAAACTCCCCAAATACAGATGTGCCCAGCTTGTAGCATCATATCCAAGAAGACTCGAGGCTGTAATCGCTGCCAAAGGTGCTTCAACAAAGTACTGAGTAAAAGGGTCTGATTACTTATGTAAATGTAATATATTTCAGTTTTCTATTTAAAAAAAGGTTTTTGCTTTGTCATTATGGGGTATTGTGTGTTGATGAGGGGGGGGGAAACGATTTAATCAATTTTAGAATAAGGCAGAGGCATAACAAAATGTGGAAAAAGTCACGGGTCTGAATACTTCCAAATGCACTGGTTAATTGTGCATATATTAAAAAAACACAAGGATAATCTTACTAATGTTAAAGAAAGACTGTCTTAAAAAAAATTGACAAGCCCCATGGGATAGAGTACATCCTGGAACTCCTAGATAAAGACTATTGCTGTTTCACGGTTGAGATTGTATGACCACTCACCCTGAACCACTTAGAGATTCTCAATTGGATTGCCTTAATTCCTTGCATCCTTTCCTCCCCTCCTTTTTGAAAAAGGTGAAAGGTAATCAAGGAGGAAACAAATACACTTGTATAAAATGAAAACTATCCTTTTCCACTACGGCAAATTATGGTTAGAGGTGGAATCCTCAAATACACGTGTAACGTGGTAAAAAAAAGAAATGTAACTAGTTGTGCTAGACATGTTATTGATAAAACAACAAGTAATGTTAATGTATGCATGCTTTTCTCCTGAGAGTACAACAGCTGTTTCAAAGGGGGTGTGGCGGATTTCAAAATTATTCCACCAGAGGCGGCACTCGAGGAGAGGAGCAAACTCCTCCGTTTACCTATTAACTAATTGACACGCTCATACATATGGCGACCACTTATCGGTTTCCGGGTCAAGGAGGAAAAGAAGAAGGGATGAGTTGAGGAGGATTGACTTTTCCCAATTGAGAAAAGGCCAATGACTGACCAGAGATGGAAACAAAGAGTAATATTCACTTCATGCCATGGGCTGAATGTTAACATGGAGAATTCCTGTCATGGTCATAGAAGGCACTAGAAAACAACATGTTAAAAGAGATTGTGCACGCACACACACGCACAACGTTGCATACAGTATGTCCGGCAGACTTGGGTTTAGGGACGGCCTCTTGTTAAGTTGTTTTCCTGGAAAAGGCAGGGATGACATGGAGTTTAAGGAATGCAGAGCAGCGTAGCAGCAACGGGGCCACAAACAGGTGGAGTTGAGCTAGCTGGGAGTGTGTGAGTGAGTGAGTGAGTGTGAGAGAGACAGAGAAATGGGGGTTACTTTAAAACCAGCTGCCATAATTCCTGTATACAAAAGACAAACTGCATATTTTCTTTTAACCAAAAAAAGAAAACAAGGCCATTAAATTCAATTAACAAAGAGTGCATCCTCAAAATCCTCAGGCTCGCCTAATTAACCTAAAACTGTTTTTATTTAAACTTAAAAACATAATTTAAGAGCAGGTTTGATAACTGTGCTCCAATTAAACAATGATTTTTATTATAACGTCCACCCAAACAGACCTGGATTATATTGGGCACACTCATACACCGAGGAGAGGCTTAGAGCATGAAACATTAAATCGGAGATTAACTCATTATAATCAAAAGAGTACCGTAATGAAAAAGAAAATAATCAAGGGATAGTAGAGCAAACAGAATCCCACTGACTAGATATCTTCATATCCAACAGGATAAGAAAGAACAGTCATGACACACTAAGACATGGGTTGTCTTGTGTCAAGCTGAATATGAACCCCCTTGTTTTGTATGATATTATTTGAGCTTTCATGGGTTGTTTTCATTGGGTTGATTATCTCATATCTTGTTAATGTTCCCCGTATGGTCTCCTTTGGCTGTTTCTCCAGCTGATGGCGACTCACTATCTTCATGTGGGATTGATAAAGAATCTTCTTCAGTTACATAACGCTGGAATCTTCCTCTACAAGATTGTGTGTTGCAATAACGGATGATGATCTCATCCTTTACACACTCCTAGGGACGTCTCATTAGACTGACCACACACAAACCTGACAGTCATTTAACTGTTCACTGACATGACAGTGACAGAGATTGATGATTAGATAGGAGAGTGAAGAAAACGACCACCACCTGGAAAACTATAACATTGGATGCAGGTCCGCTTTGTATCTCAGCCAGATCTATGATTCTAGGTTTGTACAGTACAGCAAATATAGACTATATGATCTATTAACTAAAATGGTCTTCATAGACACTTTTAATGAGGTTTAATAAGCATTAAAAAAAACGTAGGCTTTTAAAATGGTGATGCTACCAATGACCAGGAAATATTTCTAGGCTAGTTTGATCTCATTAAGTGGTCTTACTGAGAGAAGTGTTTTCGCCAGCTATTGAGGAAGGTAAAACTTGAGTCATCACCATAACACACACTTGCGCATAGCGACTCCTATTGGTTGAGTCGTGTGCATGCTCCTCAACTGCTGACCACAGCACAAACATTATTGATGCATGTGTGCTGACCATAGCCGTGGGAAGTAGTTTGGGTGCGGGGTTGCTGCGATCGTTTTTCTGGGGGGGTGGGGTAGAGCTGTAGAAACATTACTGAAGACGTCTATATCGGTCCCGTGTGGCTCAGTTGGTAGAGCATGGCGCTTGCAACGCCAGGGTTGTGGGTTCATTCCCCACGGGGGGACCAGGATGAATATGTATGAACTTTCCAATTTGTAAGTCGCTCTGGATAAGAGCGTCAGCTAAATGACTTAAATGTAAATGTAATACAGGACTAGTAAAGGCCAAGTGCACTACTTTTTTGAAAAAATTGAAACTAAATGTATTCTGAACAAAAATATATAATGCAACATGTAAAGTGTTGGTCCCATGTTTCATGAGCTGAAGCTGAAAAAGTTCCCAGAAATGTTCCATACACACAAAAAGCTTATTTCTCTAAAATGTTGTGCACTCACAAGTAACCCGGACGAAGCTGGGCCAATTGTACGCCGCCCAATGAGTCTCCCGGTCGCAGCCGGCTGCAACAGAGCCTGGACTCGAACCCAGAATCTCTAGTGGCACAGCTAGCACTGCGATGCAGTGACTTAGAATACTGCGCCACTCGGGAGGCCCCAGCATTTATAACTTGGGTCTGATAATTATCTGTACAAAACATTTAATCTGATAGTACTTGTGGAATATACAAATACTTGCTTGATGTTTTCCAGGTTCTTAAAATACTTTGCAAATGCAACTTACTTCTATGTGAAAACTGAAATGGTCTACACTTCCTTTTCCATTTTAGTAGATGCTCTTATCCAGAGCAACTTACAGTAGAGTGCATACATTTTCATACTTTTTCGTACTGGTCCCCGATGGTAATCAAACCCACAATCCTAGCATTTCAAGGGCCATGCTCTACCAAATGAGCCACATCATCATCACAAACCACTTGATGTCTCAATGTACTCAAATATTGTATTGTGCATTGTTATTCTTCATGGTGATGGAAAGTCTATGGGTACAAACCTACATGACCATACAGTAATGCACATTTGCATTAAGTGGTTTGTAAGGATGGTAAATTAATACTGCACAAAAAGTGTTTGTTTGATCAAGAAAAATATTTAATATAATGTGGATGTTGTGTCTTTGCCCAAAACTTTACACCTTTTGAAGTAAATGTTTGAGGAATTATTTTTATTCTGTCTGAATACCATTAGAATGACAATCGCAGAGAAAGGGACAGGGCAACAACTCTTACAATTCCACCTATTGAATCCTCCAAGATACTGTGGATATGCTGATTTTTTGTTGTTGTTGCTCCTGCTACAGACTTCTATATCAGTCTGCTAATACTAGTAAAGGCCCAGTGCACTACTTTTGTGAAGAAAAATAAATAATACATAATTTTTAACAGCCCTGCAGCACCCTCAGCACCCCTACTTCCCGCGGCTATAGTGGTGACCGTGACCACACGTAACAATGCTAAACTTCAGTCAGAATTAAATAACTAATATTACATAAACTATTGTACCGTGTCTATAAAGTTTGTTTTAATGCATGTAATATTGATTGAGGCGTTCTATATTAGACTATATGCCCATCCTAGGGGGGAAAAACTACGATATGACATTGATTATATCTCAATACCATCCCAGTAGAAAACACAATGTCAAGTTGCTTTCTGTGGTCAAAAGAAAGTACAAAGAAATGTTTCAAATGATGACAAAAATATATATATGCTGGACAGTCTAACGGCAGGATACGCTACAAAGTAAAACATAGGCCTACAAATTACTGGACACGAAAATAAGCAACTGAATGTGAAGGAAAAAACTACAAATACCATATGAAGGGTAAAACAGTTTTTGGAAGCATAATGTTGGCATCGTTCCCATTCTCAAAACAAAGGAATGTTTTAACATTTTGCAAAACATGGCAAAAATATTTCTGTATTTGTTTCTTTACCTAATAACATGATTTCCAGTTTCTTGCGGTCCACTCGAAATCTCTCCTCCGTCCACTCCGGGTCTGGTAAGGCATGGGGTCCGCTCAAGTCATCCTCGGAGCCGGGGACCGGAGAGTCAACACTACACTCGCTATTTGAGCCCTGGTCCGACTGTTGCAAGTATCCGCTCAGAGAGTCGCACTGGGCAGCCATTGCGCTGCACAGCAACGTTTCCAATGGCCACTGCGTTTCGCAAAAAAAATGTAAACTACCACGTTGTGGATTGTTAAACCTACTTTCCCTTATTTATCTTTCACTTTGAGATTTTGTCCAGACTCATTGTTGCGCAGTGACTTCTTCCTCGACCGTTTCCTCGAGCCCCTCTGTTTTCCCCATTGAGTGGCGGTTTGCGGAGTCTAGAACACAAGTAAAGTTTCAGGTGTCAGACACAACTCGAAGATGTGGGACTCCTCCCAAATGTAGTTTCTTTAGCATGTACTATTCCTTCCTCTCATTTGTCCCAATAAACAGGTTTATTTTCCATTGATCCAGGTTTATCCGACAAAAGCAACGTCGCAACAAAAAAAAATCGTTTGAAAATGTGTAATGAAAACGGAAGATAGGTATAGGAGGAATGTTCTATAGATCGACAACATTTGTATTCGTTCGAGAGGGGTTGATTTTCTTTTGTCTAACTTTTTTCATTGCGACAAATTATATGATGTAAACGGTGTTTTCGAATAAATTAGGATTGCCGAATAATTTTGAAGGTACGCAGGTCACATGATGTCAACAAGTATCCTACCCTAACTATAAAGCTCCACTCCACATTTAATTCTAAGGGATGGATTGAAATTTACAGAATGGTTACCTGGAGAAAAATGGTGGCGGGTCATGCTTTTTCAATTTCAATTTCAATCAAGGGGAGGATTTAGTATTTTTTTCAATCTAGTTCAGGGGAGGGTCGTGTAATTTGTCATTTATTCTCAGTGTTTTAGAATCAGTCACTAATTAGCCTATAAATTGATGTGTACTCGATGTTTCCCCTCATCTCTGATTCTCAGCTGGTTCTGCAATATCAAGTGCGCCTATTGGCTATTTCGTGTGTTCTCAATCAAGTGATTCATTGCCTATATGCTATAGGCTACGAAGTGCATGCTCGGGAAAAGCACAAAGCAAAATTATATTTCTATTGTAGCTGCTGGGATGGTGTAAATGACACAAGTCAATTAATATTCCAACTCTAAACCCTGCTCTGCTCTTGCTGATCAAAAACGATGTGGTGTGCTGCCTAACCATTGGCTGCTGTGTAGGCCTATGGTGGCAGTTCAGGAGGAGAGTCAAAGGCTTCTTCTGAAAAACATTTTTGATTAAGGGCGAGTACAGAAAATTCACTCTCTTGCGTGCGGACTAGCCTATTGCCTAATGTTCAGTTTGAGAAGGAGAGCTTGAAGATGAGGAGGACCGAAGGTCAACTTTGATAGCTTGTTACTACTATAATTTATTTTATTAAAATCAATAGGTTTCTTGCCCATGATGTATTTATCAGCGTTATTGACCTCACAATAAGCCAGATTCGAGTTACTTACATTTTGGTGCTGAAACATGAAGCAGCAGCAGCTGTGCCACAATCAATCTGCCTGTTTGACAGATTCAATTAGGCTATAGCCTGCTATATCCATAGATGTGTAGGTCAATTCCGCCACCCACCATGCACTCTTTAAATACCTGACCTCCGTGTCAGTGAAGGGCTGTAAGTTAAAAACAAGACTCAAATTGATGGGGTAAGAGAGGGTATGTCATAGGCCTACCTTTTATTAAAGAAAATGGCAAAAAGCCTATGCCTTGTTCGCTTAAGATTTTGAAGAAAATAAAACGGATCCGATTATACAAAGTGATCAATAACAGTTATTTAGGGTGGCAGGTAGCCTAGTGGTTAGAGTGTTGAGCCAGTAACCGAAAGGTGACTGGCTCACTAGGTAAAACTCTGTCATTCTGCCCTGAGCAAGGCAGTTAACAACCCACTGTTCCCCAGGTGCTGTGGATGTTAATTAAGGCAGCCCCTTGCTCTTTTTTGATACAGAGGGGTTGGGATAAATGTGGAAGGCACATTTCAGTTGAAGGCATTCAGTTGTACAACTGATTAGGTATCCCTTTATTTGGTCCGTGATGCTTTATGCTTGAAACATGTCTATCCATGCTGGCTTTTGCGGGCAACCTGAGACATGAAACAGATAGGTGGAAGGGTATACAGGCTGTAGCCAATTTATTATTGAGCAATTTACCTAAATGGGTAAAGGAAACCTTTAACAACTACTTCATTTTTATTCGACAGTAAACATGTTTCCATCCACAGCTTGAATGTGAGGAAAATCATACTGTATAAATCATGAAAGCTGTGATGAAAACAGGAAGTTTCAGTACAATTTTATAAATGCCGACAGATCATTTGTTAAATCGACATATTAGGAACTTTTTGTATCAGTAAAATTAACTATACGAGAAATGGTGGTGGAAACACCTTTATGACCAAATATTGATATAACAACCATCATATCAAAGTACTTTTGGAGTCATGCGATGATATGGTGGTGTGTGGTCCTCCCACTATAACTCGGGAAACCATACAGTTTATTAGGCTACAGATTAAATGAGGATGAACTTCACAGGGTGGTGAAAGTGCACAGTGATCTTGATTCTCCTTTCAAATAAATATCAACAGGTTTATTCTGGTGACAGGATGATCAATGCTTGACTGCTGTTTGACAAATACAAATATTCTTGCTCTTATCCATAATAATCTCATCATGTAGACTAGCCAACCCGCAAAGCCTACCCGCACTGTATCTGCAAACTGTTGGCTAGAGTGCACGTGCCAAGACCAGAGTAGGCACAATTTGCTATTTAACACAACAGTTTTTGTGACAAATCTATTGGTAGAGAGCGAACAGTCTTGCGACATGCAGGAGACCTGGTTCAAACCCAGTTAGTCACAAGAGCAAGATTAAATAGGGAGGGGAAAGGCTATCCTTAGACAGGGCTTGTCAAAAAGTATTCAACCCCTTTGTTATGACAAGCCTAAATAAGTTTTGGACTAAAAATGTGCTTAACAAATCGCATAATAAGTTGCATGGACTCATTCCGTGTTCAGTAATTCTGTACCCACACATACAATTATCTGTTTGGTCCCTTAATTGAGTAGTACATTTCAAGCTTGGATTCAACCACAAAGACCAGGGAGGCTTTTCAATGACTTGCAAAGAAGAGCACCGATTGGTAGATGTTTTAAAAATAAAAAAGCAGACAGTGAATATCCCTTTGAGCACAGTGAAGTTTTTAATTACACTTTGTCATTACAAAGATACAGGCGTCCTTCCTAACTCAGTTGCCGGAGAGGAAGGAAACTGCTCAAGGATTTTCACCATGAGAACAATGGTGATTTTAAAACAGTTACATGGTTTAATGGATAAGATATCAGAAAACTGAGGATGGATGAACAACTCCACAGTATTAACATAAATGACAGTAAAAAGAATGAAGCCGGTACAGAATAAAAAATAAATAAAAAATTGCATCTTGTTTGCAACAAGGTACTTAAGGAAAACTGTTAAAAATGTTGCAAAGAAATTAACTTTTTGTCCTGAATACAAAGCATTATGTTTAGGGAAAATCCAACACATCACTGAGTACCACTCTACATATTTTCTATGGGATTATAATGATGACAGAATTACGTGAGTTTTTATTTAGAATTTTGTGGTTGCACATTGAGATTCGTGGTTCCAAGGCAAGCCAGTGATTTGCTTATCATGTGAAATATAATGGTACATTTCAGACAAACTCCAGGTACAGCCATTACATTGACAGTGACTAGTATGTTAGCTAGCTGGCCTCTGACATTTATCCCAGCTTTACTATCAACTGGCTAGCTTCATCAGGCAGCTTTAGATGCGAGGTGAAAACAAATATATTTGCTAGTTAGTTAACCATCTGATTGATGAAGCTGATTATAAATGCCATCAGCTAGCTAGATGGCTACATTTAAACTGCCGGGGGAAAGCTGGCTAGCTATCTAACTCCCGCCATCATCACTGCAGTGTAGCTAATGTTAGCTAGGTTTCTAGAAAATAAAATAAAAATATTTGAAGCTATATTTTAAAGACTTACTAACTTTTGAACACTTGTCAAACTACTTCATTCTACTGTCTGTTTATTGAATAATTTGTGACTGAAAAAGTTGTTAAGAGAAATGCCCCTCCCAATTTCATTTCAAATAGACTATTAGGCTGGTTGGGTATCATGTGGCTGATGTGTATATTTACATGAGTGTTTAATTAGCCTAGTTAGCCAAGTTACTGACTGACTAGGATTATTGTTATTCATGTTTTTCATTATTGCATTTCAGGTGGAGTTGGAGTAAGATCACTAGAAAGCAGCATGCTGCCAGACCACCAAAGGACCCTAGAGGTATTACAGTAAAATGCTTATGAACTGGATATTGTTTTTGAATTGCCCATTTATATTAATGACACTAACAAAATCGTTGGATTGTTCAGCAATGTGCAGTAAATGCTAACGGCTTTGGTGGTGAAACGTACATAATGTATTTATTGTCATCTCCCTATCAGGCCACTGCATGTTGTGACAAGGGCCTTGATGGTGACACACATCTACGTCAAGCTGCCTGCATACTGGGGCCTTCAGTGGTACCTTCCCTTTGGGCTTGGAGGGTGACACACTTCTTGTTACTGTCTTTTGAACACTTGTCAAATTACATTCCACTGCCTGTTTATTGATTCATTGGTGACTGAAAAAGTTAGCAATAAAAATGACCCTCTCAATTTCCCTGCAAAGAGATTAGCTAGCTAATAGTAAACTGGTGACAACTTGATCAAACTTATGAATATGTAAAACCTTTTACGAAATGATGGCACATTAAAGGTAGTTGGGGTTCCAGCAGTGAAATTTGAGCAGTGAGGTTCATTTCTTCCCCCTCTCTGCTCTTTTCCTCAGGTTGAAGCACATCCCTAACACCCAGACAGATCTAAAGAACTTGGGAACCTCCCAGCCACCAGAAAAATCATCTTGTTCTTGGAGTTTATTCACAAGGTTAGATAGAAATAGATCCACACATGTTATTCTCTATCATGCAGAATTGTCGCTAAACTTGTAACTCGGGAAGCTCATTCAATAATACAGAAGTGGGTGATTTCTGTCACAAGGGACTGAACTTTGTACATTTTTGTTAAATTTAAACTACAATTAGTTGAATGAGGTGTTAGTGAAGTGCAGGAACAAAATCCTGTACACTCCTGTATAAAGAACCTATGTCTGTCAGGACTTCAATTTACTAAATACAGTTACCATTTTCTTTTGTTAATCTATGCAGGTTTGTCATATGATTTCCAGGAGCCTAGTGGAGATGGATACAACCATAATCCAAGGCAGGACATTTCCCTGCATCCAGGTTGAGGCCTGCTACCAGCACGAACATGGAGCACTCCATGTAAGTCATGCATACTGTATTTTGTTTAAATACAGTATAGCTAATACTCCACTCATATGAGTGTGGAGAAGCCCTATGCACCATAAACCTGTCTACTCCTGGAGTAACTGCCTGTCAGAGAGACTGATGAGAGGGTTTTGCCGAGGCCCTGGGCCAATGGGAGGTCAGGGGTGAGGGCTTAGGGGTCAAAGGGAGTGAGAGCAAAGTTACAGACATGAAGATACAACTTGAATCTCAGAGTAAAGCTACCTTCAAACCAAAATGCATGAAGCACATGTCCAACACAGCTGTTTGGTGGGGAAAACACTGTTTTATGTTTTTAAATGATAGTCTTTGCAACTTTTCTAACGGACAGCACAACACAAGCCTCCCCCCAACACACTCCTCCTATTGAAAGCCATTGAGTTGCTGCGTCTTTTACTCATCAATTTGACTGATTGGAAGGAAGTCCACAATCATCAACAATGTAAATGTGAACTCTCTTGCTCGCTCTCTTTCAAGCGCATTCAGTACCTCTATCCATCTCTCTACAGGTGCTAGAGACAGAATATTCACCAGAGCCTTCAGACCAACTACCTGCGATATCTCCAGAGCACAGAGAAGTAATCTCTGCTGTTGGTAATATACTTTATGTAAACCTCCTTCAATGTGGTTGTCTGTGTGATGACATATTATCCAGGGCCATATTTGCATATTATCCAGGGCCACTGGTTGGATTGGATTTACTGTACTCACTCAAACTCATGCGATCTCCTCCCACTAAAAGTCTCCCATACTTTTATAAAAATGAATGTGTCCATCCCTCTATTCCCAGGTGAGTCTGCTGGGCCATGGAACTCTAGATCAGAACATTAAAAAACCTGTCACAATGTTGTCTGCTATCGACAGTTCCTTGAGGAATGATGCAACTATCAAGACTTTAAATAGTCAAATTTGGGGGATGAACATCAAATGCAATAAAGTTTTGTATGAACTACTCGTTAATTTTTTTAATAGATCACAAAACAATAACTGTTTCTTAGCCTCTTCTCATTTTCACTATCTACGATGGTAACTTAAACATCTGACAACATGCAGACTTTATCCATCAAGACAACACTTAGCGCTTATGATTAAAAAAGATCTAAAATCAATGCAAGTCTCATATGCAGGGTCAATACATTTTTATTCATGTATAAACACAGGTGTGCCAACTAAATATGTATCCCAGACGAGACTGAAGAATAGGACAAATAGGCTGCGTTTAGTTGGCCATCCAAAGTCTGATATTTTTTTCACAAATTGTTCTTTTGACCAATCAGATCAGCTATGAAAAAGAGCTGATGTGAAAAGATCTGATGTAATTAGTAGAGAAAATATCAGAATGGGCTGCCTGTCTAAAAGCAGCCAGGGACAAGTTAATTTAAGTCCGTTTCTATGAATTGAGTGGTTACATACACTACATGTTAAATGGCTACGAGACAGAGATAATGAGACTCTTGCTATAATCAAAGGAAAGGTACCACTGAAGGCCCCAGTATGCAGGCAGCTTGACGTAGATGTGTGTCACCATCAAGGCCCTTGTCACAGCATGCAGTGGCCTGATAGGGAGATGACAATAAATACATTATGTATGTTTCATCACCAAAGCCTTACTCCATCTCCACCTGAAATGCAATAATGAAAAACATGAATAACAATAATCCTAGTCAGTCAGTAACTCGGCTAACTAGGCTAATTAAAGCACATCAACCAAATGATACCCAACCAGCCTAAAAGTCTATTTAAAGTGAAATAGGGAAGGGCATTTTTCTTCTCAACTTTTCTAGTCACAAATTATTCAATAAACAAGCAGTGGAAAGATGTATTTTGACAAGTGTTCAAAAGTCAGTAACAAGTCCTTAAAATAAAGCTTCAAATATATATTCTCTACAAACCTAGTTAACATTAACTACACTGCAGTGATGATGGCAGGAGTTAGCTAGCTAGCTACATTTACCCCAGCAGTTTCAATTTAGCTATCTAGCTAGCTAATGGCATTTATAATCTACTTCAACAATCAGATGGTTAACTAACTAGAAAATATATTTGTTTTCCCCTGGTCTGGAGTTTGTCTGAAATGTACCATTATATTCATATGATAAGCAAACTGCTGTCATGCCTTTTCACACACCAAAAGAAAGATGAACACAGATAAAAGAGACTATTACTTTCAAGTAGATTGTTTTCATTTAATTGCCCTCATCCTCTATTGCTCATGTGGGGAGCTACTTCCTGAGATTTGATTGATGGAACAATCCAGCCAATGTTTAGGCGGTTGTAGTTTTGGCAGAGGGAACTGGTTGCCAGGAGTAAAAGGTCCTGCACCCAGAGCGCAAATCACATTTTCACTTCCAAATACATTTCTACAAACATACAAAACGTTTTACAAGCTTACGAATCTCTTGGTAATGTGATAACAGTCACAGAACTCAAAACGTGCACAGATTCAAAATCTGCAAGTGTATTTTTTATTCACAGCAGAATATTCATACTCATAAAATATCTTATACTTGCTAAACTTATTGAATGTATTCAAATGTCAAATTACAAGTTTAGCAAGTTCCTTGGTGTTCACATCAACAACAAACTAGAATGGTCCAAACACACCAAGACAGTCATGAAGAGGGCACGACAAAGCCTATTCCCCCTCAGGAAAAAAGATTTGGCATGGGTCCTGAGATCCTCAAAAGGTACTACAGCTGCAACATCGAGAGCATCCTGACTGGTTGCATCACTGCCTGGTACGGCAATTGCTCGGCCTCTGACCGCAAGGCACTACAGAGGCTAGTGCGTACGGCCCAGTACATCACTGGGGCTAAGCTGCCTGCCATCCAGGACCTCTACACCAGGCGGTGTCAGAGGAAGGCCCGAAAAATTGTCAAAGACCCCAGCCACCCCAGTCATAGACTGTTCTCTCTTTTACCACATGGCAAGCGGTACCGGAGTGTCTAGGACAAAAAGGCTTCTCAACAGTTTTTACCCCCAAGCCATAAGACTCCTGAACAGGTAATCAAATGGCTACCCGGACTATTTGCATTGTGTGCCTCCCCCCCAACCCCTCTCTTTACGCTGCTGCTACTCTCTGTTTATCATATATGCATAGTCACTTTAACTATACATTCATGTACATACTACCTCAATTGGGCCGACCAACCAGTGCTCCCGCACATCGGCTAACCGGGCTATCTGCATTGTGTCCCGCCACCCCCTCTTTTATGCTACTACTACTCTCTGTTCATCATATATGCATAGTCACTTTAACCATATCTACATGTACATACTACCTCAATCAGCCTGACTAACCGGTGTCTTTTATGAAGCCTCGCTACTTCTATAGCCTCGTTACTGTATATAGCCTGTCTTTTTACTGTTGTTTTATTTCTTTACCTACCTATTGTTCACCTAATACCTTTTTTGCACTATTGGTTAGAGCCTGTAGGTAAGCATTTCACTGTAAGGTCTACACTTGTTGTATTCAGCACACGTGACAAATAAACTTTGATTTGATTTGAGCAACAGTTGTTAAATCTTTCACACGTCATGATACAAGCTTGCAAAATTAAATTACACATTAGCGAAACGTACTTGCAACCACATCTCAATGTGAGACCACAAAATTCAAAATACTAACTCACCTTGTTCTGTCATCATTATAATCCCATAATTTTCAAGCATGGTGGTGGCTGCATCATGTTGTGGGTGTGCTTGTCATCGGCAAGGACTGGGGAGTTTTTTAGGATAGAAGAAACTGAGTACAGCTATAAGCACACGAAAAATCCTAGAGGAAAACCTGCTTCAGTCTACTTTCCAACAAACACTGGGAGACACATTCACCTTACAGCAGGACAATAACCTTAAACACAAGGCCAAATCTACACTGGAGTTGCTTACCAATATGACATTGAATGTTCCTGAGTGGCCTAGTTAGTTTTGACTTAAATCGGCTTGAAAATCTATGACAAGTCTTGAAAATGGCTGTCTAGCAATGATCAAAAAACAACTTGACGTAGCTTGAAGAATTGTAAAAAGAATAATGGGCAAATATTTTACAATCCAGGTGTGCAAAGCTCTTACAGACGTACCCAAAAAGACTCACAGCTGTAATCTCCACCAAAGGTTATTCTACAAAGTATTGACTCAGTGGTGTGAATTTATTAAATTGAGATGTAAATTAGATATTTCTGTATTTAATTTTCAATAAATTAGCAAACATTTCTAAAACATGTAATTATGGAGTATTGTGTGTAGATGGCTGAGAGAAATATGTAATCCATTTTGAATTAAGTCTGTAACACAACAAAATGTGTAATAAGGGGTATGAATACTTTTTGAAGGCACATAAAAAGCATAGGATGACATTGGAAGGAAATAAGAGTCGGAAAGGAAAGAACAATTGGAGAATATCAATTGCATGGTCCTCACATAGTCCCTCACCTTCTCAGAACCATTGGAGAAGAAGCTCAGAGTGGTGGGACCAATGGGTTTTGAGAAGGAGGCAAGAAAAGAGAACTCGGGATTCTCTCAATTGGGATTCTCTCAATTACATGTAAGGGAGGATAGAAAAGAGGCTACATTTATGAAAGTGGACAGCATTTGGGGGGTAATAGAGGTGTTTCAGTATCAATTAAAAGCTGTGCAGACTCCTTTAATTAGATTTTCACCAAGAGCTTGGAATGTCCCCAAATCAATTTTACAAGGACATGGAGAGGGTCTAGTGAAAGGTTGTCATTTTTAAACAGACAGCTTATCTAAGCCTCTACAAAGTCTTATTGACGATTTCACAAGTGCCAGGTAAAGTGGGACACAAATGTATTTCTAATGAGAAAAGTGTCCGCTTCATGTACTTAAGTGTGCCACTAACACTGAAAGACACACTTCAGCAAAAGTAGGGTTATGTTTTAGGGATTGTAGCGTCCACTGAATAATAAATTCTTGTTTCATATTTTTTTTTTTTTTTTTTAGATATTACCTTAATTGAACTAAACATAACTTGATTTGTGGTAGAGTGATTTATCTACCAAAAAGTGTCCCAACAATGCAGGCTTCAGCTTATGTCTTCTATTCATGAAACATTTAAGAAGCAATTCACATTCTAAAGCATCCTGAGGCAGTGGGCACAAATTACATTCAACCAAGGCACATTTTTTTCTTGAGTGGTATGTCAGGAGGCCAGAACATAAATAATATATACACTGCAAAATAACCGCAAGAAGCCCAAACAGTTATAGTACTTGAAAACAATCATTTCAAAGCTTGATTACATTGGGATATGAGCACATATGCCTCTATTTATCCATGGGAATACTTAGGAACAGATTTCCTAAATAAATGAAAATCACTGAGCCGATTTCCTGGTAATTTTATAGTCCTTTGGCCAACAATAAAAAAATATATTTTTTGCTCAGAAAACTTTTGGGGCCACCTATTGGAACCCTGCAATACAGGAACAAGTGCCTTAATCTTTCAACTGCTTCTGTACAAGTTGATACCGTGAGATAACATTGTCGATACCAGTAGAGTTGAATTACCTCTGAGATTGAAACATTTATGCGCAATTTAATTTAGGTTTACATTTTACAGCTCTATTCCACAGCAATTCAGGTAGTGCATAGGCTACATCAAGGGGACTGAACAAACAGGATGTATATTTTATTATAATTCAATGGTTAAGTTCACAATGTCAACTTTTATCCTCACCTAGGCCTAGAGAGCCTCTGTAAAGTCAGAAGTCCCTGTCAAATAATTAAACCTGAGAGTTGCAGAAGTAAGCAAACATGCCATTAACTGTGGAGGTATTGATTAGGGAAAAACAAGGTAACTAATTGATTGGTGTAATTTGCCATTAAACCGAGCATAGCAGGTGAGAACAGGCAAATGCTGTCATCTAGTGGTGAAGTAAAAAATGGCATGGGGACAATTTCTGAAATCTGCTGCCCTGACCAGAAAAAGCCTTAGATCTGAAAGAAATGGACAGGTATAAAAAGCAATGTGCTAGAAGCCCCAATTCCCCCTCTGATATGATAAATGGGTGCTTTTTGATGTTGCCATAATGTAGCTTCCTTTTCAATCACTTCAGTTAAAGGGTTGATGCACAATGGGAAAGAAATACTACACTTCTCTAAACACCAAGGCCCAGAACTAGAAATCACAATACAACTCATCTCTAGTATCACAATAAAGACAAGATCCATTTGTTTTACTTTTTAATGCAAAATAATAAAAATAGATTAAGTATAGCTTCATACTATACAATAAAAATATCTAAAAGAAAGAAAGAATTACCTATAAGATGAGGGATGGGGGGGACTGGATTCATATATATATATATTTTTTTTAAATCTTTATGGCCATCTCAGCAATAACTGAATAATAATTTATATAACATTGGGAATGTCAAAGAAAATAATGAGTTCAAAGCATAAAAACAGTTAATTTGGGCATAGAAAGTGCTTCCCCTATAAAACACTTTCTTGAACCAGTGTGGATGAGGGGTGGCAACAGTACTTTGTTTTCAGAGGTGTCCAGGAAATGAAATGGCTTAAGCTTTTTCCGTTGTCTCAAACTTCAGTCCTTTACATTGCATACTTTTGAGTCCAATCTCTTGCTAATCTGTTGTACCTGTAAAAAGAAAATTAAAACCAGGTTTAACAAAGATTTATTGCGCAATCTACAGCCAAAACGTACATTCGGCAAGTCTTGTTGTTTCAGCAGCCATATCATTATACAGTACATATCCTGGTAGGAGTGTCTACTTTCAGAATATATGTTTATTCTTTAACTGACTAGAAGCTGTAAACATGAAAGAAATTCAGTTAACCCACTGTTCCTAGGCTGTCATTGAAAATAAGAATTTGTTCTTATTAACTGACTTGCCTAGTTAAATAAAAGGTAAAATAAATATACACACATTTTCCTGCTAAAAGAGGGATGGTGTGTGTGTGTGAGAGAGTTAACTTACTTTTCTTTGTCCTGCTTGTAGATGTGTGCTATGTCTGGGACTAGCGGGTCATCTGGGTTTGGGTCACATAGCAAAGAACATATGGACAATAAAACTGGAAGAACAAAAAGTGAAGATAAGCCGGATGAGTTTATTTTGCAATTACACCATCACAATATTGTCAAGGGCAACAGTTGAACAAATTAGGAAAACATTTGAGATGCATTTTGCTTTAATTATTTTATATTGTGCAATTGGGTAGAAACGAGACAAAAGAAAGTTGGTTTACAAACTGTGAATGTAAGCCAGTTTGTCTTACCTTTCGAAACTGTAAGTGCTGGGGACCACTGTGACCTCAGAATGTCCAGACAGATGCTACCATTACTGTTTATGTTTGGGTGATAGATTTTCGTTGTGAAGGCTACCTATGGAAAGACAATACATGCAGAGAAAAAATGTCAGGCCTAAATATGTGGTTGAGGGTACTCCACACCCAGGGGAATATTGAGTAATAACAGGAGCTGTGAGGTGTTTCTAACCTTTGGTGGTTTGAAGGGATAGTCTGTAGGGAAGTGGATGGTGAGGAAGAACACTCCTCCCTGATATGGGCTGTCAGTCTAAAAGAGAGATGAAAGGTGAATTGTTAAACCAGTGATGTGAACCATAAAGTAACATCCAATACTCCATATAATGTTAAAGCCCACAGTCAACCTCACTTTACGTGTCATTATTTACAGCAACAAGACTGTGATGGGGGTTTACTGGAGACGATACACATCCAAGCATAGCATGTAAGTAACTCAGTTACAGAAGGCTATACAGTAAGACAAGGAGACCATTAACACTTGTTCCTTTGGTGGTGCAAAAAGGTTGAGTTTATAACAAATGGGATCAATGCAGAATAAAGAGCTTCTACCAGCAATCAACATAATGTTGACAATTATACTAGAAAAAAATGTGAATTTAGAAAAGGGCTTACAGGTCCCATGATGGTGGCTTGCCAATGAAACACTAAAATAAAGATGAGACAGAATAAATCATAATTATTGACAATAATACAACGCAAATAGTAATCTAAAAGGAATGAGTTGACCAGGTAAACTCCCCTTCATTTCCTATTAACTGAGTCACATACAAAGTTCGTATTCATCCAATTTTATTTCTGCATAACTTTTTATTTTATTTGGGGTGGCCACAACAACTGTACTGGAACTTACAGTCCTCTCCAACTGGTCCGGCTGAGCATTGAGCAGGAGGGTCCCTTTGCAAGTCATGCAACTCCTGTTAAAAAAAAAAGTATGGTAGCACAATGAATTCTGTATAGGGGGGAAATTCCATACATGTGCATTGACTACTTAACAATGTTGTTACTTTGACAAGCCAGTCTTGTGGTCTATGACTTTATACAGATTCAAGGAGGCCTTGCTATAGCTAGCTTATATCTGTAGATTGGAATTGATCCCCATATCAATAACTTACTGCAAAATGTAATGAATGATATCATTTAAGGCCCATTGCTGATATGTTATGTTGAAATATACACTGAAAGTAAACCAAGCAGATATACAATAGGCCACTCGTGATGATCGCGGTTCCAGAAGCGTTTTTATTCAGGCCCACATTGTTCATCATAGACAGAAATAACCAGAACAGCGACATAACTACCGAAAGCTAGCTAATTTATCTAGCTAACTAAAGTTACACCGAAAGCTAGCTAATGAATTATCAATCAGTAACTGGCTAAATTAGTTACTGATTGACTGATGCTGGTAGTTAACGTAACTAGCTAGCTAACATTAACTGGGCTAGCTAGTTGCAGCACAGAGCATACAGACCAATAGCCACTAGCTAACGTTATGCTATCGTTGGATTTTGTGTTAGGACATCGACCAACCGTTTATTAGCATGACGACGTAAAAACATATATGTACACACTTACCTTCTGTATTCTTTTCAAAGCCATGTCAGCCCCCTGCTTCAGATGTATGGTGTAACGACGGGACACTGTCAGTTGTATACCCGTATCTCGGCTCAGCTCACAAAAATTAGTTTTGAGATATGTATAATTTATTTTGTTTCCGCTTTTTGTTCGAGGAAGCAAACCGCTGTGCATTCTGGGGATTATAGTTTTTACTTCTAACATCAGCCTGTTAAAGTGGCAGTACACTCTAGACAGCTGCAAGTAATATATTGGGCGCGGCCTCAGCACAGGCGTTCCTGACCTATGCCAGATATTACAAGGCCTGGATAGGTATTTGAAGAATCAGCAAACCATGTAATAGTGTACCCAAGAATGCAAAGGTAACTGAAATAAATGACTATCGCCCCGTAGCACTCACTTCTCTCATCATGAAGTGCTTTGAGAGAATAGTCAAGGATCAGGATCAGCTCCACCTTACCTGTCACCCGAGAGACCCGCTTCAATTTGCTTACCGCCCCAATAGGTCCACAGACGATGCAATCGCCATCACACTGCACACTGCCCTATCCCATCTGGACAAGAGGAATACCTATGTAAGAATGTGGCCCTGGGTCTGAACCCCTCCCTGTGAAACTGTATTCTATTCTACTGTGTTTTAGTCAATTCCTCTCCGACATTGCTTGTCCTAATATTTATAGTTCTTCATTCCATTATTTTACTTTTAGATTTGTGTGTATTGTTGTAATATGTTAGATATTACCCTCACTGTTGGAGCTTGGAACACAAGCATTTCACTGCACCCGCAATAACATCTGCTAAATATGTGTATGTGAAAATTCAATGGAGCGAGACGCGTACAAGGCAAACAGGGATGAGCTCCGCAAATCCATTAAGGACGCAAAAAGACAATACAAACTCAAACATGAATCGATGTTCGACAACTCAGACTCGCGACGCATGGTTATCACGGACTACAAAGACAAATCCAGCTGTGTGGTGCCCACCTAAGCCTCCCTCCCAGAGGAGCTTAACACATTCTATGCTTGCTTTGAGGCAGATGATAACGAGTCATCCAGGAAAGCTCTCGCTGCTCTGGATTACCAGGTGCTTTTTCTCTCCAAGGCTGACATGAGGAAAACTCTCGAAAGAGTGAATATTCACAAAGCCGCACTGCTTCTTTACACACTGCTAGCTTAAGCCGGAAGCCAGCCGGACCAATGTGTTGGAGGAAACACCATACAGCTTGTGACCAAAATCAGAGTGCATGCGCCTGGCACGCCACAAGGAGTCACTAGAGCACGATGGGACAAGGACAGCCAAACCCTCCCCTAACCCGGATGACACTTGGCCAATTGTGTGCCACCTCATGGGTCTCAAGGTCGCAGCCGGCTGCGACACAGCCTAGGATCGAACCCTAGTCTGTAGTGACGACTCTAGCACTGCGATACAGTGCCTTAGATCGCTGCACCACTCGGGAGGCCCAGATCATGCTTTTCTACACAGTTAGAAAAAACTTTCTCTCATTGATCTTTCGTGACTGAGCGGACCTACTACATAAAGTTGAAGTCGGAACTTTACATACACCATCAGTTTTTCACAATTCCTGACATTTAATCCTAGTAAAAATTCCCTGTTTTAGGTCAGTTACGACCAGCACTTTATTTTAAGAATGTGAAATGTCAGAATAAGAGTAGAGAGAATTATTTATTTCAGCTTTTATTTCTTTCATCACGTTCCCAGTGGGTCAGAAGTTTACATACACTCAATTAGTATTTGGTAGCATTGCCTTTCAATTGTTTAACTTGGGTCAAATGTTTTGGGTAGCCTTCCACAAGCTTCCCACAATAAGTTGGGTGAATTTTGGCCCATTCCTCCTGAAAGAGCTGGTGTATCTGAGTGAGGTTTGTAGGCCTCCTTGCTCACACATGAGTTTTTCAGTTCTGCCCACACATTTTCTATGGGATTGATGTCAGGGCTTTGTGATGGCCACTCCAATACCTTGGCTTTGTTGTCCTTAAGCCATTTTGCCACAACTTTGAAAGTTTGCTTGAGGTCATTGTCCATTTGGAAGACCCATTTGCAACCAAGCTTTAACTTCCTGACTGATGTCTTTAGATGTTGCTTCAATATATCCACATCATTTTCCTGCCTCATGATGCCATCTATTTTGTGAAGTGCACCAGTCCCTCCTGCAGCAAAGCACCCCCACAACATGATGTTGCCACCCCCGTGCCTCAAGTTTGGGATGGTGTTCTTCGGCTTGCAAGCCTCCCCCTTTTTCCTCCAAACATAACGATGGTCATTATGGACAAACAGTTCTATTTTTGTTTCATCAGACCAGAGGACATTTCTCCAAAAAGTACAATCTTTTTCCCCTATGTGCAGTTGCAAACCATAGTCTGGCTTTTTTTATGGCAGTTTTGGAGCAGTGGCTTCTTCCTTGCTGAGCGGCCTTTCAGGTTATGTCCATATAGGACTCGTTTTACTGTGGATATAGATACTTTTGTACCTGTTTCCTCCAGCATCTTCACAAGTTCCTTTGCTGTTGTTCTGGGACTGATATGCACTTTTCACACCAAAGTACGTTCATCTCTAGGAGACAGAACGCGTCTCCTTCCTGAGCGGTATCACGGCTGCATGGTCCCATGGTGTTTATACTTGCATACTACTGTTTGTACAGATGAACGTGGTACCTTCAGGCATTTGGGAATTGCTCTCAAGGATGAACCAGACTTGTGAAGGTCTACAATTTTTTTCTGAGGTCTTGGCTGATGTCTTTTGATTTTCCCAGGATGTCAAGCAAAGAGGCACTAAGTTTGAAGGTAGGCCTTGAAATACATCCACAGGTACACCTCCAATTGACTCAAATGATGTCAATTAGCCTATCAGAAGCTTCTAAAGCCATTACATAATTTTCTGGAATTTTCCAAGCTGTTTAAAGGCACAGTCAACTTAGTGTTTTTTATTTTATTTTTTCTCCTTTCTTTAATCAGGTAGGCTAGTTGAGAACAAGTTCTCATTTGCAACTGCGACCTGGCCAAGATAAAGAAAAGCAGTTTGACACAATAACACAGAGTTACACATGGAATAAACAAACATACAATCAAAATACTGTAGAAAGATCTATATACAGCATGTGCAAATGTGGTAGGATAAGAGAGGTGAGGCAATAAATAGGCCATGGTGGTGAAGTAATTACAATATAGCAATTAAACACTGGAATGGTAGGATGTACAGAAGATGAATGTGCAAGTAGAGATACTGGGGTGCAAAGGAGCAAGATAAATAAATAAATACAGTATGGGGATCAAATCAAATCAAATGTATTTATATAGCCCTTCGTACATCAGCTGATATCTCAAAGTGCTGTACAGAAACCCAGCCTAAAACCCGAAACAGCAAGCAATGCAGGTGTAGAAGCACGGTGGCTAGGAAAAACTCACTAGAAAGGCCAAAACCTAGGAAGAAACCTAGAGAGGAACCAGGCTATGAGGGGTGGCCAGTCCTCTTCTGGCTGTGCCGGGTGGAGATTATAACAAAACATGGCCAAGATGTTCAAATGTTCATAAATGACCAGCATGGTCAAATAATAATAATCACAGTAGTTGTCGAGGGTGCAGCACCTCAGGAGTAAATGTCAGTTGGCTTTTCATAGCCGATCATTAAGAGTATCTCTACCGCTCCTGCGGTCTCTAGAGAGTTGAAAACAGCAGGTCTGGGACAGGTAGCACGTCCGGTGGACAGGTCAGGGTTCCATAGCCGCAGGCAGAACAGTTGGCCAGGTGGACTGGGGACAGGTGGACTGGGGACAGCAAGGAGTCATCATGTCAGGTCGTCCTGAGGCATGGTCCTAGGGCTCAGGTCCTCCAAGAGAGAGAAAGAAAGAGAGAAAGAGAGAATTAGAGAGAGCATACTTAAATTCACACGACACCGGATAAGACAGGACAAGTACTCCAGATGTAACAAACTGACCCTAGCCCCCCGACACATAAACTAATGCGGCATAAATACTGGAGGCTGAGACAGGAGGGGTCAGGAGACACTGTGGCCCCATCCGATGATACCCCCGGACAGGGCCAAACAGGAAAGATATAACCCCACCCACTTTGCCAAGGCACAGCCCCCACACCACTAGAGGGATATCTTCAACCACCAACTTACCATCCTGAGACAAGGCCGAGTATAGCCCACAAAGATCTCCGCCACGGCACAACCCAAGGGGGGCGCCAACCCAGACAGGAAGATCACGTCAGTGACTCAACCCACTCAAGTGACGCACCCCTCCTAGGGACGGCATGGAAGAGCACCAGTAAGCCAGTGACTCAGTCCCTGTAATAGGGTTAGAGGCAGAGAATCCCAGTGGAGAGAGGGGAACCGGCCAGGCAGAGACAGCAAGGGCGGTTCGTTGCTCCAGAGCCTTTCCGTTCACCTTCACACTCCTGGGTCAGACTACACTCAATCATAGGACCTACTGAAGAGATGAGTCTTCAATAAAGACTTAAAGGTTGAGACAGAGTCTGCGTCTCTCACATGGGTAGGCAGACCATTCCATAAAAATGGAGATCTATAGGAGAAAGCCCTGCCTCCAGCTGTTTGCTTAGAAATTCTAGGGACAATTAGGAGGCCTGCGTCTTGTGACCGTAGCGTACGTGTAGGTATGTACGGCAGGACCAACTTGGAAAGATAGGTAGGAGCAAGCCCATGTAACGCTTTGTAGGTTAACAGTAAAACCTTGAAATCAGCCCTTGCCTTAACAGGAAGCCAGTGTAGGGAGGCTAGCACTGGAGTAATATGATCACATTTTTTGGTTCTAGTCAGGATTCTAGCAGCCGTATTTAGCACTAACTGAAGTTTATTTAGTGCTTTATCCGGGTAGCCGGGAAGTAGAGCATTGCAGTAGTCTAACCTAGAAGCAATATGAGGTAGATTGGATGGGCTATGTACAGGTGCAGTGATCTGTGAGCTGCTCTGACAGCTGGTGCTTAAAGCTAGTGAGGGAGGTAAGAGTCTCCAGCTTCAGAGATTTTTGCAGTTCGTTCCAGTCATTGGCAGCAGAGAACTGGAAGGACTGGAAGTGTATGTAAACTTCTGACCCACTGGAATTGTGATACAGTGAATTATAAGTGAAATAATCTGTCTGTAATCAATTGTTGGAAAAATTACTTGTGTCATGCACAAAGTAGATGTCCTAACCGACTTGCCAAAACTATAGTTTGTTAACAAGAAATTTGTGGAGTGGTTGAAAATGAGTTTTAATGACTCCAACCTAAGTGTATGTCAACTTCCGACTTCAACTGTAGATCTAAATGTGCCAGATAAGTCTGGCATATTATAAAACTATGTCTGGTTGTTGGCTAGCCGTAATCACTATTCTATTATCATTGCATTAGTTTGGGAAGTGTTCTGTCTTGAACCACCAGATGGCTGTAATGTTCTTTACTGTGTGAATTCCCTGAACTGTGTATGATCCTGTGAAAAAAGCAGACATCTGAAATAAAAGAACATAAGCTTAAAGTACATCCTCCACTGTTTCATCAGATTTTGAGGAAACATTTATTGCATTTGTTTTTCTATTTCTATTTTCTAATATAATGAGCAAATACTTTGCTTTCATCTTGGTCATACGATAAATACTTGCATACATTTTGCAGCGAACAGTGATAGCATCTACCTCCAGAGTTCCATATGGTCCCCCTAGGACTGCTGCACTCAGTTGTATCTGACTTTTGTGGATAGATCAGTCTTGGCAAGTGGGTAAGAAGGATGCAGGGAATGTGACATATGTTAAACCCACAGGGTTCTCTCACAGGATGGGCTGCAGTTCTCAGAAGGTACCCAGGTGGCCCAGTTGACCAGGCATGACTGTAACGGATTTCCTCCTCCTCCGAAGAGGAGGAGCAAGGATTCGACCAAAATGCAGCGTTGGAATAGGACATAATGAATTTATTTAACAAGACAAAAAACGAACTAACTTGAATAACTAACAAAATAACAAAACGGAGTAGACAGACCTGGACATGCGAACTTACATAAAACGAAGAACTCACGAACAGGAAAAATTACTACACAAAAGAACAAACTGACAAACAAACCGAAACAGTCCCGTGTGGCGCGACAAACACAGACACAGGAGACAACCACCCACAACAATCAATGTGAAAACACCTACCTTAATATAGCTCTCAATCAGAGGAAATGAAAACCACCTGCCTCTAATTGAGAACCATATCAGGTCACCCTTTACCAACATAGAAACACATAACATAGACTGCCCACCCAAACTCACGCCCTGACCGACTAACACATACAAAATAACAGAAAACCGGTCAGGAACGTGACAATGACTCTGTAGTTAATTATACGGAGGTGTTCAATATAGGGAGATCCCCAGTAACATGCAGTCAATACTGCATAGAGGCAGTGCCTGACTTGGGTAGGAGCTCACCGGAACTGAGTATGGCACCTCGAATAGATAAGGAATGATGGGAGAGGGAGAAAGGGTTTTAAAAGACAGTTCTGCTTGATGAAGTGAGAGGCCCCTAGATATGATTGTAGTAGACAAACTGTTGGTGATAGATTGCCAGTTCTAGGCATCCTGGGTTAACTGCATGCACCCTAAACATAATGTCTATGGAAATACAAAGTATCAGTGGATTTATACATGCCAACAAATGTATGACACTGTGCAAGGTGTACTGACAGTCTTCAAGGACCATCTTATTGAATAATTATGATCCTTTGAACAAAATGTTTCATTATATGAAGTTTAGGGGAAATATGAAAGTGAGATGGAGGAACAGGGTGTGGGTTGGGATGAGACACATGAGTCTTGAAGCTCATTTCTGTGCAAATCCTTTGTGCTCTGACAGTGGTGTGCCTCCCAGTCAAAGATGCTGCAGTGAAAGAGGTTGTTCATTATTTCTGGATATTCAGGACTGAGTACAATGCATTTATTTGACCATAGCAGCAAACAGGATGGAAGACAAAAAAAAAAGTTTGGACACAGTGTCAGCTAAACCCGAAAGCTATACATACTGTGCATGCATAATGAAGTAAATGGAGATGTATTGTAGGCAACCAAGTTCTGGGACACTGTAAAGTCCATGGAGAAAATGAGCACCTCCACCCAGCTGCCCACTGCACTGAGGCTAGGAAACAATGTCACCACCGATAAATCTACGATAATCAAGAATTTCAATAAGCATTTTTCTATGGCTGGCCATGCTTTCCACCTGGCTACCCCAACCCCGGTTAACAGCTCTAGACCCCCCACAGCAACTTGCCCAAGCCTCCCTCATTTCTCCTTCACCCAAATCCAGATAGTTGATGTTCTGAAAGAGCTGCAAAATCTGGACCCCTACAAATCAGCTGGGCTAGACAATCTGGACCCTCTCTTTCTAAAATGATCTGCCGCAATTGTTGCAACCCCTATTACTAGCTTGTTCAACCTCTCTTTTGTATCGTCTCAGATCCCTAAAGATTGGAAAGCTGCCGCAGTCATCACCCTCTTCAAAGGGGGAGACACTCTTGATTCAAACTGTTACAGACATATCTATCCTACCCTGACTTTCAAAGGCTTCGAAAGACAAGTTAACAAACAGATCACCGACCATTTTGAATCCCACCGTACCTTCTCCGCTATGCAATCTAGTTTCAGAGCTGGTCATGGGCACACCTCAGCCACGCTCAAGGTCCTAAACAATATCATAACCGCCATCGATAAGAGATATTACTGTGCAGCCGTATTCATCGACCTGGACAAGGCTTTCGACTCTGTCAATCACTGCATTCTTATCGGCAGACTCAACAGCCTTGGTTTCTCAAATGACTGCCTCGCCTGGTTCACCAACTACTTCTCAGATAGAGTTCAGTGTGTCAAATTGGAGGGCCTGTTGTCTGGACCTCTGGCAGTCTCTTTGGGGGTGCCACAGGGTTCAATTCTCAGGCCGACTCTTTTCTCTGTATACATCAATAATGTTGCTCTTGCTGCTACTGATTCTCTGATCCACCTCTACGCAGACGACACCATTCTGTATACTTCTGGCCCTTCTTTGGACATTGTGTTAACAAACCTCCAGATGAGCTTCAATGCCATACAATACTCCTTCCGTGGCCTCCAACTGTTCTTAAATGCTAGTAAAACTAAATGCATGCTCCTCAACCGATCACTGCCCGCACCTGCCCGCCTAGCATCACTACTCTGGACAGTTCTAACCTAGAGTATGTGGACAACTACAAATACCTAGGTGTCTGGCTAGACTGTAAACTTTCCTTCCAGACTCACATTAAGCATCTCCAATCCAAAATTGAATCTAGAATCGGCTTCCTATTTTGCAACAAAGCCTCCTTCACTCTTGCTGCCAAACATACCCTCGTAAAACTGACTATCCTACCGATCCTTGACTTCGGCGATGTCAATTACAAAATAGCCTCCAACACTCTACTCAGCAAATTGGATGCAGTCTATCACAGTGCCATCCGTTTTGTCACCAAAGCCCCATATACAGCTTACCGATCATTGCACCTGTACACAGCCCCTCTGAAAATAGCCCACCCAACTACCACATCCCCATATTTTTAATATATTTTTTGCTCCTTTGCATCCCAGTATCTCTACTTGCACATTCATCTTCTGCACATCTATCACTCCAGTGTTTAATTGCTAAATTGTAATTATTTCACCACTATGGCCTATTTATTTCCTTACCTCCCTAATCTTACTACATTTGCACACACTGTATATAGATTTTTCTATAGTGTTATTGACTGTACGTTTGTTTATCCCATGTGTAACTCTGTGTTGTTTGTGTCGCACTGCTTTGCTTTATCTTGGCCAGGTCGCAGTTGTAAATGAGAACTTGTTCTCAACTGGCCTACCTGGTTAAATAAAGGTGAAAATAAAATAGATTTAACGACCTAAATGCTAATCAGATATCTTTAGGCTATGTCAATATGATTAACATTCTAGCAATGTATGCTTAGAAAAGACAACTTAAAATGAGTCTTGAATATGTAAAATGTAACAGTGTGTACAGAAATATAATCAATACATAAAGTCTACAGGAATACATTTATTTATTGGTTTTGGTCGGTACTCATTACACTATTAACTCTAGGCTATGTCAATATGATTAACATTCTAGCAATGTATGCTTAGAAAAGACAAATTAAAATGACTCTTGAATATGTAAAATGTTACAGTGTGTACAGAAATATAATCAATACATAAAGTCTACAGGGATACATTTATTTATTGATTTTGGTCGGTACTCATTACACTATTAAATGCAATTGACTAAATGTGTATTCCCAATCATCATCATCATCGTCATCATCATCATTACTGTTTTATAACAACATAGCGCTATCCTACTTCAAGCTGATGGTCCCCTGTAAATTTGCCCGATAGGCGTTTGGATTTCTTGCACATGATTGGTCATGGATCGATGCACGTTCACGTTATTCTGCGCGTCCATGCTTCAGCGTCATTGTGGAGAGGAGGGAAGCGGTAAAAGTAACAACCAAGTCTGCATCGTATGCCTGCCTTTTCCCATTGTCAATGAATTGTCCTCGCATTCCTATGTCTTCCAGTTGACATACTGCACGCACGGCACACCAGTTCTGCAAAGAAGCAGGATATTCGCAGGCTGTGTGATTTTCAGGTAAATCATCAAAGAACGATTTCTTATGTATTTATTTTCATTTTATTCGCCATAGATTAACGGTCGATAGAGGGAGCGGGCATTTTTGCAGTATCTGTCCATGTTCCTGATATCATAGGGGTCTTGTCTTGAAGGAGACATTTCATTGACTATTAGCTATGTGATGATGAGAGCTTTGTCTTTATCGGAAGCATCCTTGAAAGGATGTTGTGGGTGTCTTTGGGGGTGACGATAAAGATGCTGAACCTCGGATGCACACAGAATACCATCGAACATTTCTCACGGTCTGTAATTAAACGGTCTTTTGTATCCTTTATATATACGTTTTATCTTACAATGACACTAAATGAAATATTTGTGTAACAACTCGGGCCTATTTTCGAGCTTGGGTGCATGTTATCTTGCCACGGTGTGTGCTGCCTTCTCGGATCCCAGGCTATTGAATTCTCCAATGTCAATAAGCACTATCCTATAGCAGTCATCTTCGGCTACATATGATAATGAATGCATAAATCAATAATGTCTTTGTATAAGCTTTCATTTAAGCTAGACATTATGCATTTGTTTAATAAGGTGGAATACTGAAGGAATTAATAATGACAGAAGACAAGAATAATAATGATGACGGTCACATCACTGTAATTACTACCATTTGTACTAAAATGAACCAGCCATAACATGTCGTTAATACATCAATTAGTTGATCACCATTAACATTTCTACCATGTTAGCCTATGATTAAAAACAGACTCACAACTGATAGGTTATTTAAATGTGCATAGCCATGCAAAGGAGAGAGTTGCATTGGGCATTTAGTTTTTTTGCGGATTCTTCTATAATGTATCCATGTTATAATGTTCTCCACTGTCCAATCTCTCTGCTTCAGCACCTGATCATTGCTGACACTGTTCACCCTTCTGGATCATGGCACAGACCAACAGCGTGGGGCAGGGGAACAATGGAGTAGCCGATGAATCGCCGAACATGATTGTATACAGAAAGGTAAGATGTGCAGAACAGTGCTTAACCCTTTACACTCGTGGGAATTGGCCTATATGGATAGGGCAAAACTGAAATGTTTCTTACAGAAGAAGTATGAAATGCATAACCATGGTAGCAAATTAAAGGGAACAGTTTGTATATTATGGGAAAATGATTAGACCAAAGGTGAGAACACAACAGTCGACCTGACCAAGACTGAATCCAAACATTGCACTGTTGATTCTGTGTGCATTTTACATTTATTGTACTTTTTCTTGAATTTGTTGATATCTGAAAATATTCTGGATACATTCAGTAACATGATAAGAATATTCCTGGAAAAGATGGGGTAGGTGCAACAAGACAAAACAATTAAAAGGGTTTGAGTGAGAGGACTAACTGGTGTCTCCAAGTGTGCACCGTTCCTAAGTAATTTCAATGCACTTTTATGACTCAAAGAAGAGTCTTCAACTATAAGGTGCTTTTTTGAGCTCTCCTAGCTGTGCTGTTGAGGAACTAGAGGAAGCACACTTGAAGTTGTTTTGTTTGGAACAGAACACTGGATCCCCACCATCAAACAATTACTGTTGTTGTTTACGAAGTCCAAAAATGGTCCATTATAAATTGTAATCTGGGTCAGGTGGGCATCATTTGAAAGCTTGTTCTATTGCCAACATGACTAGCTAAGTTATACAATTCAATATTGCAGTGTTAGGCTTTCAGAATGCAATTCAGGGAAACAAATCATCATTTCTGTGTGCATAGAAAGGAGCCGTTAGTCCAAATTTCTTCACAATAGACAAACATAGGCTCATTCTGTTCAGAACAACCCAGTGTATGAAGTCATGTCATCTTGCATATCAAACATAGTGATCATAAACGTTGACACTCTAAATGACATGCATTTTATGCTATGGAAATGTGAAGTGCACATTTGGACTCAAAGGTGTTTGTCTTGCTTGTATGACATCAAAGCTGTATTTATTATAATCCTCAACGTCTCCTCTTCGAAAATACATTGTCCTCTTAATTTACAGTATTTCCCTCACTCAGACAACAAAAAATTAGGAGAAGGGATAGGGGCAACTTCTTGTCGCACAAGGTGCTCAAGTTCAGAATGGCTGTCAGTCAAAACCCATACAGTGCTGTGAAGCGCAGAGACAGGGCTCTGACATCATGTATAGCTCGTTACTGTACAGCCACTGCATTCCAATATAGGCATGTATCAGTGCCCAAATCAGCCATTTTCAACCTGTATACATATACGAGTGTAAAGGGTTAAATTGGGTGAAAATCCATTCAACCTCAGTGCACTTTGGTGTGCTGTACTTTAGTGGTGACACCTTATAGGTTGATACAAATGAAATGCTAAAGGCTACACATGTAGAACTAAAAGGCTTTGACTGTACTGGAATTATGTCCTTGATTTGGTGTTGTAGCGTGAGCTAGCTATGTGTGCTTCAAATGAGTGTGTAACAGGGGTGTCACCGGGTGCACAGTTGCAAATGACTGTCACCGGGTGCACAGTTGCAAACATGCATAGACAGACACTTGTGCTTGCATGCCGACACACTCAGGTCACATGCTCTGGTTTGTTCTAGTTGCTCTGGTTCTATATGTATGACATTCAGCCATTTTGAACCAATTGAGTTACATATTTTGGAGCAAAAGAAAGGAAATGGGATTAGAATGTCTAGTATGTTGTCAGTGCAGTATTTCTTTAGATTCAGCTGTGGAATCTAGTCCATCAATGCAACTCCCCCCTGAGAAAGATAAATGTATAGATGTTCTGTCAAGATATCGTCTTACTGGAATATATTCTTACTTCAAGCTTCAAAATAGCTTGAAAAACGTAATGAAAAGTAACGAGCTCTTTCCCAACAATGCAAAGTTAAAAAAAATAGAAACATTTGCATATAATACTGAAATAAACAGTAACACAATAAAAGAACAATAACGAGACTATATACATGGAGTATGTGCAGGGGTACGAGGTAGTTGAGGTAATTGAGGTACTATGTACATGTAGGTAGGGGTAAAAGTGACTAGGCAATCAGGATAGATAATAAACAGAGTAGCAGCAGCGTATGTGAAGAGTGTGAAAGAGTGTCTATTTGTGAGTGTGTGTGGCGTCAATATGCATTTGTGTGTGTGTTTTGTGTGTGTGAGCATATGTAGTGTGTGGGAGTGTCAGTGTTGTATGTGTGAGTGTGTGGGTAAAGTCCAGTGAGTGTGCATAGAGTCGGTGCAAAGAGTCAGTGCAAATCAAAAGGGGGTCAATGCAAATAGTCAGGGTAGCCATTTGAGTAAATGTTGAGCCGTCTTATGCCTTGGGGGTAGAAGCTGTTCAAGAACCTTTTGGTCCCAGACTTGGCATTCTGGTACCGCATGCTGTGGGTAGCAGAGGGAACAGTCTATGACTTGTGTGTAGGGCTGACCCCAATTAGTCAACTGGTCGATTGTTTGGTCGTTAGGCTGTTGGTCGACCGAGATTGTTTTAGTCGAGCAGTAACAAATATACAGTTGAAGTCGGAAGTTTACATACACCTTAGCCAAATACATTTAAACTCAGTGTTTCACAATTCCTGACATTTAATCCTAATAAAAATTCCCTGTCTTAGGTCAGTTGGGATCGCCACTTTATTTAAAGAATGTGAAATGTCAGAATAATAGTATAGAGAATGATTTATTTCAGCTTTTATTTCTTTCATCACATTCCCAGTGGGACAAAAGTTTACATACACTCAATAAGTATTTGGTAGCATTGCCTTTAAATTGTTTGACTTGGGTCAAACATTTTGGGTAGCCTTCCACAAGCTTCCCACAATAAGTTGGGTGAATGTTGGCCCATTCCTCCTGACAGAGCTGGTGTAACTGAGTTAGGTTTGTAGGCCTCCTTGCTCGCACACACTTTTTCAGTTCTGCCCACAACTTTTCTATGGGATTGAGGTCAGGGCTTCGTGATGGCCACTCCAATAGCTTGACTTTGTTGTCCTTAAGCCATTTTGCCACAACTTTGGAAGTATGCTTGGGGTCATTGTCCATTTGGAAGACCCATTTGTGACCAAGCTTTAACTTCCTGACTGAAGTCTTGAGATGTTGCTTCAATATATCCACATCATTTTCCTGCCTCATGATGCCATCTATTTTGTGAAGTGCACCAGTCCCTCCTGCAGCAAAGCACCCCCACAACATGATGTTGCCACCCCCGTGCTTCACTGTTTGGATGGTGTTCTTCAGCTTGCAAGGCTCCCCCTCCAAACATAACGATGGTCATTATGGCCACATTTCTGTTTGGCCACATTTCTCCAAAAAGTACGATCTTTGTCCCTTTTTTATGGCGGTTTGGAGCAGTGGCTTCTTCCTTGCTGAGTGGCTTTCAGGTTATGTCGATATAGGACTCGTTTTACTGTGAATATACTTTTGTACCTGTTTCTTCCAGCATCTTCACAAGGTCCTTTGCTATTGTTCTGGGATTGATTTGCACTTCTCGCACCTAAGTACGTTCATCTCTAGGAGACAGAACGCATCTCCTTCCTGAGCGGTATGATGGCTCTGTGGTCCCATGGTGTTTATACTTGCGTACTATTGTTTGTACAGATGAACGTGGTACCTTCAGGCGTTTGGAAATTGCTCCCAAGGATGAACCAGACTTGTGGAGGTCTACAACATTTTGTTTGAGGTCTTGGCTGATTTCTTTTGATTTTCCCATGATGTCAAGCAAAGAGGCACTGAGTTTGAATGTAGGCCTTGAAATACATCCATAGGTACACCTCCAATTGACTCAAATGATGTCAATTAGCCTATCAGAAGCTGTTTAAAGGCACAGTCAACTTAGTGTATGTAAACTTCTGACCCACTGGAATTGTGATACAGTGAATGATAAGTTAAATAATCTGTCTGTATTTGCGGCCTTCTCAGTGAACAAATCCATTGCGGAGCCCTAGACTAATAGCCAAAATGTGGTCATTGGCTCAATATGGAGGGTGTGATGCAATTGTACTGCTCCGCGAAGTGCAAGAAGTATGAATGCCCTGATTGCTGCTGTGGCCGTATCATCGTACATGCTGGATGGCCAATGCAGACATCGGATTGACCATGCGCCCAGATGGACAATGCACTTCTCTCCAGAATGCGCTCTCTCTCGCCAATTTGTGCACATTCATGGTTTCATAACTTCATTGCGTGAATTGTTTGTGTTTGATTGTTGGTGTATGTCAATTCCCCATTACAGTATCAGTAGTACATTTACCGTTAATTCCTATAATTTATAATCTACAATGTTTGTTACATTGGTTATGGTAATTTCAGTTAATGCATTCAATATTATTATTATTGTAGTCTTCCCGTTATCATTTTTGGAGTGGACATTGTTTGCAGAGTTCACAACCTATGCTAAGCTTGTGAGAAACAAGTTTTAGTTTAAATCCATTCCATTTTGGAGTTTTGTCAATTTAGTCATTGTCTTTTGTTTGGAGCGCTCCTGTCAATGTTTAGTAAGGACATGCACACATAGAAGTAGGCCTATAGGCTCCCTGGCCTGCTCGCAAATATAGGCATATCAATGTGCCCATTTCGGGATCTGATAGTATTTCTGATTGGCTTAACGCACCACCACTAATGACATGTGGAGCTTCTCAAAGTAAAATGTTTTCTTAACCTCAAACAGCAAAAGCAAACAAAGTCTGTTTTTACTTCCATTAAGAATTACAATAGTTCCTCAATGTATTTGAAAAATCTTTCCAGCTCTCTCCCTTTCGATAACCACTCAGCGTGAAAGGGAAAAATGTCATGCTCTGATCCAGTGGAAACGTCATAAAATAGGCCTACCTGATTACTTCTTATCTGTGCTTGACTTGGACTAAAATATAGTGCATTTGGAAAGTATTCAGACCCCTTGACATTTTCCACATTTTGTTACGTTACAGCCTTTTTCTAAAATTTATTAAATAACTTTTTTTCCTCATCAGTCTACACATCAGTCTATACCCCATAATGACAAAGCGAAAATAGGTTTTTATACATTTTTGAAAATGTAATAAAAAAAAAATCTTATTTACATAAGTATTCAAACCATTTGCTATGACACTCGAAATTGAGCTAAAGTGCATTCTGTTTCCATTGATCATCCTTGAGATGTTTCTACAACTTGATTGGCGTCAACTTGTGGTAAATTCAATTGATTGGACATGATTTGGGAATGCACACACCTGTCTATATAAGGTCCACAGTTGACAGTGCATGTCAGAGCAAAAACCAAGCCATGAGGTCGAAGAAATTGTCCGTAGAGCTCCGAGACAGGATTGTGTTGAGGCACAGATCTGGGGTAGGCTACCAAAAAATGTCTACAGCATTGAAGGTCCCCAAGAAAACAGTTGGTTCCATCCTTCTTAAATGGAATAAGTTTGGAACCACCAAGACTCTTCCTAGAGTTGGCCGCCCGGCCAAACTGAGCCATATGGGGAGAATAGCCTTTGTCAGGGAGGTGACCAAGAACCTGATGGTCACTCACACAGAGCTCCAGAGTTCCTCTGTGGAGATGGGAGAACCTTCCAGAAGGACACCCATCTCTGCATCACTCCACCAATCAGGCCTATATGGTACAGTGGCCAGACGGAAGTCACTCCTCAGTAACAGGCATATGACAGCTCCCTTGGAGTTTGCCAAAAGGCACCTAAAGGACTTTCAGAACATGTGAAACAAGACTCTCTGGTCTGATTAAATCAATATTGAACTCTTTGGCCTGAATGTCAAGCGTCACGTCTGGAGGACACGTGGCACCATCCCTACGGTGAAGCATGGTGGTGGCAGCATCATGCTGTGGGGATGTTTTTCAGCGGCAGGGACTGGGAGACTAGTCAGGATCGAGGGAAAGATGAACAGAGCAAAGTACAGAGAGGTCCTTGATGAAAACCTGCTCCAGAGCAGTCAGGACCTCAGACTGGGGCGAAGGTTCACCTTCCAACAGGACAATGACCCTTCGCACACAGCCAAGACAATGCAGGAGTGCCTTCGGGACAAGTCTCTAAATGTCCTTGAGTGGCCCAGCCAGAGCCCGGATTTGAACCCTATCGAACATCTCTGGAGAGACCTGAAAATAGCTGTGCAGCAACTCTCCTCATTCAACCTGCAGAGAAGAATGGGAGAAACCCCCCAAATACTGGTGTGCCCAGCTTGTAGCATCATACCCAAGAAGACTTCAGGCTGTCAAAGGTGCTTCAACAAAGTATTGAGTAAAGGGTCTGAATACTTACATGTAAATTTGAAATTTCCGTTTTTTATTTTATGACATTTGCAAAAATGTCTAAACCTGTTTTTGCTTTGTCATTATGGGGTATTGTGTTTAGATTGATGAGGTGAAAAAAACGATTTAATCAATTTTAGAATAAGGCTGTAACATAACAAAATGTGGAAAAAGTCAAGGGGTCGTAATACTTCCCGAATGCACTGTACATACATATAAATATATATACATATACACAAACATATACATATACACATACACATATATATATATATACATATCTTTTCAAAATATATTTTCCTTCATTATTTTCCACTAACCCCACCACTCCTCCGCTATTTGGAGTAAACTAATGAACAACAACACTTAGGCTTCTACTTCCAGCTTATACACACTATATACATTTTACGGAGACCATCTATTTTACAATAGTTATATTTGGTTTGTTTTTAGTCCTGTCCTTCCTCTACCCTCAACCTCTACTTATGGGTATTATTTCATTCCATCTTTCCATAGAAAACTGTCACTTCTGTGAGCTGTCAATACAGAGGACTCAGTGTGGTGTGGGTGAACCTTTATCATTAATAAACCTGTTCTGAAGACATCTGAATTGTGGTGGCTGAACCTTATCCGCTGGCACCTATAGCTCTCTAGTGCCCGTTCTGCATGGTCCTCCTGGATCAGCTGTTTAGCATTTTTCAAAGTGTCTCCTTTCATGCTGTAGCTAGTGAAAAACAATGGTACAGTACTTTATATCCTCCTCCTACAGCAGCCTCCTACTCCACTGGAAGAGAATGGCATTCAACGTTTGACTGTTTGAAAAGTAGGGAAAATATTAAGGGTTGGAGGGTTGGGTGGGTATATTTGTTACAAATCTACATTTGTTTTAGCCGGAGTGTGGGAGGGACATTTTGTTACTTATTTGATTAAACAAAGGAAGCAGTTTGGAGAAACAGTATCAAAGACTCCCAGGCAGAAAACCATAGCATCCTCTAAGAGCATTCCTATTGATTTGTGGTCTTTTTGGCTACTCAATTACACACATGATGTCTCTTCCTTCCTCCCACTATTGATCTCAAACCCTTTTTAATCACTTAATGATTGGTCATGGGATATAATAATGTAAAAATGCAATTCTACAAAATATTTCATCCTGTGCAGTTCTGGCCAATTGTTTAAGTGCAAATCTCTGGTCTCCTTTTTGTCCTTCTATATTTTTTATTTTATTTATTTATTTTACCGTTATTTTACCAGGTAAGTTGACTGAGAACACGTTCTCATTTGCAGCAACGACCTGGGGAATAGTTACAGGGGAGAGGAGGGGGATGAATGAGCCAATTGTAAACTGGGGATTATTAGGTGACCGTGATGGTTGAGGGCCAGATTGGGAATTTAGCCAGGACACCGGGGTTAACACCCCTACTCTTACGATAAGTGCCATGGGATCTTTAATGACCTCAGAGAGTCAGGACACCCGTTTAACGTCCCATCCGAAAGACAGCACCCTACACAGAGCAGTGTCCCCAATCACTGCCCTGGGGCATTGGGATCTTTGTTTAGACCAGAGGAAAGAGTGCCTCCTACTGGCCCTCCAACACCACTTCCAGCAGCACCTGGTCTCCCATCCAGGGACTGACCAGGACCAACCCTGCTTAGCTTCAGAAGCAAGCCAGCAGTGGTATGCAGGTATATCAACATTTAGCCCCCACACCTCAGGCTTCCACACATCTCATCCTCACGACTATGAAATTGAACCTTAATTTTCGTCAGGGTAGAAAATTGGTATGGTAATGTGAATAAATGAGTAGCGTCTGTAAAATATATGTCTAAGCAACCTCCTTTCACTTGGCTTCGATATCAATGTATTATCAGATCTATTTCTGTTCTATGACTGTGATCTTTCCTGATCTCATATACTTTTCCATTCGATCACTTCTTGACCACATGTGGCCACTGCACAGCCACGAAATACTGGATGACCCACATCTGAAGACATTTCTAAGAGAGCTAACTCAAATTAGAAAAGTACTGTGGAGTGTGTTTGGGTGAACTGATGACCCAAGTGCTTTCAAATGGACATGTATTGGTAGTCTGGCCCTCAATAGGAAGGAATATTTTCAAGTGGCTAAGATGCACTTACTTTCATGTGCAATAACTTTTATGAGTAAGCTTGGTAAGCTCTACAATGTTGTCAGAGATCCTCAAAGTTCAGAAAACCCAACTAGTCACTATTCTCATAATTCCTTACGTAATCCATTCCTTGCACAATATTTGCACAATCATGCCATTTCTCAGTTGTCTGAATTGCCCTTTTCAAAATGTATTGTAGGTCATCGTCAAATTCCATTCATGCAAAGAGTTTCATGAGATATTGGTCTCTGCTCACTAGGCATCAAATAAAGATACACTTTCTGATAGTGAATGGAGGATTTACAGGGACTACATTTCGGAGTAACACTCCATATCCTCTCTCAGCTCTAGTTGTTTACCTCTAATGAAAATGGATGGAAAAGGGGTAGAGGTGCTGACCTGATTACTGGGGAGCTGTGTGCAGCTTTTCCTTCACACACATACAGTGGGGAGAACAAGTATTTGATACACTGCCGATTTTGCAGGTTTTCCTACTTACAAAGCATGTAGAGGTCTGTAATTTTTATCATAGGTACACTTCAACTGTGAGAGACGGAATCTAAAACAAAAATCCAGAAAATCACATTGTATGATTTTTAAATAATTAATTTGCATTTTATTGCATGACATAAGTATTTGATCACCTACCAACCAGTAAGAATTCCGGCTCTCACAGACCTGTTAGTTTTTCTTTAAGAAGCCCTCCTGTTCTCCACTCATTACCTGTATTAACTGCACCTGTTTGAACTTGTTACCTGTATAAAAGACACCTGTCCACACACAATCAAACAGATTCCAACCTCTCCACAATGGCCAAGACCAGAGAGCTGTGTAAGGACATCAGGGATAAAATTGTAGACCTGCACAAGGCTGGGATGGGCTACAGGACAATAGGCAAGCAGCTTGGTGAGAAGGAAACAACTGTTGGCGCAATTATTAGAAAATGGAAGAAGTTCAAGATGACGGTCAATCACCCTCGGTCTGGGGCTCCATGCAAGATCTCACCTCGTGGGGCATCAATGATCATGAGGAAGGTGAGGGATCAGCCCAGAACTACACGGCAGGACCTGGTCAATGACCTGAAGAGAGCTGGGACCACAGTGTCAAAGAAAACCATTAGTAACACACTACGCCGTCATGGATTAAAATCCTGCAGCGCACGCAAGGTCCCCCTGCTCAAGCCAGCGCATGTCCAGGCCCGTCTGAAGTTTGCCAATGACCATCTGGATGATCCAGAGGAGGAATGGGAGAAGGTCATGTGGTCTGATGAGACAAAAATAGAGCTTTTTGGTCTAAACTCCACTCGCTGTGTTTGGAGGAAGAAGAAGGATGAGTACAACCCCAAGAACCCATCCCAACCATGAAGCATGGAGGTGGAAACATCATTCTTTGGGGCTGCTTTTCTGCAAAGGGGACAGGACGACTGCACCGTATTGAGGGGAGGATGGATGGGGCCATGTATCGCGAGATCTTGGCCAACAACCTCCTTCCCTCAGTAAGAGCATTGAAGATGGGTCGTGGCTGGGTCTTCCAGCATGACAACGACCTGAAAGACACAGCCAGGGCAACTAAGGAGTGACTCCGTAAGAACCATCTCAAGGTCCTGGAGTGGCCTAGCCAGTCTCCAGACCTGAACCCAATAGAAAATCTTTGGAGGGAGCTGAAAGTCCGTATCGCCCAGCGACAGCCCCGAAACCTGAAGGATCTGGAGAAGGTCTGTATGGAGGAGTGGGCCAAAATCCCTGCTGCAGTGTGTGCAAACCTGGTCAAGAACTACAGGAAACGTATGATCTCTGTAATTGCAAACAAAGGTTTCTGTACCAAATATTAAGTTCTGCTTTTCTGATGTATCAAATACTTATGTCATTCAATAAAATGCAAATTAATTACTTAAAAATCATACAATGTGATTTTCTGGATTTTTGTTTTAGATTCCGTCTCTCACAATTGAAGTGTACCTATGATAAAAATTACAGACCTCTACATGCTTTGTAAGTAGGAAAACCTGCAAAATCGGCAGTGTATCAAATACTTGTTCTCCCCACTGTATGAATAGCATGCACTGTGATTACCTGATTTATTGACAATACTCTTGGTTGACACTGATGTTAATTGCATAGAATATCCCACATGAAAAAAATACCACAGTTTACTATAGAATACTATAGTGCTTACTATAGAATTCTGTAGTAAACTGCAGTGTACTTATGGAAAAGGCCCATGGAGTTGGTGGAATCGCCCTTTAATTCATGGCCACTTACGCAGCTGGGCCAGAGCACTTTAATTAGGTCAGGTGGGAATGTCCGACAGATCTCAACTGATTAAAAGGAGGAAATCGCCAACGCCCGACCTTACTGCTTTCTCTCCCTTAACTCCGTCTAATCCAGACATTGTGTGCGTCCATGAATCAATTAAATATACCACTTTGTGGTTAAATTAATTTCTGCCTCAGTCTCCTCCATTCCTCTCAGTCACCTGACCCGTGACCATCTGTTCACCTTCACCATTGTCAGCCATCTTACTTGTCTGGCTACACACACAGAGATCCCAATAATCTTTCAATACTGTAGAATACTATACTACACACTGTAGTATCCCTTGATCATGTCTACTACTTGCTATAGAATTGTTTAGTATATTGTAGAATACACTAAATACTACATTATAAACTGGGTGGTTCGAGCCCTGAATGCTGATTGGGTGACAGCTGTGGTATATCAGACCATGGGTATTACAAAACATGTATTTTTACTGCTCTAATTACGTTGGTAACCAGTTTATAATAGCAATACGGCACCTCTGGGTTTGCGGTATATGGCCAATATACCACGGCTAAGGGCTGTATCCAAGCACTCAGCGTTGCGTCGTGCATAAGAACAGCCCTTAACCGTGGTATATTGGCTCCATATACCACACCCCCTCGGGCCTGATTGCTTAAAATATAAATTCAATAATATCCTCCTGAAAATATTTATAGAATTCACTGATAATGCCATCATTCCCTGGAGATTTGTTCTCTTTTAACTTGCTGATACATTTTTTTATTTCATTGATAGAAATCATTTCATCACAAGACTTTTGGAAGTCTTCATCTATGAATTTTACACAGTCTTTGACAGAGTCTAGAAAGGCAGATATGTCACTAGTAGGACAGGCATTACTGGTATAAAGGTTACCATAGAATTCTGAAACATATTTTGAAATATCTTTGGAGTTTTCATTTTCTTTGCCATCTACAGTGGGGAGAACAAGTATTTGATACACTGCCGATTATGCAGGTTTTCCTACTTACAAAGCATGTAGAGGTTTGTAATTTTTATCATAGGTACACTTCAACTGTGAGAGACGGAATCTAAAACAAAAATCCAGAAAATCACATTGTATGATTTTTAAGTAATTAATTTGCATTTTATTGCATGACATAAGTATTTGATACATCAGAAAAGCAGAACTTAATATTTGGTACAGAAACCTTTGTTTGCAATTACAGAGATCATACGTTTCCTGTAGTTCTTGACCAGGTTTGCACACACTGCAGCAGGGATTTTGGCCCACTCCTCCATACAGAACTTCTCCAGATCCTTCAGGTTTCGGGGCTGTCGCTGGGCAATACGGACTTTCAGCTCCCTCCAAAGATTTTCTATTGGGTTCAGGTCTGGAGACTGGCTAGGCCACTCCAGGACCTTGAGATGCTTCTTACGGAGCCACTACTTAGTTGCCCTGGCTGTGTGTTTTGGGTCGTTGTCATGCTGGAAGACCCAGCCACGACCCATCTTCAATGCTCTTACTGAGGGAAGGAGGTTGTTGGCCAAGATCTCGCAATACATGGCCCCATCCATCCTCCCCTCAATACGGTGCAGTCGTCCTGTCCCCATTGCAGAAAGGCATCCCCAAAGAATGATGTTTCCACCTCCATGCTTCACGGTTGGGATGGTGTTCTTGGGGTTGTACTCATCCTTCTTCTTCCTCCAAACACGGCGAGTGGAGTTTAGACCAAAAAGCTCTATTTTTGTCTCATCAGACCACATGACCTTCTCCTATTCCTCCTCTGGATCATCCAGATGGTCATTGGCAAACTTCAGACGGGCCTGGACATGCGCTGGCTTGAGCAGGGGGACCTTGCGTGCGCTGCAGGATTTTAATCCATGATGGCGTAGTGTGTTACTAATGGTTTTCTTTGAGACTGTGGTCCCAGCTCTCTTCAGGTCATTGACCAGGTCCTGCCGTGTAGTTCTGGGCTGATCCCTCACATTCCTCATGATCATTGATGCCCCACGAGGTGAGATCTTGCATGGAGCCCCAGACCGAGGGTGATTGACCGTCATCTTGAACTTCTTCCATTTTCTAATAATTGCGCCAACAGTTGTTGCCTTCTTACCAAGCTGCTTGCCTATTGTCCTGTAGCCCATCCCAGCCTTGTGCAGGTCTACAATTTTATCCCTGATGTCCTTACACAGCTCTCTGGTCTTGGCCATGGAGAGGTTGGAGTATGTTTGATTGAGTGTGTGGACAGGTGTCTTTTATACAGGTAACGAGTTCAAACAGGTGCAGTTAATACAGGTAATGAGTGGAGAGCAGGAGGGCTTCTTAAAGAAAAACTAACAGGTCTGTGAGAGCCGGAATTCTTACTGGTTGGTAGGTGATCAAATACTTATGTCATGCAATAAAATGCTAATTAATTACTTAAAAATCATACAATGTGATTTTCTGGATTTTTGTTTTAGATTCCGTCTCTCACAGTTGAAGTGTACCTATGATAAAAATTACAGACCTCTACATGCTTTGTAAGTAGGAAAACCTGCAAAATCGGCAGTGTATCAAATACTTGTTCTCCCCACTGTATATTAAGCTTATGAATAGATTTAAATTCAGAATTATTTCTTTCTAAATTGTAAAAGTATTTTGTATTTTTTTCACCTTCCTCCAACCATCTCCTTGATCTTACAAATGCCACTTTTGCTCTCTCTTCATACATTCGGTCCATTTCTAGTTGTAAAGATAATAACTGACTCTTTCCTTCTTCATCAAGGTCCTCCATAGAGATTAGAGAAAGTATTTAACTACCAACATGGGTGTTTCAGGGGAAGGGGGTGTATCTGATCTCAATCACCTAGGACTTGACAATGATTAATCAAATCTCCCCATTTTTGCAGTTTTTGCTCAATTTTGCAGGCCTTCTCATACAGCTGCAACTGTATATGAATTTGTAAATCAAGGCCTTTCTTGAGTTGAGCTCTGGGATGGAACAGCTGTTGATCATCTGAGTTCATGGTTGTTTGTGGGGGACGGGGTTGAGTGTGTATATGTGTGTGTGTGTGTATCCCACAACTGTTGCTAGGGAGTAAAGAAGTTAGGGACAATATAGGATGAATCACAATAATTGTTTGCTAAAATAATAATTGCTTGCCAAAATGGAATTTTTGTAACGGCAATCCTGGAAAGAGGTAACAATCATTTGCAAGAACTACCTACATTATTACAAATATGAGTTGTTAATTATGAAAATTAAGAAAAGCAGGATTTTTTATTTATACATATTTTCTAATAGCTATATATAATACAAATCGAGGTGAGGGCGATGGAAATGCTTTTGCCGGCTGATCTGCTTCTGTTCTGTGGGTGGCACTGTGTGCTCTTTTCGAAGGATGTGTCCCGGTCTCTTGGGGGCCCTGGGATCCGGGGGTACAAGGGTGGTCTGCCGGTCACTGGGAGGACAACCCAACTCGGGATGGGGAGGGGTTTTAGCATGTGGAATAGTGGGGACAAATTGGAGGTTTACTTAGTAGCAATGCAAATATCATGGTATAGCTATATGGACACTCAATCACTATAGTACTTTTAATGGTGAGTTTACAAACATATATTATGATATATAGATTTGAAACTTGTATTTCATTATGGTAAATGGTGAAATAACTATAGCCAGTTATAATTGTAACGGCTTAGCAGATAATAAGAAAAGACGGTCAGTATTTACCTGGCTAAAATAGAAGGAATATAATGTATATTGTTTACAGGAAATTCATTCAACAATTTTAGATGAAGTGGGATATTTTAATATGGTTTAAATACCTCTACGGACAATAAAGGAAATCACACTACAAACTATCACCATCATGCACTTAAGGAAATCATGAATGTCATGGATATATTGGAATTAGCGGATATATGGAGGCTTAAATACCCTGACTTAGTGAGATATACATCTTGATTACTTTCTTAAGTCATTCTCTCTGGCACCAAAAGTTTAAAAAAAGTGTTGATAGGGGACAGAATGCGGTCGGACCATCACATAATGGCGTCGGAGAAGAAGGCAGACATTTTACGGGCCCACAACCGATTGTGTTTTTTGTTTGTTTATTTGCGTTGTTTGTAACTTATTTTTTAACTTATTTGGTACATAATGTTGCTGCTACCGTCTCTTATGAACGAAAATAACTTCTGGACATCAGGACTGTGATTACTCACCACGGACTGGCAGAATCCTTTTTTCCCTTTAACAAGTCTGACGAGCCCGACGTGAACGATATACTGTTTTCTCGGGAACAGGCTCAGATCCCTGTGATTTGTGTGAAGTGGAGGCGGAGAAAAAGTCCGGAGGGCGGGCTGCCTTCTGAGAATTTGTAGGCGATCAAATAAATCCCCACTTCCTTCCATTCTGCCGGCTAACATACAATCTTTAGACAAAAAATATATGACCTACGCTGAAAATTAAACTACCAACAGGACATTCAAAACTGTAACATCTTATGCTTCACGGAGTCGTAGCTGAACGACGACACAATCAACATACAGCTGGCTGGTTATACGCTGCACCAGCAGGATAGAACAGCGGCGTCTGGTAAGACAAGGGGCGGCGGACTATGTCCGCTGGTGCACGATATCTAAGGAAGTCTTGAGCTATTGCTCGCCTGAGGTAGAGTATTTCATGATAAGCTGTAGACCCCACTATCTACCGAGAGAGTTTTCATTTGTATTTTTCATAGCTGTTTACATACCACCACAGTCAGAGGCTGGCACTAAGACAGCATTGAATGAGCTGTATTCCGCAATAAGCAAACAAGAAAACGCTCACCCAGAGGCGGCGCTCCTAGTAGCCGGAGACTTTAATGCAGGGAAACTTAACCCTTTCACACGTACCATCACATGGGTGTGATCGTGCTACAGTGGTCCCTGAAGCGTACGATCACACCCGTGTGATTAGAATTCTTATTTAGAACGGCCAGTTTCGAATGACGCAACAATCAGCATTTGTGCTGGCCACACTTTTTTCAGAAACTATTTACACAAACACAGTCCTTACAAAGTTATGTCCAGAATGTGAGCAGTTTATTTTTGGATGCAATGTTCAGATATTCACATAAGTATCTATAGCATAACAGAATCATCCAAACCGGAAAAATGTAGGCTAACTGAGGAAAGATTGATGCAACACAAGCGGTCATATTTTATAACTCTCGGCTGACATAAACTACAATATGAATTAGCTAATAGAAATGACTATAATTAATCACATCACGGGTGAGCTCACCATTGTCAAAATAATTGAGTAAAACACTTTCTAGAAATCGAAAGTAATCCGACGCTGATTAGTTTCAGCGTGCCGCCATGCTTTTTTTCCTCACAGAAACCAAAGATAATTAGAGAAGACTAGATGAGTTTGGTCTGTTTATAGTATGCATGTTGAAGGGGTGTGTCGTCTACCATCGTTCACATTCCACCATTCACTTCCTGAAGTTCTCAAAAAATGAGTAAACCCTTACTCACCTAATTTTATTTTGTTATAGTATCTTTGGTCTGACAGACGATTACGTGAAACCCAGAATGCATTGTATGGCAACAAACATGGCTCCACACATAGCTGGAATTAGCTTAGCTCATCATAATCAGTACAACCTTCAAAAAAGTATTTTACACACATATTATATGCCATTACAATCTATGCAAGAATCGGAATGCATGATTTATCACCGGGACTTGAAAAACGTGAATAAAACAGTAAATATATCAATAATTACCACACAAAATATTCTCTGATAGTGATTTAATGATACAAATGGCGCTTGCAGGCAGTCAATCATGTAACCTCTCACTCCCTCTCACTGAGCCATTTAGTGTTGTTGTTTATGTATGTAGCTAGTGAGCTAAGCTGTAGCATTAGCAATGTCTTTCAAAAGGAGACAGCTCACAAATGCGGAAATTCTGAAGAATTCAAAAAATTCTGACAATGAGTCTGAAAGTCAGGAATCAGATTCTGCCAGTGACAGTTGGGAGCTTCCCTCCAGCCATTGAGAACCCTGAATCTGAAGACCCCTTGTCCACTGACAAAGTCCCAGTTCCCTTTGAAGATGCTGGTGGTGATGGAGGCATACCAACAGTGGATGAAGTACAGGAGTTCTGTGGTAGCTGGAAGGCTGCCAGCCATTTCACCCCTCCTGACCCTGCTGTTTGCTTTGATGAGTCCCAGTCTGGAGTACCATTCCCCTTGCCATTTCCATCTGAGGCAGAGTGCTTTAAGTTGTTTCTGACAGAGGAGCTGGTGGGAGACATATCAGAGACCAATCGTTATGCCTTGGAGCTACAGGAGAAGAGAGAGCCAGGAGTGGGGGACAACCACAATTAGTGAAATGTATACATTCCTGGTGACAGTCCTTCTCATGGGGATAGTAAAGAAGAACTCCCTAAGAGAATACTGGGGCACAGATCCTATGTTTGCAACTCCCTTCTTTGCCACCCTCTTTTCCCAAGACTGCTTCCTAGTTCTGCAGCGATGACTGCATTTCATCAACAATGCTACTGCCATCCTAAATGACCCGTTATACAAAATAAGAAATGTTAACAGCTGGCAGGAAAGTGGCATGACAAACGAGACATCCATGTCCTCTCCACTGTCCATACAGCAACCATGTCGGCCACAGGGAAGGTGGATCACCTGACGGGAGAGAGAAAAATTAAACCAGACTGCGTACTTGACTATAACCTCAAAATGGGGACAGTGGATATTGCGGACATGATAAACAGTTTTGTGGAATGCACTCAGAAAACGACCAAGTGGTATAAGAAGATAGTGTAACGACCCTGGGTTTATAAGCGCGGAAATCGACTCTGCCGCTTGAGCATGCTTTTGCGGCACAGTCGATAGCGCGCCGGACCTCGGGCTAGGAGGTCGAGGGTTCGAGACCTGCTCCCTGCCTGTTTCATTACACTGGTGTCAGAAGTGATCGGACCTCGCATCCACGACAGTGCGTGTGCTTGGCCGGTGAGCGCGTTCCTGTAAGACGTAAAGTCGCAAGCTAGCGCGAGGACGCGCTCTTTGAAAGGAGGGAGTAGTGTAACGACCCTGGGTTTATAAGCGCGGAAATCGACTCTGCCGCTTGAGCATGCTTTTGCGGCACAGTCGATAGCGCGCCGGACCTCGGGCTAGGAGGTCGAGGGTTCGAGACCTGCTCCCTGCCTGTTTCATTACAATATATAAAAAAAATCCAGGGTAGCTTCAAAATACAACAAGCCAATACTTCTCTGACGCAATTAGCATTGTTTTCCAGATCTAATAGAAGAATTAGGCTAGCTACCTAAGCATTGAGTATAACACCATAAAGGTTATGAAATGAGTAGCGTTACCTCGCGTGTCCGCGGTTATAATGAATATACACAAAATATTATGCTACAGTAGAAATGACATAACACGACATGCAGAAACTATTATAACGTAATAAGGCACTTACTTTGATAGAAACTCACACATTTTCAAAGTTATTATTGGTAACGAAAACAACTATGACTGCGATGCAACAGACGGAAAATGTGAACATGTGTGTGCAGGACGAGAGATGAGCAAATTTTTGCAGACTTGAACTGCACAAACAATTGGGAAGTGTTTGGGGAATTTTGTCAGGGTCAGAAATGTCCAAAAAATGTATTGTTCCGCAAAAGTAAAAATGACTACTTTTATGTGAATGCATGAGGTGGAACACATCTCAATTCAAACTGTTCTTAGAAAAAAAAAACTTGTTCGAAAATAATTTGAAATTAACAAGTTGAAAATAGCCTATAAATAAAAACAGGCTGTGTGCCTTGGTTTGAGGGCAGCATGGAATTAAATGTACTGTTGTGCAACAATCACATTCTGGAATGGAGAGAACGTTCTAACATCACTGCATAAAGAAACTCACGCTGGGACGACTGTTAGAGATATTTGGAACTCACGCATGAAAGGGTTAAATCCGTTTTACCAAATTTCTATCAGCATGTTAAATGTGCAACCAGAGGAAAAAAAACTCTGGACCACCTTTACTCCACACACAGAGACACATACAAAGCTCTCCCTCGCCCTCCATTTGGCAAATCTGACCATAATTCTATCCTCCTGATTCCTGCTTACAGGGAAAATTTAAGGCAGCAAGCACCAGTGACTAGATCAATGAAAAATTGGTCAGATGAAACAGATGCTAAGCTACAGGACTGTTTTGCTAGCACAGACTGGAATATGTGCCGAGATTACTCCAATGGCATTAAGGAGTACATCACATCAGTCATTGGCTTCATCAATAAGTGCATCAATGACGTCGTCCCCACTGTGACCGTACATACATACCCCAACCAGAAGCCATGGATTACAGGCAACATCCGCACTGAGCTAAACGGTGGAGCTGCCACTTTCAATGAAGTTATAAGAAATCCCACTATGCCCTCCGACGAACCATCAAACAGGCAAAGCTTCAATGCAGGACTAAGATCGAATCATACTACACCAGCTCTGACGCTCGTCAGATGTGGCAGGGCTTGCCAAGTATTACAGACTACAAAGGGAAGCACAGCCAAGAGCTGCCCAGTGACACGAGCCTACCAGATGAGCTAAAATACTTCTATGCTCACTTTGAGGCAAATAACACTGAAACATGCATGAGAGCACCAGCTGTTCCGGAAGACTGTGTGATCACGCTCTCCACAGCCGATGTGAGTAAGACCTTTAAACAGGTCAACATTCACAAGGCCGCAGGGCCAGATGAATTACCGGGATGTGTACTGCGAGCATGCGCTGACCAACTGGCAAGTGTCTTCACTGACATTTTCAACCTCTCCCTGTCCGAGTCTGTAATACCAACATGTTTTAAGCAGACCACCATAGTGCCTGTGCCCAGGAACACTAAGGTAACCTGCCTAAATGACTACCGACCCGTAGCACTCATGTCTGTAGCCATGAAGTACTTTGAAAGGCTGGTCATGGCTCACATCAACATCATTATCCCATAAATCCTAGACCCACTCCAATTTGCATACCGCCCCAACAGATCCACAGATGATGCAATCTCTATTGCACTCCACACTGCCCTTTCCCACCTGGACAAAAGGAACACCTATGTGAGAATGCTATTCATTGACTACAGCTCAGCGTTCAGCACCATAGTGCCCTCAAAGCTCATCAATAAGCTAAGGACCCTGGACTTCCTGACGGGCTGCCCCCAGGTGATAAGGGTAGGTAGCAACACATCCGCCATGCTGACCCACAGCGCCGTGTGGTGCCAGGACAACAACCTCTCATCCAACGTGATCAAGACAAAGGAGATGATTGTGGACTACAGGAAAAAGAGGACCGAGCACACCCCCATTCTCATCGACAGGGCTGCAGTGGAGCAGGTTGAGAGCTTCAAGTTCCTTGGTGTCCACATCATCAACAAACTGACATGGTCCAAGCACACCAAGACAGTTGGAAAGGGCACGAAAAAACCTACGGAGACTTCCCCCTACGGAGACTGAAATGATTTAGCATGGGTCCTCAGATCCTCAAAAGGTTTTACAGCTGCACCATCGATAGCATCCTGACTGGTTACATCACTGCTTGGTATGGCAACTGCTCGGCCTCCGACCGCAAGGCACTACAGAGGGTAGTGCGTAAGGCACAGTACATCACTGGGGCCAAGATTCCTACAATCCAGGACCTCTAAACCAGGCGGTGTCAGAGGAAGGCCCTAAAAATTGTCAAAGACTCCAGCCACTCTAGTCATAGACTGTTCTCTCTGCTACCGCACGGCAAGCGGTACCGGAGCGCCAAGTCTAGGTCCAAGAGGCTTCTAAACAGCTTCTACCCCCAAGCCATAAGACTCCTGAACACCTAATCAAATGGCTACCAAGACTATTTGCATTGGCCCCCCTCTCTCCCCCTCTTTTACACCGCTGCATAGTCTGCATAGTCACTTTAATAACTCTACCTTCATGTACATATTACCTCAACTAACCGGTGCCCCCGCACATTGACTCTGTACCAGTACCCCCCTGTATATAGTCAGGGGGGTACTGTATAAAAAATACAACTTTTACATTACCGTGTAGTTTATCAATAAATTGGTCTGACGGGGATGTGGACATACTTGGTATACATATCCCGAAAGAAAGAAATGATCTCACTCCAATCCATTTTAATAGAAAGTTAATAAAAATAGATAAGATCTTGCTACCACTTTTGTGAAACATCACAGCACAGTTGAAAAATATATGGCAAATAGAAATCCAATACGGATGGTGTTAAGGTTGAATGAAGCTGAAGGGTGGGACTAATAACAACAAGATAACATGTAAAATATACTGTCTGTAAAATGTACACTACCGTAAAAAAATTGTGGTCACTTACAAATGTCCTTGTTTTTGAAAGAAAAGCACATTTCTTTGTCCATTAAATTGATCAGAAATACAGTGTAGACATTGTTCATGTTGTAAATGACTATTGTAGCTGGAAACGGCTGATTTTTTATGGAATATTTACGTAGGCATACAGTGGCCCATGATCAGCAACCATCACTCCTGTGTTCCAATGGCATGTTGTGTTAGTTTATCCAAGTTTATCATTGTAAAAGGCTAATTGATCATTAGAAAACCCTTTTGCAAATATGTTAGCATAGCTGAAAACTGTTGTGCTGTTTAAGGAGCAATAAGACTGGCCTTCTTTAGAGTAGTTGAGTATCTGGAGCATCAGCATTTGTGGGCTCGATTACAGGCTCAAAATGGCTAGAAACAATTAACTTTATTCTGTTACTCGTCAGTTTATTCTTCTTCTGAGAAATGAAGGCTATTGCATGCAAGAAATTGCCAAGAAACTGAAGATCTCGTACAACGCTGTGTACTACTCCTTTCTCAAAACAGAATAGAAAGAGGAGTGGGAGCCCCCGGTGCACAACTGAGCAAGAGGACAAGTGCATTAGAGTGTCTAGTTTCAGAAACAGACGCCTCACAAGTCCTCAACTGGCAGCTTCATTAAATAGTACCCGCAAAACACCAGTCTCAACGTCAACAGTGAAGAGGCAACTCCGGGATGCTGGCCTTCTAGGCAGAGTTGCAAAAAAAACGCCATCTCTCAGACTGGCCAATAAAAATAAAAAATGAAGATGGGCAAAAGCGCACAGACACTAGACATAGGAACTCTGCCTAGAAGGCCAGCATCCCTTCACTGTTAAATTAGCTAAAGCTATTTACTTTAACTTTGGACATTTCTGTATTGTTCAGCTTCAGACAAAAGCTAATATTTGACTTAAAACTATTTTTTGTATTAATTAGACCATATATATAACCCCGTAGGTTATAGAAAAGAGCAAAACTCAATCTTTTCTACCTCCAGGTTATGGAACATTTGCTCTTTGAATATTTTGTCCAGTAGGTTTTAACAAGGAGAACGCTACAGTAGCCGATACAACATCTCCTTTATGATGCTTGGTAGATGCACATACAGATAGATGTAGAACCTTCATTTGATCACCCTGTTGCAGGAGAACTTTGAGGTTTAAAAAGGCTTCTGATGTTTCTACTTTGAAATTTCACAATTGATTTTGTATGGACCACTATAAAAATGTCCATTCATTATAATCCTCATAATAATTTACATTTCCTGTTGTTGCAGGATTATTTTCCTGATGTAACAAACTGCTCAAATGAAGACAGGTACTACATTGGTACTTCAATTTGTGGTGTTTCCAGTCACAGCCCAATCATTGTCTACTCCCTCTGATGTATTCTTCCCAATCATATATAAAACATATGGCTATATCATATATCACGGTTGTGAGTGTGGTTCTCTAAGCTTGGTCACATGTGCTATGATGAATAATGCTCTGCTGTGTTCTGTATCTAGGCCGAATGATGCAAAGAGAGAGTATTGAATTTTTCATGTGGGCCAAAAACAGCCCTGGCGAGGCACTCAGTACAGAGTCACACGGAGGAGAGAACAACATCCTCCCCCAGTAGCCAGAGCCAGGCCACAGCCATATGTGTGTGTGTGACTGTGAATGACTCTGTGTGTGTGTGTGTGTGTGTGTGTGTGTGTGTGTGTGTGTGTGTGTGTGTGTGTGTGTGTGTGTGTGTGGTGTGTGTGTGTGTGTGTGTGTGTGCACGCGTGCGTGCGTGCATGCATGTCTGTGTGTGTGCCTCATGGGCACACAAATCCAAAAGAATAAATGCTTTGCAAAATCGAATGCTTCTAACCGAAAGAGTCACCGTACCTTGATACTTAAAACATATATCGATACTGTCATTAAAAACTTCTTAAGGCTAGGGGATCCGCTCGACAACATCCGCTGAAAAGGCAGAGCGCGAAATATATATATTTTTTGTTGTTGAAATATTTAACTTTCATACATTCACAAGTGCAATACACCATATTAAAGCTTAACTTCTTGTTAATCTACCCACCGCGTCCGATTTCAAAAAGGCTTTACAGCGAAAGCACACCATATTATTATGTTAGGTCAGAGCCTAGTCACAAAAAACATACAGCCATTTTCCAGCCAAAGAGAGGAGTCACAAAAAGCAGAAATAGAGATAGAATTAATCATTAACCTTTGATGATCTTCATCAGATGGCACTCATAGGACTTCATGTTACACAATACATGTATGTTTTGTTCGATAAAGTTCATATTTATATCCAAAAATCTCATGTTCAGTAATGTTGTGCCTCGAAAACATCCGGCGAATTTGCAGAGAGCCACATCAATTTACAGAAATACTCAACATAAACTTTGATAAAAGGTTCAAGTGTTATGCACAGAATTAAAGCTATACTTCTCCTTAATGCAACCGCTGTGTCAGATTTCAAAAAAGCTTTACGGAAAAAGCACACCATTCAATAATCTGAGTACAGCGCTCAGACACAAAAACAAGCCATACAGATACCCGCCATGTTGTGGAGTCAGTAAAAGTCAGAAATAGCGTTATACATATTCACTTACCTTTGATGATCTTCATCAGAATGCACTCCCAGGAATCCCAGTTCCACAATAAATGTTTGTTTTGTTCGATAAAGTCCATAATTTATGTCCAAATACCTCCTTTTTTTAGCGCGTTTAGTTCACAAATCCAAACTCATGAGGCACGGGCAAGTCCAGGCGAAAGTTCCGACGAATAGTCCAAAAAGTTATATTACAGTTCGTAGAAACATGTCAAACGATGTATAGAATCAATCTTTAGGATGTTTTTAACATAAATCTTCAATAATGTTTCAATAATGACAATTCCTTTGTCTTTAGAAATGCAATGGAACGCAGGTTGCTCTCACGGTAACGCGCATGACCAGGTCATGCAGACACCTGATTGAAACAGCTCTTATTCTCTCCCCCTTCACAGTAGAAGCCTGAAACAAGGCTGATCGTGCTCTAATGACTACTTGTGGCAGACCGGGCACTTGCAGGCTGACTTCGGTAGTCAGTTGAACGGTGTTTCCTCCGACACATTGGTGCAGCTGGCTTCCAGGTTAAACGAGTGGGTGTTAAGAAGCGGGCTTTGACGGGCCATGTTTTGGAGGACGAATGACTCACCCTTCGCCTCTCCCGAGCCTGTTGGGGAGTTGGAGCGATGAGACAAGATTGTAATTGGATCGCAATTGAATATTGTAACGGTGGTCCTCCTCCTCTTCAACCGAAAAGGAGGAGTATTGAGGGAACCAAGGCGCAGCGGGTTGTGAACACATAATATTTATTAAAGACAAGACGAAAACACGAACTTCACTATAAACTAACAAAACAACAAACGGAGTAGACAGACCTGAACGACGAACTTACATTAAACACGAGAACGCACGAACAGGGAAAATAGCCTACACATAAAATGACGATGTACAACACAAACCGAACAGTCCCGTATGGTGCGACAAACACTGACACAGGAGACAACCACCCACAACGAACACTGTGAAACAACCTACCTAACTATGACTCTCAATTAGAGGAACGCCAAACACCTGCCTCTAATTAAGAGCCATACCAGGCAACCCTTAAACCAACATAGAAACAGAAAACATAGAATGCCCACCCAAACTCACGTCCTGACCAACTAACACATACAACAAACTAACAGAAATAGGTCAGGAACGTGACAAATATCACGAAACTGGGGAGAAAAAGGGGGTATAAAATGATAATGATATTACTACACAGATCATACACATAACATTAGCTAGCGAGCTAACAGTACGCTTTAACTTGCAATGAAAACAACTTTCTGACAAAATTAGAAACGTATAATATCTGAAAATGTAGCTAGACTCTTACCTGTATACATGGATGAACGCTTGGTTGCCCTTAGTTTGAAGATGTAATCCGGAGAAGGTGTTTTATACAACAGCCTTCTGTGTTCTCTTTTGGACTCTCTCCACATTTGGCAATCATCTCTGCTTCCAACGTGCATTCTATTGATTTCAAAACTTGGTAAACTTCTTCCGTGACAACGACACCATTTCTTCCCCACAACTGTCATCAGAAGACTCTACAATGTTTGGTTCAATGAAAATGTTTTTACCTAAATCAGGGATTTCCTCATTGTCTGATTCATTTTTTGAAAAAAAATGATTTTCTCCCCCCACACCAGACACGATCAAGACACACAGGTTGAAATATCAAAACAAACTCTGAACCAATTATATTAATTTGGCGAAAGGTCAAAAAGCATTAAACATTTATGGTGATTTAGCTAGCTAGCTTGCTGTTGCTAGCTAATTTGTCCTGGGATATAAACATTGGGTTGTACCTGAAATGCACAAGGTCCTCTACTCCGACAATTAATCCACAGATAAAATGGTAAACCGAATTCCTTTCTCGTCATCTCTCGTCCTTCCTCAGACTTCTTTTTTACTTCTTTGTACTTTATATGGTGGTTGGCAACCAACTTTACGGTGCATTACTACAACCGTCAGTTCATCTATCAATCACCCACATGTGTATATGCTCCTAAAAAACAATGAGGAGATGGCGAGGCCGGACCCGCAGCATGTTGAGCGTCACAAATAGAACATATTTATATTTTAGTGCCTGGCCACGCAGACGCTCGCTGAGGCGCGTAAGCAGTAATGATATTGCAAAACAATAAACATTTGACAGGATTTATTGTTTAGATCCCCACCGACCATTTCACACATTCTTTATGCTAGAAATATTGTTTCAATGTCCAATCTTTTGATGTTAAAGTTTTGGCAGAGTCTCTCTCTACACACAAAGGATTTTTTTACTTCTCCATACTGCAGTGCAAGAGAGAGAGAGTTTAGGACCGGTCGTTAAGTCATAAAATCATTGAGGAACATGTAACTTGTTTTCAGAAGAAAGCCACATTCAATTTCCTTATGTTGGGGACTTTCATCAAGGTAAGTGTTTCTTGGTGTAATGTCATCCCCAGGCTATTGCTCACACAGCACATAAAAGCCTGGGATAACAACCATTCATAGTTGGCCTTAGTGGGAGTGACCATAGAATTCTATGGGAGTGACCTTACTAAGTGAAGTATTTGTCATCAGGCTATGTCCTTTGTTAGCAAAAACATTCTCCCTGGTCATCACTAGTTAACACAGCCACAAAGTCATCATTATGGCTGAACCCTGCCTATTTCCACAATTTCTCATCTGTCATTTTATTTTAAACCTAACCCTAACATGTCTGGGAACAAGATTAGGTGTAATGTGACTAACATGACTTCACTTTAGAATGTGTGCCGTCCTTCAGCACAACATCTCACCCTTTATAAAGCACATGTTTATATCATATTCGACATAGAGGGTTATGTCACATTTTACATTGGCGATTATGTCACAGTTATGCCACATATATGCACGCTTTATAAACCATGACATACAGTTATATATGCTTTGTAAGACATGCATGTAGTTATTATGAAGGCTTTATGAAGCCTTTATAAGCTGAATGGCATTTAAAGTAAGAACTAAATTAAGTGCTTGAAAAAGTCCCTGACAGTCCTTGAATTTGACTTGCCAATGTCTGTATGAACCCTGCCTGAAGGATGTATAGTCCTAGGCCTATGTTGTTGTATAGCTGGAGTTATGGGTCAATTTGCAAATATTTATACTTCTATTCCTGTAAGTACACATGTGGAACTGCATGAAAATCCTTTTGTTTAAAACCATTTTCAAACGTTAATCCCAATGTCAGACATTTGCACCATTATTTATAGAAAGACCCATGTGTTAATTAATTGTACACTATGTTATTGATTTGTTGATTGATGAGGGCATAATGTGTATGCAGGTCATTATGTAGGAAAAAGTCTAGGTTTGTCTTCGTCACACTAATACAGCTGTGGAAAATGTATCTTGTCTACAGATACTACAGTGAATCATCAGCTGGTTATCAGGTCTATTCAGGCCCTTGCAGTTGTACATATGAAACCGAGTGAAGAGCTGTGAAGTGCCAAGCTCCCCAAGCAGCAATCAGTGAGAGGCTCATTAATTGGAAGATCAGAGGAACCTTTGTGTGAAGCCCTTTGTGTGTTATGTAGGCCAGCGGAAATGACTACCAACTGGGCACACCATGTCATTTCAACGTGGGTAATTGGGTAATATTTGGTTGAGACATTGATCGATGAGATTACAACCTGTATTCACCCACTCAAAAAGGCAGCCAAAAATTTGTTCAATTTCCAATGTGTTATCACTATGCTTTCAACCATTTAAAAGCACAATTTTCCAATGAAAAACAATGTCTCATTTTTTATTTAGTTGTCACTCAAATGTCTATCCCTGTGCTTTGAACCATTTAAAAGCACAGCAAAGTTCAAATGGGAATATAATGTCAGATATTTTGTTTATTTATACGACAGATTAAAGTGTTATCTCTGTGCTTAATCTAATAGCAGAACCAAATGACCTGGATTGCAGTTGAGATTACATTAAATGTACATGGTACAAGTGATCAATGCTGTTCAACACTCTGCACAGATTATTGAGCTATTTTAAAGATCTCCACAGACCTGCCACAACCTATGCATTATATCTTGAACATGCACACTTTATATGATTACATAAGAAGACATTTATAGTTACGGTAACTTCAAAATGTGGCCATGGACGTCTTACTCATTTTAAGTTTGAATGTTACATTAGTTTGTAAAATAGCCTTAACTTTAGGCTATTTACTCTATTACAAAAGCAATACTGATTGACAATGCAACCAAATATTAACATTAAAAGGAGATGTATCGACTGCTTGGATAGTTTCATCATCATTATAAATAATAAAAGAAAACAGGTATGGAGAGCCTTTACACAGGAAATGAACGCAAAAAAAGAAACGTCTCTTTTTCAGGACCCTGTCTTTCAAAGATAATTTGTAAAAATCCAAATAACCTCACAGATCTTCATTGTAAAGGGTTTAAACACTTTTCCCATGCTTGTTCAATGAACCATAAACAATTAATGAACATGCACCTGTGGATCGGTCGTTAAGACACTAACAGCTTACAGAAGATAGGCAATTAAGGTCACAGTTATGAAAACTTAAGACACTAAAAAGGCCTTTCTACTGACTCTGAAAAACACCAAAAGAATGATACCCAGGGTCCCTGCTCATCTGCGTGAAAGTGCCTTAGGCATGCTGCAAGGAGGCATGAGGACTGCAGATGTGGCCAGGGCAATAAATTGCAATGCCCGTACTATGAGACACCTAAGACAGCGTTACAGGGAGACAGGGTGGACAGCTGATCGTCCTCGCAGTGGCAGACCACGTGTAACAACACCTGCACAGGATCGGTACATCCAAACATCACACCTGCGGCACAGGTACAGGATGGCAACAACAACTGCCCGAGTTACACCAGGAATGCACAATCCCTCCATCAGTGATCAGACTGTCCGCAATAGGCTGAGAGAGGCTGGACTGAGGGCTTTAGGCCTGTTGTAAGGCAGGTCCTCACCAGACATCATTGGCAACAATGTCGCCTATCGGCACAAACCTACCGTCGCTGGACCAGACATGACTGGCATAAAGTGCTCTTCACTGACGAGTCGCGGTTTTGTCTCACCAGGGGTGATGGTTGGATTTGCGTTTATTGGTGAGGGAATGAGCGTTACACCGAGGCCTGTACTCTGGAGCGGGATCGATTTGGAGGTGGAGGGTCCATCATGGTCTGGGGTGGTGTGTCACAGCATCATCGGACTGAGCTTGTTGTCATTGCAGGCAATCTCAACGCTGTGCGTTACAGGGAAGACATCCTCCTCCCTCATGTGGTACCCTTCCTGCAGGCTCATCCTGACATGACCATCCAGCATGACAATGCCACCAGCCATACTGCTAGTACTGTGCGTGATTTCCTGCAAGACAGGAATGTCAGTGTTCTGCCATGGCCAGCAAAGAGCCCGGATCTCAATCCCATTGAGCATATCTGGTACCTGTTGGATTGGAGGTTGAGGGCTAGGGCCATTCCCCCCAGAAATGTCCGGGAACTTGCAGGTGCCTTGGTGGAAGAGTGGGGTAACATCTCACAGCAAGAACTGGCAAATTTGGTGCAGTCCATGAGGAGGATATGTACTGCAGTACTTAATGCAGCTGGTGGCCACACCAGATACTGACTGTTAATTTTGATTTTGACCCCCCTTTGTTCAGGGACACATTATTCCATTTCTGTTAGTCACATGTCTGTGGAACATGTTCAGTTTATGCCTCAGTTGTTGAATCTTGTTATGTTCATACACATATTTACACAAAGAAATGCAGTTGACAGTGAGAGGACGTTTCTTTATTTGGTGAGTTTACATTGACATACCCTGACCAGGTGAAAGCTATGATCCCTTATTGATGTCACTTATTAAATCCACTTCCATCAGTATAGATGAAGGGGAGGAGACAGGTTAAAGGAGGATTTTTAAGCCTTGAGACAATTGAGACATGGATTGTGTATGTGTTGCCATTCAGATGATGAATGGGCAAGACAACATATTTAAGTGCATTTGAATGGGGTATGTGTCAAGAACTGCAATGCTGCTTTGTTTTTCAGCTCAACAGTTTCCTGTGTGGGGGGTCGGGGGACTGTGATGACAAAGGTCCATTCATACCATGGCACTTTGAGATTTATTTTAAACTGCAAAACCCTTACGCACCACTGCACTTTATATACCAGGGTTGGCTGGCCTTCTCTAGTCACTCGTAGGCTCAGTCACTGGTATACTTTTATTTACAAAGCCATTTTGGGTTTACTACCTTTTTATTTGGGCATTTTTATTGTTCAGAAATGTGGTGGGTACTCTCTTCGTTCGCTAGACTTTATCCTGCTAACTGTTCCAAATATCCGAACTGAATTTGGTAAAAGGTCTTTTATGTACTCTGCGCCATCGTCTTGGAACGCCTTACAAAATAATTTTAAACTGGAAGAACTTGTCCCGGTTGGTGTTTTTAAATCACTGATGAAGGATTTTGAGGCTGATTCCCTGACCTGTCAATGTTTTTAATTTGCTGTTTTTGATATTGTTATACTCTTGTGAATTCAATGGTTTTTACTAGATTACTTGTAGTTTTTCATGTCTGTCTGTAATTTTTGTAATGACTTGGTGCTGCCTATCTTGGCCAGGACGCTCATGAAAAAGAGATTTTAAATCTCAATGAGCCCTTCCTGGTTAAATAAAGGTTAAATAAAAATAAATAAAATAAATAGTGACCATGTGCTAGGCTCCAGGTTTAAACATCTACAAATGGTCTGCATTCCATAATGATTAAAATAGGCTACATGTCCCAAATGATTGCACAACTTGTAACACGTTAGCCTAATATGATCTACTATTGCTTGCAGCCCTCAGGAATAACCACACGAACGTGACAGAGGAAAGAATGGAATGATGCAACATTTAAGGAAACGAAAACTAAAGTGACAGTTATAAATGTATGTGGGTATAGCTGACGGTGGCTACCGATAGTCGCTAATATTTAACACCATACAAATTATAAAATAATACCCTGAAAGTCTGGCCATATAATTAAACCATTCAACTTGGTAGGTTGTTGCTATAGTCATTTGTGCATGGCCTATAGCGTGGGTCTACAAATTTCATGGCATCCCTAGCTGCGTCCTCAGAGCATGCGCAGACCAGCTGGCTGAAGTGTTTATAGACATATTTAATCTCTCCCTATCCCAGTCTGTTGTCCCCACATGCTTCAAGATGTCGACCATTGTTCCTTTACCCAAGAAAGCAAAGGTAACTGAACCAAATGACTATCACCCCGTAGCACTCACTTCTGTCGTCATGAAGTGCTTTGAGAGACTAGTCAAGGATCATATCACCTCTACCTTACCTGAAACCCTAGGCCAACTTCAATTTGCTTACCGCCCCAACAGATCCACAGATGATGCAATCTCCATCTCACTGCACACTGCTCTATCCCATCTGGACAAGAGGAATACATATGTAAGAATGCTGTTCATTGACTATAGCTCAGCATTCAACACCATAGTACCCTCCATGCTCATCATTAAGCTCGAGCCCCTGCGTCTGAACCCCGCCCTGTGCAACTGGGTCCTGGACTTCCTGACGGGCCGCCCCCAGGTGGTGAAGGTAAGACACAACCTCCACTTCGCTGATCCTCAACACTGGGGCCCCACAAGGATGCGTGCTCAGCCCCCTCCTGTACTCCTTGTTCACCCATGACTGTGTGGCCACGCAGGCGTCCAACTCAATCATCAAGTTTGCAGATGACACAACAGTTGTAGGCCTGATTACAAAAAATTACGAGACAGCCTACAGGGAGAAGGTGAGGGCCCTGGGAGTATGGTGCCAGGAAAATAACCTCTCACCCAATGTCAACAAAACAAAGGAGCTGATCGTGGACTTCAGGAAAGAGCAGAGTGAGCACCCCCCTAACCACATCAACGGGACCTCAGTGGAGAAGGTGGAAAGCTTCAAGTTCCTCGGCGTACATATCACTGACAAACTGAAATGGTCCACCCACACAGACAGTGTGGTGTAGAAGGCGCAACAGCGCCTCTTCAACCTCAGGAGGCTGAAGAAATTTGGCTTGGCACCTAAAACCCTCACAAACCTTTACAGATACACAATTGAGAGCATCCTGTCGGGCTCTATCACGAATAGGGTCCAGTATGCAGCTTGAAGGTTTAGAGGCCATGACTATTTTCATGAATGTGTCAAGAGAAATATGATAAACTTGAGTGTCTCCATTGATCCTAGGTCCTGGCAGTGTTGTGCAGACTCAGGACAACTGAGCTTTGGAGAAATACGCAGATTCAAAGAGTCCGTAATTTGCTTTCTATTGATCATTATCTTTTTTTTCGGGAAGTTAATGAATTCATCACTGTTGAATTCATCACTGTTTTTTCACAGTGTTTGCAACTACTGTCTCTTATGACCGAAAAGAGCTTCTGGACAACAGGACAGCAATTACTCACCTTGAATTGGACGGAGAATTTGTCTTTAATGAGTCGGACAAGAGGGATTTATTCCAGACACCCAACAAGGCCCTCATCCTCGTAATTCGCAGGAGAAAGAGACCGAAATATCGCGGAAGGAGATCGGGGTGCCTGGTAAGGAGCCGGCGACGAGTGGCTAATCTGCCTTTGCCATCAGTTATATTGGCCAACGTACAATCGCTGGATAATAAAGTGGACGAACTACAATACATCCTACAAACGGGACATTAAAAACTGTAATATCTTATGTTTCACAAGTCGTGGCTGAACGACGACATGAATAACATTTAGCTGGCGGGTTATACACTGTGTCAGCAGGATAGAACAGCAGCCTCTGGTAAGACAACAGCTGGTGCATGATATCTAAGAAAGTCTCAAGGTTTTGCTCGCCTGAGGTAGAGTATCTCATGATAATCAATCAAATGTATTTATAAAGCCCTTTTTACATCAGCCGATGTCACAAAGTGCTATACAGAAACCCAGCCTAAAACCCAAACAGCAAGAAATGCAGATGTAGAAGCACGGTGGCAAGGAAAATCTCCCTAGAAAGGTAGGAACCTAGGAAGAAACCTAGAGAGGAACCATAAGCTGTAGATCTACCAAGAGAGTTTTCATCTATATTCTTCGTAGCTGTCTATTTACCACCACAAACTGATGTTGGCACTAAGGCCACACTCAATAAGCTGTATACGGCCATAAGCAAACAGGAAAACACTCATCTAGAGGTGGCTCTCCTAGTGGCCGGGGACTTTATTGCAGGGAAACTTAAATCCGTTTTACCTAATTTCAACCAGCATGTTAAATTTGCAACCAGAGGGAAAAAAACTTTAGACCACCTTTACTTCACACACAGAGACGCGAACAAAGCTCTCCCTTGCCCTCCATTTAGCAAATCTGACCATAATTCTATCCTGAATTCTGCTTACAAGCAAAAACTAAAGCAGGAAGCACTAGTGACTCGGTCAATAAAAAAGGGGTCAGATGAAGCAGATGCCAAGGTACAGGGCTGTTTTGTTAGCACAGAGTGGAATATGTTCCCGGGATTCTTCCGATGGCATTGAGGAGTACACCACATCAGTCACTGGCTTCATCAATAAGTGCATCAATGACGTTGTCCCCTCAGTGACTGTATGTACATACCCCAACCATAAGCCATAGATTACAGTCAACGTCCGCACTGAGCTAAAGGGTAGAGCTGCCGCTTTCAAGGAGCGGGACTCTAACCCGGAAGCTTATAAGAAATCCCGCTATGCACTCAAACGAACCATCAAACAGGCAAAGCATCAATACAGGACTAAGATCGAATCGTACTACACAGACTCCGACATTCGTCGGACGTGGCAGGGCTTGCAAACTATTACAGACTACAAAGGGAAGCACAGCTGCGAGCTGCCCAGTGACAAGAGCTTACCAGACAAGCTAAATTATTTCTATGTTTGCTTCGAGGCAAGTAATACTGAACCATGCATGAGAGCATCAGCTGTTCTGGACGACTGTGTGAGTAAGACCTTTAAACAGGTCAGCATTCACAAGACCGCAGGGCCAGACAGATTACCAGGACATGTACTCCCAGCATTTGCTGACCAACTGGCAAGTGTCTTCACTGACATTTTCAACCTCTACCTGTCTGAGTATGTAATATCAATATGTTTCAAGCAGACCACCATAGTCCCTGTGCCCAAGAACACTAAGGTAACCTGCCTAAATGACTACCGACCCTTAACACTCACATGAGGAATAACAATATCCCTATACTCTCTACACCTGCCGGTTTTAGCCTTAGCCAGCACCCTCTTCAGATTAGCCTTTATTTCGGTAGCCCTGCCCTTTGGTAAACAGTGTATGATTGCTGGATGATTACTGTGGGTAATGGAGTCACCAATGACTAGGGGTTTTCAATTTGCCAGAGCTAATGGTGGGAGGCTTGGGCGGCTCAGACCCTGTAATGGGTGGAGGAGAGACCAGAGAAGGCTCGGCCTCTGACTCCGACTCATTGCTTAATGGGGAGAACTGGTGGAAAGTTTCTGACGGCTGAATGAGCGACACCGGTTGAGCATGCCGACAGCATTTCCTTCCAGAAGCCTTGAGAAAATTGTCTGGCTGTGGGGACTGTGCGAGGGGATTTATACTGCTATCTGTATTTACTGGCGGCACAGACTCTGTTTCATACTTTCTTACACTTAAATTACCGTTGCCTAATGATTGCATCTGAAGCTGGGCTTGTAGCATGGCTATCCTCACCATATGGAGACAGTTATAGAAAGTAAAAACCATAAAGTTGGCAGGTAGCCAAGTATCAACAAAGTAGCAACAAACAGCACAGCAGCACAGAGAAGTGAAATAAAAAAGTGAATGCAGCGATCAGGTTGGTTCCACCATGCTAATCATAGCCACCATTGATAATGTAATCAGTACTCTGTGTGTGTGTTTGTGTGTGACCGACCAGTATCTTTGATGAGGGCACAGAAGATGATCTACGCTGCCATGCCCATCAATGGGGTGCTGGCAAAGACCTTACCACCATCCTCACCTCTTGCCTACTCACCAACGGTCGTCGATGGGGAGACCAGAATTAGGTAGGTTTAGTCTGACCTGTTCAAACATCAAGATAGTATATGTTCATTAGTCAGATATCACCTATCCTAATTGCCATTGGTATTACAACATTGACTGTGTATGTGTTCACAGATGCGTCAATGGAGCCAGCACTTGGATACTTGCAAGATGATGTGATGGAGTCCTGACCGACAGACAGGCTTGATGCTGATGTCTCTGAATGGAGAAAGGCCTTGCACTCAACACATCCCCAATGTGGGACTGAAGGTGATTACTAATAATACAGTACATCAGAAATGTCCAGTATTTGCAACACCTTTTCCATTCCTTGTGTCACTGATGAACTCTGCCTCAACTCTGCCTATTTTTACAGATGGATAGGGCTGTAGATGCTTTTGCCAGACGCCATCCTCGGTTGTTTGATGGGGAGACAGATCGGTTTTATCTGACCTGTTCAAACTTCAACATAGTACCTGTTTGTGTGTCAGATATGACCTATACTAACTGCCATTGGTAATAGAACAGTGAGTGTATGTGTTCACAGAAACATGTATGGAACCAGCACATAGAGACTTGATGATGTGATGAAGTCCAGACTGACAGACGGGCTTGATACTGATGTATGTAAATGGAAAGAGACCTGGCACTCGGCATTAAAATTTTACTAGACACAATTTTTACTTGTATTGTCTTTTTTCAATTATTGAATTGAATGGTTTCAGTCAATATGGGGAGGGAGAACCCTGTCCATTCTACACCCGGATCAGGGAACTCCTGTTGTATACAAATTAAATCAAATGGTATTTGTCACATGCTTTGTAAACAACAGGTGTAGACTAACAGTGAAATGCTTACTTACAGGCCCTTCCCAACAATGCAGAGATAAGAAACTAGAAATAACAGAAAAATAGACAAATTATAATAGAATAAATACACAATGAGTAACGATAACTTGGCTATACCAGTACCGAGTCGATGTGCAGGGGTATGAGGTAATTGAGGTAGATATGTACATACAGGTAGGGATAAAGTGAATAGGCAACATAATAGTAACAGTAACAACAGCAAATGTGATGAGCCAAAAGAGTTAGTGCAAAAAGTGTCAATGCAGATAGTCTGGGTAGCTATTGGTTACCTATTTAACTATTTAGCAGTCTTATTTACTTAACCTTTATTTAACCAGGTAAAAAGCCCATTGAGACCCAGAGTCTCTTTTTCAAGGGAGACCAGGCCAAGAAGGCAGCAACAATCAATACATTACATAATTAAAACATACAACAATACAATACAACAACATGATCCAGCCTTAAAAAGCATTTACGCTCCTCTGTAACAGAGTCTCCCATCAATATTTGTTATTAATTCAGTGGCACTATCATATCCAGATGAAGCATGTATTGTATACTATTCCATGCGTCTGGTGCACAAGAAGAGAAGGCAGTCTTGCCTAATACTGTGAATGTCCTGGGGACTTTAAGTAGCAACCTCCTAGCAGACCGGGTATGGTAACTGCTGGTGGTGAAGGAGACCAGACTACAGAGGTAAAGAGGGAGTTTACACAAACGGGCTTTGTAGATGAACACATACAAATGTATCTTTCTGTGCATATAAAGTGAGGTCCAACCTACCATTTAGTACAATGTGCAATGGTGGGGGAGTGACTTGGCATTTGTAATAAAGCGCAAGGATGCATGATGAACAGAGTCCAGTCTCTTTAAGACAGAGGAGGTTGCATATATATACAACAAGTCACCATAATCAATTACAGAGAGAAAAGTAGCCTGAACAAGCTTCTTTCAAGCCATAAGCGGGAAGAAAGCCTTATTACGAAAATAAAACCCAATTTCAATTTAAGCTTTGTCACAAGATTATCCACATGAACTTTAAAGGACAACTTGTCATCCAACCAAATACCTAGGTATTTGTAGGATGACACTTTTTCCATGGATAAGCCACCAGATGTGAAAATGCTAACGTTCTCTGACAGAGTTCTAGCTCTGATAAAGGTCATGATTTTAGTTTTTTTGTACATTCAAGACCATTTTGAGACTATAAAGGGAGGCCTGCAGTGACTGAAAAACAGTCTGGAGCTCTTCAACAGCCTGAACCAGAGAAGGAGCACATGAAAATATGACTTATAGCTTGGAGATAGAATCTGTTCAGGGTCCTGTTCGTTCTAGATGTGGTGCATCGGTACTGCTTTTCGTGCGGTAGCAGAGATAACAGTCTATAACTTGGGTGGCTGCAGTCTTTGAACATTTGTAGGGCCTTCCTCTGGACATTGCCTGGTATAGAGGTCCTGGATGGCAGGGAGCTCGGCTCTTCTCCTGAGGGGGAAGAAGTGTTGTCGTGCCCTCTTATAGACTGTGTTGGTGTGTGTAGACTATGATAATTTCTTAGTGATGTGGACACTCGACTTGCTCCACTACAGCCCCGCTGATGTGGGTGGGGGCGTGATCGGCCCATTTCCTGTAGTCCACGATCAGCTCCTTTGTCTTGCTGACGTTGAGGGAGAGGTTGTTTTCCTGGCACCACACTGCCAGGTCTCCAACCTTCTCCCGGGAGGCTGTCTCATCGTCAGTGGTGATCAGGCATACCACCGTCGTGTTGTGGGCAAACTTAATGATGGAGTTGGCGTCGTGCCGCCATGCAGTTGTGGGTGAACAGGGAGTACAGGAAGGGACTAAGCATGCACCACCCTCACCACCAGGGGTAGCCCGTCAGGAAGTCCAGGATCCAGTTGCAAAGGGAGATGTTTAATCTCAGGGTCCTTAGCTTAGTGATGAGCTTGGAGGGCACTATGGTGTTGAATGCTGAGCTGTAGTCAATGAACAGAATTCTCACGTAGGTGTTCTTTTTGTCCAGGTAGGAAATGGCAGTGTGGAGTGCAATAGAGATTGTGTCATCTGTGGATCTGTTGTGGCGGTATGCGAATTGGAGTGGGTCCAGGGTGTCTGGGATGATGGTGTTGATGTGAGCCATTGACAGCCTTTCAAAGCATTTCATGGCTACAGATGTGAGTGCTATGGGGCGATAGTCATTTAGACAAGTTACCTTGGCATTCTTGGGCACAGGGACTATGCTGGTCTGCTTGAACATTTTTGGTATTACAGACTGGGTCAAGGGAGGTTGAAAATGTCAGTGAAGATACTTGCCACCTGGTCAATGCATGCTCTGAGTACGCGTCCTGGTAATTTGTCTGGGCCTGCGGCCTTGTGAATGTTTTTTAATTTTTTTATTTCACCTTTATTTAACCAGGTAGGCCAGTTGAGAACAAGTTCTTACCCACATCAGCTATGGAGAGCGTGATCACACAGTCGTCCGTCGGGCTGGTGCTCTCATGCATGGCTCAGTGTTGCTAGCCTTGAAGTGAGAATAGAAGGTATTTAACGGGACACCACACAGGAAGGTATGACCACTCTGAAGGTATGACCACAAGGTAGAACCATTAGCAATAGACAAAATGCAGATAGGCACAGTATCTGTATCGGCTGGGAATGAGAATGAAAGGTGAAAGGTGCACATTGTTATATTAGCAGAAACTGTTTCTACGTTATTATGTAAAGGTTTGTTTATTCTATATGGATTTGTTGCTACATTTGAAAGTTATCAAAACACTTGGTTTAGAATACATAAATTCAGTAATTCAGTAATCATATGACTCTGTAGGCTACTGACCTATTCAAAGCTTCCTCCGGCATCTCACTGTACATCTGCCTGTAGTTATTGAACTCAACCTGCAGGAGGTTTGTTTGTTGTGATTGAGTGGGGGGAAACAGCAGTGGGCAATATTCTGACAGATGAGTGTGTGTCGGTGGTGGCAAGAACACACCCAAGAAACACCCACATCAAACCACACCCCCGAGCCAACTCACATTTGGCTTCTGTCATGGCCGCCAGCATTTCTCGAGGAGCAAGCCAAAAAAAAGTCAAATCAGCAGGTGCAGTTCCTTTTTAATGGTGAAACTGCCATGTCCGTTTGCAATATTACTACAACAAAGAAGTTACTGCAAACCACAATTGTTTTTATTTATACGTGAGACAGCATTGCAAGTGCGATGGAACAGCAGAATATGTACAGCTTTTTTCTTACAGTGCAGTGCTCCCCATCTCCGCTCTGCTTCTGCTTTGTCAACAAAACAATAACAATGCCATGAGGCAGACAGTGGCACTGCTTCCCCTACTGCGGATTCCATCTTTAATGAGCTTGTAGATGGTCAGCTCTTAACAACTGCACAGAGGGAGAAAAGCTCACGGATTGGCTTAAAGGGATAGTTCACTCAAATTACAAAATGACACATTGGTTTCCTTACCCTGTAAGCAGTCTATGGACACCGTATGACTGGCACTGTTTTTAAATGCTATCATTTGAGCATTTGGGGCACAAATCCTATTCGAGTCATGGTACCAACATAAGCATTTTTTGTGCATCATGTCCAAATCATCCAAAAGTATCTCACATTGTATATAGACTTATTTTTCTACTGTATCATTAACTGTATGTTTGTTTTACTCCATGTGTAACTCTGTGTTGTTGTATGTGTCGAACTGCTTTGCTTTATCTTGGCCAGGTCGCAATTGTAAATGAGAACTTGTTCTCAACTTGCCTACCTAGTTAAATAAAGGTGAAAAAATCTAAAATTGATTTGTGAATAACATAGTCACTTATAGATGTGGTTTGAACATGATTCATGACAAATGCTAATATTGGTACCATGACTTGATTTTCTTTCTCTCCATCTCTTACCTTTTATTTCTTTCACTTTCACTCATGCACCTCTTTCTGGTACCACCTCTTCTCCCCCCTCACTCTCTCTCTCCCTCTTGCTCTCCTTTCTTTCATTCTTTCTACCCCCTCTCTCTCTTACCCCAGTGTAAGTCCAGAGAAAGAGAGAGATTGTATTTAGGTGTTGCGTAGCACAATTATTTTTCCGCCTATATGAAATGTTGATTCGCTCATGAGTAACAGCCTTTTTTGGTAGGAACACTAAACGACCTTTTTTGTTGCAGTTTCATCAAAACTGTTATTCGAGGGTCTTACTTCTGTTCTATGATGTCTTTTTTTAACATGTCAGTCCTCCAACCAAATGGAATAACTAACAGTCAAATTTGAATAAATACTGTATTGCATCATGCCTATGACAATTATATTACACTGAACCAAAATATGAATGCAACATGTAAAGTGTTGGTCCCATGGATCATGAGCTGAAATTAAAGATCCCAGAAATTTTCCAAAAATATTATTTCTCTCAAATTTTGTGCACAAATTTTTTTACATCCATGTTAGTGAGCATTTCTCCTTTGCCAAGATAATCCATCCACCTGACAGGTGTGGCATATCAAGAAGCTGATTAAACAGCATGATCCTTACACAGGTGCACCTTGTGCTGGGGACAATACAAGGCCACTCTAAAATGTGCAGTTTTGTCACACATCACAATGCCACAGATGTCTCAAGTTTTGAGGAAGCATGCAATTGGCATGCAGACTGCAGGAATGTCCACCAGAGCTGATGCGAGAGATTTTTATCTTAATTTCTCTACCAAAAAGCCACCTCCAAAGTTGTTTTAGAGAATTTGGCAGTGCACCCTACCAGTCTCACAACCACAGACCTTCGTGTATGGCGTCCTGTGGTCGAGCGGGTTTGCTGATGTCAACTTTGTGAACAGAGTGCCCCATGATGGCGGTGGGGTTATGATAAGGGCAGGCATAAGCTACGGACAACAAACACAAATGCATTTTATTGATGCCAATTTTAATGCACAGAAATACCGTGACGAGATCCTGAGGCCCATTGTGAGGCTGATTTTTTTAAAGGTATCTGTGACCAACAGATGCATATCGGTATGCCCAGTCATGTGACTGATTTCCTGATTGACCGATGAACTGTAACTCAGTAAAATCTTTGAAATTGTTGCATGTTGAGTTTATGTTTTTGTCCAGTATACTTATTCACCATACAAATTCCAGTGCAGTGTTGAATGCTGTAAAATATTTGAGACCTCAATATGGAAAGTCACATTATTCATTGCCAGCGGTCACAGCACTTGCAACCCAGCTCACAGCTTCATGCCATTAGTTCAGTTTGGCAGCCCTAGCTCACCTCAACTACATATTCTCCATCCAAGCTCTCTGCTTTGTCTCTGTTCACCCATAGAATGTCTTCCTGTAATATTATTTGTGTTTCGTGTCCGTATATATACCATGGTTTTGATATTGATAATGATGACATATTATTACTACAAAAGCAAACTACTTTGATAAACTTTCATTTATGTAGGGATTTTCAGTCTCCAGTCTACAATATACAGTGGGGAGAACAAGTATTTGACACACTGACGATTTTGCAGGTTTTCCTACTTACAAAGCATGTAGAGGTCTGTAATTTTTAGCATAGGTACACTTCAACTGTGAGAGACGGAATCTAAAACAAAAATCCAGAAAATCACATTGTATGATTTTTAAGTAATGAATTTGCATTTTATTGCATGACATAAGTATTTGATACATCAGAAAAGCAGAACTTAATATTTGGTACAGAAACCTTTGTTTGCAATTACAGAGATCATACATTTCCTGTAGTTCTTGACCAGGTTTGCACACACTGCAGCAGGGATTTTGGCCCACTCCTCCATACAGACCTTCTCCAGATCCTTCAGGTTTCGGGGCTGTCGCTGGGCAATACGGACTTTCAGCTCCCTCCAAAGATGTTCTATTGGGTTCAGGTCTGGAGACTGGCTAGGCCACTCCAGGACCTTGAGATGCTTCTTACGGAGCCACTCCTTAGTTGCCCTGGCTGTGTGTTTCGGGTCGTTGTCATGCTGGAAGACCCAGCCACGACCCATCTTCAATGCTTTTACTGAGGGAAGGAGGTTGTTGGCCAAGATCTCGCGATACATGGCCCCATCCATCCTCCCCTCAATACGGTGCAGTCGTCCTGTCCCCTTTGCAGAAAAGCATCCCCAAAGAATGATGTTTCAACCCCCATGCTTCACGGTTGGGATGGTGTTCTTGGGGTTGTACTCATCCTTCTTCTTCCTCCAAACACGGCGAGTGGAGTTTAGACCAAAAGGCTCTATTTTTGTCTCATCAGACCACATGACCTTCTCCCATTCCTCCTCTGGATCATCCAGATGGTCATTGGCAAACTTCAGACGGGCCTGGACATGCGCTGGCTTGAGCAGGGGGACCTTGCGTGCGCTGCAGGATTTTAATCCATGACGGCGTAGTGTGTTACTAATGGTTTTCTTTGAGACTGTGGTCCCAGCTCTCTTCAGGTCATTGACCAGGTCCTGCCGTGTAGTTCTGGGCTGATCCCTCACCTTCCTCATGATCATTGATGCCCCACGAGGTGAGATCTTGCATGGAGCCCCAGACCGAGGGTGATTGACCGTCATCTTGAACTTCTTCCATTTTCTAATAATTGCGCCAACAGTTGTTGCCTTCTCACCAAGCTGCTTGCCTATTGTCCTGTAGCCCATCCCAGCCTTGTGCAGGTCTACAATTTTATCCCTGATGTCCTTACACAGCTCTCTGGTCTTGGCCATTGTGGAGAGGTTGGAGTCTGTTTGATTGAGTGTGTGGACAGGTGTCTTTTATACAGGTAACGAGTTCAAACAGGTGCAGTTAATACAGGTAATGAGTGGAGAACAGGAGGGCTTCTTAAAGAAAAACTTACAGGTCTGTGAGAGCCGGAATTCTTACTGGTTGGTAGGTGATCAAATACTTATGTCATGCAATAAAATGCAAATTAATTACTTAAAAATCATACAATGGGATTTTATGGATTTTTGTTTTAGATTCCGTCTCTCACAGTTGAAGTGTACCTATGCTAAAAAATTACAGACCTCTACATGCTTTGTAAGTAGGAAAACCTGCAAAATCAGCAGTGTTTCAAATACTTGTTCTCCCCACTGTATACTCAAATCATGCAAGTAAATTCCTGAATAAGTTTGAAGATGCAATCATACTTGCAATGTGATTAAATTAATGAACAACTCTGTTAAAAATGAACCATTATAATTGGAATCAAAATAATTTGTCTTTTCATTCAGTTAACATGGTGCAATTAATTACAGCCTCCCTAGTTAAAGTAGATGGCAGTGTGCAACTCTGTATAAATCCCTGGAAATTCTCCTGAAGTTAATGACAGGGGATCCATTCAGGATGGTTAAACAGTTGCAGAAATGCTATAGGATGTTTTCAAGATTTCACAAAATGGAACCACCACAGGAAAATGCAAGTCATTCTTCCATGTGACATGTCTTGTCATTATTTGTTTCACATAGTGTTTCAGCCTCCTTGTCTTGGTTATCTACTGATTGGAAAGTGACATTCCAGTGGACTACACTAGTGTCTGGGAAAGTTGTGCTTTTTCACTCTGCTCCACGCTCCACTGGGGTTACTGATGGATAGCATTCCCATGACTACCAGCACTCAGTCAAACACTATTATCTCCAACACTTCAACAGGATGTCCGACAGATCCCTGGCTAACTGAGGGAGTGAGCAATGTGTCAGGGTTTGTGTGTGTGTGTGTTCATTTTGAATGCATTTTCTTTGCATTATTTGAGGTCTGACAATACTGCATCTTTTTTGTTATTTTAACAAGTTGCCATTTTCTGCAAATAAATGCTCTAAATGACAATATTTTTATTTGGAATTTGGGAGAAATGTTGTCAGTAGTTTAAAGAATAAAACAAAAATGTTAATTTTCCCCAAACACATACCTAGAAATAGTAAAACCAGAGAAACTGATAATTTTGCAGTTGTCTCTACATTTTTCACAGAGCTGTATATATATGAATACGTAAACTACATGACCAAAAGTATGTGAATACCTGCTCGTTCGAACATCTCATTCCACAATCATGGACATTTTGATTGAAATTGATTTGATTTATTAGGATTCCCATTACCCAACGCCAATTTCAACAACTAACTGGGGTCCATCGGCATTAATATGGAGTTGGTCCCCCCTTTGCTGCTATAACAGCCTCCACTCTTCTGGGAAGGCTTTTCACTAGAAGTTGGAACATTGCTGCGGGGACTTGCTTCCATTCTGCCTCAAGAGCATTAGTGAGGTCGGGCACTGATGTTAGGCGATTAGGCCTGGCTTGTAGACGGTGTTCCAATTCATTCCAAAGATGTTTGATGGTGTTGAGGTCAGGGCTCTGTGCAGGCCAGTCAAGTTCTTCCACACCAATCTCGACAAACCATTTCTGTATGGACCTCGGATTGTGCATGGGGGCATTGTCATGCTGAAACAGGAAACGGCCTTCCCCAAACTGTTGCCACAAAGTCGGAAGCACAGAATCGTCTAGAATGTCATTGTATGCTGTAGCGTTAAGATTTCCCTTCACTGGAACAAAGGGGCCTAGCCCGAACCATGAAAACAGCCCCAGACCATTATTCCTCCTCCACCAAACTTTACAGTTGGCACTATATATTGGGTCAGGTAGCGTTCTCCTGGTATCTACCAAACTCAGATTAATCCGTCGGACTGCCAGATGGTGAAGCGTGATTCATACCTACAGTTTGATTGAAGTGGATTTAACAAGTGACATCAACTGGATTCACCTGGTTAGTCTATGTCATGGAATGAGCAGGTGTTCTTAATGTTTTGTATCCTCAGTGTAGATGTATCAATAGTATGTATCAAAAAGCTTATGATCTCTATACAGTTGCTTCACAGTTTCTGCATTATTTTTCCTGTCAGTATAACATTAGTGGCTGTGTGTCTGTCCAATCTGACTCTCAGTCCCGTCTCTCTCTCCAGAGACAGGGATGTGGCCTGGAATGCCAATCGGGATCCAGCTGCTTCCAACTCATTGGTATTCGGGAGACAGCGCATTCCCGAGCGTCTGTTGCACGTGTCAAGGAGGTGCTTGGCTGGGCTAGAGATGCTCTCTCTCTCTCTCTCTCTCTCTCTCTCTCTCTCTCTCTCTCTCTCCTCTCTCCCTCTCCCTCTCCCTCTCCCTCTCCCTCTCTCCCTCCCTCATGTTATTAGGATCTAAAAATAGAAGCCATCCCCCCTCTCCCTCCAATCCCAATGCATCTCTGTTTTCCTCTACTACTTCCCTCCTTCTCCTTCTCCTCTTTGTCTGTTTTGTCTCAGTAAACATGGCTGGTGTTCACAGATAAGACTCTTCACATCTATACCCAGACTATTTAGACTGTAGTTACGCACTTGCCCCAATTTGGGTGAAGCCATACTCAGCTAGCACAGTGGATCTGGGCCGATTCCAGCTGAGAGTCGGGACACTCGGCTGAGAGTCGGGACACTCGGCTGAGAGTCAGACTCGGCCGACATCATGTGGCCTGAGTCTGGGCCGTCTTCGGCAGTATTACTTATGACTAGGATGCGGGGATTGAGCTTGGGCCGATTCCGGTATGAGTTATCTGGCCCAAATGTATTACTTGGGGTTCGGGTCGATTGGGGCTACACTCTGGCAGATGATTACATGGGCTGCTTTATATAATTAACATTTCATTATTTATTTATTTTTCCATATTTTCCTCATTGTTTCTGTGATCAAAAAATACAATCAACATTTAAATAAAATTATTTAAGAGTTCTGTGTAGTATTTTAGTATTTTGATACTTTGTGCAAGGCAATTGATAAGCATTAAAAACTTTGTGGCTAGAACCTAAGGCGCAGCGGTCTAAGACACTGCATCGCAGTGCAAACTGCGTTGCTACAGATGCTGGTTTGAGACCCGTGCCGGCCGCGACCGGGAGACCCACGAGGCGACCCACAATTGGCCCAGCATCGTCCAAGTTAGGGGAGGGTTTGGCCGGCCGGGATGTCCTTGTGCCATCGTGCTGTAGCGACTCCTGTGGCGGGCTAGGCGTATGGAGTTTCCTCCGACACAAAATGTTTTTTTGTGGATGGGTATAATTTGTATTTATTAAATTTACATCAGGCTGCTTCTGGGGGGATTCTGGTAAGATGCCGGCAAAGTCGGCTGAATTCCGGTAGATGGAAACTGCCCGATGTACTTGAGCCGATTCTGGGCAGTCATTCATTTTGATTTCAGGCTGAGTTCGACACCCGATTCCGGACCGATTCAATCAGTTCCGGCCCCCCCAGAAGAGGGCCGCTTCTGGGCCGATTCCTCACTGCTAGCTGGGTATTCATTAAAACCCACTGCTGTGTTACATTTCCTTATTTCAAATGATCAGCAACTGTTAAAATGCAACCATCTCTGAATCTTTAAACTGGGTTTGATGACCCCCACCCCCCCTCCCCCAAAACTACCAGTATTTACCAAGTTAATATAATTTTCTGTAATTTTGATAATAAACAGGTAATCTAGGGCAATCTATGGTAATTTTAGTAATTTATACTTGAATAACTAATTTTTTTAAATTCATATATCGTTTTCATTTTTTATATCTGTGTCCATATTGTCCATGAGTTTCTATTGGATAGACCATATGGTTCAAGAGAAAATATGCTTATTAATGAAAAAGGCATCTAATCAACAATGCCATTCTTTTCAATTAACGCTTTAACTCTTCCAACTGTTAACCTTCACTACTGCCACCAGTTTGGTGCCAAAACATTTACAACAAAGACATATTGACATAGGAAAATAAATACAAGTATGTAAACAAATATACAAAGGATAATCCATGCTGAAACCCTCATATTAAACACCAATGATATTCACTAAATTGATGGTTTATATTTAGGATAATGTTTTACAGCTTTGTCATTCATTTTTTTAAATAAATTATATTTGATGATTTTTTTCCTTTCCAGGTGATAAGGCCACACAGAGGGCCATAGATAATTACAGACTCCTGGCGCCGGAGGGTAGGGCTGCCGTCTTATTGGCTCTCAACCAATCATGCTATTTTGTTTGTTTTTTCGCGTTGTTCGTAACTTGTTTTGTACATAATGTTGCTGCTACCGTCTCTTATGACTGAAAAGAGTTTCTGGAGATCAGAACTGACATCAGAAATTACTCACCTCAGATTGGACGAGGAGTTCTTCTTCAATGAGTCGGACGCCAGGGATATATTGCACCCGACCATGTCCCGATCCCCGTGAGATTTGCTGGAGATAAAATGCCATGAAATCCTTGAAAGTTACCAAAATGCTGGTAGTTTACAGGTAAACTTTGAAAGTTAATATACTGTAACTTAACAAAATGTGGAAAAAGTAAATGGGTCTGAATACTATCCGAATGCACTGTACATAGCTAATGCCCCATGCTGCTACATCATTATAAAATGACTTTTGATGAATTGATTGATAGAATACATTGTAGATGAACACGTACAGTAGCAGCAATAATATAAAATACATTTACAGGACAGGCCAGGGTTTATATTTGTTTTGTAAATAGGCCAGGGACGCCATGTGCGACTGACGTGTTTTCCGTTTGCTCCCGTGGTATTTTTAAAGTTTATGTGAATTTTGCAGCAGAACCGTATTTATTTTCATATATTATTTTGGTGATCCCTTCCCGTAAAAACCAAGACTACTTTACTTCCAAATGTCAGCATGTCGACGAAACATAAGGCTAAAAGCATGACTTTGAGAAAACCCGGCCTACAAGACACACTCTCATCACCGCCCTCTCCTGAGCCTGACGGCCCGGGGACTGACACTTTACCCGGGGGGGCGGCTTGGCCTGGCGGCGCTGAAATGAACATTCTCGAGGCCATCAAACTACTACGCTCTGAGATAGTTGAAATGAAAACGGAGGTGGTTAATACGATTGAGGCCCGAATAAAGGAGGTTTCTGATACTTTAAAAGCAGATCTAACCATCCTGCGGAACGAGACGGTGCCAGCAATCACATCACTCAAAACAACAATGGCGTCGCACACTACAACGATTGCAGCACTGGAGACCTCCGCTACAAATGTCTCCGACTTAACTACATCCCTGGAGGCTGACGTGAAACGCCTCGCTGCGGATTTGAAAAAGGTGAAGGAGAGCTGTGTAAGTTTAGAGGGATTCTCTCGCAGCAATAACCTGAGACTTGTATCAGTCCCAGAGTCAGCGGAAATGCCTCGCGCCACGGATTTCGTTTCTGGGCTGCTGAAGGATGTTCTTGCCTTAGATGAAAAGCCCCTGATTGATCGTGCCCACCGGTCGCTGCGCCCAAAGCCCCGGGATGGGGAGAGGCCCCGTGACATAATTCTTCGAGTGCACTTTTTCCATGAGAAGATGGAGATTCTCCGACGAGCCCGCAATACCACTCTGAGCTTTCAAGGACAGAGCTTCTCCATCTACCAGGACTACTCCCCCACTGTTTCCAGGCAGCGCGCAGCTTTCGGGCAGGCCAAGCGACTACTTCGGGACCATCCAGGTGTGAAGTACGGACTGCGATTCCCGGCCCGTTTATGGCTATCTGATGATGGTAAAGACTACACATTTGAATCTCCGGATGAGGCTCTCTCTCACATTCAACGTCACATCAAGAAGTCTTGAACTTGCTCATAGTTCAGCAACTGTTGCTTGCGAACTGTGGATAGTAAGTAACCCACCTGTGGTACAATTATGTTTAGCTACAACATGCTAATTTTGTATAGTTGGGGAGTTGGCGAACCCATTCAGGCTTATTTGATGTGATCAAATGTTTTGATCATCTAGTGTGCTTGCCTTACAAGCATTCAGTCATTTTAATTTCATTGTATTGAGGTTTTACTTTACTCCTGTGTTTCTAGGCTGTCTTGCTCACCTATTCAGTTTGTTTACATAGTGTCTCAGTGACTCAAAATATTCTTGGCTATTTGTTTACTGCATCCGTTTGCATTGACCCAGTAAACAGTAAATGCTTCCCGAGGCGACACGTTTTTTGGGGTCCTCACTTAAATTTTAAAAGTTCTGAGCGTCATTTATGTCCAGCAAGCGTTCAACGTTGAGCACACGTAGTTTTTTGGTCTTGGTTGTAAGCTGTCTCAGCATTCAACTAGACAACTATTATAATAATTATTATTATTATTATTTTTGATTGTCTTACTACGATTTCCTTACTTCAAATTAGGTCTTCGGCTGAGAGCCTTTATACATTTTATTTATTTTATTTATTTTCTCTCTCAAATGCCTGTTATAAGACTGGGAATATAATTATATACATCTACAAGTGGTGCTTTTGTAATTTCGTTTGCACAAGGGATTCACTTTTATTTATTTTTATTTAAAAAATGATTATCTTTTTTTGCTGTTTGATCCACTAACAAAACGCGACTTTAAAGAGCGGGACTGTGGGTTTAGGTTTAAGACCGCACTCTCACAGACATACTGTGCGAAGAGAACATGTTCTATTTAGGCTTGTACCTCGTTTGGGGAGGTATTGTCTGGGATGGGGGGAGGGGGTGGGGGGAGGGGTTGAATTGTTCAGTTCTAATGTTGTCATTCTGTCTTTTTCGTTTTTTTTTCTGTACTTTTTCCAAACATCTACCACCGTACATTATTACTCTGAGACAAGTTATTCTGGGGTTTTTGGGTGCTCATTGCTTTTCCATTCTATGCTCTAATGACAGGGTTGTATAACGGGAATGCCCAGAGGGGCCAAAACAATGCGATCAAGTACATTTCGTGGAACATCAAAGGGGTTAATAACCCAGTGAAGCGTAAGAGGGTGTTGACACACTTAAAGGGTTTGAATGCAAATATTGCATTTCTACAAGAGACTCACTTGAGGACTGGTGAGCACTTTAGGATGCGTAGGGACTGGGTTGGTCAAGTGTTCCACTCTAACTTTCATAGTAAATCAAGAGGGGCTGCCATTTTGGTTGATAAAGCTACTCCCTTTGTAGCTTCTGAGGTTATCGCTGATCCTAAGGGACGATACGTCATAGTAACCGGTAAACTGTTTTCTACCCCTCTTGTTTTGGCTAGTGTTTATGCTCCCAATTGGGATGACACAAGTTTCATTTCTTCCTTTTTGTCTGCTATACCCAATTTAGATTCTCATTTGTTGGTTTTAGGGGGGGGATTTCAACTGCAAAATGTCCCCAGTTCTTGACAAGTCCTCACGAACAACTACAGGCCCATCTAAATGTGCCCTACTTATTCAAGCCTTTCTTCAGAAATATGCCATGTTTGAGGCCTGGCGTTTCCTACATCCTACAGATAGACAGTATTCCTTTTATTCTCATGTCCATCAAACATACTCCCGGATTGATTACTTCTTTTTGGACAAAAAACTTCTGCGTAACCTTCGGCAGTGTACTTACAAGAGTATTGTTATTTCTGACCATTCACCATTAGTGCTTGAACTAGAGTTTCCCCAGCGACCTCCTATGTGTTATCAATGGCGTCTCAACCCCATTTTACTCTCAGATAAGGAGTTTGTCAATTTCATTTCTTCTGAAATCACCTTATTCCTAGAAACTAATTCAACACCAGGTATGTCCTGCTCTACCATATGGGAGTCTCTCAAAGCATACCTACGTGGCCAAATTATCTCTTATACAGCCAACCAAAACAGAGTTCGCTCTCAGCGACTTCGGGACCTGAGCGAATCCATAGCCACATTGGATGAGAAGTATGCTACGGTTCCTTCCTCTGATCTGCATAAAGAGCGCCAACTACTCCAATCTGAATTTGATGAGCTTTCTACCAGGCAAGCTGAACAGTTACTCTTGCGAGCTCGGTACAGAGTGTATGAACAAGGCGACAAGGCCAGTAAACTCCTTGCACATCAGATCCGTAAATCTGAGGCCTCACGTTTAATCCCACAAATAAGGACCCCGTCTGGTGCCACCACAGTTATACATAAAGAGATCAATGATCAATTCAAACAATTTTACTCTGCGCTATACACCTCTGAATCCCCTCAAGACCCTTTGCTGATTGATTCCTTCTTTAATGGCCTGAATATGCCTTCAATTGATACAGACACCCATGACTGTCTAGAAGAAGAATTTACACCTGAGGAGATTGCAACAGCAGTGTCCGCAATGAAAAGTGGTAAATCACCGGGTCCGGATGGTTTTCCAACCGAATTTTACAGGACGTTTTCTGGTCTGCTCTGCCCATTCTTGTCTCGACTATCTGCAAAGTGCCTTGATACCTCAAAGCTACCGCCTACTCTTTATCAGGCTTCAATTTCATTACTATTAAAGAAAAACAAAGACCCCCTGGAATGTGGATCCTATCGCCCAATCTCGCTTTTAAACTGTGATTACAAAATTCTAGCCAAGCTTTTAGCCATCCGTATGGAAGGCTCGCTGCACCAAGTAATACACTCTGACCAGACTGGCTTTGTGAGAAATAGGCATTTGTTTTTCAATATTAGGCGCCTTATGAATATACTGTACTCCCCAGCGTCGGAGGACCCAGAGGTAGTGGTCTCACTTGATGCAGAAAAAGCGTTTGACCGCGTTGAGTGGGATTACCTAACAGCTACCCTTTATAGATTTGGCTTTGGTCCCAAATTCATTGCGTGGATAAAGATTCTTTATTTTTCCCCCATGGCTTCGGTACGGACTAACAACTTGTCCTCTGACTATTTTCCCTTGCACCGCGGATCCAGACAGGGCTGTCCACTCTCCCCCTTGTTGTTTGCTTTGGCAATCGAACCTCTCGCCATTGCACTACGCTCTAATGATGCCATTCAAGGAATAATCAGGACGGGCTCAGAGCAGAAAGTCTCGCTATATGCGGATGACCTCCTTTTGTTTATCTCTAACCCTGATACCTCATTGCCACGCACCTTATCTGTTCTTAAAAGGTTTGGATCAATCTCAGGGTACAAGCTGAATCTAGGCAAGAGTGAGCTTTTTCCTGTAAACAAGGCTGCTTTAAAGTGCTCTTTTACAAGTTCTCAGTTTAGGATTGTCCGGGATCAATTCACCTACTTGGGAGTTAAAGTGACAAGGAAATATTAAAATCTGTTTCAGGAAAACTTGGTTGCTCTAGCAGACAGTTTGAAACAATCTTTTACTTTTTGGAAGTCGCTACCTCTTTCTCTTATCGGAAGGATTAATGTCATTAAAATGAGTGTGTTGCCCAAATTTCTATATTTATTTCAATGTTTACCCATTTTTATTCCAAAATCTTTTTTTATTTCACTGGATCAAACATTCATGCATTTCATTTGGGATGGCAAGGTACTACGGATTGGTAAAAAACATTTACAGAAGCCTAAGTCATTGGGGGGTTTAGCTCTACCAAATTTTCAGACATACTATTGGGCTGCAAATTTCAGAGCCCTTCTGTACTGGCTGCAGACTGATCCTACTGGCCCCAGACCACTCTGGGTCCAGATGGAGTCTGAATCGTGTAAACCTGCTGCACTTTCTTCTGTGTTGTGCTCGTCTCTCTCAGTGTCCCTAGGCAAAAGGTGTGTCAACCCAATTGTAAAGCAGTCTCTTAAAATTTGGAATCAGTTCCGTTTAGCCTTTGGCCTCCGAGGCTTTTTTCTATCAGGCCCAATCAATCAGAACATTTTATTTCCTCCATCTTTGAATGATGGGGCTTTTGGCATCTGGCACTCACTAGGCCTCTCCTCACTAGCCCAATTATTCTTTGATGATACATTTGCCTCTTTTGCTCAGCTACAGGAAAGGTTCAACCTCCCCCAATCCCACTTTTTCCGCTATCTCCAGACTAGGAACTTTGTCAGAGCTAACACACCTGAATTTCCCCATAGGCCTGCGAATACAGCTATAGAGAGCATCTTGGAGCTGAACAAGCTTCCTAGGGGCACAATTTCAGATGTATATGCAATCATTCATGACTTACAGAACCCTTCTTTGGTGCCTTTAAAGACTCGATGGGAAAAGGATTTGGGGGAGGAACTTGGGGAAGACACCTGGGAATCTGTGCTGCGCAGGGTGCATTCGTCCTCTTTTAGCACTAGACACAGCCTCATTCAATTCAAGGTGGTTCACCGTATCCACTGGTCTGGGGCCAGACTTGGAAGAATATTCTCTGATTTTGATCCTACCTGTGTCAGATGTAAAATTGAACCAGCCACACTGTTGCATATGTTCTGGGGCTGTCATAAACTGTCAGGTTTCTGGGAATTAATATTTAAATGTTTCTCTGATATATATGACACTGTTATAGATCCGTCTCCCCTTACAGCCCTTTTTGGTGTACTGCCCATAGGTACCCCCCTGTCAAGAATCCAGTCGGACACTGTTGCTTATACAACTCTTTTAGCTAGACGGCTAATACTACAGAACTGGAAGATGGCAGCTCCCCCATCTTATACATATTGGGTGAGAGATGTGTTGTGCTCTCTGAAACTAGAAAAAATTTAATTAAATTCACGTGGGAACCCCAAACTGTTTAATGAGGCTTGGGCTCCATTCCGGTGTTACTTTAAACAGTCCATCCTCTGATGGCATTCCTATTAAAACCAAAATAAGTCTGTATTTGACCCCCCTGTGACTTACTTAGGGGTTGGATGAGCATTTCTCTGTGTTTTTTCTGGGGGGGGGGGGGCATTAAGGTTGATGTGCTTATTGATTGTGACCTGCGGATGCCTTGTTCATCTTGCCGGGGCAGAGACTAAGGTGTGAGCTTGTTTTTTTTTTTTTAAATTTTGTTCACGCCTACATGAATAATAATAATTTTATTTTTTATTTCAAAGCATTGTAAACTTTTCATTTTTGGTCCAGTGGATGGTTGGTCTGTGGCCTTGACTGTCTGTGAGTGGTTGCATTTCTCCACCCCATCCCTTGACTGTTTACAGGAACAATGGTGAGGTGTTTGCTCTGTCCCTATACTATAGATTGCCCTTTAACCTTTGTAGCCTTCTGCCTGGTGTGTTTAACTTGTCTAAAGTATGGTATCTTTAAAGCTATTTTTTTTTTAATGTATTATTTGTATTTTTTTCTAGTTGAGTATATTATTTATATTGCTTTGTCTTGTCTGTGTGTGTAAAACTTAATAAACAGAGTTTTCAAATAAACATGGTCACGGTAGGTATTTTTCTTTTCTCGGATTTCTTAATCATCATTATCTCCTGTGGCTGATTCTTCAACAGTGCAAATCAGCCCGCTTAATTAGTCACTGCAGAAAATGTTGCCTGGATCCCAAAAATATGCAGCTTTTATTTTTACTTTATTTTTTTTATTTTCAGCCGTGTGTTTGAGTGATCAAACCACAGTAGGTGGGCAGCGATATATGCTCTCAGTAGAATTTGTTCCAGCACACGACCAACCTTGGCTTAGTCATTTCGCCCACCGTCCGCCCACTAAGAAACACAGCGAGAGAGATAGGCCTTGCCCCAGGATCTCTATCCCACCATCAACCAGGGAGATAGCCATCCAAACAGTAGAAACAACAACAGAGAGCACAGACCCAGCCAGAGGCATTATACAGACAGCAAGCCAAACAATAGAAAACAACAACACTGAACCTAGACGCAATAATGTACGACAGCGTATAAAGAACAACAGAAAACAATAGAGACAGCATTGGAGTTATAAACAGTGGTTGTAAAGGCAGACTTGGCTATAGAAGCAATTACTATGGTTACAAAAACCCACATTAGAGTCAGCAAAATTGAGTATTGGGACCGTAACTGAAATAGTAGTGTCAGGAAGAGAAACCACAGAGCCATGATATACCACACCCCTTGACTTTTTCCACATTTTGTTGTGTTACACCCTGAATGTAAAATGTATTGAATGTATTTTTTTTCATCACTGGCCTACACACAATACCCCATAATATCAAAGTGGAATAATGTTTTTCTAAATTTTAACAAATTAATTAAAAAAGAAAATTGGAGTCGGAGCCCAATCCAGATCCAGAAATTTGGCAGTGGCTTCTGATTAAATTCAATTTTCACAGAACCGCTTGTTACAATTTCGATGAGGCTCTCGTTCAGATATCGGTAAGTGGACTGAAGGCAGGGCATGAAAGGGATAACGAATCCATTTGTTTGTGTCATCCGTTTCGGGAAAGTACCTGCGTAATTGTGCACCCAGCTCACTCAGGTGCTTGACTATATCACATTTGACATTGTCCGTAAGCTTGAGTTCATTTGCACACAAAAAATCTTACAATGGTGGAAAGACCTGTGTGTTGTCCAGAGAAGATCTCCAACCTCTTAATCATAGCCTCAATTTTGTCCCACACATTGAAAATAGTTGTGGAGAGTCCCTGTAATCCTAGATTCAGATCATTCAGGCAAGAAAAAACATCACCCAGATAGGCCAGTCGTGTGAGAAACGCGTCATCATGCAAGCGGTGAGACAAGTGAAAATTATGGTCAGTAAAGAAAACTTTAAGCTCCTCTGTCAATAAAAATGTTTTTGTCAATACTGTATGTTGTAAAAGCATTACATGGTCACTGCCCATATCATTGCATAGTGCAGAAAATACACGACAGTTCAGGGGCCTTGCTTTGACAAACTTAACCATTTTCACTGTAGTGTCCAAAACGTCTTTGAAGCCGTCAGGCATTCCCTTGGCAGCAAGAGCCTCTCGGTGGAGGCTGCAGTGTACCCAAGTGGCATCGGGAGCAACTGCTTGATGCGCGTTACCACCACTATGTCTCCCTGTCATGGCTTTTGCGCCAACTGTACAGATACCAACACACCCTGACCACCAAAGTCCATTTGATGTCACAAAGCTGTCCAGTACCTAAAAAATGTATTTCCTGGTTTCCAGTGGCTTGCAGAAGAGGATGTCTTCCTTAATTGACCCCCCATAAACGTAACGGAAATATACCAGGAGCTGTGCAAGGCCCGCCACGTCTGTTGACTCATCCAGCTGTAACGCATAGAATTCACTGGCTTGTATGCGATGCAATAATTGTTTCAAAACATCTCCTGCCATGTCACTGATGCGTCGTGAAACAGTCTTGTTTAATGAAGGAATTGTCTGTATAGTTTTTTTGGCCTTTCCCCCCAGCATTGTCCCAGCCATATCCACGACAGCAGGAAGAATTAAGTCCTCTGCAATAGTATGGGGTTTGCCTGTCCTAGCCACTCACCATATAAGGTGCTTCTAGCCCCTTCTTATTAATGGTATCTGTTACTTTTATACATGTCTTACTACTCGAAAGTCGTCTTAATTCTCGCTCAAAATACTGGCATGTTTTGTTTCTAAATGTCTGCGCAAGAGTGAAGGTTTCATTGAGTTGTGAGATAGTACTTTTGCACATATAACACACTGTGGCTAGGGAAAGGCACTACTCCCAATATAAATGAACCCCAAATCGATGTAGTTCTCATCATATTTGGCCTCTTTGATGGTCCAACGTCCCTGTCTGTTGTTCGGTGTTTTCCCGGGTAAGGGGGTAGTATCTCTTTGGCTGCATCAGATTCACAACTGTCAGTGTCCATGCTAGCATGGCTACCAAATGTAGAATTACTGATGCTAGCATTGGATGTGCTCATGGAAGCAGAACAACTTGTGTCGTCGACAGGTGCAGGTGTAGTACTGCTGGTAGTAGCAGTACTACCACTAGAGCTGGTATGTGTCTCTATGGACGCGGGCCTTACTTTTTTTTTAACCATTTATCAATTTTCGAGCAAACGGAATGAGCTACATTTGGCTACATATGGACCGTTAGTGGAATTCCCGCGAGAGAGTAACGGTTAATATGATTGGATGTTAATTATTTGACTAGGCTACCTCTATTTGACATTGTGTTGTTATTTCGCTGAACACTAGATGGTTGAATTTTATATTTGGCAGTGAAACAAGGGTATTCAAGTGAGAGAAAAAACGCACCCAAATGTATAGCCCCGTTGGGAAAATATAAATGGACTGTTTGAAAATGTGGAGAACGATAAAAAAAAAAAGTGAATCGCATTTTTATTTGGCGTACCCCCGGCGGCATTGCGCATACTTTTGGGAATACCTGCTATAGAGGATGACAATATTCCAAATCCTGCATCCTGTTTGCAATAAGGCACTGAAATAATACAGCTACAAATGTGGCAAAGCAATGCACTTTTTTTGTCTTGAATACAAAGTGTTATGTTTGGGGAAAAGCCAATACAACACATTGATTTGTACCACTCTTCATTTTTTCAAGCATAGTGGTGACTGCATCATGTTATGGGTATGCTTGTAATCGTTAAGGACTGGGGAGTTTTTCAGGATAAAAAATAAATGGAATGGAGCTAAGCACAGGCAAAATCCTAAAAGAAAACCTGGTTCAGTCTGCTTTCCACCGGACACTGGGAGATGAATTCACCTTTCGGCAGGACAATAGCCTAAAACACAAGGCCAAATCTACACTGGAGTTGCTTTCCAAGAAGACAGTAAATGTTCCTGAGTGGCCGAATTACAGTTTTGACTTACATCTGGTTGAAAATCTATGGTTGTCTAGCAAGTTTGAAGAATTTTTAAAAGAATAATGGGTAAATATTGTACAATCCAGGTGTGCAAAGCTCTTTGATACTTACCCAGAAAGACTCACAGCTATAATTGCTGTCAAAGGGGATTCTAACATGTATTAACTCAGGGGTGTGAATACTTATGTAAATTACATTTTCTGTATTTAATTTTCAATACATTTGGCCAAAAATGTTAAAACATGTTTTCACTTTGTCATTATGGGGTATTGTGTGTAGATGGGTGATAAAAAAAAGTATTTAATACATTTTGAATTCAGGCTGTAACAACAAAATGTGGAATAAGTCAAGGGGTATGAATACTTTCTGAAGGCAGTGTATCTCGCCTGTGAACTGTGTTAACCCCAAAAAATGTCAAATGAGGATAAATGCTGCCGTTTTTCTAGGCAGCAGGCTTACCTCTCATCCATGCGCCACAGCTCAGCTTCCAATACATGGAATTCCCTGGGGACGGGTGAGAGAGAATTCAACATTTCCCTGTAGGTATCCAGACATTTGGCTTATTCCCTCTGGACTCTTAGATCAACCACATCTTGTGAGCTTTGTTAGTAGCCCCAGGGAGTCTCCTCTCTCACTCTCTCTCCTCTCTCTGTGTCTCTCTCTCTGTGTCTCTGAAAGCTCATACATAGGAGAGATGTGAAAATGGGGGCAACATGTTCCAAATGCTTGCCTTTGATGAAAATACACTGGTTTGACAATTCAAAGAGATGGGTGATTGGCTGAGGTGGAGGGTGAACAATCTCTAACAAGTTACATCTATCTATCTATACCTCTACTCACATAAAAAATAACCCAGCATTACTTTCATATTATTCTCTCATCTCAATTTACTTTAGCATGGCTAATACACTGTGTTTGATTAGATCAGTTAAAGTTGCCAACAGATCCTCAGTGATACTTCTGGGAAAGCTTCAAAGCCAAATAGGAACGTTGGTGTCAGTCTGTCGACAACCATCTGGAGCACAAGCTAAATGGAATACAGAAAGTGAGAATGCCATCTGTCAAAACCCTCGTAGAAATCACAATAATATATTATTAACTGTGAACTGGGGTAGAACTTTCAAATCAAAATCAAAGGTTATTGTTTATTGTGGCAGGTGAAGCAAAATGTTTCTAGCTCTCTCACCCTGTTGCACATTTTAAGCCAACTTTTCAGGGTGTTGTGTGAGTTCATGTTGTCAGTTAAAATGTAATTATTTCTCAGCCAGAGGGGAAATGTTGCGTCCAATGAAGGAGAGTTACAAAAAGAGATAAAAAAAGAAAAGAAAGATAGGAAAGAAAGATTATTTTGAATTGCTGAATTGCTTTGCCGTATGGGTTGGAAGGTACTACACTACAATACCAAAACCATGTGGACACTTGCTCGAACATTTCATTCCACAATTATGGGCATTAATAAGTAGTTGGTCCCCCCTTTGCTACTATAACAGCCTCCACTCTTCTGAGAAGGCTTTCCACTAGATCGTGGAACATTGCTGCGGGGAGTTGCTTCCATTCAGCCACAAGAGCATTAGTGAGGTTGGCACTGATGGTAGGTCTGGCTTGCAGTCGGCGTTCCAATTCATCCCTAGCCTGAATCATGAAAAACAGCCACGTACCATTATTCCTCCTCCACCAAACTTTACAGTTGGCATGCATTGGAGCAGGTAGCATTCTCCTGGCATCCGCCAAACCCAGATTCGTCCGTCGGACTGCCAGATGGTGAAGCGTGATTCATCACTCCAGAGTATGCGTTTCCACTGATCCAAAGTCCAATGGCGGCGAGCTTTACACCTTGCCAGCTGATGATTGGCATTGCGTATGGTGATCTTAGGCTTGTTTGGAACTGGGTAGTGAGTGGTGCAACTGAGGACAGATGATTTTTACACGCTATGCGCATCAGCACTCGGTGGTCCCGTTCTGTGACCTTGTCTGGCTTACCACTTCGCAGCTGAGCCGTTGCTGCTCCTAGACATTTCCACTTCACAATAACAGCTCTAGCAGGTCAGAAATTTGATGAACTGACTTGTTAGAAAGGTGGCATCCTATGACGGTGCCACGTTGAAAGTCACTGAGTTCTTCAGTAAGGCCATTCTACTGCCAATGTTTGTCTATGGCGATTGGATGGCTGTGTGCCCAATTTAATACACCTGTCAGCAACGGGTGTGGCTGAAATAGCCAAATCCACTAATTTGAAGGTGTGTCCATATACTTTTGTATGGGTAGTGTATATGTTCATTTAACACTGGACCATTGTTACTCTAACTTCCGGGATGCATACAAGGCCCTCCCTCGCCCTCCTTTCGGCAAATCTGACCATGACTCCATTTTGCTCCTCCCTTCCTATAGGCAGAAACTCAAACAGGAAGCACAGGTGTAAAGGACAGTTTAATGCTGGTCTGACCAATCAGAACCCGCACTTCAAGATTGGGTTGATCATGCAGACTGGGATATGTTCTGGGTAGCTTCTGAGAATAATATGGACGTGTTCACCGAGACGGTCACTGAGTTTATCAAGAAGTGTATAGGAGTTCCTCTGTCCAGTGTCTGTGTGCTTTTGCCAATCTTAATCTTTTCTTTTTATTGGCCAGTCTGAGATATGGCTTTTTCTTTGCAACTCTGCCTAGAAGGCCAGCATCCCGGAGTTGCCTCTTCACTGTTCACGTTGAGACTGGTGTTTTGCGGGTACTTTTTAATGAAGCAGCCAGTTGAGGACTTGTGAGGCGTCTGTTTCTCAAACTAGACACTCTAATGTACTTGTCCTCTTGCTCAGTTGTGCACCGGGGGCTCCCTCTCCGCGTTCTATTCTGGTTAGAGACAGTTTGCGCTGTTCTGTGAAGGGAGTAGTACACAGTGTTGTACCAGATCTTCAGTTTCTTGGCAATTTCTTGCATGCAATAGCCTTTATTTCTCAGAACAAGAATAGACTGACGAGTTTCTGGCCATTTTGAGCCTGTAATCAAACCCGCAAATGCTGATGATACTCAACTAGTCTAAAGAAGGCCCGTTTTATTGCTTCTTTAACAACAGTTTTCAGCTGTGCTAACATATTTACAAAAGGGTTTTCTAGTGATCAATTAGCCTTTTAAAATGATAAACTTGGATTAGCTAACACAACGTGCCATTGGAACACAGGAGTGATGGTTGCTGATAATGGGCCTCTGTACGCCTATGTAGATATTCCATTAAAAATCAGCCATTTCCAGCTGCAATAGTAATTTACAACATTAACAATGTCTGTCTGCACTGTATTTCTGATCAATTTGATGTAATTGTATTGAACAAGAAATTAGCTTTTCTTTAAAAAACAAGGACATTTCTAAGTGACCCTAAACTTTTGAATGGTAGTGTATATACTTTAATCTATACTATCTATTGCATCTTAGCCTATGCCGCTCTGACATTGCTCATCCATATATTTAGACATTCTTATTCCAATTTACTTAGATTTGTGTGTATTACAGTGAGGGAAAAAAGTATTTGATCCCCTGCTGATTTTGTACGTTTGCCCACTGACAAAGAAATGATCAGTCTATAATTTTAATGGTAGGTTTATTTGAACAGTGAGAGACAGAATATCAACAAAAAAATCCAGAAAAACGCATGTCAAAAATGTTATGAATTGATTTGCATTTTAATGAGGGAAATAAGTATTTGACCCCTCTGCAAAACATGACTTAGTACTTGGTGGCAAAACCCTTGTTGGCAATCACAGAGGTCAGACGTTTCTTGTAGTTGGCCACCAGGTTTGCACACATCTCAGGAGGGATTTTGTCCCACTCCTCTTTGCAGATCTTCTTCAAGTCATTAAGGTTTCGAGGCTGACGTTTGGCAACTCGAACCTTCAGCTCCCTCCACAGATTTTCTATGGGATTAAGGTCTGGAGACTGGCTAGGCCACTCCAGGACCTTAATGTGCTTCTTCTTGAGCCACTCCTTTGTTGCCTTGGCCGTGTGTTTTGGGTCATTGTCATGCTGGAATACCCATCCACGACCCATTTTCAATACCCTGGCTGAGGGAAGGAGGTTTTCACCCAAGATTTGACGGTACATGGCTCCGTCCATCGTCCCTTTGATGCGGTGAAGTTGTCCTGTCCCTTTAGCAGAAAAACACCCCCAAAGCATAATGTTTCCACCTCCATGTTTGACGGTGGGGATGGTTTCTTGGGGTCATAGGCAGCATTCCTCCTCCTCCAAACACGGCAAGTTGGGTTGATGCCAAAGAACTCCATTTTGGTCTCATCTGACCACAACACGTTCACCCAGTTGTCCTCTGAATCATTCAGATGTTCATTGGCAAACTTCAGACGGGCATGTATATGTGCTTTCTTGAGCAGGGGGACCTTGCGGGCGCTGCAGGATTTCAGTCCTTCACGGCATAGTGTGTTACCAATTGTTTTCTTGATGACTATGGTCCCAGCTGCCTTGAGATCATTGACAAGATCCTCCTGTGTAGTTCTGGGCTGATTCCTCACCGTTCTCATGATCATTGCAACTCCACGAGGTGAGATCTTGCATGGAGCCCCAGGCTGAGGGAGATTGACAGTTCTTTTGTGTTTCTTCCATTTGCGAATAATCACAGAAACTGTTGTCACCTTCTCACCAAGCTGCTTGGCGATGGTCTTGTAGCCCATTCCAGCCTTGTGTAGGTCTACAATCTTGTCCCTGACATCCTTGGAGAGCTCTTTGGTCTTGGCCATGGTGGAGAGTTTGGAATCTGATTGATTGATTGCTTCTGTGGACAGGTATCTTTTATACAGGTAAGAAACTGAGATTAGGAGCACTCCCTTTAAGAGTGTGCTCCTAATCTCCGTTCGTTACCTGTATGAAAGACACCTGGGAGCCAGAAATCTTTTTGATTGAGAAGGGGTCAAATACTTATTTCCCTCATTAAAATGCAAATCAATTTATAAAATTTTTGACATGCATTTTTCTGGATATTTTTGTTGTTATTCTGTCTCTCACTGTTCAAATAAACCTACCATTAAAATTATAGACTGATCATTTCTTTGTCAGTGGGCAAACGTACAAAATCAGCAGGGGATCAAATACTTTTTTCCCTCACTGTAGGTATTTGTTGTGGAATTCTTAGATATTACTTATTAGATATTGCTGCACTGTCGGAACTAGAAGCACAAGCATTTCACTGCACTCGCAATAACATCTGCTAACCATGTATATGTGACCAATACAAATTTGATTTGATTGACAATATTATGATCAAAGTAGTTGATTATTTTTTTTTAAATATAGACTCAGCAAAAAAAACATCCTCTTACTGTCAACTGCATGTATTTTCAGCAAACTTAACATGTGTAAATATTTGTATGAACATAACAAAATTCAACAACTGAGACATAAACTGAACAAGTTCCACAGACATGTGACTTACAGAAATTGAATAATTTGTCCCTGAACAAAGGGGGGGTCAAAATCAAAAGTAACATTCAGTATCTGGTGTGGGCACCAGCTGCATTAAGTACTACAGTGCATCTCCTCCTCATGGACTGCACCAGATTTGCCAGTTCTTGCTGTGAGATGTTACCCCTAGCCCTCAACCTCCGATCCAACAGGTACCAGACGTGCTCAATGGGATTGAGATCCGGGCTCTTCGCTGGCCATGGCAGAACACTGACATTCCTGTCTTGCAGGAAATCCTGCACAGAACGAGCAGTATGGCTGGTGGCATTGTCATGGCTGGTGGCATTGTCAGGATGAGCCTGCAGAAAGGGTACCACATGAGGGAGGAGGATGTCTTCTCTGTAACACACAGCGTTGAGATTGCCTGCAATGACAACAAGCTCAGTCCGATGATGCTGTGACACACCGCCGCAGACCATGACGGCCCCTCCACCTCCAAATCGATCCCGCTCCAGAGTACAGGCCTCGGTGTAACGCTCATTCCCTCAACAATAAACGCAAATCCAACCATCACCCCTGGTGAGACAAAACCACGACTCGTCAGTGAAGAGCACTTTTTGCCAGTCCTGTCTGGTCCAGCGACGGTGGGTTTGTGCCCATAGGCAACATTGTTGCCGGTGATGTCTGGTGAGGACCTGCCTTACAACAGGCCTAAAGCCCTCAGTCCAGCCTCTTTCAGCCTATTGCAGACAGTCTGAGCACTGATGGAGGGTTTGTGCGTTCCTGGTGTAACTCAGGCAGTTGTTGTTGCCATCCTGTACCTGTTCTGCAGGTGTGATGTTGGGATGTACTGATCCTGTGCAGGTGTTGTTACACGTGGTCTGCCACTGCGAGGACGATCAGCTGTCTGTCCTGTCTCCCTGTAGCGCTGTCTTAGGCGTCTCACAGTACGGACCTTGCAATTTATTGTCCTGGCCACATCCGCAGTCCTCATGCCTCCTTGCAGCATGCCTAAGACATGTTCACGCAGATGAGCAGGGACCCTGGGCATCTTTCTTTTGGTGTTTTTTACAGTCAGTAGAAAGACCTCTTTAATGTCCTAAGTTTTCATAACTGTGACCTTAATTGCCTACCGTCTGTAAGCTGTTAGTGTCTTAACAACCGTTCCACAGGTGCATGTTCATTAATTGTTTATGGTTCATTGAACAAGCATGGGAAACAGTGTTTAAACCCTTTACAATGAAGATCTGTGAAGTTATTTGGATTTTTACAAATTATCTTTGAAAGACAGGGTCCTGAAAAAGGGACGTTTCTTATTTTGCTGAGTTTATATAATTCATAATTTGGGGTTTGATATGATGTCTCTCCCCAAAACAGTGAGCTCATACCACTGTCTGACTGTTCTCTCAGAGAAGGACAGCTTCAAGCCTGATATGCTTGAAAGTGAATTATCCTGTTAAAATGAGGAGAAAATGGTTGCTTGGTTAAAATGTGGGGGACAGATTCACTTAAACTTTGATGAATAGAAAGGAATTTTATGAAAACCAAACAAGCTAATATTGCATGATTATCATGAAAGCTGTGCTTAAAGTATTAAAACACCTCTATAACACTGGCTAGTAAATTGATAATTTATTTCTCCATATATTTTACACTATATGAGCTTGAATGTTTATTTTAAAGGGCACAGTCTTGGATGGATTTAGCTATAGCCACCAAATCAGATATTTGATCTATTCATATTTAACTCTATTCTTTAGATCTATTCATATGGCCTGTACATTTGAATGAGGATCACAAACAAGCCTATGTTCTGTTTTGCCAGTGAAGATGTGACTTTCTCATATGCCGTAAGGCAGGGTCCCCCAACTGGCAGCCCGTGGGCCCCCTAGCTTTTCTGAGCAAAAAATACTACTTGTTTAATTTGTTTCTTACATTTTTGGTACATTAAAGACCGTAAAAACACCAGAAAATCATCTCCAAGTGATTTTAATTTGAAAGTATGTTCCAAAGTATTCCCACGCATAATAGAGAGAGATATATGTGACATTATACAAATGTCAGCAAGGTTTGAAACTATTATGTTTTAGTCAAATATTATATCTGTTTGGGCTTCTTGCAGACAATTTGCAGTCTACAAATTATTTGTAATCATGTTCCGGCCCCCTGACCATCCGCATAAGAAAAAAATCGTCCCACGGCTGAATCTAGTTGATGATCCCTGCCCTAAGGTATGGTGAGAATTGTTTTTGGAATGAGTCAATACACAAATGCATCATACTGTTCAATATTGTGTTTACTATTGCTTGTCAAAATACTGTGTTCTAAATCATAACAACACTAATTTTGCCAAAGTATTATGAACAATCCTCTGTTTCTGAATGCAGTGGATGATTTAAAAATGTTACGGGAAGAAGAAGTCTACTTGACCAACTCCCACTCAAATCTGCATTACATCTGCCTGTATGCTCCATAATGTGGGGTGTACTATGTGGTACTCCAAAATGTTATATTTCTATAGTGTGTAAGGTGTCGGTCTCTGTGTGGAGTGTTTGTGGGATCTCTAGCTGTGTGAAATTCTATACGCTTGTGTGAGGTACCGATGTGTGGTCTCCCAAACCTGCTCGCTCCGTCGAAACCACTCATCGACGGCAGGCACAGTTCCGGGCTCTGTCTCCCATGGGAACGCGGGGGGTATCCGAGGACACACAATGAAAAGGAGTGAGATGGAGTGAGGTTTGCACCAGGGAGTTCTGTGCGTATTCGGCACAGGCTAGATAGCGACGCAGCTCGTGTGGTTGGTGGGTGCAGTGTTGGCGAAGGTACTTCCCTATTTCCTGATTCAGGCGTTCCGTCTGCCCATCGGTTTGGGGATGGTATCCAGAGGATAGGCTGATGGAGACCCCCAGTCGGTCAAGGAAGGCTCACCACACCTTGGAGACGAACTGGGGTCCCCGATCCGAAACGATGTCTTTCGGGATCCCATACAGACGAAACACATGTTGGAACATGCACTCGGCCATTTCCATGCATTAGGTAGATGCGGAAGGGGGATGAGTCGGCACATCTTGGAGAAGCGGTCCACTACAACTAAAATAGTTGTGAAGCCCGAATAGTCCGGCAGATCCGTGAGGAAATCCATGGCGATGTGGGACAATGGTCTGTGTGGTGTAGGTAAAGGCTCAAGCTTACCGGTAGGTAGTTGGCGAGGGCTCCTTGCCCAAGCACAGACGGGACAGGAAAGAATGTAATCTCAGGTGTCTTCTGTTAGGGATGACCACCAGAACTCGCGTGTCAGTACTCCGTGGTCCGGGTGATTACGGGATGGCCAGAACTCAGCGAGGTATGGCACCACTGCATTAGTTGGGGTCTGACGGATGCAGGAACGTAGGTCTTGCCTGCAGGGGTGTCAGGGGGTGCTGGGTCGTGGCATAGGGCCACTTGGACGGCTGCTTGGATTGCCCACTGGATGGGTCCCACGACACAAGCCGGAGACAGAATGGGCTCAGGAGCTGGCTTAGAGGAAGGGGGTCAAATAGACGGGATAAGGAATCAGCCTTCACATTTTTCTTTCCAGACAGATAGGTGACGGTGAAGGTGAAGCTATCGAAGAGTGGCGCCACTCTTCGATAGCCAGCTTAATAGTGAGGAGCTCTCGGGTTCCCGACATCATAGTTCCTCTCAGCGGGTGACCTTGGAAAAGAAGCCACATGGGTGTAATTTGGGAGGTGTCCCAAACCGCTGAGAGAGAACCGCTCCCACGCCGACTTCGGTTGCATCCACGTCCAGAACAAAAGGAAGGGTAGGATCTGGTGGAGGGGTTGTGGTCACCCCTTCGTGGTGGGCGAATCGGACAGCTATTGAGTAGGTGGGGGGCGCGGCCGAGTTGCATGGGTTCGGGGCTATTGGACCGTGGTGGAAGAGAGAAGGGCGTGGAAGACTCGCAGGCCATGGGCGACTGTATAGGTCTGCGGTCCACCAGTAGGTTACTAATGGATATGGACATCTGGGTATATTGGTTTAGGTTTGTTAAATCTCCTCTGCAGGCCAGTTCGGGTTTGCAACTCCCGATTAAGACCCTTCCGGTAGACTGTAAGGAGAGCTGGTTCACTCCATCCACTGCCAGTTGCCATGTTACGGAACTCAAGGGCATACTCAGTGGTGAAGCGACCGCCCTGTCGCAGCTCACATAACAGATCCCCGGTGTGACGACCTGAAACTGAGTAGTCGAACACCTCATTGAAGAGGGCGTGGAAACGTGATTCAGAGGACAGATCAGAACTTTGAGCGGCCTACGTGGCTGTGACCCAATCCAGAGCTTTGCCTGTGAGTAGGGAGATGATTGTAACGATTTTTGTCGTCGGATGAAGAGTAGTCGGACCAAAGCGCAGCGTGGTAAGTGTTCATGTTATATTTTTATTAAAACAGAACACTAAACAAAAATAACAAAGAGAATGAACGAAAACGAAACAGTCCTGAAAGGTGCAGCAACACAAAACAGAAAACAACTACCCACAAAACACAGGTGGGAAAAGGCTACCTAAGTATGGTTCTCAATCAGAGACAACGATAGACAGCTGCCTCTGATTGAGAACCACACCCGGCCAAACACATAGAAATAGAGAACATAGAACAAAAACATAGAATGCCCACCCCAACTCACGCCCTGACCAACCAAAATATATACATAAAAAGGATCTCTAAGGTCAGGGCGTGACAATGACGAAGTCCACCCTGTGTTTGTCAGAGGTGAAGTCAGCGGGGTGATGGTCAATGTACAGGTTACACTGCATGAGAAATCCTTGACATTTCCCTAGGGAGCCGTCATATTTATTAGGCATGGATATGGGGGGAGATGAACGAGAGGAGGCTGTGGCACTTGATGTTGGTGAAGCAGGAATGGACTGGCGAAGGAGGTCGCAGAGTTCATCGATTTGTTCCTCCTGTCGGGCCAGACGTAGCTGCAGCTCCGCTGAATCTATCTGTCGTTTTTGGTGAGGTATTCTGTAATGAACACAAGGGGAGACAGAGAGCTGGTTTCAAGCACAGGGCGCAGCAGGTGTTAATTGAAAAGAACCATAGGAGGAGGCAGGTAGCTGGGTCCAGGGGCAGGTTGAAGGTCATACACAGGGGGTCCAAAAGGGCAACAGTACAAGCAGGGAAAAGGCTAGTAACGTAGTCCGGGGGATCAGGCAATAGGTAGATAACAGGAAATCCGATAAAGTACAGGCAGGGAATAGGCAAAAGGCGCCGTTAGTGAGGCAGGAAAAAACTATCATGGGAAAAACAGAGCTCTGAAAGACGTGTGGTACAAAACAAACAATACCTCACAGTGATGGGGTGCAAAGAACTGAACTAAATAGTGTGTGATAATGACACAGGTGTGTGAACAGGTTATTAGAATTCAGGTGATTGGGATCTGGAGAGTGAGCTGCGTTCAGGGGATCTAGGTGTTTGAGAGTGTGAGCTGGAAAGTGGGCTGGAAAGTGAGCTGCGTTCAGGGGATCTACGTGTTTGAGGGTGTGAGTTGGAAGCAGACGTTACAATATTTAATAAATCACTGTTCAGAAAACATACCATCTGCTGTAGAAAGGCAGCAGGATCTAGTTATAGTCTGTCTAAGAGACAAACACTTCTTCTTCATGACATGTACACGCATGAATATCTTAAATTCAAAATATTCAGGCTGATGGCGTTTTACACTGAGTGGGAGGGAGAGACAGTGTTAAGTATCGATCATCACTCTGTTATCCTGCTGGTTAGCTCAGTGAATTACGTAACTAAGTTCTAAAAAGTGTCAGCCAATGTGATGTCAATCTGCCAGCTGTCATTTAGCTATGGCTGATCTATTGGCAATGTGAATACTGGAAGTGGCTGTCTTTGACCTAAGGATATCTGTTTGTCATAGTGACAGTGCTTTGTTCGACTACTCAAAATGATCTGATGAGAGCTGTCCATCACTGCTCTCAATCCTCTGTCTGGCACCAATTTCACCTGTTAAGTGGGGAGGACATACATATTTATAAATCTGATCTCATGTTAGATAGGCATCTCTGTAACCCCATACTCTGCCTACAGCTCTTTATGTTCTATGTCCGTGTTCTATCAGTCCATTACAAACCAATTACTCAATAGGTTTTGGCTTCAGTGTACTTGAAATAGGGCAAACTCTTTTTGTAAGATGCTGGTCCCATTTTCAAAAAATATTTAATGGATTTTTAGGCCTTGTATGTTGATTATTATTGATTACAGTGGAGTCTGCTCTCCACTGTTCCATATTCAATATACACTGCTCAAAAAAATAAAGGGAACACTTAAACAACACAATGTAACTCCAAGTCAATCACACTTCTGTGAAATCAAACTGTCCACTTAGGAAGCAACACTGATTGACAATACATTTCACATGCTGTTGTGCAAATGGAATAGACAAAAGGTGGAAATTATAGGCAATTAGCAAGACACCCCCAAAAAAGGAGTGATTCTGCAGGTGGTGACCACAGACCACTTCTCAGTTCCTATGCTTCCTGGCTGATGTTTTGGTCACTTTTGAATGCTGGCGGTGCTCTCACTCTAGTGGTAGCATGAGACGGAGTCTACAACCCACACAAGTGGCTCAGGTAGTGCAGTTCATCCAGGATGGCACATCAATGCGAGCTGTGGTAAAAAGGTTTGCTGTGTCTGTCAGCGTAGTGTCCAGAGCATGGAGGCGCTACCAGGAGACAGGCCAGTACATCAGGAGACGTGGAGGAGGCCGTAGGAGGGCAACAACCCAGCAGCAGGACCGCTACCTCCGCCTTTGTGCAAGGAGGTAGCAATAAACCTTAATGGTTCCCAATTACTATCCAATATGATACAGTATATGGGCAGTGCATTGTAGTCTATGGAGAAGAAATAGAGCAGCAGTCCTTGCATTGTGTGTGTATGTGTCACATTGTTAGCCTGTATTTATTCATGCCACAGGGCTGGTTTGAGATATCTCTTGGCATCCATCCGTGAAGGCTGACAAATTCGGGCCATGCTCTGCTCCACTCCGTCCTGTCTGTTCCTGGAAATAGGGCCATCTGCCAGGGCAGCTGAGCCATGGTGCAGAGCAGTGCTCCTGTCTTGGAGAGTTGTAATGCAGATCTGTCTTTCTGTGGCATGTCTGTTTTGAGCCAGGTTGTCATGTCCAAACACACCAAGACAGTCGTGAAGAGGGCACAACAAAGCCTATTCTCCCTCAGGAAACTAAAAAGATTTGGCATGGGTCCTCAGATCCTCAAAAGGTTCAACAGATGCATCATTGAGAGCATCCTGACTGGTTGCATCACTTTCTGGTACGGCAACTGCTCGGCCTCCGACTGCAAGGCACTACAGAGGGTAGTGTGCACGGCCCAGTACATCACTGGGGCTAAGCTGCCTGCCATCCAGGACCTCTACACCAGGCGGTGTCAGAGGAAGGCAATAAAAATGGTCAAAGACTCCAGCCGCCCCCAGTCATAGACTGTTCTCTCTTTTACCGCATGGCAAGCGGTACTGGAGTGCCAAGTCTAGGACCAAAAGGTTTCTCAACAGTTTTTACCCCCAAGCCATAAGACTCCTGAACAGGTAATCAAATGGCTACCCGGACTATTTGCATTGTGTGCCTCCCCCCCAACCCCTCTTTTACACTGCTGCTACTCTCTGTGTATCATATATGCATAGTCACTTTAACTATACATTCATGTACGTACTACCTCAATTAGCCTGACCAATCTGTCACGATCGTCGTATGGTGGAAGAGAGGAGGACCAAAGCGCAGCGTGGTTAGAATACATTCTTCTCGTTTAATGACACGAAACGAAGAACACTTTACAAACTAAACTAAACAACAAACCGACGAACGTGAAGCTATATAAACAATGTGCTAACATGCAACATAGACATAGACAATAACCCACAAAATACCCAATGAATATGGCTGCCTAAATATGGTTCCCAATCAGAGACAATGATCAACAGCTGCCTCTAATTGAGAATCAATCTAGGCAGCCATAGACATACAAACACCTATACTAGACACTGCCCCATAAACATACAAAACCCCTAGACAATACAAAACACATACATCCCCCATGTCACACCCTGACCTAACTAAAATAATAAAGAAAACAAAGATAACTAAGGCCAGGGCGTGACACAACCGGTGCCCCCGCACATTGGCTACCCGGACTATCTGCATTGTGTCCCACCACCCACCCATCGCTACTGTTCTTTTTCACTGTCTTTTTTAACTGTTTTTATTTCTTTACTCATCTAATACCTTTTTTTTTTTTTTACTTACAAATTGCACTGTTGGTTAGAGCCTGTAAGTAAGCATTTCACTGTAAGGTCTACACCTGTTGTATTCGGGGCGCACGCGGCAAATACACTTTGATTTGATGTCACATTTCTTTTAGGTTTTAGCTCAAAGGTGTGATTTTATTCATCACCGTTTTTGTGACATTTTGTTCTGTCCTGTTTGTTTTAAGACACGTAGGATGGGGAAACATTAGGCAGAAACTTTGCTGTAAGAGTTGATAAACTCAATTAGCACTAATCCAATAACATAGACTGACATTGATATGAGAAGTGTCTCTGCTGCAAATATCCAACCCAGATCTGTGTCACAGAGGCCATTCAGGACTCAGTAAGACACCACTCCCTCTTTTTCAGCCTCTTTCCTCAGTCTCTCCTCCAGACAATAATAATCCTATGTTATCTTAAATAATGTCTTCTCTCATTTCTTCCAGATGGAGGACGTAATAGCGCACATGCAGGATGAGAAGAATGGAATTCCTATCCGCACTGTGAAAAGTTTTTTATCCAAGATTCCAAGTGTTTTTTCAGGTAAAAGTCTTGATTTAACTAGCTTTTGTGCAAATACATGGAGTATACCAAACATTAGGAACACCTTGAGTTGCATGGTGGACCATTCTTGATACACAAGGGAAGCTGTTGAGGTTGAATAATCCAGCAGCGCTGCAGTTCTTGACACAAACCGGTGCACATGGCACCTACTACCATACCCTGTTCAAGGGCACTTCGATTGTCTTATCCCATTCACCCTCTGAATGGCACACATACACATCCATGTCTCACTTGTCTCAAGGCTTAAAAGTCCTTTAACCTGTCTCCTCCCCGTCATCTACACTGATTGAAGTGGCTTTAACAAGTGACATCAATAAGGGATCATAGCTTTCACCTGGACTCACCTAGTCAGTCGATGTCATAGAAAGAGCAGGTGTTCTTAATGTTTTGTATACTCAGTGCATATTGAAATGGTAATGCCAGGTAATAAGGACTTTTGGATTCTGACTGACTTGGAGAGCCGTCGGTGGTTCTGAAAAGTCATTTACGTAAACCAGAGAGTAGACAGAATAATGTTGCAGGGAACTGTCCAGAGTTCTGAAAAGGTTGAGCAACAAAAACTAAAAACTAAAAACAATGCTTATGGAAATTTGAAAGGCTAGATAGCATTATAAATGTGGCTTGTTCTCTATAACACCTTATGCAAAAGTGGTATGCTTATTCCCTTTGCAGTACTGCAAACAACAGATATGATCTGGAATCGGCCAGGGTGTCTCTTAGTTGTCATTATTCATTATACAACGGGTGGGTCTAATCCTGAATGCTGATTGGTTGAAAGCGCATTCCAGCCGGTGTCTATTTCACAAGTTACCACCGGCTAAATCTATGACGTTAAAATGCTTATTTACTTTGTCAATCTGACTGCGCAATCCACTGTCTCATCAACCCAGGCAGGCTGAGATCAAGTTATAAACTTGATCTCCACTATAAAAAGCATCGAGACATTATCTCACATTTCTTTCAGAATAACATTTAGTTTTCAACAGCGGAGATTTGTATAAACTTTGTTGTCTGGCTCTCCGACATTTGTAACATTGTTTCAATATTCAAATTCGATCTCCAAGTGTCCCTTTGTAATGCACGTGTAGGAGTCGGATGTCGGGATGAGACAGAGAAGCAGGCAGTGTTTCTCAGCCAGTCGAAATCATGAATCAGCTGGCATCATTTTTATGGATATATACAAAGAAATGTCAATTGAAAAAGTGTCAAACGAAACACGTGCAGCTAGTTTGCAGTCCTTCCGGCGTCAGTTTGAATTTATTGTGTTAGCTGTGTTGTTGGCTAGCTCCTCTGAACAACACTGTCCTAATGAGAGAGCACATTCTCTATGCCAGGCGAAATCGTGCCTCATTAGCTCATTGTTATGGATGGATCCAAATAAATGTCACTAGAAAACAAATGCAGCTACTCTTGTTATTCTGTCTGCACTGTTTGACGTGACTAAGTTAGCCGTAGTTGGCTAGCAAGGAAAAAGAACGTTGCCAGCCAGAATGGCAATGGAACATTTAGAATGAACAACTAAGTTGCGTCAATAGATACAGAACAAAAAGACTGAATGACTGAGTCGCGTCTCTGGCAAACGAACAAATAGAACTAACAACCAGCCGGCTTGGGTAGCAAACCTAGATTTGTTTCGGGAATATATCTTGTGGAAGGATGAAATAGTATGAATTAATTCATAAAAATAATGTTTTTAATGAACATCTGTCAATCATTATTTGAATATGTTGGTAACCCGTTGTAACAAAATGATAATGCCCTCAAAGGCGGTGTTTGGAGGATATATTGGCACGGTTTGGCGGCCCTCGACTTCATCTCAGGCCTAACAACACCCGTGCCAATATATCCTCCAAACACCGGCTTCTCGGGCATTATAACTTAAGTATGTCACTAGTGACTTTCCCCAGAGTATACAAACAGAACAGTTGATGTAATGCGAGTAGGGTTCCTGGAACAGTAAAGTACTCCGGGGCCAAGATGACTAAATGAATAGCACAGCCACATGATGAATGGATGAGCTGTTCTGTTCATTCTTATTCAGTGTTGCTCAGCATTCGGTTAAAATGAAATGCCTTCTATTTAGTAATAGCCACAGTTCAATAGTGTGTTAATTGAGACACACATACTCTCCTCCAGATTTATTTGGACATTGAAGCTACATATTTTAAACATGGCTCTATACTCCAGCATTTTGGATTTAAGTACAGAATGTCACCTTTTATTTGAGGGTATTTTCATACATACGGGTAACTGCCAAAATAAAGCAAATACTTGTGTAAATGAGGGATACAAAGTATGTTGAAAGCAGCTGCTTCCACACAGGTGTGGTTCCTGAGTTAATTAAGCAATTAACATCCCATCTTGCTTATTGTCATGTATAAAAATTCCCAGTTGGCCATTATTTTGGCTACCATGGCCAGAAGAAGAGATATCAGTAACTTTGAGAGAGGGGTCTCAAAGGAGCAAATCAAATCAAATGTTATTTGTCACATGCTTTGTAAACTCACACTGAAATGCTTACTTACAGGTAATTTTCCAATAATACTTACTTACTGACTTTATTGCCCCATGGGGAAATTTTGTTGCAGTGTCATGTACACGCTTAAAGTGGCGTTTAAATACAAAACAAAATTGACAATATAACTTTCATAACATTTACATACCAATAAAACATTTTTTTTAAAGACTAGCCTGCTGGCCTTACTGAGTCGATAGGAACATTAGCCCGAGCTATTTAGGAGGGATATCACACCTGGCACAAATGATTGTCTAGTTGTGTTTTTCCTGCCGAGGGGTGCCCTATACCTGCACCCAGAGGGGAGTAGTTCCAAGTCCGGGTACAGGGGGTGGCTTGGGTCTAATGCAGAGTTCAATATAAAAAACAATAACATTGAAATAGTGATACGAGGAATAAATACAAAATGAATAAAGAGTAACAATAACGAGTCAAAATAACATAGCTACAGTATATACAGGGAGTACCAGTACCAAGTCGATGTACAGGGTATGATGTAATTGAGGAAGCTATGTACATACAGTATCAATCAAAAGTTTGGACACACCTACTCATTCCAGGGTTTTTCTTTATTTTTACTATTTTCTACATTGTAGTATAATAGTGAAGACATCAAAACTATGAAATATCACATATAGAAAGAATCATGTAACCAAAAAAGTGTTAAACAAATCAAAATATATTTGAGATTCTTCAAAGTAGCCACCCTTTGCCTTGATGATAGCTTTGCACACTCTTGGCATTCTCTCAACCAGCTTCACCTGGGGGGGGAAAAAAAAAATGTCTTACTTTGTTGGAGTTAATAAATCTAATGTGAAAGATTTTCAGCTGGCAGGCAGACACTGGAATACGTTTTTGAGTGACAGAATGATGGCTTTGCATATGCGCTTTGTTGTGTTTTTTGTGTTGAATCTTTTTATGATTTTTTATGTAGCTACAACATTTACTTGAACACTTTAAACACCTTCGGATGTTTAAAGGGACAACTACAGAATTATTTACATGAGCCAAGTGATTACTGAGCAATAGATTAACCAATGGAAGTTTAAAAGATAATTAACAGAATGTTAATAATTAAAACAAAAATGAAATCAAGTCCAGTTCAGAATTATTGCCTTTTTGAGTGTACTTTGGAGATGGCGGACCAATTTCGTGACAAAAAAAAACTCTGCAAAAGTACTGAAGGACATCAATTACTTAAGTTTAGGGACATTATGTCCAAATGTGTTTATTAACATGGAAACATTTAATGTACCGTGTTACACTATAACCAACAGTGCAATGTTAGCTGCATATAAAACAAACATAAACAATTGCTGGTGCCAATCCACTACTGACCAGTCCTGAGACAACTCTAATTTCAACAACACTCAAAATGAAGGGGAAAAACATAGGGCCTCACTGACTTGCTCTCCTCTTTCTCTCTTCTTTCTCTCTATTATCATGGCGTGTGTCTTAGTTCTGTGACCTTACTCTCCAACTCTGCCTAATTCACACATTATCTCCTCCTGAGAGTGTTGGACTTGGTGATGAGCTGATCCATCAAGGTGCCGGATTTGCCCTCTGCTTGCTCTGCAAATTTGTCTGCATTCTTCTCCAGGCTGTCAGATACCTTCAGCAGAGTTATTTTTTTTCCATCTCATCTTTGGGGTGGCAGGTAGCCTAGTGGTTAGAGTGTTGGGCCAGTAACTGAAAGGTTGCTGGTTCGAATCCCCAAGCTGACAAGGTAAAAATATGTTCTTGTTCTGCCCCTGAACAAGGCTGTTAACCCACTGTTCCCTGGTAGGCTGTCATTGAAAATGAGAATTTGTTCTTAATTGACTTGCCTAGTTAAATAAAGGTTACTTAAAAAAAGCTATGTGGTCCTCTGCAGCCTTTCTCTTCTGACCTTGCAGAGCACTTTCATTCTTCCTCTTCTCCTGGTCCAGGTGTGCTCTTAATTAGCTAATGAGCAAAACATTGTGAATGCAACTGTGACATTAACTAACATTTGCTAATAAATAATATAAATAACATTAACAATAATTAAATCAATTGATTGATTATTTACTTTGAAATGTAGTAAATCCCGAGCTGGTGCATGCCCCATGAACTGTGACCCCAGGTATCTTGACTGAATGCAATCTCCCTACCAATAGCATACATGCAGGTCCAGTTTTTAACTTTTTGTCCTTTGGTTGAGGCTTTCGTCGGGGAACATCGCCTGAATGACCTCTCCAAATTCCTCATTGGCAATATAAGACTGATGCCTCGTCACGGAGTTTAGACTCCATAGCACCACTGCTTTTAGTGTGGGCGTAGAGCCAAACGTTGTTCGGGAGATTGCGTGATGCTGCTGTTCCCTGCAACAAGGTTGTTTGAGTGCTAATGTGTCTGGCTGTAATTGGGACTGTTGTCTGTGGTACTGTGGCGGAGACGACTGAACAGAACTGAGAAATTCCGGGCGTTGGCGGCTTTTCACAGCGGTTTGGTGTTTTTCACACTGCAAATGGGATTCTACAGCTTTAATTCCCATAGTGCCAAGTGATTTCAACCACGAAGTAAAGTTGCTGTTCTCCAACCAATTCTCGTTGAATTTGCACTTTCCGATGGTAGCTGCAGACTAACATTAACTGTCTAGCGTAGTTTAGAGTCTACCTTTGTTACTACTTTACCATAGCCAATATTTGCTAGCTAACAGACGAACGCACCAGCAGAAAAGCAGCCAACAGTCAGGAGTGTCTCGCTGACTTCTGACAGCTGCGGGAAAGTTACTAAGTGTGGTTCCGCTCTGTGCGTGACTCAAGCTTAAATGCGTTCCTTCCATTGAAAATAAATCAGAACGTTATAAAAAGTAGTCCATCTACCAGTCTACTTTTTTTAAGACCTTTGAAAAATGTGTTGTGGAAAATGTAAGATTTTTATTAATTAAGGCCTTTAATTTAGATAAATTAATTTAAGACATTTTAAGGATCCGCAGACACACTGTATATAACGCAACAGTTTGTGACGAAACTAACAGTAGAGTTGAACATGCGATTTAACTAATTTTACATTTTTCCGGTACATGAGAATTTAACTGCGAAGGTTATTTGTATGTGCAAAACGTCATCTTTTATATACACAAAAGTCTGTATGCTGGAAACGCACATATTATTTTATGCAGATTTTAAAATATTTGCATTAAAATCTGTCGCAAATTTGATGGAAATCTAGCTTATGTCTTGGAGTGTTCTGTTATGCGTAACAGATTTTGGAATGCTGTTCCTTTCATTCAAGGTTTACAAAATGCCATCTAATTTACCCATCAATCTCCCAATGCCTATCCACTATTTAAACTTACAGGCTGCAAGTCAATGAAGGACTGTCTGGTCTCATTGAAGCTGGGTAGGAATATCTTACTGCCTATTTTGTAGACTGGTGTTGGGAGGACCACTGGCAGAAGTCTTAAAGCAATGTCACCTTGTGTATCTGGAGAGAAGAATGTTTAGTGAATAACTTAATTGTTTCAGGCTATAAATAAATTAGCATCTGAGACCCCACCAGCAGGGTCATTTCACTATACCTGCATTTCAGAGAGAAGATCTTGGGCCTGCTTCTCTCTGGGCTGGCGAAGCAAAGTTTTGTCCTTGAAGACCACGATCCAGTTAAAATGGGTTTAAAATGTAGAAGTCCTGAGCAATCTGTAGTAAAGCAGAGCATTTTATCCTGAACTAAAACAGAAACGCAACATGCAACAATATCAAGGATTTTTCTGAGTTACAATTCATATACGGTAACCAGTCAATTTAACTAAATTCATTAGGACCTAATCTATAGATTTCACATGACTGGGCAGGTGGCGCAGACATAGGCCCACTCACTGGGGAGCCAGGCCCAGCCAATCAGAAATATTTTTTTCCCCTGAAAAGGGGCTTTATTACAGACAGAAATAACCCTCAGTTTCATCAGCTGTCCAGGTGGCTGAACTCAGATGATCCCGCAAGTGAAGAAACCGCATGTGTAGGTTCGGTTTTGGCGTGGTTACACATGGTCTGTGGTTGTGAGGCTGATTGTACGTACTGACAAATTCTCTGAAACAATGTTGGAAATGATCATTAAAATCTCTGGCAACAACTCTGGTGAACATTCCTAAGGTTAGCGTGTCAATTGCACGCTCCTTCAAAACTTGCGACATCTGTGGCATTTTGTTGTGTGCCAAAACTGCACAGAGTTGCCTTTTACTGTCCCCAGCACAAGGTGCACCAGTTTAATGATCATACTGTTTAATCAGCTTCTTGAAATGCCACACCTGTCAAGTGGATGGATTATCTTGGCAAAGGAGAAATGCTCCCTAACAATGATGTAAACAAATTAGTGCACAAGATTTAAGAGAAATAATATTTCTGTGTGTATGGAACATTTCTGTGATCTTTTATTTTACCTCATGAAACGTTGGACCAACACTTTACATGTTGCGTTTATATTTTTGTTCAGTATACTTTTTTTGTAATATTATTATTATATATATTTTTTTTTGACAAACAAAAACATACATTGACAAAAACAATAGACAACTTAACATTTACATATAAATCCACAAACATGAATGACATCACACTTGCTCAGATTCACATGTTCCCACCGTATCCGCACCCAATGCCTCACCCCTTATGACTTAATATTGTGTTATGTTGTTCCACTTGTCAGTCACTCAGTTGCACTAGAAATAGAAATAGAATACTTCCAAGTATTCTGGTGGACTTCACGTGCTGGTGGCAGGATAATTATCCATAGCCCAACCTTAATAACCAAAAAAGCGATGCATGCAAGACGACTTGACCTGTCTGGTGCACACATATTTCTCTGTCCTTAATTTGATTGAAGTCCTCAAATCTGTATTTTTGCCTTGTAACTGACTCATTCTAGAAAGAGAGAAGGAACAACACTTGATTAAGATGAGCTAGCTACTAGTTTAAAGGCATGCAGTATCTAATTAGTTTCAAGTAATGAATGTATGGGCTATATTTATGAGAATAATCCAAGATGGCGTAGCAGTCAGATGTCCTTTGTCCTCGTCCTGTCCCGTGTATATATTTTTTATATATTTTTCTTCGCATTTCTTTTTATATATATATTTTTTCTTCTTAAAAACTCAACTTCAAAACACTCTCCTGCAACCTACCTCACCAAATGTGGTGCGGATGTGTTTTTTTTTCTCCTCAAAGGTATTATTCACCTCGTATCCGAAATCTAACAACAAAATGCTAGCCAGAAGTTAGCCAGCTCACAAGCTAACGTGAGTAGTTCAGCTAACCACAGCTAGCGCTTATCAGCTATCCTTTAGCTCGGAAAACTATTGCCAGTTTTGTACAACGCGACTCAGACCAGAGCATACCAGACCTATTTTCTCTCCATATCCCCGGATTTTTACCGCAAGCTCTGGACATTTACACCTGGATCTTGCAGCTAACTAGCTGCTATCCGAGTGACTATTGGCTAACATCAATTCCGGAGCAAACACCAATTATCCCGGAGCTAGCCAGCTGAAGAGTTCCATCAGCCACTCCTGGGCTACAATCACCTATCCGGACCCGTTTTACTGCCGATGCGGAGCCCCACCGGGCCTTCACGACTGGGATACCGACGTTATCTGCCCGAGGGAGTTATTCGTCTAGCCAGAAGTTAGCCAGCTCACAAGCTAACGTGAGTAGTTCAGCTAACCACAGCTAGCGCTTATCAGCTATCCTTTAGCTCGGAAAACTATTGCCAGTTTTGTACAACGCGACTCAGACCAGAGCATACCAGACCTATTTTCTCTCCATATCCCCGGATTTTTACCGCAAGCTCTGGACATTTACACCTGGATCTTGCAGCTAACTAGCTGCTATCCGAGTGACTATTGGCTAACATCAATTCCGGAGCAAACACCAATTATCCCGGAGCTAGCCAGCTGAAGAGTTCCATCAGCCACTCCTGGGCTACAATCACCTATCCGGACCCGTTTTACTGCCGATGCGGAGCCCCACCGGGCCTTCACGACTGGGATACCGACGTTATCTGCCCGAGGGAGTTATTCAACTGGCCCCTCCATCGCGACGTAACCTGAACGCCCATATGCTAACTGCGGCCCGCTAATCGTTAGCTGTCTTGAGCATATCGGCTGCTATCTGAACAGGTCTATCGAACAATCTTACGCCGCGGGCTAGCTTAGTGGAGGCCTCACTGCTCCATCTACCGCTGCCCCCTGGACACTATGATCACTTGGCTACATAGCTGATGCTTGCTTGACTGTCCATTAATTCACGGTACTCCATTCCGTTTATTTGTGTTTTATCTGTCGGCTCTGTGCTTTAACTCAGGATCTGTGTGTAGTTAATCCGACCCTCTCTGCCTAGCCGTCGCCATTTTTACCTGCTGCTGCTGTGTTAACTGACTAGCTGCTGTTATCTCACCTGTTGTTTTAGCTAGCTCTCCCAATCAAGACCTGCAATCACTTTATGCCTTATTGTATGTCTCCCTCAAATATCAATATGCCTTGCATACTGTTGTTCAGGCTAGTTATCATTGTTTTGGTTTGCAATGGACCCCGTAGTTCCACTCTCCGTACCTCCGATACCTCCTTTGTCCCACCCCCCACACATGCGGTGACCTCACCCATTGAGACCAGCATGTCCAGAGATACAACCTCTCTTATCATCACCCAGTGCCTGGGCTTGCCTCCGCTGTACCCACGCCCCACCATACCCCTGTCTGCACATTATGCCCAGAATCTATTCTACCACGCCCATAAATCTGCTCCTTTTATTCTTTGTCCCCAACGCTCTAGGCGACCAGTTTTGATAGCCTTTAGCCGCACCCTCATCCTACTACTCCTCTGTTCCTCGGGTGATGTGGAGGTAAACCCAGGCCCTGCATGTCCCCAGTCACCCTCATTTGTTGACTTCTGTGATCGAAAAAGCCTTGGCCTCATGCATGTCAACATCAGAAGCCTCCTCCCTAAGTTTGCCTTACTCACCGCTTTAGCACACTCTGCCAACCCTGATGTCCTTGCCGTGTCCGAATCCTGGCTTAGGAAGGCCACCAAAAATTCTGAGATTTCCATACCCAACTATAACACTTTCCGTCAAGATAGAACTGCCAAAGGGGGAGGAGTTGCAATCTACTGCAGAGATAGCCTGCAAAGTTCTGTCATACTTTCCAGGTCTATGCCCAAACAGTTCGAACTTCTAATTTTAAAAATTAATCTCTCCAGAAATAAGTCTCTCACTGTTGCCGCCTGCTACCGACCCCCCTCAGCTCCCAGCTGTGCCCTGGACACCATCTGTGAATTGATCGCTCCCCATCTAGCTTCAGAGTTTGTTCTGTTAGGTGACCTAAACTGGGATATGCTTAACACCCCGGCAGTCCTACAATCCAAGCTTGATGCCCTCAATCTCACACAAATCATCAAGGAACCCACCAGGTACAACCCTAAATCCGTAAACATGGGCACCCTAATAGACATTATCCTGACCAACCTGCCCTCCAAATACACCTCTGCTGTCTTCAATCAAGATCTCAGTGATCACTGCCTCATTGCCTGTATCCGCCACGGGTCCGCGGTCAAACGACCACCCCTCATCACTGTCAAACGCTCCCTAAAACACTTCTGCGAGCAGGCCTTTCTAATCGACCTGGCCCGGGTACCCTGGAAGGATATTGACCTCATCCCGTCAGTTGAGGATGCCTGGTCATTCTTTAAATGTTACTTCCTCACTATATTAGACAAGCATGCTCCGTTCAAAAAATGCAGAACCAAGAACAGATATAGCCCTTGGTTCACTCCAGACCTGACTGCCCTCGACCAGCACAAAAACATCCTATGGCGAACTGCAATAGCATCGAAGAGCCCCCGCGATATGCAACTGTTCAGGGAAGTCAGGAACCAATACACGCAGTCAGTCAGGAAAGCAAAGGCCAGCTTTTTCAAGCAGAAATTTGCATCCTGTAGCTCTAACTCCAAAAAGTTCTGGGATACTGTAAAGTCCATGGAGAACAAGAGCACCTCCTCCCAGCTGCCCACTGCACTGAGGCTAGGTAACACGGTCACCACCGATAAATCCGTGATAATCGAAGACTTCAACAAGCATTTCTCAATGGCTGGCCATGCCTTCCTCCTGGCGACTCCAACCTTGGCCAACAGCCCCGCCCCCTCCGCTGCTACTCGCCCAAGCCTCCCCAGCTTCTCCTTTACCCAAATCCAGATAGCAGATGTTCTGAAAGAGCTGGAAAACCTGGACCCATACAAATCAGCTGGGCTTGACAATCTGGACCCCCTATTTCTGAAACTGTCTGCCGCCATTGTCGCACCCCCTATCACCAGCCTGTTCAACCTCTCCTTCGTATCATCTGAGATCCCCAAGGATTGGAAAGCTGCCGCGGTCATCCCCCTCTTCAAAGGGGGAGACACCCTGGACCCAAACTGTTACAGACCTATATCCATCCTGCCCTGCCTATCTAAGGTCTTCGAAAGCCAAGTCAACAAACAGATCACTGACCATCTCGAATCCCACCGTACCTTCTCCGCTGTGCAATCCGGTTTCCGAGCCGGTCATGGGTGCACCTCAGCCACGCTCAAGGTACTAAACGATATCATAACCGCCATCGATAAAAGACATTACTGTGCAGCCGTCTTCATCGACCTGGCCAAGGCTTTCGACTCTGTCAATCACCATATTCTTATCGGCAGACTCAGTAGCCTCGGTTTTTCTAATGACTGCCTTGCCTGGTTCACCAACTACTTTGCAGACAGAGTTCAGTGTGTCAAATCGGAGGGCATGTTGTCCGGTCCTCTGGCAGTCTCTATGGGGGTACCACAGGGTTCAATTCTCGGGCCGACTCTTTTCTCTGTATACATCAATGATGTTGCTCTTGCTGCGGGCGATTCCCTGATCCACCTCTACGCAGACGACACCATTCTATATACTTCCGGCCCTTCCTTGGACACTGTACTATCTAACCTCCAAACGAGCTTCAATGCCATACAACACTCCTTCCGTGGCCTCCAACTGCTCTTAAACGCTAGTAAAACCAAATGCATGCTTTTCAACCGTTCGCTGCCTGCACCCGCACGCCCGACTAGCATCACCACCCTGGACGGTTCCGACCTAGAATATGTGGACATCTATAAGTACCTAGGTGTCTGGCTAGACTGCAAACTCTCCTTCCAGACTCATATCAAACATCTCCAATCCAAAATCAAAGCAAGAATCGGCTTTCTATTCCGCAACAAAGCCTCCTTCACTCACGCCGCCAAACTTACCCTAGTAAAACTGACTATCCTACCGATCCTCGACTTCGGCGATGTCATCTACAAAATAGCTTCCAATACTCTACTCAGCAAACTGGATGCAGTTTATCACAGTGCCATTCGTTTTGTTACTAAAGCACCTTATACGACCCACCACTGCGACCTGTATGCCCTAGTCGGCTGGCCCTCGCTACATGTTCGTCGTCAGACCCACTGGCTCCAGGTCATCTACAAGGCTATGCTAGGTAAAGTGCCGCCTTATCTCAGTTCACTGGTCACGATGGCTACACCCACCCGCAACACGCGCTCCAGCAGGTGTATCTCACTGATCATCCCTAAAGCCAAAACCTCATTTGGACGCCTTTCCTTCCAGTTCTCTGCTGCCTGCGACTGGAACGAATTGCAAAAATCTCTGAAGTTGGAGACTTTTATCTCCCTCAACAACTTTAAAAATCTGCTATCCGAGCAGCTAACCGATCGCTGCAGCTGTACATAGTCCATCTGTAAACTACCCACCCAATTTACCTACCTCACCCCCCATACTGCTTTTATTTATTTACTTTTCTGCTCTTTTGCACACCAGTATCTCTTCTTGCACATGATCATCTGATGATTTATCACTCCAGTGATAATCTGCTAAATTGTAATTATTCGATTTATTGCCTACCTCATGCCTTTTGCACACATTGTATATAGATTCTCTTTTTTTTTTTTCTACCATGTTATTGACTTGTTTATTGTTTACTCCATGTGTAACTCTGTGTTGTCTGTTCACACTGCTATGCTTTATCTTGGCCAGGTCGCAGTTGCAAATGAGAACTTGTTCTCAACTAGCCTACCTGGTTAAATAAAGGTGAAATAAAATAAAAAATAAAAAATAATACATGCATTTCCTTACCTTATCAACCTTGAAGATTGTTGTGACTTTACTTTCATTAATCTGATATTGTTATTATCAAATCTGTTATTTATCGAATCAACTAACTATGCTTAATTATTACCCGATTAAATGAATAATATAACAATTAACTCATTAGGAATTTGGGGCACCACGAAGCGGTTGTTTAAAGAGTTACCATCTCCCGAATTAAACTCTACAGGACTTTACCTATCACATCCATAAAACTGTCAACGTATTAAATCATAACCTCTTATCATATCATCATTCTGAACAGTCATAACCTCATGCATCTGCTAAAACCCCAGTCTTACTCATGATTCATTACTATACACATTTGTGCTATTATTTATTTACTAGCTAACTAAATAATAACACAGAATAAACATACACTTAATACATGAGAAAAAGGTCCCTAACGGACTGACAACATATGGCGGCTTGTTACACAGGGGGGCGGGGGGATTGCGGGGGGAGAAAAAGCGTCACTTATCGTTGATACATTTTTTAACTATTCTCACAGTATACACAGTATTCTCATCATATACCTTGCACACGAACCGCCTCCCATTTGAAGTAATAAATCATGAATGCATTTAACGTTACGTGTGAAGGCCTTTGTTCAACATTCATCTCTGTCGCAACCAGCCCTCCTTAGGAAGGTTGTTGGCCTTTCAGCGGCAAGCGTGTATGGCTCTGATTGTCCGAAAGGCATCTCCCCTTTCCCGTCTTCTACTGTTGTTCACTCTGGAAGATAGCTAGCCAGCCATGTCGACGGTTCCCATTGGTGATGAGCATAGTAAGCTACAGTGATTTGAGAAGAGCAGTACAGTATGATGATTTGAAGAGTAGTAGGATGGTCCCACTTAGATTCGATTATCTAGATATTTGACTTAGAACAGCAGGTCAGTCGTACCAGTGATTGTCGCCGAGAGGGGAGTTTTCTCCTCTCTCCACCTCGTGTCGATAGTCAGAGTTTGAACCACTTTAAACGCGCAGCTGCAGCCTGGTGATGTTCTGGTCTAGTCTGGGAGGTTAGTTTATCTTCTTCACCTCATGTTGAGATTCAAAGTTCCAACCATTTCAATCGTGTAGCTACCGCCTCACGTCTTTCTGGTCTAATGTTAATCTCTTCTACCAAGCCTTTTATGCACTCTGGCCGAAGAGGACGGTTCCATCAGCCTGACACGCTCTCTGACCTCACTCGGGTGCGTGGCTACTTACTGTGCACAGTTTATAGAAGATAGATTCTATCATGGCTCCTAAAATCACATTCCTTTCTTAACAAAAATACTTTTATAATTTTTCACATTTCATATATAATGTTAAGGATGGAAACTTGACAGAAAAAGGGGATATACTTTCAAGTAACAGTATTTCCTTTATAACCTTTTTAATGACATCACAAAATAAAAACCAATGTGACATTAGTTTTCTATAGATCATCTCCGACCATTCCCCACGCTCTTAGGTTAGAAATATTGTTCCAGAATTCACTTGTTGATTGTTTTAGAGTTTTGTCGGGAAGACTCTGTGTAGACAAAGGAATATTCCTTTGGTTAATACTGGAGAGGGAGACCCTAGATTCCGTTTCCTTTAATTTACAGCAGGGTGTGAGCTGTCAAACCGGCCCAGTTCCCTACTCCTACTCTTCTGTGGGTGAGAGAGGTCTGGTTATTCATCCATTGCCAAGCTGATCTGACGCATTTGGATCCTCACAGGACAGTCAGGACAAGATGTTACACTCATTTATCACCCCAAAATGTTTTGAGTGAGTGCAACACAAACATATTTCCAGGGTGTTGATGCATCCTCCTCCCAATACAGCCTCTTCCAACATCAAGGGTAGGGGAAGGGTATCCATCTGCAAAAGTAAAGTTTTGCTTTGATTTCAAATCAACTCATATTGTTGCTAGCTAGCTAGCTACCATAGCTGTTGTACTAGCTAACATGCTACTGAACTGTGACACTAGCATATTGACTTGCATCTTGGTATTAAAAGACAGCAATGTATTCACATAAAAATATAAGTGTTTGGACAAATTATTAGTTAGCTAGCTACCTATGACCTGAATTGTGCAAAAATATAATAGCTAACGTTAGCTAGCTAAGCGCTAGCCAGTCAGTCAGTGGCACTGACAGATTGAAACTGGTATCAACTAAATGTGAAATTACATTGTGTGTCTGTCTTTTTTGATTTGTCGAAGGCACTTGACACCGTGGACCATGCTGTGTTGGTGCAAAGGTTAAAATGTTGTGGAATGACTGGTCATGCTCTAGATTGGTTTAACAATTATCTATTAAATCATACACAATGTGTATTAGAGTTGTGCTCAGGTGTTCCCCAAGGTTCTATTTTCGGCCCAATATATCAACAACATGTGGGATTATATTGAAACAGTGGATGTTCATTTTTATGCAGATGATACTGTTCTTTATTCAAGTGGTGGTAGTTTATCTTTAGCATTTGAAAATGTCCAAAGAGCATTTAGCACCATACAACAGAATCTGTATGATTTGAAGTTGGTTCTGAATTTGGGTAAAACAAAATTCATGTTATTTTCAAATGCCAGGCATGTTACTAATCATGTCATGGCCAAAGGTTTTGAGAATGAGACAAATATTAATTTTCACTAAGTCTGCTGCCTAAATTTGTATGATGGCAATTTGCATATACTCCAGAATGTTATGAAGAGTGATCAGATGAATTGCAATTAATTGCAAAGTCCCTCCTTGCCATGCAAATGAACTGAATCCCCCCAAAACATTTCCACTGCATTTCAGCCTTGCCACAAAAGGACCAGCTGACATCATGTCAGTGATTCTCTCGTTAACACAGGTGTGAGTGTTGACGAGGACAAGGCTGGAGATCACTCTGTCATGCTGATTGAGTTTGAATAACAGACTGGAAGCTTCAAAAGGAGGGTGGTGCTTAGAATCATTGTTCTTCTTCTGTCAATCATGGTTAACTGCAAGGAAACACGTGCCGTCATCATTGTTTTGCACAAAAAGTGCTTCACAGGCAAGGATATTGCTGCCAGTAAGATTGCACCTAAATCAACCATTTATTGGATCATAAAGAACTTCAAGGAGAGCGGTTCAATTGTTGTGAAAAGGCTTCTGGCCGCCCAAGAAAGTCCAGCAAGCGCCAGGACCGTCTCCTAAAGTTGATTCAGCTGCGGGATCGGGGCACCACCAGTACAGAGCTTGCTTAGGAATGGCAGCAGGCAGGTGTGAGTGCATCACGCACAGTGAGGCGAAGACTTTTGGAGGATGGCCTGGTGTCAAGAAGGGCAGCAAAGAAGCCACTTCTCTCCAGGAAAAACATCAGGGACAGACTGATTTCTGCAAAAGGTACAGGGATTGGACTGATGCGGACTGGGGTAAAGTCATTTTCTCTGATGAGTCATGCCAACAGTAAAGCATCCTGAGACCATTCATGTGTGGGGTTGCTTCTCAGCCAAGGGAGTGGCCTCACTCAGAATTTTGCCTAAGAACACAGCCATGAATAAAGAATGGTACCAACACATCCTCCGAGAGCAACTTCTCCCAAGCATCCAGGAATAGTTTGGTGACGAACAATGCCTTTTCCAGCATGATGGAGAACCTTGCCATAAGGCAAAAGTGATAACTAAGTGGCTCGGGGAACAAAACATCGATATTTTGGGTCCATGGCCAGGAAACTCCCCAGACCTTAATCCCATTGAGAACTTGTAGTCAATCCTCAAGAGGCGGGTGGACAAGCAAAAACCCACCAATTCTGACGAACTCCAAGCATTGATTATGCAAAAATGGGCTGCCATCAGTCAGGATGTGGCCCAGAAGTTAATTGACAGCATGCCAGGGCGGATTGCATAGGTCTTGAAAAAGAAGGGTCAACACTGCAAATATTGACTCTTTGCATCAACTTCATGTAATTGTCAATAAAAGCCTTTGACACGTATGAAATTGTCACGTTCCTGTCCTGTTTTCTTTTGTCTTGTATTTATTTAGTTGGTCAGGGCGTGAGTTGGGTGGGTTTGTCTATGTGTGATTTTCTATGTTGGGATTTTGTGTTCGGCCTGGTATGATTCTCAATCAGAGGCAGCTGTCAATCGTTGTCCCTGATTGAGAATCATACTTAGGCAGCCTGGGTTTCACGTGTGTTTTGTGGGTGTTTGTATCTCGTGTCAGTGTTCGTGCCACACGGGACTGTTTTCGGTTTTGTCACGTTTGTTGTTTTTTTGTATTTGTAAGTGTTCAGTTTCGTTTTGATTAAATCAATATGAGCACTAACAACTCTGCGTTTTGGTCCGACCCTTACTCCTTCTCCTCATCCGAGGAGGAGGAATTAGACAGCCGTTACAGAAATGCTTGTAAAGACACTGAAGCAGCAAACTTTGTGAAAAATAATATTTGTATCATTCTCAAGACTTTTGGCCACAACTGTACAGTGGATGGACATACATAGAGCAAGTACAAATGTTTGTGAATGTGGGTGGATGACAAGCTGAGCTTCACTGTTCATTTGGAGAACTTGATAACTTGATATTTGAGCCAGTCCCTTACAAAAATGAATTTGTTGCTGCAAGCTTCCTTATCAAGTTCTACACATGAACAGTGAAGCTTGCAGCAACAAATTAATTTTTGTACGGGACTGGCTCAAATTAAGATCATACATCTGTAACATTTTGGAGAATTAACGTATGGTTAGGGGAAGTGTTGTCTAAAATGCTACAGTTGTCTCTGACGGTTGCGTTATACGCACTCCCATACTCCTTGACCAACCTCCCTACTTTCATTTCGGTCTTAAAGATGCACTATGCAGAAATTGCTCCGTCATTTCCTCATTGCAAAAATTCTAATAGTTCACCTAATTTCAGTGTATGTGACAAAACAAGCAAGTATAGTGTAGAGTATCATTGTACCTTCTAAACCGCTGTGAAATATCTTTAACATATCAAAAATTATTGTATTTTCAGCTGTTTGAAGCTGGTGTACAAAACGTAAAAGAAGTCAAAACGAAACTTAAGAACAGGATGCATAGAAATAGCGCACATAGAACAGATCTATTACTTCTTTGACTTAGGTTTTCAATGAGAATGACAGATCTATAACCCACATGTGAATTTGGTCGGGTCACCCAAAAAGTTACATGTTGCAACTTTAAGTAACCAGACCATTATTCCATTCGTAACGTAACATGTACTAAATGGAGGTACACAAATTTAAGTAACATATCCTATGTCTGGCTAATGTGGTCAGGCTGAAAATAGTGTAGTTTTCAGGTATCAAGGTAAGACCCAGATGCAGACCGTGTCGAAGTAACAATGTTTATTACAGCAATAGGGGCAAAGGTACAGGACGGCAGGCAGGCTCAGGTCAGGCAGAGGTCAGTAATCCAGAGGTTGGGCAACGGTACAGGACACCAGGCAGGCTCAGGGGCAGGCAGAGTGCTCAGGCGGGTGGGTACAGGATCAGGACCGGCAAGGGTCAAAAACCACAGGAGGCCGAGAAAAGAGAGACTCGAGAAAAGCAGGATCTGACACAAAAACACTGGTTGGCTTGACAAACAAGACGAACTGGCAACAGACAAACAGAGAACACAGGTATAAATACACAGGGGATAAATGGGAAGATGGGCGATACCTGGAGGGGTGTGGAAACAATCACAAAGACAGGTGAAACAGATCAGGGTGACAGTAGGAGCGATTGTTAACTAACTGTAAACAATTTTATCTGGCATCTTGGATAACTGTGAGGTGAAATGATTCACATATTTACCATTAATTTGTTACCGCTAGTCTCCAAAATGGCAAGGTGTCTCCAGCAATGTTTACTTTTTGACGTCCTTTTACATTTCCACTTTCCAGGCGTATTCTATTATGTCCAGTTGTTTTAGCCTATCTTAACTTACATATATTGCCTTGTTGTTCGGTAACACTGATGTACTGCAGATAAGATGTCTCATTGAGTGTAGGCGACTCTTCAGCATTACACTATACACTGAGTATACAAAACATTAAGAACACCTGCTCATTCCATAACCATAGACTGACCAGGTGAAAGCTATGATCCCTTATTGATGTCACTTGTATGTGACAAAACACTTCAATCAGTGTAGATGAAGGAGAGGAGACAGGTTAAAGAAGGATTTTTAAGACTTGAGACAATTGAGACATTTATTGTGTATGTGTGCCATTCAGAGGGTGAATGGGCAAACAAAATATTTAACTGCCTTTGAACAGGGTATGGTAGTAGGTGCCAGGCGCATCGGTTTGTGTCAAGAACTGCAACGCTGCTGGGTTTTTCGAGCTCAACAGTTTCCCGTGCGTATCAAGAATGGTCCACCACCCAAAGGACATCCAGCCAACTTGACACAACTGTGGGAAGCATTGGAGTCAACATGGGCCAGCATCCTTGTGGAACGCTTTCGACACCTTGTAGAGTCCATCCCCCGATGAATTGAGGCTGTTCTGAGGGCACCTAATGTTTGGTATAATCAGTGTATATGTATTAAGGAGTCCTCCTTAGCGTTAGTTAGACAGGTTATGCCATGATTGTTCCAACCACTCTTATCAGGGGTGTAATTTGTATTAATGGGAACAGAGTTAGGTGGTTTCTAGTGAGAGAGCTTGGGACTCTAAGGTTCTATCTGCAAAAAGATGATTCTGAGATAATTGGCTTTAACGTTCTGATTTGAATGGTGTCAGCAATTTTTATCTAGTATTCTTTTGAATTTAACAACATGCATTGGGATATTTAGAGTACTATATAGGTAGAGAACATTGAACAGAACAAGGCTATGTCAATGACTACATTTGGACAAAAATGCAGATAAAACCTTATAGTCCCAAGCTCTCGAATGGCTGTAATAAAATCATATTTTTTGGGATTGACAATTACCCACTCACAATTGTTCTACCTGAGAGGAATTTGCATGTAATAAAGAGACTATAATTTTTATATTTATTTTTTTATACATTTTACCCCCTTTTCTCCCCAATTTTCGTGGTATCCAATCGCTAGTAATTACTATCTTGTCTCATCACTACAACTCCCGTACGGGCTCGGGAGAGACGAAGGTCGAAAGCCATGCGTCCTCCGAAGCACAACCCAACCAAGCCGCACTGCTTCTTAACACAGCGCGCCTCCAACCCGGAAGCCAGCCGCACCAATGTGTCGGAGGAAACACCGTGCACCTGGCCCCCTCGGTTAGTGCGCACTGCACCCGGCCCGCCACAGGAGTCGCTGGAGCGCGATGAGACAAGGATATCCCTACCGGCCAAACCCTCCCAAACCCGGACGACGCTAGGCCAATTGTGCGTCGCCCCACGGACCTCCCGGTCGCGGCCGGCTGCGACAGAGCCTGGGCGCGAACCCAGAGTAGGCCTAAAGAGACTATAGTTTACATCACTATGCTAAAAGGTGCTGTACAGTATGCTTTGGGTGTATTTATGTATGTTGTTTTCCATTCCAGGTTCTGACATTGTACAGTGGATGATCAAAAACCTGAACATTGAAGATCAAGGTAATGTATGCTCATTAGTGTCCTCTTATGTCTTTACTTATGTGACACTAGACATGTGACATACAACACCCTTATTCTTGAGAAGTTCCTTCCATGTTTAACATGTCCATGGCTAATTAGAATCATTGTAACATTAGTTGAAAAGTAGCCCAAAGTCAGACTTTGTTTCTCTAAAACCTCAATGCATTCGGTAGCAGTGCTTTTCTAAAGCAATTGATTTGATTATATAACCTAGTAGGTGCATGTTAGGTCACGTCACTCGAAGGGAACAACATGTTTCAAAAGGTTGGTCATTATCACTTTGCCATAGAGTGAGAGGAAGGCGGAAGGTTTTCAATGGTGGACAGAGGGAGGCAAAAGGCATAACCCATGTCACTGATTTAGAGGAGAGGGGAAGCCTTTGAGTGCTGGACAGAAAAAGAATCTGCCTGTCTTCTCTCCCTCAGGCTCCATACCGGCAAAAGTCTGTTGAGACTCTATTGTATTTCCTCGTCTACCTACCTGTTTTCAAAGCACTCAGTTAACAGCTCCACACAAGGCCTGTTCAATAAGACAAGCACAAAGAGCCCTTGCTGTGTGTGTGTGTTTTCCTATGTGTACATTCTGGTGCATGCGTTGGTATGGAAAGGTCGATTCACCCGCATTAGTGATTTTATTTTCACTTTTTAAAACAAAGCTGACTCAACAGCACTCCACAAAGTGCGCATGGACCGTGGAGCACTGGAGAACTCTCAGAAGCACTGCAGTCAGGCTGAAATACCTGCGCCTATGCTTCAGCAGAAAACAGGTTCAGACTGAATCTCTGTTTCCTTTACTTCAATATTGAGGAATCTCATTGCACTGTGTCGTCACTCACAAGGTCTGACAAGAGCAGGAAATTGCACAGAAACACATTTAAGCTTGAGAGAATCTTGTTTGAGGTCCCAATGGTCCTGTGAGAAAAATTTGATTACAAATTCTAGTACAGAAATGACCTCAAATTAATTATAATCTGCAGGCCAGGGTATTCACGAGGACAGTACACGGGGAGTGTCCTCAAATTGTTATTCCCTAGCTAATGGCTGAGTCACTGTAAAGGCGATTACAGGGCATACGAGTGGAGTCGAGGGTCAAAAAGTCAGATAGCTTTACACTCCCCAAGCCAGACACTCATTTCTTTTTCAGTTTAAGAAAGGATGTTTTTTATTCTCCTGCTCCATCCTTTTTTCTTCTGGAGTTTAGGATATGAATTTGATTAGCGTACAAAGCAGCTATGTACCTCTTGGTTCTAGACACTTTTAACCACAGTTGGTGGATATAAATACATGCTTTAGCACTTAGGGCTATGTGCTAACAATCCATAAAGTTGTTAAAAGTTATTTTCGGGGGTGACTGGATTCGTCTTTAAGCCTGTTTGATATCCACTGTGTCTGAAGCTCTAACCAGACAGTAATATAGATGAATGTGCAAATCCTCTTTCAGAATTCCTGAATATACAGTATGCAATCTGTGTAGCTTCCCAACAGAAGAGAATATCTGTCTCTTTCTTTCTGTAATTGCTTTATCTATAACAATCTTGCTGTTTTGGTTCAAAACACTGTATCCAAATTGCAGACTAGGAATCTCACACAAGCATACAATGCATAAAACATATCACACACATCCACACACAAATACACTGAAAGGGCACTCACATTTATGAGTAAGCTAAACATACACTACATGACCAAAAGTATGTGGAGACTTGCTCGTTGAACATGTCATTCCAAAATCATCGGTATTAATATGGAGTTGGTCTCCCCTTTGCTGCTATAATCACTCTTCTGGGAAGGCTTTCCACTATATGTTGGAACATTGCTGCCGGGGACTTGCTTCCATTCAGCTACAAGGGCATTCGTGAGGTCGGGCACCGATGTTGGGCGATTAGGCCTGGCTTGCAGTCGGCATTCCAATTCATCCCAAAGGTGTTTGATGGGGTTGAGGTCAGTGCTCTGTGCAGGCCAGTCACAAGTTTTTTCACACGGATCTCGACAAACCATTTCTGTATGGACCTCGCTTTGTGCACTGGGGCATTGTCATGCTGAAACAGGAAAGGGCCTTCCCCAAACTTTTGCCACATAGTCGGAAGCACAGAATTGTCTAGGATGTCATTGTACGCTGTAGTGTTAAGATTTCCCTTCACTGGAACTAAGGGGCCTAGCCCGAACCATGACAAACAGCCCCAGATCATTATTCCTCCTCCACCAAACTTTACGGTTGGCACTATGCATTTGGGCAGGTGGCATTCTTCTGGCATCCTCCAAACCCAGATTTGTTCGTCGGACTGCCAGATGGTGAAGCGTGATTCATCACTCCAGAGTATGCGTTTCCACTGCTCCAGAGTTCAATGGCGGCGAGCGTTACACCACTCCAGCTGATGCTTGGCATTGTACATGGTGATCTTAGGCTTGTGTGCGGCTGCTCAGCTTTTGAAACCAATTTCATGAAGCTCCCGACGAACAGTTCTTGTGCTGACGTTGCTTCCAGAGGCAGTTTGGAACTCGGTAGTCAGTGTTGCAACCGAGGCCAGACTATTTTTTCGCACTACACGCTTCAGCACTCTGTGGTCCCGTTCTGTGATCTTGTCTGGCTTACCACTTCGTGACTGAGTCGTTGCTGCTTCTAGACGTTTCCACTTCCCAATAACAGCCCGTACAGTTGACCGGGGCAGCTCTAGCAGGGCAGACATTTTACGAACTGACGGTGCCACGTTGAAAGTCAGTGAGCTCTTCAGTAAGGCCAATTTACTGCCAATGTTTGTCTATGGTGATTCCATGGCTGTGTACTCAATTTTTTTATACACCTGTCAGCAACGGGTGTGGCTGAAATAGCAGAATCCACTAATTTGAAAGGGTGTCCATTTTGTATGGATAGTGTATCTTTAAACATTAATGAGTGATCATTTATTAATGCATAGCTGAGTCGTACACATTCTAGATACAGAGAGACAAGGTGGAAATAGTGATAAAAATATAATGTGTTTCATTTTACATTAGGAGGGGTAGCGGATTTGGCATATGAGGTCAGATTTGCCTTTGAGGCTGTCCCTAAAGGTACTATGCTGACCTCATATGCCATACCCCGGTGGAGGGGGGGAAGTGGGATGTTTCAAAGGGGACAATGGGAATATTAGGGGTGCTGTGGTGGAAAATGATATGATGTTGTTTGTGTTGTCCAGTGGAGGCCCTTCACCTAGGGACCCTGATGGCTGCCCATGGCTACTTCTTCCCTATCTCAGACCACGTACTCACACTCAAAGACGACGGCACTTTCTACAGGTTTCAGGTACAGTGAATTCATAGGCTGTATGGCTCTTATATGTTCTATAATGTACTCCTTCTTTATCTCATCCAATCCATATCAGACCACACAGGGAGGACTCAATCCATACGTCTTTGTTGAGTGCTATATCTTTTACACTTAATCCATTTATATTGCTAGATGTTTTACCGAGGCAACTAAAGTGCCTCGCTCAAGGGCCTAATGTGAATTTTAGCCAGGCGTCTCAGTTCTTAGATCAGTTCTTAGATAAAGGTGTCTCAATTCTTAGAAGAGTTCTTAGATCAAGGTGTCTCAATTCTTAGATCAGTTCTTAGATCAAGGTGTCTCAATTCTTAGATCAGTTCTTAGATCAAGGTGTCTCAGTTCTTAGATCAGTTCTTAGATAAAGGTGTCTCAGTTCTTAGATCAAGGCGTCTCAATTCTTAGATCAGTTCTTAGATCAGGGTGTCTCAGTTCTTAGAACAGTTCTTAGATCAATGTGTCTCAGTTCTTAGATCAGTTCTTAGATCAAGGTGTCTCAGTTCTTAGAACAGTTCTTAGATCAAGGTGACTCAGTTCTTAGAACAGTTCTTAGATTAACGTGTCTCAGTTCTTAGAACAGTTCTTAGATAAAGGTGTGTCAGTTCTTTAGCTGCCTCGTCCCTCACTCTTTTCTTCTTACAATCGCTCTTCTCAGACCCCCTACTTCTGGCCATCAAACTGCTGGGAGCCAGAAAATACAGACTATGGTAAGAGCCTTAGCAAAAGTGAATAGTATTACACAATGGAAGGCTGGATGGTGCATTGAATGTAACCATACGTATATAGATAAAATAGATTTTGGGCTACTTTCAATCCGTAGCACGGAAGATACGCCTTAAAGCGTGATTGGAATTAAAATAGTATTTTTGATTGAGCCGTCATATGCGGCGTTTACCATCAATGCAGTCAGTCCCCGCAAACGCAGGAACATTGCTTTTACATTTTAATTGCGCTTTAGCACGGATCTACAAACCTTTGGATTGAATCTAGGCACACATTTGTATAGCATCTGACATGCTGTACATTGTAGCCCAATGCTCCGGCTTAGCAGATGAAAACAGAACCATAAATGGGGGTTTAATGGAAAAGATAGGGTTATGTTAATTTGAGTCTTATTTTGTATGTGAGTTGCAAGAACCACACCAGCCATATAGATAGCCATTTGCATCCACAATGCAGCTCTTTGATTAATCCCTATTGTGTTGTTGAAGTGCTGATTACATGGAGGGAAATGGAGATGGGGGGGAAGGGATTGACCAGCCGAGGGAGATGTTTGATTGTGTAAACCGATAAAAGAGGAAATAAAGCTGAGTTTATTAAACACCTGTAGCGCATAGCTAACACCAAGCACATTCATTTCCTCTCCTTTTGTGTTGGGGTAGGAAGACTAATGAATGAAACGGGAATAGCCATAGCATTAGGGAACCTCTAATTACTTTGTAGTAGACAACAGACTGGCATGATTGACACTTTCTAATGAATACACGTACAGGGGTAATGGAATAATGGAATCTCTACAGATGGTCAGTGTAGAGAGGGATAGAGGGTTGGAGTAATAGTGATGGAATGGGAGGGAAGGTGTTTCCATCCAAGTCCCTGTTCAATTTCACAGACGTGCTATGGTTATTGACCTGTGTAATTTACAGGCTAGTTTAGATTGGCCATTGAGTGGTTTCGGTAAACAGGTTAGGACCAGTTAAGGATTTTGTTAAGGCGCATTAACAAGCCACATTGTACTCTGGTCATAGGGAATTACTTTTCCACAGGCATCTCAATGCTGTGGCCTAGTCTGCAGCTGTTGCAGGAAGGGTTTGGCAAAGTAAAACTTGATCAACAGCCAGCATCTGTCAACAGTAGTTTTCTCTGTTTTCTGATACGTTTGTTCTGTCTCTCAGCTGTTTACCTGTGCAAAAGAACAATGCAAAACAAAGCTCGTCTGGAGCTAGCAGATTATGAGGCGGTAAGAGGTCTTCTCTGTTCATATCGTAATTCTCTCTTTATTATGTTAGCAGTAGAGTAATTAATATTGATATCAGCCTGATTTGTATCCTCACAGCGAAAGCCTTTTGTTCTGTTGGTGTTGTTGTATTACAGTGCCTTGCAAAAGTATTCATCCCCCTTGGCGTTTTCCCTATTTTGTTGCATCAACAACCTGTAATTTAAATAGATTTTTATTTGATTTTCATGTAATGGACATACACAAAATAGTCCAAATTGGTGAAGTGAAATGGAAAAAATAACTTGTTAAAAAAAATAATTAAAAGTGGTTCGTGCAAATGTATTCACCCCCTTTGCTATGAAGCCCCTAAAGATGATCTGGTGCAACCAATTACCTTCGGAATTCACATAATTAGTTAAATAAAGTCCACCTGTGTGCAATCTAAGTGTCATATGATCTGTCTCATGATCTCAGTATGTATAAACATGTTCTGTATGGCCCCAGTGTCACGCCCTGACTGTAGATTGCTTTGTATGTTTCTATTTTTAGTTTGGTCAGGGTGTGATGTGGGTGGGTATTCTATGTTGTAGGTCTAAGTTTTCTATTTCTATGTGTTTGGCCTGGTATGGTTCTCAATCAGAGGCAGCTGTCTATCGTTGTCTCTGATTGAGAGCCATACTTAGGTATCCTGTTTTCCCACTTTTGTTTGTGGGTGGTTATTTTCTGGTTAGTGGTTGTTGCACCTGTCAGAACTGTTCGTTGGTCGTTTTGTTGTTTTTATTCGTGTATTCATCTTGATTAAAAGTAATTATGGATACGTACCACGCTGCACTTTGGTCCTCCTCTCCTTCTCCCGACGACATTCGTTACAGAACCACCCACCAACAAGGGACCAAGCAGCGTGGTGGAATGGACTCCTGGACATGGGAGGAAAAGGGAGCTGGAGGCAGCTAAGGCGGAGCGGCGACGCTATGAGGAGTTGGCTCGAGGAAAAGTGCACGAGAGGCAGCCCCAGATTTTTTTTTTGGGGGGTGCACACGGGGAGATTGGCGGACTCAGGTAGGAGACCTGAGCCAACTCCCCGTGCTTACCGTGGCGAGAGAGTGACTAGGCAGGCACCGTGTTATGCGGGGAAGCGCAAGGTGTCCCCAGTGCGCACGCATAGCCCGGTGCGCTACATCGCAGCTCCTCGAATCAGCCGGGCTAGAGTGGGCATCGAGCCAGGAGGGATGATGCCGGTCCAGTGCGTCTCCTCGGCCCGGGGTATACTGCACCAGCCCTACGCACGGTGTCCCCAGTTCGCCAGCACAGCCCAGTGCGGCCTGTTCCAACTCCCCACACTTGCCGGGCTACAGGGGGGATCCAGCCAGGACGAGTGGTGCTAGCTCTGCGCTCGAGACCGCCAGTGCGCCTCCACGGTCCAGTGCACCCGGTGCCTCGGCCAAGGACAAGGCCTCCTGCATGTCTCCCCAGCCTGGTGAGTTCTGTGCCTGTGCTAAGCCCTAACCCTCCTGCATGTCTCCCCAGCCTGGTGAGTCCTGTGCCTTCTCCCAGAGCCAGGCCTCCTGTGTGTCTCTCCAGTCCAGTGAGGATCCATGGCACGAAGCCTCCAGTGATGATCCATGGCAAGAAGCCTCCAGTGGTGATCCATGGCACGAAGCCTCCAGTGATGATCCATGGCAAGAAGCCTCCAGTGATGATCCATGGCAAGAAGCCTCCTGTGATGATCCATGGCACGAAGCCTCCAGTGATGATCCATGGCACGAAGCCTCCAGTGATGATCCATGGCACGAAGCCTCCAGTGATGATCCATGGCAAGAAGCCTCCAGTGATGATCCATGGCAAGAAGCCTCCAGTGATGATCCATGGCAAGAAGCCTCCAGTGATGATCCATGGCACGAAGCCTCCTGTGATGATCCATGGCACGAAGCCTCCAGTGATGATCCATGGCACGAAGCCTCCAGTGGTGATCCATGGCACGAAGCCTCCAGTGAGGATCCATGGCATGAAACCTCCAGTGAGGAGTTATGGCACGAGGCCTCCAACGAAGGACTCTAGTCCGGAGCCTCCAGCGACGCCCTCTAGTCCGGAGCCTCCAGCGACACCCTCTAGTCCGGAGCCTCCAGCGTCGCCCTCTAGTCCGGAGCCTCCAGCGTCGCCCTCTAGTCCGGAGCCTCCAGCGACGCCCTCTAGTTCGGAGCCTCCAGCGACGGCCCTCTAGTCCGGAGCCTCTAGTGTCGCCCTCTAGTCCGGAGCCTCCAGCGACTCCCTCCTGTCCGGAGCAGCCAGAGTCTCCCTCCTGTCCGGAGCAGCCAGAGTCTCCCTCCTGTCCGGAGCAGCCAGAGTCTCCCTCCTGTCCGGAGCAGCCAGAGTATCCCTCCTGTCCGGAGCAGCCAGAGTCTCCCTCCTGTCCGGAGCAGCCAGAGTCGCCCTCCTGTCCGGGGCCCGCTGCGAGGGTCCCCGGTCCGGGGTCGGCGGTAAGGGTGGAGCGGGGTCCACGTCCCGCATAAGAGCCGACACCACGGTGAAATTCCCACCCAGACCCTCCCCTATAGGTTCAGGTTTTGCGGCCAGAGTCCGCACCCTTGGGGGGGGGGGGGTTGGTCAGGGCGTGAGTTTGGGTGGGCATTCTATGTCTGGTGTTCTATGTTGTCTATTTCTTTGTGTTTGGCCGTGTGTGGTTCTCAATCAGAGGCAGCTGTCTATCGTTGTCTCTGATTGAGAACCATATTTAGGTAGCCTGTTTTCCCACTTTGAGTTGTGGGTGATTATTTTCTGTTTAGTGTGTGTCGTCACCTTACAGAACTGTTCGTTTGTCGTCTTTTGTTGTTTTGTTCAGTGTTCAGTTTAGTGATTAAAAATATGAACACTTACCACGCTGCACCTTGGTCCTCTTCTCCTTCTCCCGACGACGTTCGTTACACCCAGAGTCTGCAACATCACTAATCAAGGGGCACCACCAAGCAAGCGGCACCACGAAGACCAAGGAGCTCTCCAAACAGGTCAAGGAGAAAGTTGTGGAGAAGTACATATCAGGGTTGGGTTATAAAAATATATCAGAAACTTAGAACATCCCACAGAGCTCCATTAAATCCATTATTTAAAAAATGGAAAGAATATGGCACCCCAACAAACCTGCCAAGAGAGGGCCTCCCACTAAAACTCACGGACCAGGAAAGGGGGGCATTAATCAGAGAGGCAACAAAGAGACCAAAAATAACCCTGAAGGATCTGCAAAGCTCCACAGCGGAGATTGGAGTATCTGTCCATAGGACCACTTTATGCCGTACACGCCACAGAGCAGGGCTTTATGGAAGAGTGGCCAGAAAAAAGCCATTGTTTAAATAAAAAAATAAGCAAACACGTTTGGTGTTCACCAAAAGGCATGTGGGATACTCCCCAAACATATGGAAGAGGGTACTCTGGTCAGATGAGACAAAAATTTAGCTTTTTGGCCATCATGGAAAATGCTATGTCTGGCGTAAACCCTACACCTCTCATCAACCCAAGAATACCATCCCCACAGTGAAGCCTGGTGGTGGCAGCATCATGCTGTGGGAATATTTTTAATCGGCAGGGACTGGGAAACTGGTGAGAATTGAAGGAATGATAGATGGTGCTAAATACAGGGACATTCTTGAGGGAAACCTGTTTCAGTCTTCCATAGATTTGAGACTGGGACGGAGGTTCACCGACCAGCAGGACAATGACCCTTAGCATACTGCTAAAGCAACACTCGAGTGGTTTAAGGGGAAACATTTAAATGTCTTGGAATGGCCTAGTCAAAGCCCCGACTTCAATCCAATTGAGAATCTGTGGTATGACTTAAAGATTGCTGTACACCAGCGGGACCCATCCAACTTGAAGTAGCTGAAGCAGTTTTGCCTTGAAGAATGGGCAATAATCCCAGTGGCTAGATGTGCCAAGCTTATAGAGACATTACCCCAAGAGACTTGCAGCTGTAATTGCTGCAAAAGGTGGCTCTACAAAGTATTGACTTTGGGGGGGGTGAATAGTTATGCACTCAAGTTTTCAGTTTTTTTGTCTTGTTTCTTGTTTGTTTCACCCCCAAAAATATTTTGCATCTTCAAAGTGGTAGGCATGTTGTGTAAATAAAATGATACAAACCCCCCCAAAAATCTATTTTAATTCCAAGTTGTAAGGCAACAAAATAGGAAAAATGCCAATGGCAGGTGAATACTTTCGCAAGCCACTGTATGTCATGGGATAACTGTCTGGATTTTTTATGCTTATTGTTGATTCAGGAGAGCTTAGCGAGGCTACAGAGAGCATTTGCCAGAAAATGGGAGTTCATATTTATGCAAGCAGAAGCACAAGCAAAGTAAGTTTCCAAATGAAACAAATGTAGTACTGTATGCGTTGATATGCCCTCACCTCTAACTACCACTTCTCATCAGTTTCCTAATAACACCACATTTTAGGCCAGGGGAAGTGGCAAAGAAAAAACAGTAATAATTACACAAAATATGTTTATGTAAAATACCAAAAATGTAATTGCCTGTACTGTGTATCTCCTCAGAGTTGACAAGAAAAGGGATAAGATTGAGAGGAAAATTCTCGATAGTCAAGAAAGAGCATTTTGGGATGTGCACAGACCTGTGGTGAGTTTATTGTGCTCTTAAAATCTCTTAAAATCATTATTTCCATAACATAACATTTAGCTACAGTATTTGGGCAAATTTTCCACTGCAGTATTCAGTTAACTGGAGGCTGTGCTCAAATTAAATCCATATCGCTGAAGTTCTGCTTTGTCGCATAATTAAAATTTTAAGTTAATCTCCGATTGAGCCGACATATGCAGCGTTTACTGTGAATGCAGTCTCCGCGAACACGGGAACATTGCCTTTAAATTTAAATTGCGCTATAGCGCTGAACTTCCACGATAGGTATTGAATCGAGTAAACTTAGTATTCCTTTGTGCAATATTGTTGTCGTTTGTCATGCATACATGTTTAGAAATATTAGTTGTCAAAAACCTAAGTTGTTCTTATCTTAGAAATTGTATTAATTGGCATGGATTTTTTATTAGATGTTTTTTTATAAAATGACAAAGAACGTAACCTGTGTTTTTTTCAGTCTACAAAGCAATTTCCTTCACCGTTCAGTCTGAATAATGTAATGGATTTGGATAATAGTCACATTTTCAGAGCTTGGTAAAGGCAGAGATTTTTTCTTTCTTCTTTGTCTGCCGTAATATCTAAATGTTATTACTGTACTCTCAATTCCTCCCCCCCAAAATGAACGTAGAGCTCTCCAGTGGTCTGTTTGACCTCATCATCCATTCAGACACATATCCTTCTTAGCATTAGCTTCCACTCGGGAATGGATCTGCTTCTCCAGCCATGAGCTTAATTGGAAAATAACAGGATTAATTTATGCATTCTCGGAGCATTATAATCAGGTTCCTTTCTGATTTCACAGCAGCCTCGTCAAACCACTTAACCACCGTGATCCTGGAGGATGCCTTGATTGTACCCTTTGTTTACCCATGCAGGACGTACCGACAATATGTTTTATTTCTCAGTGATACATTGATTGTTTAGAATTTTTGTTAGAATTTTTACATTAATATTTCACAAGACCATGTTTGACTGCGCATGTAGCAAATTGCAATAGAAGAAGTAGGCTATGGTTTGCTGGGTTCACTAAACAGTCCTACCTGAGCTGCTAGTGAATCAATAAGAAGAAGCAGAGAATGCTCTCTGAAGGTCTTTATTTTATTAATTTATACTGCTAATTTTTGTTGCTCTCCAGCCCGGATGTGTAAACACAACAGAAGTTGACATAAAGAAGTCCTCCAGAATGAAAAACCCCCACAAGACAAGAAAGGTTAGAGTGTCTGATAAATCCATTACTTCTGAAAAACAGGTCACTTGAAAACACTGTTGTTCGAGTTTGACTTTGGTGGGTTCTGTTTGATTGTCTCTCTGCCTCAGTCTGTATATGGGCCTCAGAATGATGTGCGCACCCACAGCCCCACCCACACCCCTGCCCCAGAGGCCAAGCCGGCCACAGAGGAGGAGCTACAGGACCAGGTAATGTAGGGGGTGCTGGACTGCCTGGTTGGTTTTCTTTTGCATTGCAAGAATGCATGTTTGGAAGGAAGATTTTCTTTCAAAACATACAGTTATGATGGCAACACTGTTACTGTCTTGTCAGTTTGACTAGTTCCCAGAAATTCACACAATATTATTTCCCCTTGTTGTTCCAGATCACTTATTGGGGAGGGCAATTAGACAGACATCGACTGAAAATGTCCAAAGTGGCCGAGAGGTGAGCTAAGTTCTCCTTTTCTCCATTGTTGAACTCTTTAATGTTTATTGTAGCCAGTAATTAAGAATTTAGACAACCTTGAAAAGTGTTTAGTCCAAACAATACCCGGATGTGTATCATCAGCACTAAGGCTTTTTGTCATTTCCTGTGCCGTAACACTGAACAGAGTGTAGATTCCCATCCTTAGTGTCCTGGGTTACTCACTATTGTGTTAGAGTAAATATGCTAGATTACTTCACTTCCTGCTATCTTCGAATAGCACTGCTCTTAGTCATATCCTGAGTTCCCCAGGCGGCATGATACATTTTTCCCTTTTCTGTCCACTTTACCTGACTGAACTGAATAGTTTGTTTTCTTTCTCCCAGTTTGTTGGCCTATACAGAGCAATATGTGGAATATGACCCCTTCATCACACCAACCGACCCCTCCAACCCCTGGATCTCAGACGACACCACTGTGTGGGAGCTGGAGGCCAGGTTTGTCTTCTTGGACTGTCTTTTTTACTTTTTATCTGTGTTGTTTTACACTGGTACAAGTATAGTGTGTGGTACCATAAAATGCTTTGTAAGTTGCACTGCTGAAAACCATCTCCTGAGGGATGTCGGGTAATAATATAATGATTTGTAGCTGTGTAGTGTGTACTGTTCACTGAGGTTTCCCTCTATACACTGTGGTATCTGACTGCGTGTGTCTCTTCCCAGTAAGGAGCCAGGTCAGCAGAGGGTGAAGAGGTGGGCGTTCGGAATCAATGAGGTTCTCAAGGATCAGGTGGGGAGGGAGCAGTTCCTCAAGTTCCTGGAGTCTGAGTTTAGCTCAGAGAACCTGAGGTAGGGGATACAGTGCATACACATACACATAACACACATGTATGCACGTACGCCCCCACATGCATACACTCACTTCCTTTCTCTCACACAATCATAACGTATCCTTGCATAAACTTTCACGTTTCCTGTACTCCCTCTGCTGGTACTTCTCTGAACTGTTTTGCCCAGGGGTAATCTTTAGGTCCATCTGGTAATGTAACTAAGTGAGAGTTGATATTATCTAACTGAGTGAGAGTCAGAGGTGAAATTTTACACCTAATATGTCACATGAATTACCCTATAATTAGATAGATGTGATGTTATCACCAGCAAAGGACATAACTGAGTACTGAAAATGAATTAAAATACAGTTGAAGTCGGAAGTTTACATACACTTAGGATGGAGTCATTAAAACTTGTTTTTCAACCACTCCACACATTTCTTGTAAACAAACTATAGTTTTGGCAAGTCGGTTAGGACATCTACTTTGTGCATGACGCAAGTAATTTTTCCAACAATTGTTTACAGACAGATTATTTCACATATAATTCACAGTATCACAATTCCAGTAGGTTAGAAGTTTACATGCGCTAAATTGAATGTGCTTTTAAACAGCTTGGAAAATTCCAGAAAATGATGTCATGGCTTTAGAAGCTTCTGATAGGCTAATTGACATCATTTGAGTCAATTGGAGGTGTAACTGTGGATGTATTTCAAGGCCTAACTTCAAACTCAGTGCCTCTTTGCTTGACATCATGGGAAACTCAAAAGAAATCAGCTAAGACCTCAGAAACAAAATTGTAGATCTTCACAAGTCTGGTTCATTCTGGGGAGCACTTTCCAAATGCCTGAAGGTACCACGTTCATCTGTACAAACAATAGTACGCAAGTATAAACACCATGGGACCACGCAGCCGTCATACCGCTCAGGAAGGAGACGCGTTCTGTCTCCTATAGATGAACGTACTTTGGTGTGAAAAGTGCATATCAATTCCAGAACAACAGCAAAGAACCTTGTCAAGATGCTGGAGGAAACAGGTACAAAAGTATAAATATCCACAGTAAAACAAGTCCTATATCAACATAACCTGAAAGGCCGCTCAGAAAAGAAGAAGCCACTGCTCCAAACCCCCATAAAAAAAGCCAGACTACGGTTTGCAACTGCACATGGGGACAAAGATCATCCTTTTTGGGGAAATGTCCTCTGGTCTGATGAAACAAAAATGGAACTGTTTGGCCATAATGACCATCGTTATGTTTGGAGGAAAAAGGGGGACGCTTGCAAGGCGAAGAACACCATCCCAACCGTGAAGCATGTTGTGGGGTGCTTTGCTGCAGGAGGGACTGGTGCACTTCACAAAATAGATGGCATCATGAGGCAGGAAAATTAAGTGGATATATTGAAGCAACATCTCAAGACATCAGTCAGGAAGGTAAAGCATGATCGCAAATGGGTCTTCCAAATGGACAATGACCCCAAGCATACTTCCAAAGTTGTGGCAAATTGGCTTAAGAACAACAAAATCAAGGTATTGGAGTGGCCATCACAAAGTCCTGACCTCAATCCTATAGAACATGTGTGGGCAGAACTGAAAAAGCATGTGCGAGCAAGGAGGACTACAAACCTCTGAGACTGTAGAGGAAATTGATAAATTAGCAACTATTGTATAATCGATATTCTAATCGATATTCTAAAACTAATTTTCACATGGTGCCCCAGGTTAATGAGTTCATATTTGCCTGATTAATTTAATCACGCAATTATAAACCGCCAATCATTTGATGATCAGCAGTCGTCACATTAACTAATACAACGTCACGACACTTGCTTGGGCCAAGAAACACAAGCAATGGACATACAGTATGAAACATTTCTGGGATCTTTTATTTCAGCTAAACATGTTGCGTTTATTTGCGTTTATCATTTTAACTCCTCTATTTTGCCTTTCTCTATCACTCTTGAGGCTAATATAGGACTACCAACATATTACATGTGTGCATGCTTGTGCATGTCTAGTCTAGGAAAAGCCGTTTTCTCACCATGGATTCTTAAAGGAATTTCTGTATATTATTAGACATTTAAACTCAGTTTTTCACAATTCCTGACATTTAATCCTAGTAAAATTCCCTGTCTTAGGTCAGTTAGGATCACCACTTTGTTTTAAGAATGTGAAATGTCAGAATGATAGTAGAGAGATGGATTGATTGATTTCAGCTTTTATTTCTTTCATCACATTCCCAGTGGGTCAGAAGTTTACATACACTCAATTAGTATTTGGTAGCATTGCCTTTACATTTTTTTACTTGGGTCAAATGTTTTGGGTAGCCTTCCACAAGCTTCCCACAATAAGTTGTGTGAATTTTGGCCCATTCCTCCTGACAGAGCTGGTGTAACTGAGTCAGGTTTGTAGGCCTCCTTGCTCGCACATGCTTATTCAGTTCTGCCCACACATTTTCTATAGGATTGAGGTCTGGGCTTTGTGATGGCCACTCCAATACCTTGACTTTGTTGTCCTTAAGCCATTTTGCCACAACTTTGGAAGTTTGCTTGGGGTCATTGTCCATTTGGAAGACCCATTTGCGACCAAGCTTTAACTTCCTGACTGATGTCTTGAGATGTTACATCTACAGGTAAACCTCAAAATGACTGAAATTATGTCAATTAGCCTTTCAGAAGCTTCTAAAGCCATGACATTATTTTCTGGAATTTTCCAAGCTGTTTAAAGGCACAGTCAACATAGTGTATGTAAACTTCTGACCCACTGGTATTGTGATACAGTGAATTATAAGTGAAATAATCTGTCTGTAATCAATTGTTGGAATTATTACTTGTGTCATGCACAAAGTAGATGTCCTAACCGACTTGTCAAAACTATAGTTTGTTTACAAGAAATGTGTGGAGTGGTTGAAGAACGAGTTTTAATGACTCCAACCTAAGTGTATGTATATTTCCGACTTCAACTGTATGTCTGTTACTTGAACTCTGTGAAATATTTATTTGGGCAGCAATTTCTGAGGCTGGTAACTCTAACTTAACCTCTGCAGCAGAGGTACCTCTGGGCCGTTCTTTCCTGTGGCAGTCCTCATGAGAGCCAGTTTCATCATAATGCTTGATGGTTTTTGCAACTGCACTTGAAGAAACTTTCAAAGTTCTTGAAATTTTCCAGATTGACTGACAATGTCTGAAAGTAATGATGTGCTGTCGTTCCTCTTTGCTTATTTGAACTGTTCTTGCCATAATATGGACTTAGTCTTTTACCAAATAGGGCTATCTTCTGTATACCACTCCTACCTTGTCATTAAACAACTGAGTGGCTCAAACGCATTAACAAGGAAAGAAATTACACAAATGTACTTTTAACGAGACATACCTGTTAATTGAAATGCATTCCAGGTGACTACCTCATGATGCTGGTTGAGAGAATGCCAAGAGTGTGCACAGCTGTCATCAAGTCATACTACATGATTTCATATGTGTTATTTCATAGTGTTGATGTCTTCACTATTATTCTACAATGTAGAAAATAGTAAAAATAAAGAAAAACCCTTGAATGAGTGTCCAAACTTTTGACTGTTACTGTATATAAATTATATATATATTTTTTTTACACACTCCCTGTGTTGTGTCTTGCAGGTTCTGGCTAGCGGTCCAGGAGGTGAAGAAGAGGCCAATCCGGGAGGTCCCGACCCGGGTTCAGGAGATCTGGCAGGAGTTCCTGGCCTCTGGAGCTCCCAGTGCCATCAACGTTGATTCTAAGAGCTACGACAAGACCACCCAGAATGTCAAGGACCCTGGACGCTATGCCTTTGAAGACGCACAGGTAACGCTATAATAATATGTCAGTGAACTTTAAATAGGCAAGTTACTGACTTATGTATCAGCTGAATAAGCTACTATACTGTTCAGTACATTCATCAGAACAGAAAGTATTCTGGAACGTTGAATCGTATCAAGGGTTCTTACTACGTGACCTGTGGTTGAACCATTTCCTTGTGGTTGACAGGATCACATCTTCAAGCTGATGAAGAGTGACTCCTATAGCCGCTTCATCCGTTCCAGTGCCTATCAGGAGCTGTTACAGGCCAAGAAGAAGGTAAGGTCTTCAAAGCCTTAACCTGCCAGGCTGTCTGCCCTGCTCTTCCAGGCCTGGGGCCTGGAATAATGACATTGGTGCCTCCAGCAGTGAAGAAATTACTAGCAGCATTTGCACATGCCATGAAAATGCCTCATAAGCCTGTAAGGTTGGTTGTGATGATGGGGAAATTCAAATTATAGTTCCTTCATGATTTGCAAAATATGGCTTATCTACATGGTCTCAGAGCCAAGCATATTATATGTAAAAATCTGTGCCACTCCATGTAGTATGATATGTTACTTTACTTTAGGTTACATAACATTGGCCTACCAATGTAATAGCAGTCATACAATATAATACGAATTGTAGGAAGTATAGTATCCTATGTCTTGACCTGTTTAGTATGATATATTACTTTCGACTGTTTTAGTATTTTATATTACATTTGACTGCCTTAGTATGATGTGCTACGTTAGGTTAGGGGTTAAGGTTCGGGTTAAGAGTTAAGTTAAAGGGTTAGGGTTAGTGGAAGGGTTAGCTAACATGCTAAGTAGTTTTAAATAACAAAAAAGTACTAAGTAGTTGCAAAGTTGCTAAAATTTTCCGTGATGAGATTTGAACACACAACCTTTAGGTTGCTAGTTGTTTGCATTATATGCCTACCCATCCACCCTGACCAACCACCCTCCTTTTGTTTTTCCTTAAGTAATCTACTGTCAACCCAAAAGTAACAGATCATACCAATTTGAATATCCCAGATTAAGGTAGGCCAATGCAATTTTACCTAACGTAACGTAATATATCATACTAAAATGGAGTGGCACGGATTTCTGTAAAATAATATACGTTTTGCTCTGAGACCAGACTGGGCTTATGGTTTGTGTTATGTTAAGTATCATTGTATAATTCTCATTGTAAATACATCAGCATTTCCTTATATTCGCTATTATTTCTCAAAGGGACTCTCCTCACAGATTAGTTCGTTTCCTTCACTTTTCAGTTTCAGCTCTTTCTTTCTTTTCTGTCTTTCCCTTTATTTTTGTTTCTTTTCTCATATTTTTTTGGTTAAGTAGGGAGGCATTCAGGACCGTAGAACTTCATTTGAGAAATTCACTCAAAATGTGGTAAGAGGATATGGCTTTTTCTGGTCGACCAACGGGCCTGTTCAGATAAAGCTCCCTCCTTCCCTCCTTCACCTCTGGGCCCTGTCATGGACACTGACATATTGACGTTTCATGACCATCTTTTTCAGGACCTTGTCAATATTTACCTCTCCTTTCCATCCCTTTGTACTTTTATGTTGCAATTATGTCGCCAAGTTCGCCTAGATTCAATCAGGTCAAGCGTTAACCGGCAATAGCCAACACCCGCTTATCTGATGGTTTGGCAAATGCTCTTGATCATTGGCACCAGCCACACGTTCCACTCACGTTAGAAGTTCAGAGTGAGAAAGTGTAAGCTATTTAGAAATAATGATGCTCGGGTCACGTGATGCAGCGAAGCTAGGAAGAAGCGTGACCAAGAGCTCCCGAAAAATCTTTAACAAACTTATCCTAAAACTTGATAACTTCACCCATACTGATTACCACACTGTAGCCAAGAGTGGTGATATGCCTACGAGACAAAAAAAGGCAAGGGAAGCACTGAAACAGACCAAGAAACAATGGAGAAAGAACCTATAACCATGGCCTCCTCGGAAACCCAAGATGGCATCATGACATCTCAGGAAGAAGCTAGGCTAGCTCACATCCTCAAAGTGATCAAAGAAGGCAATGACTCCCTTACAACACAATATAACTTGTAAACAACTGAGTTCAGTTGCTCCATCTCAGCACAGTTGGCTGAAATCAAAAACTCCATCTCAGGTTTGGCAACGTCCATCAGCACGCTAGGATCACGAATGGAAGAAGCTGAAGAGTGCATCAGCAATGCTGAGGACAGGCTAGACGGAATGGGGACGGAACTACAGAAACTGCGCAAAAACAACGAATACCTGATGATTAAGGTCGACCATTTGGAAAACTACAGTAGGCGAAGCAACATTAGAATTATCGGCCTCCTTGAGGGCTATGAGGGGCCAGACCCCATTGATTTCTCCGCTGCCATTATTCCCACCCTACTGGGCAAAGAACAATTCGCTGATCCCTGGTTGTCGAATGGGCACACAGGTCACTCGCCCATCACCTAATCAGAAACCACGATCCCGCAGCCAAACACTTCAAGGAGAAAGGAGTGATGCTGCACAACAAGGAGGCAATTAAATTATTTCCAGACATGAGTCCCATGATGGTCGAACACAGGAAGGAATTTGACCAGGTGAAAAAATAACTTACCTCCAGGAATATTCCCTTTGCACTGCTTCAACATGCAACAATGAGAATCATCCATGGCGGACAGAGAAGATTCTTCAAAACGCCCAAAGAAGTCGCAACATTTCTCTGTTGACTGCAGGCGACCGGCTCAGGACATGGTTGATTGGTTAGCGGACTGGGTTAATTTCACTTCTAGCTGGGCTGTGTCCCACTAGCCTGCCTTATTACTTGCATAACCGGTTCAGACTGCTTTGCTCGATTATACTATAGTTTACTGACAGATCAATGAGCTAAGATCCCAATATCCATGGAAACAAACTATTTGTTTTTACCAGAGTGACATTGTTTTTAAGTTGTTATTTGGGACAGTCATGGTCCTCAGAGGCATCAAAATGATTTGTGAGACTATTTTATATGGCTAAGCCATGATGGCTTACATTTGTATTTTGCATTCTGTCATAGTAGGTGTGTTGCGATCAGTACTCCCGTTATTGGTTTGGTTTTTGACTTGCATCATATAAGGATGGGTGAAGAATTCTACATTTTTGTTAATTTACTGGGCTCGAGCTCCAGGTTCACGTTCACGTTTGTCTTCATGTTAGAAATTTCATTTAGGGGATTTGTGCAGGGAGTATTCAAGAACAGCACTGTGGGGAGGAGGGGAATTGTTTTGTGAGAGACCTTCACTTTATAATATGTGTTTGACTACAGGCTCACCGAAAATAGGCAATAGAATATTTTACACTTACTCCTGACATTTGCATTATTTCTTTGAGTGAACAATATGGTTAAGATAGTAAATCATACATCATTAAACGTTAATGGACTGAACAGACCTGTTAAACGAAAACAAGTCCTTATGTACTTGAAAAAGCTAAAGACTGATGTTGCATTTCTACAAGAAACACAGCAGGGGCAGAACATAAAAAGTTGGAGGCAATGGGTAGGACAGGTCTTTGCCTCTTCATAAAACACAAAGACTAATAAGAATTTACCCTTCTGTGCAATGAAAACAATTATTGATCCCTGGGACGTTATGTAGCAGACCACCGTAGTCCTTGTGCCCAAGGAAGCGAAGGTAACCTGTCTAAATGATTACCGCCCCGTAGCACTCACGTTGGTAGACATGAAGTGCTTTGAAAGGCTGGTCATGGCTCACATCAACAGCATCCTCCTGGACACCATAGACCCACTCCAATTCGTATACCACCCCAACAGATCCACAGATGACGCAATCTCAATCGCACTCCACACTGCCCTTTCCCACCTGGACAAAAGGAACACCTATTTAACAATGCTGTTCATTGACGACAGCTCAGCGTTCAAAACCATAGTGCCCACGAAGCTCATCACTAAGCTAAGGACCCTGGGACTTAACACCTTCCTCTGCAACTGGTACCTGGACTTCCTGACGGGCCGCCCCCAGGTGGTAAGGGTAGGCAACAACACCTCTGCCACGCTGATCCTCAACACTGGGACCCTGAGGGGTGTGTACTTTGTCCACTCCTGTACTCCCTGTTCACTCATGACTGCGTGGCCAAACACGACTCCAACACTATCATTAAGTTTGCTGATGACTCAACAGTAGTAGGCCTGATCACCGACAATGATGAGACAGCCTATAGGGAGGAGGTCAGAGAACTGGCAGTTGTGGTGCCAGGACAACAACCTCTCCCTCAATGTGAGCAAGACAAAGGAGCTGATCGTGGACAACAGGACATTTTAGGGCTGAACATCAACGGGGCTGTAGGGGAGCGGGTCGAGAGTTTCAAGTTCCTTTGTGTCCACATCACCAACAAACTATCATGGTCCAAACACACCAAGACAGTCATGAAGAGGGCACGACAAAACCTTTTCCCCCTCAGGAGACTGAAAAGATTTGGCATGGGTCCCCAGATCCTCAAAGTTCTTCAGCTGCACCATTGAGAGCATCCTGACCGGTTGCATCACCGCCTGGTATGGTAACTGCTTGGCATCTGACCGTAAGGCGCTACAGAGGGTAGTGCATACGGCCCAGTACATCACTGGGGCCAAGCTTCCTGCCATCTAGGACCTATATAATAGGCGGTGTCAGAGAAAAGCCCATAAAATTGTCAGAGACTCCAGTCACCCAAGTCATAGACTGTTTTCTCTGCTACCACACGGCAAGTGGTACCGGAGCACCAAGTCTAGGACTAAAAGCCTCCTTAACAGCTTCTACCCCCAAGCCATAAGACTCAAATGCCACCGGACTATTACATTGAACCCCCCTCCCTCCATTTGTTTTGTACTGTACACTGCTGCTACTTGCTGTTTATCTATGCATAGTCACTTCACCCCTACCTACATGTACAGATTACCTCAACTAACCTGTAACCCGGCACACTGACTCGGTACCGGTACCCCCTGTATATAGCCTCGTTATTGTTATGTTATTGTGTTACTTTTTATAAATGTTTTATTTAATTTTTTACTTTAGTTTATTTGGTAAATATTTTCTTAACTGTTGGTTAAGGTTTTGTAAGTAAGCATTTCACGGTAAGGTCTGATTCCTCAAGGTAGAGGAATTTCACTCTTAGTTGGGGGCAACTTACATTTTTGTCTGGATCCGATTATGGATAGATCCTCAATTAAAGTTACCCAAATGCACTCTAGCATTTATGAAAGACTTACATTTGAAAGACACATGGAGACAGCTCCGTCCCCAAGATAGGGATTACTATTGTACTCTTGTTCGCATAACTCTCAAACCCGGATTGATTATTTTCTCCTTTCAGCACAGGTAACCCATAGAGTTGTGGAAACTGAGTATTTATTCAGAACTATCTCAGATAATTCTTCCCTCACACTTTCTGTTTGGATGCCGGATGGTGCCTAAACCCAGTTCTTTTGAAACATTCAGAATTTTGTCAATTTATCAGAGACCAAATTATATTTTTCTGTGAAACAAACTACCTGTCCACTCCCAATAGTTTTGTATTCTGGGATACATTGAAGGCCTGTCTTAGGGGTCAAATAGTTTCCTATACCAAAGGTCTCAAAAAGAAATGCACTGCTGAATTGAATTAATTGGTGAATTAAATCCTATTACTACAAAAAGAACACCAAAAATATGTCTGTAAAGAAACGGACCACTCATTGGTGAATACAAAACTGAAAAGACTATTCTTAGAACGTGGTAAAGATATTTTTGGGGCAGAAAACACATAGTCTTAGCCTTGCAGATAAAAGCTGAGGAGAATTCGAGAACCATCAACTCTATTGAACACATAACAGTCAAGTGTCTCACAACCTGGAAGAGATTCATGATTAATTGAAACAATACTATTCTAAGTTAGACACTTCTGATGGAACGGAAACAGCAATGATATACACATTTCTGTCTACAATTGAAGACCAAAACGAACTAGATCTGCCCTTTACAAAAACAGAAATCGTTTTATAGGGAGTTGAAGGATTTGCTTATTGCTCTCTTGATGGATGTTCTAAATGTATCTGCTGAGACGCAGACCCTTCCACGGCTTTTATAAAAGATACATAAAAAAATGTAGATCCTCTACAATGCTCTTCCTATAGGCCGATCTTGTTCCTCAATGCCGACTATAAATCGATTTCTAAGGTGTTGGCTAACAGATTAGGACAATATTTGCCAAACCTGATTACAACCGATCAAACAGGCTTTATACAGAAAAGATCCTCCACCGATCATTTGTGCAGGTTATTCAACGTAATTCACAGTGTGAGGAGTGATCATAGTATAACAGTATCTCTAGACACTGAAAAGGCTGGAGTGGCCATACCTATTCAAGGTCCTTGGTAAATTTAACTTTGGTCCTTCGTTTGTCAACTGGGTTATGACTTTATACCAAAAACCGCAAGCTAAGATCACCACTAATGGCATGATGTCAGCCACATTCCCACTCTTTAAAGGTAGTAGACAGGGCTGTTCACTTTCCCCACTCCTTTTTGTGCTAACCATAGAACCCCTTGCAGAGGCCATAAGAACAGATCCTGGCCTAAAGGGCTTTCAGGTAGGCCAGATAACGCACAAGATCTCATTGTTCTTAGACAACATTATTTTGTTCCTCTCTGACCCGACCGGATCCCTCTCAAAACTACAAAAGTTTTTGGGTACATACAGCTCTATGTCAGGTTACAAAGACTAGGTGGATAGGTGGATTGAATAGGTGGATAGATCTGCCTCTTACATTATTTGGGAGAATTAGCTGAATTAAGATGAACGTTCTGCCTAAGATGAGGAATAACTTCAACATCAAATGTACAGAAATTGCCCTGTCACTGCAAGAAAATATGTTGCATTGACATGGAAATCAGATTCCCCTCTCCCAATTACAAGATGTCTCTCTGAAATGAATAAGAGTATTCCTATGGAGAAGATTACCTATGCTTTAAGAAATAAATTCAACAACTTCCTGAAAATATGACAACCCTTCCTGGACTATATGGAAACACTTCCAATGGGGTTGGTGGATGTGAGCTTGTAGATCGATGTAGCTATTGTCTCTTTGTAATTTACTGTTTGTATTGCTATGTGAATATGTTGGTCTCTCTTGTCATTTGTCATATTTAGTCATTATTATTATTATTACTATTCTAATTCAATTTTGTAATTTGTTTTAATTAATTTTTTATTTTGTGGGGTGGAGAGGATTGAATTACCTTTTGTTGTAGTACCTACTCTTGCTGTATTGTATTGTTCTGTTGAATAATTGGAGAAACAAAATCCCACCCAAAATAAAAATTATAATAATGATGCTCAAATTGAAAATCATTAAACTAAATAATGAGGATTTCTATCAGCCTAATCAAGGTGTAAATTATATCTCACATTCCAGTGTATAATGGCGGGAGCTGCTTGTGGATTTGACAGCTCTAAAGCAGTTCCACCTCCAACACCATCGAAACATCAGCTATGCGGATGTCGGCTTAAGCGGATCTAATTGAATCCGGCCCTAAGAGATTTGTTCCTTTGAACACAATTATTGTGTTTCATTTGAGAAAAGTGCCTATATATTTCATGATTAACTGATTGATAAGACATTTAATATTGAAAACAATAATTTTGCAACAATGGTAGTTAGACATTCACCATTACATTTCAAGAGCTAGATGCAATAGGAGCACAAGTACACTACCGTTCAAAAGTTTAGGGTCACTTAGAAATGTCCTTGTTTTTGAAAGAAAAGCACATTTCTTGTCCATTAAAATAACATCAAATTGATCAGAAATACAATGTAGACATTGTTAATGTTGTAAATGACTATTGTAGCTGGAAACGGAAGATTTTTTAATGGAATATCTACGTAGGCGTACAGAGGCCCATTATCATGCGAGAAATTGCCAGGAAACTGAAGATCTCGTACAACACTGTGTACTACTCCCTTCACAGAACAGCACAAACTAGCGCTAATCAGAATTGGAACACAGGAGTGATGGTTTCCGATAATGGGCCTCTGTACGCCTATGTAAATATTCATCGCTGTGGCTGGAAGGCGTGCATTGATATGATTCTGAACCGTCAGATAGCAACAATTACAAGAAGCTGCCATGTGGGGTATCATAGATAGCTCGTTTCAGCTCGTATCTTGTTATTGATACCATGTCTTGTTTTAAGGTGTTTTGACTGATGTCATGTCTATGCTAATTTGTCAAAAATTCAGAAGCTAACTAACCAACAACTGTAACGATGTATTTGAGAGACATAAAGTTCTCATTGTGCAAACAAGTGCTAATTTGGAGATTAAACATAGTTTACATGTTGTCAACAGTCTAAACCAACCCCGTCTGTTTGGCCCCATAGTTGTACAAATGTCGGTTTTGTGGTGAACAACCAACCCGTCTATTCTTGTGAAATCACGTTTTATTAATGTAGTTTGCTACAGAATGCTGCATTTGATGAGTTAACTCTTCTGAGAGTTAGATGTGTCAGCTGAGCTGTTTCAGGACAGAGGCATGTCTCCTGCATGTCTCACATTTTGGCCTCTGAAACCAACCTGCCAAAATGTCCTCCCTCATTCTGTGTTCTCTCCTTGTCCCCACAGAAAAGTAAGAACTTGTTTTGAAGGATTTTTGCTTCCAGGTAATAATGCCAAAGCTCAGTGCCGAGTGTTACAGTAAATTGCATGTGGTTGCTCACCTCACTTACTGTCATCTTGTGTTTTCCCTCACATTAGTGCATTAATAAAGCTCTTGATAGCTCTTGATGTAAACTGTATTAATTGAATGAACTTTACTTAGATTCAGGAACCTACAGCATGTCTGACATCACATAACACAGTATGATGCAATATCAAGTTGTACACTTGATGCCCATAGGATGTCAGTATAACCCAGACATTACCTCACACACACTTCCATATTCCAAACTGGTAGAACTCTCACACCCTCTGCTGACATACAGTATGACTTTTCCACACGCAAGATTATAAGATGGTGTCAGGATGGATCTATGATTACATTTTCTACTGTATCTTATCCTCTCTCATTCTCTTTCTCAATCCCTATTTTCTTCTTCTTCTGACAGGGGAAATCCCTTACATCAAAGAGGCTGACCAGTCTTGTGCCATCATGCTAAAACATAGCCACTCTCGGATATAGAGGAGGACCATATAATTTCTACGTCATCGCCGTTTGCTTTCCACTCAGACGATGAGCTGGACAGTACATCAGATGTTGCATGTCCAAGGAGAAGACTTGTTATTCCTTTTACCTGATCTATGTCTACTATTGGAAAGGAGAGGCATTTGGAGACTTTTACAAATATTGGGGCTGGATAATGCCTTTACAGAAAGTCAGTGTCCAGTTACTTACACCATATCTGATGGACACGTATGTCCCTCTCCAGCTGAGCTAATAAAGTCAGAAATAAAAAATGAAGGAAACGTTAGCTTAACAGTAAAATCTATTCAAAATATCATCACTATACAGTACTCGATCTGTAATCACAGATACTTTGGTCACGCTAAGGGAAGTGTTGTGCGGTATGCATAAATGTAAATTATTATGTTCATTTTGCATTGATTTTATTGCACTACAATAATTAGCACAGTTTTCATTACACTTGTAAAGTCACATTTGAGCTGTAAGAAAAGGTGTTTCTGTCTTATGTAAAACGTAATTCTTTGTTACTCTCTCCTGCATTTATTTTTATACCATATTTAAAGACACTTAAAAATGTATTAAAGTTGTCCCTTTATCTGTTTTTACTGTCCTGGTAATGAATCAATACATTTTGTACTTGCCAGCAAAGAGTAGATGGACATACTGATCTGGGGTCATTGTAATAGATCATTATTAATCTCTCTCTGCTCTGTCTGCTGAGGTGACAGACTGTCATCTGCAGTTTTAGTTGTTACAGCTAGATGGTGGTAGATTTAACTGAGCAGTAGCTCGTTTTCTATTATTTTACTATAACTTAAGGGAATACGTTTTATGTTTACAACAAATCATGCTTTGCTTGATTTTGTTCAAATGTGTTATTTGTCAAAAATGTAGACATTTCCTATACTGTACAAAAAGTAAGGCTTAATTCTAATACCATATTCAGAGTTTCACGAACCATAACCTTTAGGCCACTCGGTATATTTTAGGCAACTCAGTATATTTAAGCAATGAGAAACCATGACTAAAGACATTAGTCAAAGTATGGACAGAGACTGAGGCCTGAATGCTGCTGCTGTAGTGTCGTGCCATTCTCTCCTGGTATGATGAAATACTTATTGTTTGGCGAGTCTGACGGTTTGTTGTATTTCTTTGTAGACGTTTCAGATCTTTGATGGTGAATGACAGACAGTGTTTTTCGTCTTAGTTCCAGTGGTCAGAAATCAGAACCACACACATAATTGTCTTACGCCTAAACCAAAGGATTGGGAATGGCGATTTCAAAGAGTCGTGTCGACATATGGAGTAAGGAGCCGACGCAGGAGTAAGAATGATTTATGGATTATGTGATTTCACACCCAAAGAGAGCTCTGTATTGAAGGCTTTCCAGTGGCACTGGAACACCCCTAATCATTGAACCCACCTCATGTTCAGGTGAGAAGAAAGGTGGATAGATGGAAAGAGAGAGAGAGAGATGAGTATGAAAGTGAGCTAGAGACGAAGGATAAGCCAGGGAGGAAATTGCGTGAATGGGGGGATGGTGGGAGAGCAAGAGGGATTTGGGGTACCAGACTAAGAGAGGGAGTAATAGAGGGAAGAAGGGAACCGGGAGGGAGAGAGCAAAAGACTGACAGGGGATTTCAAGACTGGAGAGTCAGCAGTGAGTATGTTTGTGGAAAGAGGAGGGGGGATAAGTATTGAGAAAAAGAGGTAGGGAAGGGAGAGAGGTGAGGCTTGGTTTAATTCATGTTGTGATCAGAGCCAATAGAAAGGCCCCGTCTATGTCTAGGAGGAAGCAGAAGTGAGAGTCCAAACCCAGCAGGAGACATACAGAGACGCACAGACCTACAGACACAGAACTAGGATACACAGACATAGAAACCCATTGGCATGGAAAGAAAGATTACAGAGAAAGGAGAAAGAGATAATTACATGGATTATTAGATAATATATATTTGAGATGGATATGAGATAGACATGGATTATTAATAAACTCAAAAATACAGACTCAGTGGAGAGAAACAGGACCACAGACCTTGGGACACTCAACTGACAATCCACCTCAGCAACCACTGCTGTTCCCATGGAAACCAACACCAGGATTCACTCTCCAGGACTGGTAAGGGTGGACAGCTACCCCTAACGGAGACAGGATCACCCCACTGTCCCAGGACACTGGCAAGAGGTACAGTCACTGTCTTTCTCCTTCAGGACATGCAGTGGTCCTTGGTGGCTGGTCAGTTATTCAGGCTGGAGAGAGACAAGTACAGAGGGTGCGATTCAATCAAAGGAAGCATTTTCCTGAATGTTAATGGAAGTGAGAGCTGTCAGTGAGTTAATGGGTGTGTGGGTGATTGCTGATTTGGCAAATGAATTAAAGACTTAGTAAGCAATGATTTGATGTGGGTAGGTGTGAGAGGTGTGGTAGCATTAAGGTGAGAATGTAACTTTGTGTCAAAGTGTAAATCCATCACTGTGCATGTGTCTATTAGAGAGAGTGTGAATATGTGAGAGACATTAATTATGTGTGTGACATGAGTGAATGTTGTGTGAGTAGCGAGCATGGCTTCTGATCTGACTCACCGCTCTGGTTACTGCTCCACCTTGCGTCAAAGACTTTGATTCCCATGTGGCTCAGTTGGTAGAGCATGGTGCTTGCAATGACAGGGTTGTGGGTTTGATTCCCATGGGGGACCAGGGTGAAAATGTATCCACTCACTACTGTAAGTTGTTCTGGATAAGAGTGTCTGCTGAAATGTCAATTCCAAAGAGGATTTTTAGGCAGGACAAACATCTTTGTCCTGATATAAACCCTTCCCACACTCTTATTATATCCAATTTAATCCAACAAGCTTTATTAATTAAGCAATAAGGCACAAGAGGCAGTGCTGTATCATGAATACAGTCACAGGTAAATGGCGTTGTTCGGCCCGGCGCGATATTCATGATGCAGCACTGCCTCTCGTGCCTTATTGCTTTTATAAAACTGTTACAAACATATACAAATAACAATGAATTACATATTTTCATTAAAACGTCATTTTGATAAGTAAATTCATATAATGTCATTCTTCCACGAGAAGATATAGTCCAGACGAAAATCTGGTTGTTAGTTATTTTGGTCATGTTGCTACAAATTATTTTTGCATAGTTGCTATGCAAAAGGACTGGTCATCAGCTCTAAACAGAATGTTTGCTGTGCAGGCTGGATAATGTTATTGTCATGTTTTAGCTAGCAAGCCAAATTCACCTAACTCAGTCACGTCAAACATTGAACCTGGAGTGACAGTACACTGACAGTACACTGACGTTAGCTGTATATTTTGTTTGTTTGAGCTTTTTTTCTTTTGTCATTTACTTGGATATGTCCATGATAATGACATTGATGTGATATTTCACCTGGTTGATAAGAAGTTGTCTCGTCTAGTCTGGGCACTGTTTACCCTATGTATTGTAGCTACAGTGATAGAAATTCTAAAGAGAAACATTGTTTCCGAGGTTGGACAGACAGGCAAGTCTTATATTAACCCCGCTCTACCAAACTAAATGCTAGGCTGGAGGCAAGGTGAAATAATGTGCGAGTAGTGATAAATACAAGAAATGATTTGGATGGCAACGTGAACATGATATTCTTATGGAGGCGCAGCGATCATTTTCAGATGGAACTGTTAGCAGCCGTAGTGTGACTGTGACTTCCAATACAGCACGGTTGGGGAATGCTGCTTGTCCAATCAGTATCCAGGATCCAAACAACCAGATTTAAAATGCATATTAAATATACATTTCCAAACACTCTCTGTTTGTAATATTTAAACAATGCCTTGCCTTGTTGAAGTAGAGCAATTGATTCTCACTAAATCTCCCAAGTTTAATTTATTTAAATACCACCTTCTCTAGACTAGTAATCAGTATATTTTTTTACACTGTTTTTTTTTCACTTGCAGTGGAGGCTGCTTAGGGGAGGATGGCTCATAATAATGTCTGGAATGGAGCAAATGGAATGGCATCAAAACATGTTTGACATGTATTTGATACCATTCCACCTATTCCGCTCCAGCCATTACCACGAGCCCATCCTCCCCAATTAAGGTGCCATCAACCTCCTGTGCTCACTTGACAGATTTAAGTTATCCAAACAGACACTGGTAGGGACTGTACAGGCCTGTCGTTGTGTGTTCAGCTCCAATTTAGGGTTGGTTATGTTATGCCGTGATTAACTCCCTCTAGGTGGGGAACACCCTTTCCATGATATTGTAGCGATCCTCGCTATATGAGCCACGTTACAATTCCCACAATGTGGGTTAAACCCTATTGGTGCAATGCCTCTGGTTGTTTGTATTTCATGCCAGTGACCCAGGTTCACTTCTCTGCCCTGCTGTTTGCTACGATATGTTGTTCTCATTCTGTGTGTGTGTGTGTGTGTGTGTACTGTACAGAGCAGGGTAAATATCTCCACCAATACTGAGGGTTATGGAGTCCAAACTGCTTCTCCTAACTGTAATAGACCAGTATAGCATCTCTCAGCTGGTAGAAATTATGAAGATGGATTGTGGTGACAAATGGCTGTCCAAACAGCTCAGGGCCCCTCATGGCATGTTGGCATTCGACACATTCACCCAAAGTTCTTCAAAATGGAAGTTTTCACTTTTAATGAGCCGGAAGAGGCCAGTTTTGGGAAATACAAGCCACAAATTAAGATAATGACATGCTTGCCCCTAATGTAATTGCTTTCATGTAAAAACACAGAGTTTTGTTTTCTGTGTGTGAGCTTTGGCCTGTTGAATTGAATACAATAATTGACGTGAGTTATCTGTCTATGAAACTTCCTGGCGCACCTAGCTATAATTATAGTCTGGCTCAGGCTTTGTTTTGGCCTGTCTTTTTAGGCCGGTTCTTGTCATTGGTAGCACTTTATTTCAGGGCCCATGTGTAAGTTACTGCTTTTAACTTATTGACGGAATAATTCGCGGATTGGATTATTGAAGGACCCTTGACCTGACATGGTTGATCTGCTCCAATAAAGGAACTAGGTACTGTGGTGCAGACGGAATGTCCATCCAAGTGTTGCTGCCCACTGGAGTCAGTAAAGCTCAAGTTGCCATTAGCAATTCTTACTCTGGGAGATGGCTATCCCAGTTTTGTTTTTGAAGTCCAGTATTTGTAGACCCGAGGACTGAGACTGTTCATTCAAGCATATAGACCCTAGTATTTGTAATTGTGCAATAATAGCGTGGTCCAGTTTAGCTCTGTCTCACTGATAAAAACAAAAGCAATAGTCTCCCTCCGGCTCAGTCTCCATGATGATTAGTAAGAGAGAGAGAGAGAGAGAGTCAGGGAGGTGGATGAGGGAGGCCTCAAGTACTAAAGTCAGGGCTAAAGAGTTTGTTTTGTTTTCCAACAGTCTCTCTGTACACTATCATTAACCCCCCTACTTCCACCCCAACTTCCAAACCACAATTTGTCTAGCTGGGAGAATGATGACGATAGCTGGCAGGGTCGGCTGTATCATACATAGGCAAAGTTTGGAAGTGGGAGAGGGACTGAAACCGTGTCTGTATAACATATGTCATCTGCTGTGTACACAGTCAGGATACCCCTCCAACCCCCAGGGCCTTGTAACTCACTAGACCTGGGATAGTCTTAACTAATGAAGGGGATATAGAGAGACAACACCTTCCAGGACTGAGTTCATACATTATGATCAGTATTCACTCAACATTTTTAGGGCAAATTGCATTTGTTTAACTGGTGAATAAATTACAGAATTATGGATGGGGGTTAAGACAACGAGATGCAGTGGGGACAGAAGGAAAAATCATGATTAGTTTTGACACTGTGTGGTCGAGTGTGTATGTGTATGTAGGAGGTTTGTCTTCATGCTAGAGTTGAGCCAGACTCAGTCGTGCGTAACATAAATATCTTACTGACATCAACGCATAAATTACGTTAAAAAAAGCATTCTTCTCTGGATGACACTGAAGAGGTGAGGTTCGACTTCCCTTGTCCTTCTCATGACCACCGTTATCCACAATACACCTTTCATTCAGTCTTCTCTAAACCTGCCACTACCATCCTGGTTCCTGGGTATACTGTACCTAGCCCTCCACCAGCCTCATGGTTCCTGTGTATACTGTACCTAGCCCTCCACCAGCCTCATGGTTCCTGGGTATACTGTACCTAGCCCTCCACCAGCCTCATGGCTCCTGGGTATACTGTACCTAGCCCTCCACCAGCCTCATGGTTCCTGGGTATACTGTACCTAGCCCTCCACCAGCCTCATGGTTCCTGTGTATACAGTACCTAGCCCTCCACCAGCCTCATGGTTCCTGGGTATACTGTACCTGCCCTCCACCAGCCTCATGGTTCCTGTGTATACAGTACCTAGCCCTCCACCAGCCTCATGGTTCCTGTGTATACAGTACCTAGACCTCCACCAGCCTCATGGTTCCTGTGTATACAGTACCTATCCCTCCACCAGCCTCATGGTTCCTGTGTATACAGTACCTAGCCCTCCACCAGCCTCATGGTTCCTGTGTATACTGTACCTAGCCCTCCACCAGCCTCATGGTTCCTGTGTATACTGTACCTAGCCCTCCACCAGCCTCATGGCTCCTGGGTATACTGTTCCATACTTAATTACTCTCTGGTCAAAGACCCAGTAGACCCAGCTGCTCAATAGATTACTGTGAACATTAGAACAGTTTCATTGAGACTGAGAGAGCTTTACAGAGTAGAGCGCCACGACCCAGGGTCAAGAGCAGAAACTAAACAGAGACAGAAACCCAAAGTGGATTATGATAAAGTCATTGTCCAACGTCAAAATGTGTGCAAGTCCAGGAAATGGAGAAGGGATGTAAAAGTCTTATAGGGAATAGGAACGGCCAATGACCTTAGGGCGTTTTGGTCCACATTCAGAATTGTTACTTTATACTATATATGCAATTCAAGAACAACATCTGTTGCAAAGATTCTTGAGTGATTGACAAATTGTACTGGCATTAACACTGACAGTTATGTACAGATACGTGCATACCAGTAATCCTCTGAGTCCCAACAAAGATATTCAACTTAAAGCATACTTTTCTCAACACAAATCAGAAAGTCAAATTCTAAAGAACTTTTCAGATGACATTGTGAATTGTGTGTGTGGTTGTGTATGTATGTTTTTGTGTGTGTGTATATGTATGTGTATGTCTGTGTGTGTGTGTGTGTTTACGGAGGGTTTCATCTCAGTCTCACATCTGTCAATCGGCAGTGTGGAGAGAGACAGAGACTTGCTAGGTCATTCTCAGTTCATTGTGCTCTATAGGGCTTGGTCACAGAGTGGGGATCTGGACCCACAGGGTAATGTTTCACTCCCCTAATAGCATTAAGATTGGCCTGCTAATGCATGTTTACATATCTGCGGCATAGTTTATAACTAGAGTAAGCATCGCCTAATTATTTTATTAATAACGCCTAATTATTTTATCCAGTGTTTATTTTTGGATAAAGTTCTATAGCTGAGAAGAAAGCACATAGAAGTAATGACAAAGAGACATTGACAAATGGAGTTGCAGATGATAGATTGATATCCTCAATGATGCCTGAAAGGCTAGACTGAAAAGGGCACGTTCACACACATACATCGGCTAAACACCAAAACATACACACACTGACGGAGTGCTATTACACTGGAATAGCTTAAGGATTGATAGATACCTAGTAGACCTAACCTCGCTACATTCTTAAACCAATAGATACTACTCACGGTACATTCACTGCTTATACTGTAAAGGTACAAGGCTCAATCTTGGTTTAGAAGCATTGTTACTAATCTTTCTGTCTTCTCTTTCCCAGAATGTTTTGGAGAATCACTCTTCCAGTCCTACTGGCTGGGGTACTCTGCGTAGCCACAGATACAAGGAAGCCCCGCCCCCAAGGCTCCATCCCCTCACCTTTCAAGACCAAAGGCAACCTGTCAGATCGTCAGCGCCTGTTGCCACGGAAACCCGAAGTCCTTTCGTCAAGTCGGGAGGCCCTGGTGGTCACCGAGCGCCGGTACCTCCGGCGTGACTGGTGCAAGACGCAACCCCTCCGCCAGACGGTGAGCGAGGAGGGCTGCCGAAGTCGTACGGTGGTCAACCGCTTCTGCTACGGCCAGTGTAACTCCTTCTACATCCCCCACCTCATGGGCCCCAGCTCAAATCGAGGCCCAGGGTCCAGCCGGAAAAACCACAACAAGGTCCAGGAGCCCTTCCAGTCCTGTTCCTTCTGCAGGCCACACCGTTTTACCCAGCTCACTGTTCAGCTGGACTGTCCGGGCCTGCAACCTACCTTTCGCCATCGCAAGGTACAGCGTGTCAAACAGTGTCGCTGTATGTCGGTGGACGTGACTGGTAACGGGAAACTGTGAGGAGTTCTTTGGAACCATACCATGACAGTCACCATGGATACTAATGTGACAGTGAAAGTGAACAATAACATGAACATGAATAGCGTAGATATGACAGGGGACATGCTAGTACTTCGCCCTTATATTGGATTATTCTGCATAATCACTTTGATTGGGCACACAAAATGAACCTGACAGGTACTGATAGTACAGAGTGGCCCAGCTATAAGACATTTGACAATATGGACAGCTATGGTGAAAACTACAATGTGCAGACATAAATGGATGGATGCATAGCACAACACCAACTGAAGCACAGACATGTTTCAGTTGGAACAACTGGGTCCTTCGACTCTCTATAAGCTCATACAGGTTGTGATCAAATCAAATCAATTTTTTTTTACCTTACCTAGGGCCATGGACTGATGGCCCCTCTCATCTGGCTGTTGGCTCTAGAAGGAACATACATATAAAACCACAAACAAAGCACCAAGTTCTAGACTGAAAGTGGAGCTCTTAAGCTGGCTGTGTCATGTTTTACTGGGTTTACCTGGGGGAACTCTCCAGCCAATAAGGCTACGGACTGAGAGAAAGCCCCCTAGCCTGTCTAAGTATCTGCCTTTGGATTCAAGAGCCGCCTGTGAAATAATTCAGACAAACATCAAGCTAACCAGTAAAGAAATTATATTATTATATTTTGTATAACTGTGGTACTGTATAAGTATATGTCAAAAGATAAGACACTATAAATATATACACAATCTATTTCATGTGAAACATCTGTGTGGTCTGAATGCAAACAATGTTGTGGCATTGAAGAATGTGGTTGACTAACGATGGTTGATAAGAATAGGCTCAACAACTTTACATTTTACTTTACATTTTGACTAGGCAAGTCAGTTAAGAACAAATTCTTATTTACCAGAAGGCAAAAGGCCTCCTTTTGCGGGGGCTGGGATTAGAAATTAAATAAAAATATAGGACAAAACACACATCACGACCAGAGACACCACAACACGACATGAAGAGAGACCTAAGACAACAACATAGCATGGCAGCAACATATGAAAACACAAGATGACAACAACATGGTAGCAACACAACATGGCAGCAGCACAACATGGTAGAAGGACAAAACATGGTACAAACATTATTGGGCACAGACAACAGCACAAAGGACAAGAAGGTAGAGACAGCAATACATCACGCGAAGCAGTAAGAGTGTCCATGATTGAGTCTTTGAATGAAGAGATGGAGATAAAACGGTCCAGTTTGAGTGTTTTTTACAGCTCGTTCCAGTCGCAACCCAGGGATGTGTGTGCTTTGGGGGACTAAAGAAAGAATGTGACTGGCAGAACGGGTGTTGTATGTGGAGGATGAGGGCTGCAGTAGGTATCTCAGATAGGGCGGAGTGAGGCCTAAGAGGGTTTTACAAATAAGCATCAACCAGTGTGTCTTGTGACAGGTATACAGAGACGACCAGTTTACAGAGGAGAATAGAGTGCAGTGATGTGTCCTATAAGTAGCGTGGCAAATCTGATGGCCGACTGGTAAAGAACATCTAGCTGCTCGAGAGCACCCTTACCTGCCGATCTATAAATGATGTCTCCGTAATCTAGCATGGGTAGGATGGTCATCTGATTCAGGGTTAGATTGGCAGCTATGGTGAAAGAGGAGCGATTACGATAGAGGAAACCAAGTCTAGATGTAACCTTAGCCTGCAGCTTTGATATGTGCTGAGAGAAGGACAGTGTACCGTCTAGCCATACTCCCAAGTACTTGTATGAGGTGACTACCTCAAGCTGTAAACCTTCACAGGTAGTAATCACACCGGTGGGAAGAGGGGCATTCTTCTTACCAAACCACATGACCTTTGTTTTGGAGGTGTTCAGAACAAGATTAAGGGCAGAGAAAGCTTGCTGGACACTGAGAAAGCTTTGTTGTAGAGCGTTTAACACAAAATCCGTGGAGGGGCCAGCTGAGTATAAGACTGTATCATCTGCATATAAATGGATGAGAGAGCTTCCTACTGCTTGAGCTATGTTGTATTCAGATAAAGACTTTCGAACTGATTTATATTAAATTAATAGTATTTTATCAGGAACCAAGGAGTTATTGGACATGGGGACACAGTCACCAACAGCTCTACAAGGCTCCAACAGAACATAGATCAGGAGAGCAATTCAAACATACAAATCAAACAGGATATGTCACATACAGATTGCATATCATTAGACATGTAACATAGATACAAAAATTGCTCAATTATTTTACATCAGTATTACTCACTATATAATATTATTTAAATATGTACAGTGCCTTCAGAAAGCCTTTACACCACCTGACTTTTTCCACATTTTGTTGTGTTACTGCCTTAATTTAAAATGTATTAAACTGAGATTTTTTTCACTGGCCTACACACAATGCTGCATAATGTAAACGTGGAATTATGTTTTTACAAAATAATAAAAAATGAAAAGCTGAAATGTATTGAGTCAGTAAGTAATCAACCCCAATATCCCTTTGAGCATGGTGAAGTTACTAATGACACTTTGGATGGTGTACCGAAACACCCAGTCACTACAAAGATACAGGCGTCCTTCCTAACTCAGTTGCCAGAGAGGAAGAAAAACGCTCAGGGATTTCACCATGAGGCCAATGGTGACTTTAAAACAGTTACAGTTTAATGGCTGTGATAGGAGAACACTGAGGATGGATCAACAACATTGTAGTTACTACATAATACTAACCTAATTGACAGAGTGAAAAGAAGGCCTGTACAGAATAAAAATATTCTAAAACATGGTACAACATGGCACTAAAGTAATACTGCAAAACATGTGGCAAAGCAATTCACATTTTGTCCTGAATACAAAGTGTTTTATTGGATTTGTCCCTAACATAACACATTACTAAGTACCACTCTCCATATTTTCAATCATAGTGGTGGCTGCATCATGTTATGGGTGTGCTTGTAATCGTTAAGGACTGGGGAGTTTTTTTAGGATAAAAAAGAAACGGAATGTTGCAAAGCACATGCAAAAAAGGAAAACCTGGTTCAGTCTGCTTTCCACCAGACACTGGGAGATGAATTCACCTTTCAGCAGGACAATAACCTAAAACACAAGGCCAAATCTACACTGGAGTTGCTTACCAAGAAGTCAGTGAATCTTCCTGAGTGCCCGAGTTTCAGTATTGACTTAAATCTGCTTGATAATCTATGTCAAGATCTGAACATGGTTGTCTAGCAATAATCAACAACCAATTTGACATAGCTTGAAGAATTAAACAAATTATAATGGGCAAATGTTGTACAATCCAGGTGTGGAAAACTCTTAGAAACATACCCAAAAAGACACACAGCTGTAATCACTCCCAAAGGTGTATTGACTCAGGGGGGTGAATACTTATCTAAGAAAGATATTAGTGTTTTATTTTTCATTCAGCTTTTACAAATGTTCAAAACAAAAAGCCACTTTGACATTACAGAGTATTTTGTGTAGGTCATTGACAAAAACATGGCAGTTAAATCCATTTGAATCCCATTCTGTAACACAACAAAATGTAGAAAAAGTGAGGCGCTGTAGCTAATAAAAAAATAGAGGCTGATGAGAAGTCCTGATGACATACTAAATACCTTAGCAGCTAAGCTCAAGTCACGGTTCATTTCATGATTTATTGCATAAACCACAACTGTACATCACGTATCATTCTTGAACTATGGTGTATGATAAACTGATGATTGTCACAATGCAGGTTTTCACTAAGCAGGACTGGTTTCCATACAGGTTGTATTGTCAGAGTAATTTAGTTGAATTTCATTGGCTCATTTGTCTTTAACTAGGCACTTGCTGTCTGGTAGGCAAATACTGTATATTCAAGCCCACTTTTGTGCTCCTCTTTATACTTGAAGGCAGTGCAGACATTGATAAAAATAGCTTATTTTCTCTGTAAAACATGATTGTCTTAACTGGTGTCTTATCTATAGCTACAGGGGATAGGCTGATACCACAACACATGTCTCATTGTAAAACAATGTATTTCTCTTTACAATGGCACCTGTCCAAAAATGATTAGCTGTTTAATTAAATCTACATACTTACTTTGGACAGCAGAATGCGCTGTTTGGAACTGGGGGAAATGTATCATTGACAGATTACGACAAAGTATGGTACTGTGTTAATATCACACTTTCCAACAAGGTGACAACCTGTCAGGCATACATATACCCAGTTGGGTGACTGAAAGAAGCAATTAAAAAATAACATAATAAATATATTTTTAAACACAATACAATAGCTAAAAAGCTATTTCAGGTTGTGTTGATCTCACTTGTGCAAACTGATCCTGGATAAGGCCAGTCCATTGGCTCAGATCTTCTGACCCAGTTTGGCTTTCTGTGGAACACAAAACAGATGAAAGTGAGTTACAGACATTACAATGGTGCACGTAAATGAATTCATCCGTGCATTTTCAAACAAAAATAACGTATGTGAGAATCCTATGCACTCAAAGTGGTGACGGGTGGGGGGAAATTTATACGGAGATTTTCAAAACGAGTGAGAACGGGAGAAATATACGAGGAATAAGAAGACAAAAGAAAGACGGAAAGGGGTTAGGACAAAAGCAAAAGAGACAAAAAGAGAACTCACTATTCCAGAAGAATGTTTGGGTTTGATGCTGTACGAGGCCTTCTCTCTGGCTTGATTGAAGACCTCTGCCATTTTCAGTCTGAAAAGACATCAATAGTTTCAGCCATTTAAAATGTATCTTCTCCTAGAAATGGAGATAGGGTATGTTTGCAGTAGTAAAAGGTCAGGCAATTCAGCAATGAGGTTCTCCAGGCAAGATTTGGGTCTGTGCTGTTTACACACAAGAAAGATTTGGGTGACCAGTTTCACTGTTTTAAGAAACTGCTTTCTGATCTACTGTAATGATAGTGCAAGCTCTAAACCATTCAGTGGCACAACTTTCCACACTGCACGAGGTAAAAGATACATTCTAGACCAGTGATGGGCAACTTTGATGGGGGTGGGGGCTATAAAAAAAAATCTAAACTCATCATGGGAGGCCGCAGTTGCTCGCAGTTCTGCGTACCCACATCCTTACCCACACATACAGCCGGCCCTAGCCTTTTCGGGGCCCTAAGCGAAATTTAGTTTGTCCGCCCCCATCCATTTTACACGTTTTGCCATGGGGCGGTTATAAAATTTAGCAATTTTATAACTCACTTCCTGCGATTCTACCCATTTTGCCATGGGGCAGAGAGAATTGTTTTAAATATGATATCTGACTGAGAGTGACTAATGAAATCAATGGGGGCCCCCCAGTCTGTAAATTGACCATGATTTCTACAAGTTTAGATAGGTGGCTGCTAGACTAACATACCAATCTAAACAATATTTGCTGGCGTGCTAATTAAGTGACTGTTAGTGACTAACAACAACAGAAAAACATCTGATGCACAAACAAATTTTGAAATTACACTCTCAATATACTTTTTTTTGTCTTCAGAAATGTATCCACGAGCCTATAAAAGGGGGGCCTTGGGCCGCCAGTTGCCCATCCCAATTCTAGACCAGTAAATTCAAATGTGTGTGCGTGTTTGTCCAAATTTGGTATGCCTTCGTAGTAAGTCGGGAGGGATCATTTTAAAGCTCTCAATTTTATAGATGGTGTTACACTGTAGGCCAAATAGTTAATGATTACAAATGTGTTTTTATTACTTAAAATACAAATACAAATACATTACAAATACATATCACTATCTAATCTACATCCAGCAGAACAAAACAATTTGCATTTCAAATGCTATCTCTAAACCCATCAAACCACTGGAAGCTAACAGAATCACTCATGTGTTCTTTTTATTAGTGGGGTTAAGAAACCGATCTGGGTCATTTCAACCCTTCTCTCTCTCATCTTATCTATGAATTTGAATGACTCTGATAGGATCTAATAGTGAACATGTGATGCCTGCTATTGGAAACTCATGTTTGGGGATCATTCCAACACTGAAGATTCAACACTCATCTATGACAACTCCTGACTTTCTGCTTGATATTGACCTAACAGGGTGGGTTTAACTTTTCAGCAATATGAAGCTGGAATCCTTAATTGTGAAACTGACATATCCGTTTACGATATTACAACAAATAAGTTACTGCAAACAACAAACACTGTTTTCTTCCCTCTGACATCATTGCACACGTGACAGAACAGCAGCGCATGTTTTTGTTGCAGTACACCTCCACTTTGTCAACAAAATAAAACCATAACAATGGCGGTGTGACGGACAGTGGCGCTGTTTCCCCTAGATTCCATCTTTAACTTCTATAGGAAGCAAAATGTTAGTTTGTCTTATGATTCTCCCTGCTACGAAATGATTGCATAAAACATATACTGCATACTGGGATTAATGGTGTTCGGTTGCTACAGCATCCGTGGTTGTTACAACACACACCCTTCTGTATTGTTTCAAAGGGAGTTGAAGAGCTCAACGTGTACTACATTTGACCTCAGTCAAGGTGCTTTATTCTACACATTAAGCTGACAGATGACTTCAATTGGCTTGTCAAGGTAATGTGCTTGAAGGTGAATGTGAAACAGTATGTTCATTGTGTTCATGCGCAGGGGGATATAGTGGTGCAGTAGACATGTCATTTTGACATGTACAGTCATTCTGTGGTAGGTCTGTAGAAGGTCAGAACATACATAGTACAACAATCCCCAAAGAAAGAGTGGCTTTCATTGAATAGGATAGACTCAACACACATGAAAGGACTGCAAAACATATTTTACACCAGTCCTTAACGTTCCTGTAACATCAGTTTGTTTTCCTTCTTCCAAAGGTCTTTGACATCAGTGGAGAACTCATGCCACACTGAGAACAGCGTGTTGGGAGACACTTCCTTCTCACCTGCCTTAGCCTTGGCTGAAAAGAACACGCTCAGCTCCAAGAAACTGAGGATAGATAGAACAAAAACATGAAATCAAACCTAAAATACCAAAATCACAGCAATAGATTACAGAAAGACGAAGTCATTGTGAAACCTGTATGCTTATAATAAATATGCGAAATGTGAAAGTTAATCTTAAGACCATTTCATGCATTAAACTTGATATGGAAGTATACTAAATGGAGGCGACTGGCCATTTCGTAATAAAAACATATTAGAATGCATTAGCTGCCACAACGGCATTCTTTCCTAAATTGATAACATAAATATTTTCCCTCCACAGATACAATTCTAGGCGTACAGGTTATAAACCCTTAAAAGGAAATTAATCTTGCTGTGCTCAAGTCTCAAGAGGGACAAACACATAAAGAAAGGGAGAGAGAGAGAGAGAAAGGAGAGAAAGGTAAATAGAGGAAGAGAGAGCACACGTGAAAGTGACAAATGCCCTGGTGTTGTGCTTGATCAATACTCTGGACAGGTTGGGGACCCTTTGTTTGGAGTTTGGAGGGAACACATTCCTGCCTAGTGTTAACAGAAGCCTGGAGCCAACGCTGTCTACTCTGGCTTTGCTTAGATAAACAACACAGACACTGGAGGCCTTCAGTCTATCATAGGACCCGCAGTCAAGGCCATCTAGAGGTAGAGGTTCCATGTAGCCTCGGGATCTAAACATCGACACAGGACCGGTACGTACTGGCATGCAGTAGTAGAGAATAGAAGTGAGTGAACTCAGCTCACCGTATTGAAAATTGTTCTGACACAACATTATCCTTTGAGCCAATGTTATCATACGGTGAGCTGATAAAATCATATCAGGTTTATTCTTACATCTTATGAGTGTTCTCTAGTTGTGTTTCTTGTGCCTCCAGATCAGTTTTTGCTATAAGAGAAAACATAGTCAGAATATAGGCATACTGTAGATAACAAGCCACTCAACAGGACAACATCAGAAAGTTAAGTAGTAGGCTATGTAACGACAAGTACAGCAGTAATGGATCATTATAGAAACATGTGGCACTCCAACCCATGAGCTAGTTACTAGTTAAGTCATTATGGAAAACATAAAGCTACATTGCGGTGATGATAACAATGTGGTTACACATAAGGCATAGAACAAGGTTTTATTATCAGTACTGACTAGATTAAACAATTTCTAATAAAGGCAGAATTATTGATTTTGCATATACAGAAAGATTACACAGGATTTCACACATCAACATTAATAACACTTGCTGTCATTTTCAGGGTTAGTTCATGTAATTGATTGTTGAAATGATTGTGGTCGCACCACTGATAAATGAACACCATGGTTTTCTGGGCAAGTATTCTTTGTGTACATTTAGTTTTATTGAGTTCAGTAAATTATCGTGAAATGTCCTCAAACTCATCAAAAAAATTACTTGATATTAGAGAGCAACATCACATTTTGCAAAGCCTCAAACAGGCAGAGGAATTCCAGAGGATATCTTTAGCCTTAGGAGGGATTTTTTCATAACTCTCTCTCCTTCCAGCTAACTTCATAGAGATATCGAGGAAGTCTGTGCTACTGTAGACAAGGTGGTCCGGTGAACCAATTTTGTTTGAGACCTGACTTGCATTAGCTCCCAGAGATAATGCCTATAGACCAAGGTTTTAGTTTAGCAGGCTAACAGTCTTGTAGTGTGCAGAACATTTTAAAGCTAAGGTGAAGTGTAAGAGAGTTGGTTCAGTGAACCACAATGGCGCTTGGGCTAAAAACCCAGTATTTTGGTGTGCAGACGACCCGGGTTCAAACCCAGCCTATCGCATGTGCATGTCTCTCCAGTTATATTGGTTTTGCTTTCACACACAATTCTAAGAAATGTCTTAGTAGCTTTCAAGAGCATATTCCAAATCCATAGCAGCCTAAAAGCGTTTATTGGTCTGAAATTACCCATAACCTCTTCATAGCTCTCCAAGACATCCACTAAAGCAGACGATCAGGAATCTTTCCTGGCATGGATCTCTGGCCTGCCTTTATTCAGGGAATATCAAATCGCTGTGTGTAATTGAAGCCAGAGCCACATCTAAGGAACCCTGACATGTCCAATGGGACGATGACTTTTGTCCACGGCTCCCCATACTAAATCATCCTATAACTGATCCCCATTTTTACATATGCTTTCTATTGCTCATCAATAACCAATCAGAAATCAGAACAGGATAGATGTCATCAGATCAATGCAACAACAGTCACCAAAGGAGTATGGAATCCATGATGCAGTGAATCGATACCGGCCTTATATAGTGACCCATTTGAGTTTTACAGTACTAGTCTAGAGGTTTCAAAATACATTTTGGACAACAATGAATAGATCTTATCTGACAGGATGTTACGTGTAGATTAGGCCTACTCCTGGAGACAACTCTACTAGCCAAGGCAGTAGTCAGTCCCCTGAAGAGAGCATGCAGCAAGTATAACTAATCGTTATTTACATCAGAAACAGATTATCACATGGCCAATGTTCTGTTCAGAGGCATAGAGGCTCCATCAAAGGCATCGCACGCATGAGAATCTGTGAAACGAGTGGGGAAAATCGAGCTAGACCAAACAGTGCCGTTCCTACGAGTCCGCTTCCACTGTTATTCTGTGGTTAGTTTCATGGTCAGAAAATAAACAAGAGTGGTCGAAACTGTGGAACCAGAAACTGTTTAACCCCGGGGTCTGAAATTATAGAAATAACACAAATAAGACATTGCTGTTGTTGCTTTTTTTTCTGCAGTGGAGGCACCCAGTGAATTTCGTCTGGAGCCTTCCAAGTCACATGTCAGTGTTACATCGAACATTCCTCTCTCTGTGGACAACCTCGTCATTTGCCTCAAGGGAAAACCCAATATTTCTTTCAGAGAGACACTTTCATCCAGGCTTCCTTTAAACTTGGACTCAAGGACAGAGAGCGACAAAGCGGAAGAACATGTGTTACAAATTACCAACTCTCATTTGAATACAAAGCACTTGAGAAGGGGTCAGTGAGCTCAGTCTTACAACAAGAATGGGAACAGTTAGCTAGAAATAGCCTGCCGCAAAGCCTATGTAAAACTGCCTAGAAAGACATCCCACATGTTTTAATAGACATGACAACCAAACCTTACACTTAAGAGTTGTGAAACATTCATCAATAAACATTTGAATCTTGGCTTTACACAATACTTTGTCTGTTATGATGAAAATAGTCCCATTATTTTAACAGAGTTTTGGAGGCTTTACGTCAGAGTTAAGTTAGTTAAATGGTCTGATATGCAGGGGCGAAAGGTACTCTTTCACGGGAGGTTGTTGATTGGGTCTTCGTGGGAAGGTGATAACAAACACACTGTGGTCAAATGAAAACAAACATGGCCGATCGCAGAGGGAAGGTGGATTCATCATCAACCCTCGTTCCACTGCTAATTCATCACCTCTGTTTTAACTGCTCCCAGGGTAAACAGCTCCCTCCAAGTGTTTATTTGATTTCCTGATATGATAGAGGGAGGAATGGAGATAAACAGAGAGTAAACAAGTGACGGTGAGAGAGGGGCTTCTTCAGAAGGTAGATAGAGAGAGACAGATAGTGCTGAGGAAGGAGGATAAAAAAGAGGTGAAACTGGGGTAGAGGTCAAGGACCGGATAGGGAATAGTAAGAGCAGAGGGAGTGAAAGAGGTAAAGAATGAACAGGAGGAGGAAAACAAAGACAAACCAGGTTGCCATTATGGTTACACTATCTACCTTGAAAAATTAAAGGAGAGCCACACACTCTAGGAGCTCAGATGCAATAATTGAATAACCTAATATCCAACGTTTCGACAGACAAGCTGTCTTCATCAGGGTATAAGAGAGGGGTACAAAAATTGTCAGATTAATACTGCCATTGAGAAAATTCAAAGCAAACCGAGACATTATCTTTTTCAAGGACAGTCTCGCAAAAAGAAGCATTCTTATGTTCTAACTACTCGCTATTCAAAGTGCTCTGAACAAATTAAGGGAATCGTTCACAAACATTGGCACATTCTAAGATCCGATGACAATGTGTTTTCGGACCCTTCCTTGGTCATATGCTCGCGGGGCAGAAATCTCAGAGATCAACTGGTAAACTCTGATTTACCACCCCAAGATATCCCTGCACAACGTCTACTTACACCCCTTCTGGATGGAAACTACGAGTGTAATGGCTGTGCTCGATGCAATGGCACTTATAAATGTAGATCCTTCAAACACCCCCAAACAGGGAAACAGATCCCAATTAAAGGTGTTCTCACGTGCTCCACTAAGGCAGGATTTATCTTATAACTTGTCCTTGTGATAAAAATGATGTGGGTAAAACAAAGCACAAATTAAAAGTATGAATCTCAAAGCATCGTAGCATCATTAGGTGCAAAAACTGAACTTATCCAGTTGCGGCCTACTCGATTTTGTACCTAAGTTATATCGGCATCGAACATGTCACCCTCCCTAGTAGAGGGGGTGAACTCAACCATTTATTGTTAAAATGAGATGCTGCCTGGATCTTTAATTTAAAGACCCTTGCTCACTTCGGTCTCAATGCAGACTTTGATCTGAAGCCATTCTTGTGATTATTGTGATTTTGCTATTGTAAATGTCTGTAGGCCTCTGTAACCAAATTGTATCTATGATCGTATGCTATCCATTCATGGTATGTTATTTCTTTATATATCGGAGAATTAACCAATGATATCAGGCCACCCCAGGCCATGATTACAAACACCTTTGTGTGTCCTTTGACACTACACTATATACTGTAAACTAGTCACCCTGCAGTGTTTGTCATTATACCCTGATGAAGACAGCTTGTCTGTTGAAACGTTGGATATTAGGTTACTAAATTATTACATCTGAGCTCCTAGAGTGTGTGGCTCTCCTTTAATTTTTCAAGTGTTCTACTCCGCTAAGTAGCACCTCGCCTAAATAGGTGTTTGTATCTTTCACCTCTAGATTACACTATCTACCTTGTCAGGGTCCAATTCTGCCTACAGCCCTCATTATGTGTTCATATTTGTCCTGGATGTACATCATCTATAGTTTGGAATAGTTAGTTCTATAGTCAGCTCCTACAAGAGAAGAACGTATCTGTTTTTTATTCAATAAGTATCTGTTGGTATTGTCTTGCTAGGGCAATTGAATTCAAGTGCTGTCCTACCTAGTATTCTACTTAATCATTGCTGTTTGAACTGTCTGATTGCTCATTATTTGTGACAGTTTCTGTTGACTTAGTTTCAGGCATATTTGAGTAATCGTTTTGTGTTGTAGGGGGTATTTTCTGTGTTTTCTTCAACTCTACCAGGCAATCAGCAATTAGTGCTGAGAGCTGCATCTTTCACCTCTTCTGGGCAATAAGCGATTAGTGTTAGTGCTTCAGTCTCGAGTGTTTTTTCAGTGGCAGCTGGCGGTCTTGTCAAGCGGTGGTGTTGTCGCTGAAACGAAGACTTTCTGCCAAGCGGGTTGAGGAAGGAAAGAGGAGGAAGGCTCGACATCACTCTCTCACTTGAGTATCTTACCTAGTTATCTTCTGATGATCTCATTTTTCTCTTTTGCAGCTTTGTCAAGTATGTGTGTGTTTCCTATCCCTGTTCGCTTCTCTCCCTGTAGGTTTTACAGACGCTCCCCACCCCTTGGCTACATCCCCTTCTAATTTAGTATACCCTGTGCGCACAATCCATGCGGAATTCATCTCAGCCTATGTTGCTCTTCAGTCGCTACACTTTTTGGCCCAGACGGAGACATGGATAACCCCAGAGAACACTGCTACTCTAGCTGCTCTCTGGTCATCTGACTATGTGTTCTCTCATAGTCGGAGAGAATCTGGTCATCGCGGTGGTGGCACAAGGCTACTTATTTCTTCTAAGTGGAGATCTTTTCTTTCCCCCCATCTCACATGTCTCTCTCCTCATTTGAATTCCATACTGTTACTGTCACTTGTCCACTCCAGCTTAACATTGTTGTCATCTATCGTCCACCAGGTGCTCTTGGAGAGTTCAATGAGCTCGACACCTTGATAAGCTACTTCATTTCTTTCCACTCCTTTCCTCTTTTGACCTCACTCTTTCCCAGTCCCTTCCCACTCACAAGGCAGGCAATATGCTTGAGCTAATCTTTACTAGAAGCTGTTCGCCTACCACCTCCTAACCCTTGCTCATCCCTCTGCAGATGACTTTGTCAACCAATTTCAAAAAAAGGTTGACGACATCTGTTCGTTGTTCACTTAGCCTACTGACTCCACTGGTCCCACTCTAAATGAACTACCCTACACCTTGACCTCTTTCTCCCCTCTCTCTCCAGATAAGATCCTGCGACTAATGATGTCTGGCAGCCCGACAACCTCCCGACTTATCTCCATCCCCTCTTCCCTTCTCTAGACCATCTCTGAAGACCTACCATTCCTCACTTCTCTCATCAACTCATACCTGACCACTTGCTGCATCCTCTGACTTCAAGATGGCCAGAGTCGCTCCCATCCTCAAGAAACCAACACCTGACCCCTCCAAAGTCAAAAACTACAAAACGGTATCCCTTCTGTGTTTTAGTTCCAAAACACTTGAGCATACTGTCTATGACCTACTCTCTCGTTATCGCTCTCAGGACAATCTTCTTAACCCTAACCAGTCAGGCTTCAAGGTGGCTTACTCAAATGAGACCGCTCTCCTCTTATCACGGTGGCTCTCCACACTGCCAAACCTGACTCTCTCTCCTCTGTTTTCATCCTCCGAGAACTATCTGCTGCCTTCAACACTGTGAATCATTAGATCCTCCTCTCCACCCTCTCAGGGCTGGGCATCTCAGGCTCGGCTCACTCCTGCCTTGTGTCCTACCTGGCAGGTCGCTCCTACCAGCAGGCGTGGAGAGGATCTGTGTCTGCTCCAACTGGTGTCCTTCAGTCCTCGGTTATTTAAGTCACTCGGCTCCGTCATATCCTCACATGGTCTCTCCTATTATTGCTCTGTGGATGACACTGAACTACCCCCCCCCCCCCCCCCTGACACCCAGCTGGCGACGCACATCTCTGATTGCCTGGCAGACATCTCAGCTTGGATGTCGGCCCACCACCCCAAGCTTAACCTTGACAAGATGTAGCTGCTCTTCCTCCCGGGGAAGGCCTGCCAGCTCCAAGACCTCTCAATCATGGCTGACAACTCCATGGTGTCCCCTTCCCAGAGTGCAAAGAACCTTGGCGTGACCCTGGATAACATGTCATTCTCTGGAAACATCAAAGCATTGACATCCGTAGAGTACGACCTTTCCTCACACATGAAGCGCTGCAGGTACTAATCCATGCACTTGTCATCTCCCGTCTAGACTACTGCAACTCTGTTGGCTGGGCTCCCCGCTTGTGCCATCAAACCCCTGCAACTTATCCAGTACGCCACAGCACACCTGGTGTTCAACCTTCCCAAGTTCTCCCATGCTACCCTGCTCCTCCGCACACTACACTGGCTTCCAGTCGAAGCTCACATAATCTTCAATACCTTGGTGCTTGCCTACGGAGCAACAAGGGGAACTGCCCCTCCCTACCTTAAGGCTATGGTCAAACCCTATACCCCAACCAGAGCACTCCGTTCTGCCATCTCTGGTCTTTTGGACCTCCCACCCCTATGGGATGGCAGCTCCCGCTCAGCCCAGTCAAAGCTATTTTCTTTCCTGGCACCCAATGGTGGAACAAGCTTCCCCCTAATGTCAGAACAGGAAAGTCCCTGCCCATCTTCTGAAAATGTTTGAATCACTAACTCTTTAAAGAGTATCTTAAATAACCCCCCCACAAAAAAACTACTAACATTCACTTGTCTTTTCCTACTAGCACTGACTTTGCAGATAACTACTTTGTTGAGGGAAAATGTACTTGCTAGGATTGTGATACGTTGTTGTCTAATGATGAATTCACTAATGTAAGTCACTCTCGAATAAGAGCGTCTGCTAAATGACTAAAATGTAGGTCTGCTCTTGAAATATCTTTCAGACAGAGGTCAAAGGCTCAACTACCAAGTGCTGCTGCAACCCATCATAACAGATGGAAAAAGTTGAAACAATAGCCTTGAGTTATTCAATACAGTCTGGGATAAGCAGAGGTCCCCATGGAAACTGAGTTGAATGATGGTCTGTACACATCTTCCTTCCAAACACTGTACATTAACCAGGAGAGCAACTGAGACATCAGTCTTGGCAACACAGATGCAATGCAGTCTAACCAAGGGTTAGCATGATGATCAATGGCCCATCTCTACGTTCTATTCTATATACATAGCCAAGATGGCTTCCTCATTTCAGGTATTCTGACACTGAACATAATCCAGGGAGATATCTGAGGCATTAGTCATTGGCCTTCGTCTTTGGGGCAGCTATAGTTTAGCTAACCAAGGATAAGGGGGATCAATGACCCGTCTTGAAGCTTGACTCTCAGTTGAAAAACCAAAATGGCTTCCCTTGTCATTGATCAATGGTCCATTTGCCTCACCCACAACCCAAAATGGCCTCCGTGATTGAGTCATTTGTAAAGTAACCACAACTGGGACACCTTCACTTAGAAATTCCTCCATCTTCTCCTTATAGGGTTGCAAGTGCTCTTCAGAAGAGACCTGGTTGACCATCTCTGTCTCGGCCGAGCATACTGGAGTGGAGGAGGAAGAAAGAAAAACATGTTTTAATGAGTTTTTCTGTCCAAAAAAAGAATGAGCTTGTAAATCATAAGACCATTTTTGACATTGCAGTATTACATTCTACCTGTTTATGTAATTAGAGTTACCAAACATAATGGAACGGGCTAAGCTAACCAGTCATGATGCATTCCCATTCACCCTACTACTTTTCTCCAAACAATGAGTGATGCCCTTGGAACCTGCAGACCCCTTAAGCATCCCTTGGAGCACTCCAGAGTCACGGTCCATCAGCGCCCATGATGAATCCAAAAAGTGCATGTTAGAGTTCCCGAAGCTAATTGTTCGACCACATGGCCCCCTCTGTGGAGGTAGTTAGCTAGCTGTTGTCCTGAGGGCCATCCAAGCCCACTGCTATGGGACGCCTACTCAACCTAACCCCCAGGCAACTGTCATTGAAGCCCACATCTGTTACAGCACTCAGCTGGTCCCTGTAAAGTGAACCCTATACAGTTTGTGATGAAGCATTTATATGCGCCATCATGGTACTCTGCCATGCAGGTTAGTGTATTTCGTCATGAATCTTGTTCTGGAGGCAGCTCTGCAGAGTGGTCACTAGCTGGCACAGGTGCAAAGTCATACAATTTGTCATACAATTTTAAACCTAACTTTAACCCTAACCACACTGCTAACCCTAATGCCTAACCTTAAATGAAGCTATTTTTTTGGCAGCTTGCCTATCTAAGGAGAAATCACTCAGTTCTGCCTCCAGAACAAGATTCATGACAATAAATGTCAACCTGCCTCTGCTATTGGGAATGAGTAAGCAAGTCAGTATCCCAATGGACCTGGTCAACTCGATCTTCACGCACCACAAATAATGAGAGGCTTCACAAGATTGATTGCAGTGCAGTAAAAAACATAGTTGGCAAAATACAAGCCTTGATTAGTTTAACGGTAAGATACCTGATAGAGAACAGAGGAGATTTGGGTGATTATTCTTGATCGACACATACAAAAAAGTTGTACTCCGTTAGCGTTAATGTTTCCCCACCTGACCCCTATAACGTGTTAATGAGTTAGAACTGAGTAATGAATGTACGTGTTTCCCCATTCAGTCATTCAATCAGTCTCATAGGGAATTTGTTTAACCATGAGCTTGGCTTTAAATGTTTAATCTGATTTCCACACTTCATCAGGGATTTTTGTTGTTCCCTAATTCCTACTATTTGACTCATGTTACCATGGGAAAAAACTTGAAAGGCTTTCAGCCTAACCCTAGTCTGATCGAGGTAATTCCCTGTAAACCTCTAACATGTTTATAAGTGCTACCTGGACTCATATTATATGCGAAGTGACCTAGTATTTGGTTTGAAGTATTATGAAAAGGATACACAGACTTTCAAAAAATATTCTGTTCCCTGGTCAACTAGAAGGCAGTCAAACATTATTACTACCCATACAGTACACTGATGGTTTTTATTATGGGACCTTCAGATCTTATGGTTTGTGATGTGCATATGCGGGTGCTGCATACATAAGGCAGCCTCTCCAGGCCCTTGACTCTCTCTGAGGGACATGAGCTGGAACACAGGTAGAAGAAGCACCCTGAACCTTCCTTTTTTTTGGAGCTCTGTGTTGTGAGGACAGTAAAAGAGCGCCTAGCAGATTCTAGAGGAGCCTGCTCCTGACTCTCCATCTGGTTCTAGTTTGGGGGTTTGTATGACAAACAGATGCTATCTGTTGACCCTGTTTTGTGATCAAAACATCACTATGTCTCGGCAAACTTTGAAGAATTTTCCGTTATAGAGATACAGAAATGCATTTAAAATAAGTAATACTTTCATAAATCCTACACAACGGTATCATAAACATGATGTGACACCTGTCATAATCAACGTTGATTCAGGTTTACTACCTACTGTTCAACATATATAGCTCAAGGTTTATAAATAGAGCTACAAATGGACCAGAATATATTTGTGGGAGCCAGTCTCACCATTAAGATCTTTCCTTAGCTTGCGTAGGTCTCTCTGAAAGTCGTCAAACTTCATTTGAGAGGCCTGGAAGAGGTCCTGGGGTTCAGGGAGAGGGTAGACACAGGTCTCTCTACCGGCATCCTGAGCACACACACACACAGTCAAAGGCAATCATCATCAAAGGTCAGAGCAGCCCTCTCCAGCATACATCTCAGGTAAGATTGGGATGGATGTCGCTGCCATTCTTATCAGTAGTCCAAACATTTCCAGTAAGATAATGTTGCATGGTGGTAATGGCCATCAGCTAGAGTGGAGCCATTGTAATCAAAGCATACGTTCGTCATGTCCATCAGTATTACTAGGGAGCCATTAGGAGCCCAGAACCACGTTGTGTATGTTGATTTTGGCAACATACTTTTGGCTGAGTTCATCTCATCTGGCTAACCTAATTATTTACAATAGGCCTCCTTTGGATCCTGTGGAAGCTAACGTACTACAGGTCCAGGCGAACTGGGAAGGAGACATTAATTTCTTTTGTAAATAAGGAAAATAAATAATTTGATAAGAATAGCCACGCTATCCTCGGGTGAGAGAGAAGATGAAAAGGTGGTTGAATAGATATCTAAGTAAATCAGAAAGGGATTCAAATAAACAGGAACCAAAACATACCTCATCAAAGTTCCTTAGATTGTAAGCAACGATGTATGACAAAAGACTCTGACAGTTATCCTGAAAGAGAGAGGGGGGAAAAAGATCCAAATATATATATCTATTTTTTAAACTTTTTGTCATTAATCTAATCATTTTAGAGCAGAATGTTTCGATTGGTATGTAGAACATATCAGAAGAGGACTTAAAAGTTCATCACCTCAAAGCAATGGATCAAACACAAGTGAAATCTCTGCTGGGGAGAATGTCATAACTTAGAGCTAGTAACGTGTCTTATGTTCTTTATGGGCATCTCTCTAGGATTCCAATACCGTAAACACTGAGCACTATGTTCTTACATGACAGCACTGGTCATACACTAAAATCTAATAAACAGTCAGTCACTCACTCATTTAGGGGCAAAGAATTGCCTAAGCACCATAATAGAGCAGTTATGGTCAGAGCTCAACACACACTCACACTGCTCTTGACGTCCTTGAGTTTTGGCAGGATTTCCAGAGTGAAGCCGTCAGCCTGCCCACGCGATCGGTTCCCTCCGTTCATGGTGTTCCCAAAAGCTAAGATGAGGCCTAGCACCTGCAACACACACTGAGCACTCTGCAGAGTCTGACACACAGCATGGGGAAAGACATGGAGGTAGAGGAAGGGGAGGGAGAGAGGGAAGAGAAGGAGAAAGGAAAGGAGAAAGATGTAGAGAAATGAGGGACAGAATATATAAGAGAGGGGTAGAGAAGAGGGAGCAAAGAAATAAGGAGAATAAAAAAGAGAATTGGTAAGAGAAAGAGGAGACAGAGGTGTAAACAGACAAACAGAAGAAGAGAGAGATAGTTCAGTTCAGTGCCTCTAGTATCAATGAGGCATACTGTATATTTGCCATCTGCAGAGAAAATGGCTCTCATTCCTTATGTTCTCAACACTCTCGATGCATGGCTGTACATTACATTGTCCACGACATGCTGTTCTCAGAAAGATGTAGAGGAGAGGAGACTTACCGTACACACCCTCTGAAGGATTTCTACTTTCCGGAGGATGGAGGAGACTTACCGTACACACCCTCTGAAGGGTTTCTACTTTCCGGAGGATGGAGGAGATACATTCAACAAAGGTTGATTGAAAGAGGATGCAAAACACCCTTCCTGAGAAATTGGGGATTTGGGACAACTGGAAGAGAAACCTTAGAAAATTGGAAAGAAAAATAACAAAATTGTAGTGTTAAAATACTTAAACAGGGCCTATTTAGAAATTGCTATTTTCCTGACCTTTCCTATCACCAACAATTGAGCGAGAAACAGAAACAGGACAGACTTGGCACAGAGGAAAGATTTGCTCTTACTGTTCAGGCTTGTCCAATGGCTTTGCGTCGTTCTTGCCTTTGGATGATTTGACGTGCTTCTCAATCTTCTCCATCTCATCTTGCTGGGCTCTCTGAAATAAGTAAGGAGTGTGATATTGGGTAAACAGTAAGTGGCACTCAAAATATACCTTGTACTTGAGATATACCATGCATGCACACAAACCCTGTTCTTTCACTTTCAGAGGAACTGAATGTTGGCAAATACAGCCATTGTAGATACTTTATAAACACTATAGGGTGAAGCCTACAGTATTGTTTCGATTTCCAACATGTTTTTCACTTTCCAGACACAAAACCACAGTTTTATACAAAATGAACCAGGCCAGAGATGCCCTCTCATTTCACAAAGACAAAGACAATAGAGGTTGACAGACCTGGCGCAGGCTGGCAAAACCACAAAACGTCCGACAAAGAGAAATGTAAACTCTGTATGTCTCTCATGAGTTCCGGCTCGTCTGAGAAGCAGGTTAGGGGAGCCGACGTTGACTCCAGGGTCTGGCCCAGGCATAACTCAGCAGCAGCACATCAAATATTGGCATCAAACACGGGGCAAATTAGTATTCAACACACTCAGCCTTGGGTCCGCGAGGGCAAGCTCTGGTTCTGGTTTACGACATGTTTAAATACATCTAACACAAAACATATCCTTTTTCAACTTGTGGTTGTACCAATGTGAGGAGTAATTTGGGGACAAGAAGATATGATGGTGAGATCTGTGAATTGGTGCATTTGTCTTTGGCTATGACAGTGTCATGACGTTGGCCTGTGGGTAAGGTTTATGATCCCCCCCCATAAATACCTTTCTCCCTTCCCTCTCTCTCTGACTCTACTGAAGGACTCTTGAATAGCCTTTGTTAAACATAGAGAGTCTGGGAACATAAAACAAGTGGGGGGAAAGGAACCATATTTCGGTAATAGAACCAGTTGAAAATATGCGTTGGTACTTAATGAATATGATGTCAGTTCGGATGTCATCTGAGACATTATGACTGATGACAGGACGACATAAACTGTACCTGGGAAAGTCTACACATTCTAGTTATCAGAATCACATGGAATTGTTGTGCAATTTAAATGTTTGAATATGAAACTATTTGTGAAAAGATTAAATGTAATTTTAGCTTCCAAATGAGAGAATTGGGTTTTCATAAGGTTAGAGCTCTGCTCAATCAGTGGCCTGCCCCTGTGAAGAGACATGGGTTATAAACTATGAAACACACCCTTCTCTCCCTCCACTATATAAGCCCTTGACGAAAATGTAACCTTCTGTTCCGAGTACGCGAGGCCTGCAGCCTCTGCGTTAAAAGGGCGAATAACTTTCTGTTCCGGGTACATTAGGACGACTGTCCGATGTCAGAAGGATTCAGATAATAACTACAGAACTAAGCCAACCTCAGCGTGAGATTTGGTTGCGAATGGTATGAACTTTGAACGCTTATTCACTACAGAAGTGATACCTCCTAGCCGTTGAGTTAGCAGCGGCCATTGTAAACATGGGCTAGGAAAGGACGGACGACGTATTCAGTCTAACACACAACGACGATACTACAACGTATACCATTTACCACCAGAGACATTCTTCCGAGGACAGCAAGATCTCTGTTGTGCAACACGGCCAGCATCTACGACCAACCTACCGAAGCGCAGCTCAGAGTAAATATTTAATGCATTTCCCTTTTCCAAATGGGCGGTAATTTTAGAATGCATAAGATACTGTATTTACGATAGCAGAGCTTCTCCCTTTGTTCCTCAGTCTTCCCGCTCTTTCACTCAAACCCAACCCCCTTTCCTTTGTGTAACCATCCGTCATGTCGGCTCCGTCCACCAGGGACGTTTTCTGTATGACATAATTTGCATTCTGTGTATATGTAATTCTGTGTGATTAGTTAGGTATTTAGTAAATAAATAATTAAACCCAATTTTGTATTGCTGATTCAACTTGTTAGCCAGGGTTCGTGAAGGTGACGATTAATATTGACTGCTATTGATGTAAAATATTACTAAGTCTTTAAGAGTTTATTCAGAAGATAACAGCTCTATAAACACTCTTTCGTGGTGTCCCGACTTTCTAGTTAATTACATTTACATGATTAGCTCAATCAGGTTGTTACGGCCGTCGTCTAGGTGGAAATGACCGGACCAAGGTGCAGCGTGGTAGGCGGACACAGGTAATATTAATTACAGAGAAAGGATTTTATAGAATAGCATGTCATATCACTTAATCCAGCATAGCCAAAGACACGACAACAGCATGAAAGAAAGTTGCATGTGGCATTTCAAATACAGAGGAAGGTGCACTGTTGGAAAATGACTTGGACCAAATGTCACTGCAATCCCCACATTTCTGGTCAACTCAGTTTTTTTCTAAACTTCCCATGTATGGCACTAAACTTCAAGTTAATGTTGTTTTCTGATGAATGAGTTTTATGAGAACGTAGATTGAGGTGCTATTATTGTACCACTGAAATACAGTATAAGTCAACATTTTGGACACACCTACTCATTCAATAGTTTTTCTTTATTTTTTAAAACTATTTCTACATTGTAGAATAATAGTGAAGACATCAAAACTACGAAATAACACATATGGAATCATGTAGTAACCAACATTTTTTATGTTTTATTCTTCAAAGTAGCCACCATTAGCCTTGATGACAGCTTTGGACACTCTTGGCATTCTCTCAACCATCTTCATGAGGAATGTTTTTCCAACAGTCTTGAAGGAGTTCCCACATACTGTATATGCTGAGCACTTGTTGGCTGGTTTTCCTTAACTCCAACTCATCCCAAACCATCTCCGTTGGGTTGAGTTTGGGTGATTGTGGAGGCCAGGTCATCTGATGCAGCACTCCATCACTCTCCTTGGTCAAATAGCTCTTACACAGCCTGGAGGTGTGTTTTGGGTCATTGTCCTGTTGAAAAACAAATGATAGTCCCACTAAGCGCAAACCAGATGGGATGGCTTATTTCTGCAGAATGCTATGGTAGCCATGCTGGTTAAGTGTGCTTTGAATTCTAAATAAATCACAGACAGTGTCACCAGGAAAGCACCCCCTCACCATCACACCTCCTCCTCTATGCTTCACGGTGGGAACCACACATGCAGAGATCATCCGTTCACCTACTCTGCGTCTCACAAAGACACGGCGGTTGAAAGCAAAAATGTCAAATTTGGACTCATCAGACCAAAGGTCAGATTTCCACCAGTCCATGCAAGTCTCTTCTTCATATTTGTGTCCTTTATTAGTGGTTTCTTTGCTGCAATTCGACCATGAAGGCCTGATTCATGCAGTCTCCTCTGAACAGTTGATGTTGAGATGTGTCTGTTACTTGAACTCTGTGAATGATTTATTTTGGCTGCAATTTCTGAGGCTGGTAACTCTAATGAACTTATCCTCTGCAACAGAGGTAACTCTGGGTCTTCCTTTCCTGTGGCGTTCCTCATGAGAGCCAGTTTGATGGTTTTTGCCACTGCACTTGAAGAAACTTTCAAAGTTCTTGAAGATTTCCGGATTGAATGACCTTCATGTCTTAAAGTAATGATGGACTGTCATTTCTCTTTGCTTATTGGAGCTGTTCTTGCCATAATATGGACTTGGTCTTTACCAAATAGGGCTATCTTCTGTATACCACCCCTACCATGTCAAAACACAACTGATCAGCTTAAACGCATTAACTTCTTTGGGGTAGGGGGCAGTATTTTCACGTCTGGATGAAAAGCGTGCCCAGAGTAAACTGCCTGCTACTCAGGCCCAGATGCTAGGAAATGCATATTATTAGTATATTTGGATGGAAAACACTCTGCAGTTTCTAAAACTGTTTGAATGATGTCTGTGAGTATAACATAACTCATATGGCAGAAAAAATCCAACCAGGAAGTGTGAAATCTGAGGTTTTTAGTTTTTCAACTCTCTGCTGATCCAAGATACAGTGGAGATGAGGTCATGTTGTACTTCCTAAGGCATCCACTAGATGTCAACAGTCTTTAGAACCTTGTATGATGCTTCTACTGTGAAGTGGGGGCGAATGAGAGGGGATTGAGTAAGGTCTGCCATGAGCTGACCATGCGCTGACCATGCGCGTTCATGTGAGAGTTAGCTTGAGTTCCATTGCATTTCTGAAGACAAAGGAATTCTCCAGTTGGAACATTATTGAAGATGTATGTTAAAAACACCCTAAAGATTGATTCTATACTTCGTTTGACATGTTTCTACGGACTGTAATATGACTTTTCGTGTGAACTTTTGCCTGGACCTGCCCGCGCGTCGTGAGTTTAGATTGTGTACTGAATGCGTAAACAACAAGGAGGAATTTGGACATAAATGATGGACATTATCGAACAAAACAAACATTTATTGTGGAACTGGGATTCCTGGGAGTGCATTCTGATGAAGATCATCAAAAGTAAGTGAATATTTCTAATGCTATTTCTGACTTCTGTTGACTCCAACATGGTGGATATCTCTTTGGGTTGATTTGTCGTCTTTAAAAAAAAATCTGACACAGCGGTTGCATTAAGGAGAAGTGGATCTAAAATTCCATGTATAACACTTGTATTTTCATCAACATTTATGATGACTATTTCTGTAAATTGATGTGGCTCTCTGCAAAATCACCGGATGTTTTGGAACTTCTGAACATAACGCGCCAATGTAAACTCAGATTTTTGGATATAAATATGAACTCTACCGAACAAAACATACATGTATTGTGTAACATGAAGTCCTATGAGTGTCATCTGATGAAGATCATCAAAGGTTAGTGATTAATTGTATCTATATTTCTGCTTTTTGTGACTCCTCTCTTTGGCTGTTTTTCTGTGACTTGGCTCTGACCTAACATAATCGTTTGGTTTACTTTCGTCGTAAAGCCTTTTAGAAATCGGACACTGTGGCTGGATTTACAACAAGTGTATCTTTAAAATGGTGTAAAATACATGTATGTTTCAGGAATTTTAATTATGGGATTTCTGTTGTTTTGAATTTGGCGCCCTGCAGTTTCACTGGCTGTTGACGAGGTGAGATTCTACCGTCCCACATACCCTAGAGAGGTTAAAAAGCAAATAAAATCCACAAATACATTTTTAACAAGGCATACCTGTTAATTGTAATGCATTCCAGGTGACTACCTCATGAAGTTGGTTGAGAGAATGCCAAGAGCGTGCAAAGCTATCATCAAGGCAAAGGGTGGCTACTTTGAAGAATATCAAATATAAAATATATTTTGATTTGTTTAACACTTTTTTTGGTTACTATATGATTCCATATGTGTTATTTCAAAGTTATGATGTACTCACTATTATACTACAATGTAGAAAATAGTAAAATAAAGAAAAACCCTTGAATGAGTAGCTGTGCCCAATCTTCTGACTGGTGCTGTATGTCATTGTCATCAATTCTGTGTTTATCCATACAAAGTGACAGTGTTGTTATAATGTCCCTCAGCCTCTGTGGTCACAGCCTATGTGTAGATTTCATGAGTGTAACTGTTGTGGTTTGTCATGTTGTTGCTTATCATGTGCAAAGTAATGTGGTGTTGGGAGTGGTTCCCTGAACTTCTAAGAGTCGTGTCAGAAGGTTCCGACTCCTGATATTTGCGGGGACGGGTACCTCACAGTGACCCCTTCCTGCCTGTGGGTTTGTGTTGTGAGAGCAGAAGTGGTTTTATTGTAAGAGCCCACAGACAGGGTGACTCCATTTCTTACTGTGAAGTGAGGAGTGAACTTCTCCATGGCTCTGTGTTTGTGTGTGTGTTCTAGAACTGTGAGGGTGTAACCATTAGAACCCATCATTCCTAAGTCATGGTGGCTATGCTGCCAACTGTGGTTAGGGTTTAGAGACCGGGAGACAGGATGGAGTCTCACAATACAAAATAGAAACAATTTGGCTCCACAACTCAATAACATAGCCTCAGGCAGGAGAGAGAAGGGCGCGGGGAGCGGGGTGCGAGAGATGAGGGTGGGTTAAGCGCTAAAAGACTCTTTTGATCCTCCGTTGTGACACATTTCCTAAAAAATACACCATGTCTCAAGTCACAGTAATTTTAACATGATCAATATTATTAATGTGGCTCTAGCAGTCAAAGGACGGGCCTCTTGTGTTGTCCAGCCAAAAGCTTCTCAGGAATGTCATAGCGTCTTAAAACTGTATCACGGTTGAAATTGAAAAAACATGCCCCTTTTCATGCTTTTCTCTTTATTGACATAACAATGCATCGGGCTCTGAATGTTCTGCTGAAAGAGACAGGTTTAATGTCATGCAGGGCTATTGATGACAATGCTTGGCTGTAGCTATTGGAACCTTCACAACCAGCAGGTTGTACTAGGGAGTCTTATTCTAAAGCATTTAAATAATAACAAACTTTATGACATTATCCCGTTATCTCATTGTACTTACTAAAAGTGCCCATTATAACATTGGAGAGGGATACATTAAAATCCGATACAGATAATATGTCTCTACTCCCCTTGTATGTTGATGCATGTCTTATAAGAGCGGAGACAACACCTTTCAACCCATAAACTGGGTTGTTCGAGCCCTGAATTCTGATTGGCTGACAGTTGTGATATATCAGACCGAGGTTCTTCCTTTAAACTGTATACCACGTGTATGACAAAACGTTTACTTTTATTGATCTAATTACGTTGGTAACCAGTTTATAATAGCATTAAGGCACCTCGGGGGTTTGTGGTATATGGCCAATATACCACGGCTAATGGCTGTATCCAGGTACTCCGCGCTGTGTATAAGAATAGCCCTTAGCCGTGGTATATTGGCCATATACCACACCCCCTCGTGCCTTATTGCTTAAAAAGATGTTTACTAGAGAAATAGTACTGTATATCTCCTTCCAGCAGACATACTGTACACTGGGGCTGACTCTGTGGCCAAACACCACATATACCAGTAGGGCTTGTGGTTTCCATGTTTGTTTTGGTATTTAATGCACATTTTCTTTAGTTTGCCTTTCAAGTGGACCAGATGGAACATAAACTCCAGATACAGAGTAATGTTCAGAGCAGACGCTGTGGAACTGACAACCAGAACCAATTCATTAAACTGTTAATAACTAAAGATTAAAAGACTGTTATGAAAAGGCCACCTTCCTACATGTTCCAAGGAAGGACCACTTCATTTATGGGAATTGTGGTTTTTGTTTTGTAGTCCAAATAAAATAAAATAAATTACTGACTGATTTTCAACTAGTTGCTAGTACTGGGGATGGACTATTACATATTTCATTATATAATAAAATAATAGCTTCCTGTAACTAAAGTCAGGTCTAAAATTATTGGCTCCCTTGATAAAGATGAGCAGAAAAAAATATATAAAATAAATCATACAAATACTGAGCTAAATTGTACGCTCCCCAAAAATTTAAAATTATTATATTGTACAATTGCTCAGAAAAAATAAATAATATTTTTTTAACTAGGCAAGTCAGTTAAGAACAAATTCTTACTTACAATGACAGCCTACTGTAGGAATAGTGGTTTAAACTGCCTTGTTCAGGGGCAGATAGACAGATTTTTACCTTGACAGCTCGGGGATTCGATCTAGCAACCTTTTGGTTACTGGCCTAATGATCTAACCACTAGGCTACCTGCCTACCTGATTAAGAAGTAATATTTTTTTTCTCAAAAAAAAATTAGATGTCAAAGTGATTGGCACCCTTAAAGATTAATCTAAATAAAAACAAACAAAATACAATCTGCATTAACTTTTTTTAATGAATCAATTACATTAAATCAAATTTGATTGGTTGTGTACAAATAGTTTGCAGATGTTATCGCAGGTGCAGCGAAAGGCTTATGTTTCTGTCTCCAACAGGGCAGTAATACTGAACAAAACAAAACAATACACATAACTCCCAAAAATACTAAGAAAAAAATAAGGAAATATCAGATCGAGCAATGTCAGAGTCCGAAATATATGTATATATACAGTACCAGTCAAAAGTTTGGACACACCCACTAATTCCAGTGTTTTTCTATATTTTTACTATTTTATACATTGTAGAATAATAGTGAAGACATCGAAACTATGAAATAATAAATAACAAAAATGATAAACAATCAAAATATATTTTATATTTAAGATTCTTCAAATTAACCAACCTTTGCCTTGATGACCGCTTTGCACACTCTTGGCATTCTCTCAACCAGATTCGTGAGGTAGTCACCTGGAATGCATTTCAATTAGCAGGTGTGCCTTGTTAAAAATTTATTTGTGGAATTTATTTCCTTCTTAATGCGTTTGAGCTGATCAGTTGTGTTGTGACAAGGTAGGGGTGGTATACAGAAGATAGCCTTATTTGGTAAAAGACCAAGTCCATATTATGGGAAGAACAGCTCAAATAAGCAAAGAGAAACGACAGTCCATTATCACTTTAAGACATGAAAGGGAAAGGGAGATACCTAGTCAATTGTACAACTGAATATAGTCATGTCAATGTGATTCATGTCAATTCAATGTGTCTTCTGCATTAACCTAACCCCTCTGAATCAGAGAGGTGCGGGGGGCTGCCATAATCAACATCCACCTCTTCGGCGCCCGGGGAACAGTGGGTTAACTGCCTTGCTCAGGGGCAGAACGACAGATTTTTATGTTGTCAGCTCTGGGATTCGAAGGTCATTCAATCCGGAAATATCAAGAACTTTGAAAGTTTCTTCAATTGCAGTTGCAAAAACCATCAAGCGCTATGATGAAACTGGCTCTCATGAGGACCGGCACAGGAAATGAAAACCCAGAGTTACCTCTGCAGCAGAGGATAAGTTCATTAGAGGTACCAGCTTCAGAAGTTGCGGCCCAAATAAATGCTTCACAGAGTTCAAGTAACAGACACATCTCAACATCATCTGTTCAGAGGAGACTGCGTGAATCAGGCCTTCATGGTCAAATTGCTGCAAAGAAAACACTACTACAATAACCCAACACACCTCCAGACTATGTAAGGGATATTTGACCAAGAAGGAGAGTGATGGAGTGCTGTATCAGATGACCTGGCCTCCACAATCACCTGACCTCAACCCAATTGAGATGGTTTGGAATGAGTTGGACCGCAGGGGGAAGGAAAAGCAGTGCTCAGCATATTTGGTAACTCCTTCAAGACTTTTAGAAAAGCATTCCAGGTTAAGCTGGTTGAGAGAATGTCAAGAGTGTTCATAAAAAAAAGTGAAAATATATCAATCATTATTTGAATATGTTGGTAACCCGTTGTATAAAAGTGATAATGTCCTCGAAGCCTTCTCGGGCCTAATTAAATCAAGGATTGGGGGGGGGGGGCTAGCTAGTTTATGTCTTAAGGTTACTCTGCAGCACAGAGAGTGGTAGCTAACTATAGTTAAAGTTATCGTAGCTTTCTTGAACGATTTCAAACCACTTGATGAATTTAGGACTGCCAGAGTATCTAGCTAGCTGACGTTATGAGCTGGTATAGTGTTAGCTTACTAGCTAGGATTGGTCACTGTAGCTATGCCAATTTTCAGACAATGAAGAGAACGTCCACGGATATCTCTTCTTTCTTTAAGAAGAAAAGTAGTACAGTGGAGACGCAGTCGACATGGGGACCAGCAGCAGAGGATAGGACGTTAGTGAGGATGCAGTCGAAGATGATTATAACATCATTGAGCAAGCCAATGAACAGGCAGAGGCACTGAGAGAGCATGACAGAACAGAGGCAGAACATGACAGCGACAAACAGGCACAGGCAGCATCAGTGACAGAGCACAGTGAAGAACAACAGACAGCAGCATGGCACGAAAGTGAGGAACAGGCAGCAACAACAGTCACAGAGGTTGACAACCAAGCGGTCTGAATATAATTGTTTATAGGCTGATATTAGGAATGTAATCGGTAATTACTATGGAGAGGGGCTAGCTACTCATGTTATTATTATTATTACTTTTATTATTTTAAAATCAGAATAACTGATTTTGCCTATTGTTTCATCCTAGATATTTCCCAGTCAAGAGCAGAGGGGTCCCTCCCCTTCAGGGGGATAGAAGACGGGGCTTCATGAAAGAGTGGTACAAGTACGCATAAATGGCTGGAATACTCTCGGAGTAAAGACTCTGCCTACTGATATGCCTGCCGGCACTTCATTCTCCCCTCCTCAGGTGATTCAGTTTTTACACCTGAAGAGGGGTTACAAAATTGGAAAAAAGCAGCTTACAAAGATAGGGGATTTGTAGGTCATGCCAAATCAGAATCAGGTACTAATGCTATGTTAGCACAGGCAGAATATGAAAAGTCAACTGCAAGCAAATGCTCTCTCACAGCCTCCTTAAATGCAGAATATAATACATTTGTGAGGGAAAATAGAGAGTACATTAAAACTGTTGGAGAAACCCTGCTCCTCACAGCTACACAAAACATTGCACAGAGAGGACATGAAGAAACGGAAGGTCGGAATAAAGGACATTTCCTCTCTATTATGGAACTGCTAGCCAAGCATGATCACACATTCTAAAGAAAATGACAAGTCTAAGAAATGCAACATACCTTGGGCATAGTACACAAAACAAAATAATGGATTGCCTGGCTGAAATGGTCCGCACCTCAATCATTTGTGAAGTTGCACAAAGTGAGGCTTTCAGCGTTATGGTCCATGAGACCAAAGACATTAGCAAGAAGGAACAGATGTCCTTTGTAATTCGATACTATTACAATGGGTCAATAATTAAACGTTTCCTCACCTTTGAAGCAGCAGAGCGCCTGGATGCTGCAGCACAGAAAATTGTACAAATACTGCAGAAGCCTTGACTACAGAAACCACCTAGTAGGGCAAGCATATGATGGTGCATTTGTCATGAGTGGAAAGAACACAGGTGTGCTAGCACACATTAAATCAGGGGCCCAATTAGCTTTTTATGTTCACTACAATGCACATTGCTTAAATGTAGTATTAGTTGACAGTGTGAAATGCATCCCTGGAGCCTATTGTTTCTTTTCTCTTTTGCAGAAACTCTATGTCGTTGTGTCAAGGTCATATGTGCACCAAAGGTGGCTAGAGGTACAAAGGGAGATGTTTCAGCGAGCCCCGAGAGAGTTACAAAGGCTGATGGAGACACGGTGGGTATGTAGGTACAATGCTTGCAAGACAGTGAGGGACAGACTGCCAGCCATCATACATCTACTGAAAGAAATATCTGAAGAGAGAATTGGTGACAGAGCTGTAGAGGCAAGAGGTCTATTAGCCCAAATAGATCTACAGTTTGTTGGCCTCCTTGTAACATTCACCAATGTTTTTGGTGAGATAAAACATCTGTCAATTTGGGCACGACTGATACTGTGACCCTTGCCGAGCAATGCAACATCGGTGTTGCACCTCCAGGCCCTCCAGGGCGTCAGGTCACACCAAGCTCTAGGCTTGTAGGGTACCACATTTCTACTCCAGTAGTTCAAAGACAGGTCATCCCAGAAAAGAGATCATTTCGGGCAGGTTCATTCATTCCAATTGTTGATGTGCTTCTCTCTGAGGTGAAGAGACGATTTTCTGAAGACAATTGTGTCATAATGCAAAGGATACAAGCCTGTAATGTAGTGTTTCTATTTGTCTCACAATACAACTGCAGCACTGAGGATCTAGAATATGAGCTCCCTCAGCTAAAGCAAATTCTTGATAGGAAGCAAACTAGTGGCTTGGAACCAACCAGTTTAATAGAGCTCACAGGCTTCCTTGAGCCATATAGGGAGGTGTTCCACAAGATGTTTAAACCTTTCAAAATTGCACTTGCATTACCTGTGAGCACTGCAGCATGTGAGCACAGTTTCTGTGCTAAAGTTAATCAAGACTGTCTTGAGAAATGCAATGAGTGACAAGAGATTGAGCAATTTGGGGGTGTTAGGTGTAGAGTCAAGAAGTGCTAGGGCCATAAATGTTGATGATTTTAATGGATGTGTTTGCCAAAAGACACAGCAAAAGGCGAATAAAGCTGTTTTGAGAAGAATGTAGCCTAATAAAGCAGGGATATGAATAGGTTGTGCATTGGCTATAGTAAAATGTACAATGATAATGCTTTTTATTTTATTTTTTTCCATTTTTGGACATACAGTATATAATAAAATATTTTAGTTTACAAAAAGACACAGCAACAGCCGAATAAAGCTGTATTGAAAAGAATTGGAGGCTTCTGTGTGGTGTTTTTAAACTTGAGTAGGCTTGTTCCCAGTAAATGTTTTGCTCCTTACAATCAATGTACTCCTTCAAATTAAAGCTGTATATTTGTCTTTTTAAGGAAAAGGACAACTAGCCTATTTGAAGAACAATGAATCGCCTAACACATGTATATACAGATACATAACACATTAAAACAAGGTTGTTGTGGAACTCAAAATGTTAACTGTACCAGTATTAGTCTTTGCACATCAGATAATTAGTAACATTAAAACATTAACTGTAAAATAAGAAACCAAAGTATATCAGTGTGTGATTCCTTAACTCTCATATTGACATAGTTTTCAACTAGCCTATATACTACAACATAATAGAATTCCTGAAATTCAGTTATGGCTTTTGATTTTGGTGTACCACCCCAAGATTTTCAGTGGCCCCATCTGGACACCCCTATGAAAAATGTCTGGGGGCGCCACTGGGGTAGAGTACCGGGTGGTAGCCGGCTAGTAACAGTGACTAAGTTCAGGGCAGGGTGCTGGGCAGAGGACAGCTAGTGGTGAATAATTTACTGTCTGATGGCCTGGAGATAGAAGCTGTTTTTCAGTCCCAGCTTTGATGCACCTGTACTGTCTCCACCTTCTAGATGGTAGCAGGGTGAACAGGCTGCGGCTCAGGTGGCTGAAGTACTTAATCCTTCTTGGCCTTCCTGCTTCCTGTGATGCCTGGTGCTGTAGATGTCCTGGAGGGTGATGCATTGGGCAGACCGCACCACCCTCTGGAGAGCCCTGCAGTTGCGAATGGTGCAATTGCCTTACCAGGCAGTGAAACAGCCCAACAGGATCCTCTCAATGGTGCATCTGTAGAAGTTCATGAGGGTCTTAAAGGCCAAGCCAAATTTCTTCAGCCTCCTGAGGTTGAAGAGGCACTGTTGCCCCTTTTTTTTACCACACTGTCTGTGTGGGTGGACCATTTCAGGTTGTCAGTGATGTGCACGCCGAGGAACTTGAAGCTTTTCACCCTCTTCACTGAGGTCCTGTTGATGTGAATGGGGGCTTGCTCTCTCTGCTTTCTCCTGAAATCCACGATCAGCTCCTTCTTTTTTTTGACGTTGAGGTAGAGGTTATTTTCCTGGCACCACTCCGCCAGGGCTCCCCCTACTCCCTGTAGGCATTCTCGACGTTGTTGGTTATCAGGCCTACCACTGATGTGTCGTCTGCAAACTTGGTGATTGAGTTGGAGATGTTAGTGGCCACACAGTCATGGGTTAACAGATGGGGGCTGAGAATGCTCCCTTGAGGGGCCCCCGTGTTGAGGATCAGCATAGCGGAGGTGTGTTGCCTACATTTACCACCTGGGGTCGGCCCTTCAGGAAGTCCAGGATCCAGTTGCACAGGGTGGGGTTGAGTTGAGCTGTAGTCGATGAACAGCATTCTTACATAGGTATTCCTCTTGTCCAGATGGGATAGGGCAGTGTGCAGTGCAATTGCGATTGCGTCATCCGTGGATCCGTTGGGGCAGTATGCAAATTGTAGTTGGTCTAGGGTGTTGGGTAAGGTGGAGGTGATATAACTAGCCTCTCAAAGCACTTCATGATGACAGAAGTGAGTGCCACAGGGTGATAGTAATTTAGTTCAGTTACCTTAGCTTTCTTGGGTACAGGAACAATGTTGGACATATTGAAGCAAGTGGGGACAGACTGGGATAGGGAGAGATTGAATATGTCAATAAACACTCCAGCCTTGCGAGGGTTAACACGCTTAAATGTCTTACTCACATTGGCAATCTTAAGGAACTGCATTGTGGCCTTCCATGGATTCCTGTTTCATGAGGTGACATGCATTTAAAATCCCTTTGTCATCCATCACTATGGGAAAAGGCAAAGCACTCACGAACGAAGAGAGACACATGGTTGTTGAACTTCATAAATCAGGCAATGGGTAAAAAAAAGCTATGAAATGACTATATACCACTTACCACTATTATGGCAACAACTAAGACGTTTAAAACCACCGGAAAAGTGGTAAACTTGCCTGGTACTGGTCACATGCGTATATTGTCCCAACACACAGTGAGGGAGATGTTAGGGAGGCAAAGAAAAATCTAACGGCCAAAGTTGGAGAATTACATAACCTGGTGGCATCTTCGGTTCACTAAATCTACAAATAGACGCCACCCCCATGCCAATAGGCTTTAAGGGAAGGGTTGCCAGGAAGAAAGCCTTTATTGAGAGCAACCAACAAATGTATATGTCTGGAGTTTGCTAAATGGCACTTGGATTGGAACCGTTGCTATGGCCAGATGAGATGAATATATAGCTCTTTGCCCATTCACACCAGTGGCGAGAATGGCGTCGAAAGACGGATACATACAGTGCCTTCAGAAAGTTCACACCCTTTGACTTTTTCCACATTTTGTTGTGTTACAAAATTTGATTAAAATGTATTTAATTATAATTTTTTGTCAACGATCTACACAAAATACTCTGTAATGTCAAAGCGAGGAAAAAGTCTAGCATTTGTAAAACATACATGAAAATAAAACACTATATATCTTGATTAGATAAGTATTCAACCCCTGAATCAACACGTTAGAACCACATTTGGCAGTGATTACAGCTGTGAGTCTTTCTTGGCAAATCTCTAAGAGCATTCCACACCTGGATTGTGCAACATTTGCCCATTATTCTTTTCAAATTCTTCAAGCTCTGTCAAATTGGTTGTTGTGCTAAACAACAATTTTCAGCCGTTCAGGAACATTCAATGTCTCCTTGGTAAGCAAATCCAGTGTAGATTTAGCCTTGTGTTTTAGGTTATTGTCCTGCTTAAAGGTGAATTAATCTCCCAATGTCTGGTGGAAAGCCGACTGAAGCAGGTTTTCCTCTAGGATTTTGCCTGTGGTTAGCTCCATTCCGTTTATATTTTATTCTGAAAAACTCCCCATTCTTTAACGATTACAAGTATACCCATAACATGATGCCGCCACCACATTGCTTGAAAATATGGAGAGCGGTACTCAGTAATAGTCCTGAATTAATCGTGAAAAATGATGAGTGACAAAGTTACAGAGGCACAAATCATACCCCCAAGACATGCTAACCTCTCACCACTACAATAAAAGGGGAGGTTTGCATTTTTGGGGGGGTATGATATTTGTGTGTCTGTAATTTTCTCACTCATCATTATTCACTATTCATTCAATAGTATCCGTAATCATTGTAGCATCCACATTAATGTAGAAGTGTTTAGAAACATATTATATTCTTTTTTTTTACAAAAAAGGGTGTCAAAAATGGTGTCAATCATTTCAGACCCCACTTTATATGGCATGAAACTTAAAATAATGAATCATGAGCAAACATTTTAACAATGATTGTTTAATACCTAACCGCTTATTAGAAATATAAAGTTCCGTCCAAAAGCTACAAATCTAGTTGATATTTGGCATGGGTCCTCAGATCCTCAAAAGATTCTATAGCTGCATCATCGAGAGCATCCTGACTGGTTGCATCACTGCCTGGTATGGCAACAGCTCGGCCTCCGACCGCAAGGCACTACAGAGGGTAGTGCGAACGGCCCAGTACATCACTGGGGCCAAGCTTCCTGCCATCCAGGACCTCTATACCAGGCGGTGTCAGAGGAAGGCCCTAAAAATTGTCAAAGACTCCAGCCACCCTAGTAATAGACTGTTCTCTCTGCTACCGCACAGCAAGCGGTACTGGAGCGCCAAGTCTAGGTCCAAGAGGCTTCTAAACAGCTTCTACCCCACGCCATAAGGCTCCGGAACACCTAATCAAATGACTACCCAGCCTATTTGCATTGCCTCCCCACACCTCTCCCCCTCTTTTACACCGCTGCTACTCTCTGTTGTTAACATCTATGCATAGTCACTTTAATAACTCTACCTTCATGTACATATTACCTCAACTAACCGGTGCCCCCGCACATGGACTCTGTACCGGCACCCCCCTGTAAATCGTCTCGCTATTGTTCTTTTACTGCTGCTCTTTAATTACTTGTTACTTTTATTTCCTATTCTTATCCATATTTTTTTTAAATTGCGTTGTTGGTTAGGGGCTCGTATGTAAGCATTTCACTGTAAGGTCTACCTGTTGTACCTGTTGTATCTGGCGCATGTAACTAATAAAATTTGATTTGATATTGTTGTGCATACATGTAATTGATGTATCTTACCTGACTTGTGGTAATGTAGACATGTTTCCTTGTCCATTGATTGATCTTTCATATTCCACATGTCATAAACACTGCCAAAAACTATTTTCACTCAGTGAAAGTTCTTGTCATTAAACACTTACAACAAAAAAGCATAGTATATAATCATGAATACATTACAAACAACTTACATTGCTATACAGCGATTGCAAGGTCTCAAGGTCCACTACAGTGTTGTCCATGTTGAGAATGGCTGTAAAGGAAGGGAAAGAATATATCGCGTTTAAAGATAATCTATACTAAGTTCCTATTGGACAAATTATTTTGGTCCCATCTCACGAAGAACTCTTAACCAGTCATGACAAGTAAAACAACTTAATGTATTTCAACCTTGGTAGACCTGCCATAAACTCATACCTTTAGCCCCCTGAGTTATCATTCATGCTGGACTGAAAGATAACTCATGTCAAGATATCTGAACTGATTACAGTCCCATTTCCCTACTAAATACTGATATTAAAATATGTGGAGAAATTGATCCTGGATTTTCTCCATGACAAATATGAGAAACAGACTTTGGCCTGTTGCTGTGCCTTCAACACATGAATAATCTACAGTACAAAAACAAATACCCATATCTAAAGTACATTTGGTTTAAGGTTGTTTGTACCAGGGCCGTTCTTGCTGACCATCTGATGAGCTGGTGACACCAGTGATAATAAAACGTTATAAAAAAAAGCTCTTATCTAAAGCCACAATTATATAAAGAATGGTCAATCTTTCTTGTTATCTAATATTTTTTCCTCAATGATTCTGGTGTTTTTTATTCTCAAAATCTATTTGCTAAAACTGCATACAAAACCTCAGGACAGGTGTCAGAGTATGCATGCCTTCATTCCCATCCATTCAAATTGTTGACGCGTGTTACTGACTCCAGTCACTGTTGATGAACAGGGTCAGCATGGGTCTCGCTGCTTTGCCTAGCTTCATTTGTTGCATTGAGCTGATTTCATATTTTGCACATACGTTTTAACTAAAAATGTTGTGTAGGTAAGCCTGGGGTAAGCTCTGCACAGTTGGGCGTGTCTACATCGTTTGGTAATCGCATACCTTGAACTGAACATATCTAGCTAGCTAGAAATAACAACCTGACAAATGGACACTATACTGCACCCCAAATAATTTTCCAATTTGGATTTTCAAGGCAAACTTGGTATTATTCTGGACGACACGCTGCTTGATGGCCTCTGGATATGATATCAGGCTGTCAAAGGCATCAACCGTCTTCCTGCTGATGGTCTATTGGGAGATTTTCAGGTAAACTGATGCACTCTCGTGTTATGCAGAATAAAATAATGGAATGGGGTTCTGCTGTGCACATACAGTATCAGTGACCTAATGAAAGTTGTGGATGCCCGGAGACAAGAGTTTGACACTTTCTAAGATCGGCTGGATCACAGAGAGGTTCACCGTGAAGGATGATGAATGGACTTCATTTACATGGATAGGTAGGCCTAAATGCATTTAACTATGCAATTTGCGGGTTCAATGAACATGAGAATAGACAACATCCCTTTGATGCATTTGATTTATCAAGATAGAATTTCGTTTTGATTAGACACTTTTTTTAACGTTTTGATCTGCATTTTCAATCATTTTGATTGTTGATATGGACCTTTCGTTAGAACATTATTTATTATATATGTGCGCGTAATAATATTTCACATAATAATATTATTGTGTGTGTGTATGTTTGTGCGGTGAATTGGAAGAATTGTAAATCCATTGTGAAAGGCTACGCAGTTTGCGTTGCAAACTATTCGGATGAAATGTTTACATTTATTGTTATTTTAGTGCCACCTATTGGTTGTAACTGCCGATGCTACATCGGTCTATGACTGGGCTGAGGTGAGCTGAGTTGAGTGTGTCATTTTGTCGGAGGATATGAAATATGCGGCCATCAGAGGCTATCGTTTGTTTATCTTGGCTACATTGTTATCTACCGCACGTCACTGTCTCACACACTGCAGTACAGACTACTTTCTCACACCGCAGGTACAATTGGCTCTGAGTCTCAAAGTTTTCAGCAATCCCCTTTAACACTGGAAGTCTTAAGCTAAAATATAAATATGGGTTCTGTCAAGGTACACCTGTAAGTATAATACTTTGAAAGTTTAAAGACGAACATACCCTGTGAGTCTACCTTGTTAAATCTGAGGTGTTGAGTTATGCACTGGAATTGAGCACAGTGAGACCATGTACGCATATCGACTTTTCACACTTTTTTGATCTATGTAGTACGGTAACAAAGCTCATCTCAAAGGAACAGGATATAATAAACATGACATTTTCATACTCTCCTGCAGTACTTCTGATTATGAAGGGCCAATGAACTTGCATGATACATGCATGCCTAACTGAAACTTTCCCACAGAACCGCCTATAAAATAGAAACAAACTGTAATCCTTTCTGTAATATAACTATAGATAAATCAGTTGAATCAGTGTTCTGTGAAATTCTTTGCAGCTACTGTTCACTACCTTACCCCTTACCATCTCTGTGTGAAGAATAGATACGTTCGACGAACTCAGTCACAGCATCAACCCAGTGATCTTCTTCCAAGCATTCATATGGCTGGCCTTAATCTGCCGTAAATCATGAAGGATTGTTGCTGTGTAAAGGCCTTTAGGTATTTCTATACTGTGGTCAGACTGGCGAAACAAGTGAAACGGTCAGTTATTTATTTCATTCTGCTTTCCCATGTCTGTCTGTCAACAGAAAATTGCTGTGAGACAAGATAAACAATCCTCAAAAAAGCTGTCTTCTATAATATTCACCCACCTTTCTCTTCTTCACAGTCCCACTGTGACTCCATCACATACTCCATGTCTATCTCTCTCACACCCTACACTGTCTGCCAGTTTCTCTCTCTGCTTATTGCTTCACCCTCAACCTTTTCACACTCTCTCTCCCTCCATAGTCATCACAGCGCCAGGCTCTCTGCGCATGCTCTCTATTTCTCTCCGCCTGCTCTTTCACACTCACTTATTAGGTTCTAGTTACTGACTCAAACTGGGTTGAGCAGATAAGGCCTGTTTCATATCTCTCAGACGTCCCATTCATGACCAAACCCAGCACCATCTGCCAGCATCCTCCATACCGCACTGAGCAAGGCGCCAACCCTGGCCCCTAGCATGAATACTAGCACTCTAAAACGTTACTGGAAGGTTACATCGCACAGAAGTGTTCTATGAAAGTTTCAGCCAAATAGAAGACCAAATAACCACAAATGGAGAGCTAACATGACTATCTATAAAACCATGCCACAGTCATAAAAAATAAAATCTAAAACTTTGATTCAGAAAAAGTTTATTTCTCCTTTCTCTCTTTAGATGCAGGGCTTAGAGAACAAATCCCAAACAATGTCTGTGTCACACCCTGACCATAGAGAGCCTTTTTATTCTCTATTTTGGTTAGGTCGGGGTGTGACTAGGGTGGGTAATCTAGGTTGTTTATTTCTATGTTGGCCTGGTATGGTTCCCAATCAGAGTCAGCTGTTTGTTGTTGTCTCTGATTGGGGATCATATTTAGGCAGCCATTTCCCCACTGTGTTTTGTGGGATCTTGTTTGTGTGTAGTTGCCTGTGAGCACTTCATTGACATTACGTTTCGTTTGCTCTTTATTGTTTTGTGCGTTTCACTTCAATAAATATGTGGAACCCATATCACGCTGCGCTTTGGTCCGAATATTCTTACGACGATCGTGACAGAAATCAGGAAATCAGGACCAAGCAGCGTGCCCAGGAGGAGAAGGTATCCTGGACTTGGGAGGAGATCAAGGAGGAGAAGATATCCTGGACTTGGCAGGAAATTATGGGAGGACATGAAAGCCTTCCTTGGAAGCAGATGCAAGATAAGGGAGGTCAGCGACAACGCCGAGGTTCGCGGCCACATAGAAATTCCCCAAAACAGCCCCAATTTTTTGGGGCGGAGGCACACGGGGTGGTCGGCGGAGCCGAGGAGTGAACCAGAGCCAGTCTGGGAGAAGACAGAGAAATTGGAGGAGAGTGAACGGAGAGAGTCAGAGACCGTCAGTGAGTTGATGAAGAAATTGGAGGAGAGAGAAATGAGAGAGTTGTTGTGTTGGTGTATGGTGCACGACATTCGCCCTAAGGAGCGTGTTATCAGTTTGATGCCACCTGAGTCAGCTCTCCGTATTCGTCCCGAGGAGCGTGCTATCAGTCTGGTAAAATCAGTGCCGGCTCCACGCACCAGGTCTCCAGTACGCCTCCCCAGCCCTGTACGTCCTGGGCAAGCTCCTCGCACTTGCCCTAAAGTGTGTGTCACCAGTCCGGTACCACCTGTGCCGGCTCCACACACTAGGCCTCCAGTGCGCCTTCCCAGTCCGGTACGTCCTGTGCCTGCTCCCCGCACTCGCCCTGAGGTGCGTGTCACCAGTCCGGTGACCCTGTACCGGCTCCACACACTAGGCCTCCAGTGCGCATTCATGGTCCAGAGCTTCCAGCGACGGTTCACAGTCCAGAGCTTCCGGCGACGCTCCACAGTCCGGAACCTCCTATGACGGTCCACGGTCTGGAACCTCCTGCGACGGTCCACGGTCTGGAACCTCCTGCGACGGTCCACGGTCTGGAACCTCCTGCGACGGTCCACGGTCTGGAACCTCCTGCGACGGTCCACACTCCGGAACCTCCTGCGACGGTCCACGGTCCGGAACCTCCTGCGACGGTCCACGGTCCGGAACCTCCTGCGACGGTCCACGGTCTGGAACCTCAAGCGACGGTCCACGGTCTGGAACCTCAAGCGACGGTCCACGGTCCGGAACCTCCTGCGATGGTCAACGGTCCGGAGCTTCCAGGCAAGGCGTCCAGTCCCGCTCCATGGCAGGAGCCTTCCTCTGCGCCGGTGCCCAGTCCGGGTACGGTGTCCAGTCCAGCTCCAGGGCAGGAGCCTTCCTCTGCGCCGGTGCCCAGTCCGGGTACGGTGTCCAGTCCAGCTCCATGGCCGGAGCCTTCCTCAGCGCCGGTATCCAGTCCGGACACGGTGACCAGCCCAGCTCCAAGGCGGGAGCCTTCCTCTCCACCCGGTGCCCAGTCCAGGCACGGCGGCCAGCTCAGCTCCAATGCCGGAGCCTTCTTCTGCGCCGATGCCCAGTCCAGGCACGGCGGACAGCCCAGATCCATGGATGGATCCGCGGGATGAGAGGGTTCTTCGTCCCGCACCAGAGCCGTCACCGACGCTAGATGCCCACCCTGACCCTCCCCTATAGAGTCAGGTTTTGTGGCCGGCGTCCGCACCTTTGGGGGGGGGGGACTACTGTCACGCCCTGACCATAGAGAGCATTTTTATTGTCTATTTTGGTTAGATTGGGGTGTGACTAGGGTGGGTAATCTAGGTTATTTATTTCTATGTTGGCTTGGTATGGTTCCCAATCAGAGGCAGCTTTTTGTCGTTGTCTCTGATTGGGGATCATATTTAGGCAGCCATTGCCCCACTGTGTTTTGTGGGATCTTGTTTATGTGTAGTTACCTGTGAGCACTTCATTGACATCACGTTTCGTTTGTTCTTTATTGTTTTGTGCGTTTCACTTCAATAAATATGTGGAACCCATATCACGCTGCGCTTTGGTCCGAATGTTCTTACGACGATCGTGACAGTCTGGATGATTCCCACATCATTCTGAACATCCCAATATCATCCCCCATGATATACTGTAACCTCTAATACAGGGGTTTCCAAACCTTTTTGCTCTGTTACCCACCAATTGAGGTGTCTTTTGAGTCGCAACCCATCATAAGGGTTAAGAGGTGAAAAAACATACACAGACCAAAGAGTAAGTACAAAATATATTAATAATGCTCACTTCTGCAAAACATTTAACTGAATGTAGATTTGAGTATGGCTTCATGAGACCAATTTTGTATTGTTACCCATCTTCCAATCACTGCCCTTCTTTATAAGGCTTTAGAAAAACTCCCTGGTCTTTGTAGTTGATTCTGTGCTTGAAATTCAATACTTGACTGAAGTACCTTATAGATGTTGTATTTATGGGTACAGAGGAAGGGGTAGTCATGTCAACCCCTATTATTTCCAACAGAGTGAGTCTATATAACTTATGTAATTTGTTAAGACACATTTGACTTCTGAACTAATAACTAATTCACCCCCTAAACAAAGGGGGTGAATACTTACGAAATTACTATTTAATAAAAAAAAACGTATTCATTTGTAAAAATGTGTGGGTTTTCTTTTCACTTTGACATTATGTAGTATATTGTGTAGATCAATGACAAAAAAATAGAATTCAATCTATTTCACACCCACTTTGTAACGCAACAAAAGATTATAGACATCATTATCTTTTCTACATAGTTTCTATTTGATTTTTGTCGTTTAAGTTTACACTGAAAGTATTTTTTCATCCTCTAAATTTATTTCAACACATTCTCCCGTTGAGATAAGCCTATAGAGAGGACTGATACGATAGACATACTGTCCCCAGCGTAGATCCTGTAAGCAGTGTCTAGACACACGGATGAGGGATGAATGGCGAGGCAATCAGAGGACTATAACAGGAGGAGAATCCATTCTCATTAAAGTCTGGAGTAGTTCCGCTTTAACAAGGTCATTTAGACTAAGGAGCAGAGTGACAATAGATTAGAGAAAGAAAGAGAGAGAGCAGGATTAAAGAGAATATAGTAAACTAAATGAAAGATGGAAACACAGAGACAAAGATAATCATACATCCTTAATACTTCAAAGTCTAGTTATAACCCAATAATGAGGCCTCTCAGTTGAGAGTAACACATCAAGCTTATAGTTTTGTGCTTTAATATTAGCTTTTATTTTTATTCGTTTTAAGATTATTATTATTTTTAATTAAGTTTAGTTTAAGTTTGTTTTCTGATCTGATTTACTAGTTATTTTAATTAAAGTTTTATTTAAAAAAATCTATTTGTTTTAGATTTCTATTTCGTTTCAGTTTTAGTGTTAGGGACAGAATGTAGCCTGTGCGTGGGAGGCTAGGAGCCATTTATGATGTGTCGTTTTTGCGATGTCCCTTCTTGCCACTGTGGGGCAGTGGCAAGAAGGGACATCGCAAAAACGACACATCATAAATGGTGATGGGTCAGGTCATAGGTTAGGTTTAAAGGCCCAGTGCAGACAAAAACGTGATTTTTCTGTGTTTTATATATATTTACACACTAAAAGAGTGTTCCCGAGTGGCGCAGTAGTCTAAGGCACTGCATCTCAGTGCAAGAGTTGTCATCACAGTCCCTGGTTCCAAATCCAGGCTGTATCACATCCGGCCGTGATTTGGAGTCCCATAGGGCGGTGCAAAATTGGCCCAGCATCGTCTGGGTTTGGCCGGGGTAGGCCGTCAATGAACATAAGAATTTGTTCTTAACTGACCTGCCTAGTTAAATAAAAAATGTAATAGCTGGAATTTCAACCTGTTTTGGTGGAATGGAGTTTTGGCCTGTCAGGAGACATCACCAGGGGGTAAATTAGTTAAGAGACCAATAATAAAAAAAGAGTTCCAAACATCTCTGCAAATAACACAGCGTTTTCTGTTTTCCACTTTCTGTTTCCCACTCAGACCACTCCCAGACAGTTTTAGCAAAATTCTTGCTTCAGAAATGTCACTTTGCTAAGAAGCAATTTTTTAAAACCTTTTCTACAATTTTATTTGAAAACAATGACAGTCATGTACTTCATTGTTACCATTATTGGTCATCACCTTTCAAAGTGTGTTGCATTATGGGGATACATATTGGCTGACTTGCACCTACAGTTGAAGTCGGAAATTTACATACACTTAGGCTGGGGTCATGAAAACTTGTTTTTCAACCACTCCACAAATTTCTTGTAAACAAACTATAGTTTTGGCAAGTTGGTTAGGACATCTACTTTGTGCATGACACAAGTAATTTTTACAACAATTGTTTACAGACAGATTATTTCACTTATCATTCACTGTATCACAATTCCAGTGGGTCAGAAGTTTACATACACTAAGTTGACTATGCCTTTAAAAGGCTTGGAAAATTCCAGAAAATGATGTCATGGCTTTAGAAGCTTCTGATAGGCTAATTGACATATTTTGAGTCAATTGGAGGTGTACCTGTGGATGTATTTCAAGGCCTAACTTCAAACTCAGTGCCTCTTTGCTTGACATCATGGGAAAGTCAAAAGAAATCAGCCAAGACCTCAGAAACAAAATTGTAGACCTCCACAAGTCTGGTTCATCCTTGGGAGAAATTTCCAAACGCCTGAAGGTACCACGTTCATCTGTACAAACAATAGTATGCAAGTACAAACACCATGGGACCACGCAGCCGTCATACCGCTCAGGAAGGAGACGCGTTCTGTCTCCTAGAGATGAACGTACTTTGGGGTGAAAAGTGCAAATCAATCCGAGAACAACAGCAAAGGACCTTGTGAAGATGCTGGAGTAAACAGGTACAAAAGTATTTATATCCACAGTAAAACGAGTCCTATTTTGACCTAACCTGAAAGGCCGCTCAGCAAGGAAGAAGCAACTGCTCCAAAACCGCCATAAAAAGCCAGACTAAGATCAAGCCTGACAAAGATAATACTTTTTGGAGAAATGTCCACCGGTCTGATGAAACAAAAATAGAACTGTTTGGCCATAATGACCATCGTTATGTTTGGAAAAAGGGAGAGCCTTGCAAGCCCAAGAACATCATCCCAACCGTGAAGCACGGGGGTGGCAGCATTCTGTTGTGGGGGTGCTTTGCTGCAGGAGAGACTGGTGAACTTCACAAAATAGATGGCATCATGAGGTAGGAAAATGATGTGGATATATTGAAGCAACATCTCAAGACATCAGTCAGGAAGTTAAAGCTTGGTCGCAAATGGGTCTTCCAAATGGACAATGACCCCAAGCATACATCCAATGTTCTGGCAAAATGGCTTAAGGACAACAATGTCAAGGTATTGGAATGGCCATCACAAAGCTTTGACCTCAATTGTATAGACAATTTGTGGGCAGAACTGAAAAAGTGTGTGCGAGCAAGGAGGCCTACAAACCTGACTCAGTTACACCAGTTCTGTCAGGAGGAATGGGCCAAAATTCACCCAACTTATTGTGGGAAGCTAGTGGAAGGCTACCCGAAATGTTTGACCCCAGTTAAACAATTTAAAGGCAATGCTACCAAATACTCATTGAGTGTATGTAAACTTCTGACCCACTGGGAATGTGATGATAAAAGCTGAAATAAATAATTCTCTACTATTATTCTGACATTTCACATTCTTAAAATAAAGTGGTGATCCTAACTGACCTAAGACAGGGAATTTTTACTCAGATTAAATGTCAGGAATTGTGAAAAACTGAGTTTAAATGTTTTTGGCCGAGGTGTATGTAAACTTCCGACTTCAACTGTACGAACTTACAAAAATAATGTGATCAACGGTCACGCTCTTCAACAACTTCATCTTGCAGCTATGGCCTGTATTGTGGGAGGTTCTATTGCCAACAAATCATTTGTTTTCTTTGGTTTGACCCATGGGAATGTGATCAAAGATATGACTGAAACAGGAACTATATTTACCGCGATTCGTTTATACAGTGGAGAGCAATCCCAAATGGACCCCTAAACCCTACACCCTATGCACTTGTGGAGATCCAAGAGGATTTGACAGGTGTAAGATATATGGTAATAGATCCACCTTGACCTCTGATAGACATGTGGAAGTTTCACCATGTTGCTCAAACCATTCAAATCCTCTCAGATGTCCACAAGTGCCTAGGGAGTAGGGCTTAGGGGTCCATTTGGGATTGGATGTGGATATATAGAAATTAATGTGATATTTGAGGCTTTCTCCCTCTCTCACTAATGTACACATATACAATGTACACACATATTATTTCAGTTTGTGAGTGTGCGTTATGGGGTTGGAGACAGAGAAAAATGCATTTTTTTATAAACAATGCCAACTCTACCATGTTGATCTGAGTCTTGCTGTTGAAAACCACAGTAGTGTCTGACTTTTGGCTGTCGCAGTTGCATCTCCACCGACTTCAATCCTGGACTTTCGTCTATAGTCAGCCTTACAACTCAAATGCGCCCAATCTCAATGTGACCTGACAGATTCAGGAGCTTGAAAACTCCATAAAAAAGAATAACTTGAAACCTCGTAAAATGTTTGCCAAACATAAAACGTTTTTTTTTTTAAAGGACCGTAATTCATGATGGTTTTTATTGTACTTTAGTTCCAGTATAGTTGTATTTTTTCCAACAAGTTTGTTCATTTTTTTTATTTCAGTTTATTAATTAGTTTTAATTTAATTTAAAGTTTACTATAATAACCTTGTAACACATACTGTGCATTCGGAAAGTATTCAGGCCCCTTGACTTTTTGGGCAAAAAAAGAAAATCCCTCATCAATCTACACACAATACCCCGTAATGACAAAGCAATAACAAGATTTTATACATTTTTGCAAATATATAACATTTTAAAAACTGAAATATTACACTTACATAAGTATTCAGACCCTTTACTCAGTACTTTACTCAGTACAGTACTTTACTCAGTACGCGATTACAGCGTTGAGTCTTCTTGGGTATACAGGCACACCTGTATTTGGGGAGTTTCTCCCATGAATCTCTGCAGATCCTCTCAAGCTCTGTCAGGTCGGATTTGGAGCATTGCTGCACAGCTATTTTCAGGTCTCTCCAAATAATTTTGATTGGGTTCAAGTCCGGGCTCTGGCTGCGCCACTCAAGAACATTCAAAGACTTGTCCCGAAGCCACTCCTGCATTGTCTTGGCTGTGCGCTTAGGGTCGTTGTTCTGTTGGAAGGTGAACCTTCGCCCCATTCTGAGGTCCTGACCACTCTGGAGCAGGTTTTTCCTCAAGGATCTCTCTGTACTTTGCTCCGTTCATCTTTCCCTCAATCTTGACTAGTCTCCCAGTTCCTGCTGCTGAAAAACATCCCCACAGCATGATGCTGCCACCACCATGCTTCACCGTAGGGATGGTGCCAGGTTTCCTCCAGACATGACACTTGGTATTCAGGCCAAAGAGTTCAATCTTGGTTTCATTAGACCAGGGAATCTTGTTTCTCAATGTCTGAGAGTCCTTTAGGTGCCTTTTTGCAAACTCCAAGCGGGCTGTCATGTGCCTTTTACTGTTGAGTGGCTTCAACCTGGCCACTCTAACATAAATGCCTAATTGGTGGCGTGCTGCAGAGATGGTTGTCATTCTTGAAGGTTCTCCCATCTTCACAGAGGAACTCTGGAGCTCTGTCAGAGTGACCATTGGGTTCTTGGTCACCTCCCTGACCAAGGCCCTTGTTGGTGGTTCCAAAGTTCTTCCATTTAAGAATGATGCTCTGACATGCACTGTCAACTGTGGAAACTTATACAGACAGGCGTGTGCCTTTCCAAATCATGTCCAATGAATTGAATTTAGCACAGGTGGACTCCAATCAAGTTGTATAAACATCCCAATGATGATCAATGGAAACAGGATGCACATGAGCTCAATTTTGAGTCTCATAGCAAAGGGTCTGAAAACGTATGTATACTATATAAGATATTGCTGTACATTTGCAAAAATGTCTAAAATGGGTTAATTATTTTGTATTGTGTGGAGATTGAATAAGACTGTAACATAACAAAATGTGGAAAAAGTCAACAGGTCTGAATACTTTCCTAATGCACTATGCATCAAAAGTGTAGAGAGGTTGGGGCCTCCCGAGTGGCGCAGGGGTCTAATGCGTCACAGCAGATCCAGGTTCGATCCCAGGCTGTGTCGCAGATAGTCGCGACTGGGAGACTCATGAGGCGGCATTCTGTTGTCCCAGCGTCGTCCAGGTTAGGGGAGGTGTCGGCAGGCCGGGCGCAATGCACACTGACATGGTTGCCAGGTGTACCGTGTTTCCTCCGACACATTGGTGCGGCTGGCTTCTGGGTTAAGCGAGCAATGTGTCAAGAAGCAAAACAGTGCTGCTTGGCGGGGTCGTGTTTCGGAGGACGCACGGCTCTCGACCTACATTGCAGTGATGGGACAAGACTGTAACAACTAATTGGGTTTGAAAAAGGGGTAAATTAAAAATTTTATATTTTTTATATATACAGTATATAAAATATATATAGTGTTGAGAGGTCAATGCATTGTCCGAGAAACTTGAGTTCAGGAAACTTCCTGGGCAAAACCGCTTGCAATGATTTCATGATGCTTTGTTGAGTGAGGTGGGTTGAGGTGGAGCATTACCACTCACCACTCTGGATGTCCTTCATGTCCAAGTGGATGCTAGACATGAGGATCCCCACGTTCTGTGATCGCTTGGTGTTCAACAGCTTCACCACCTGAGAGAGAGAGAACAGAGAGAGAGAACAGAGAAGGGAAAGAGGATCAAGCTTTAGAATAAGTCCAAAACAGGCCATAACTGAATCTCTATCTCCCTTTATCTTTTCATTTTATTGGAAATGAATTGTTGCCACTTATCCCACAAACATTATCCAAATTATAAACTTGTCTAGTCGAATGAATGTGATTGTCAATTTTCCCTTCTAGTTCAGTTCTCCACATACAGTATATCATATTTTCGATGAGGGGATCTAGAATTTGTAGATCTTAGAGACATCTCGACTTATTTATCACTTGAACCCGTCACGCTGATAATGCAGTTCATATGGAGATAAGTAGGAAAGCATTTCCAAATATTGCCCACTAAATATACAGTAGTATACGTTCATTTTGCTCTTTTTTCTGTGATTAGATGTTCAACAAATTACGTTTTACACAAACCACAAATTGCAGGCTGGGTATCAATGGCAAGACATTTGAGTATTTAAAAGTCAAATGTCACAACAACAATGTGAGAATAGATTGGCAGATCACAAATATATTAAGTTAACTGCTTAAGATTTTGGAGTCTCAAAATATTGTTTATCTTGTACAATAATTATCCATCATCACTCTCTTTTACTATATGCCACTATATTGTGCCAAGTAAATCATACATACATTTACAACTGCTGATGAAGTTTCAATATATATTTAAATATATATTAATAAACCAACAGCCATGGACAGTATCATGTACAGTACAGATGTTCGATCTTAATTTGACCAGTTTATCACAACATGAAAATAATCCTGCCGCAAGAGGACATGTGCATCTGAATTAATATGTGGATTATAATTCATTGACATTTTTGTAGGGGTTGATTTTTAGTTAGGACATTTTTAGTTAGGACAAATCAAGTCTGACATTTTAAAGTGGAAATTACAAACTTTAGAGGCCTTTTTAACCTAGAATACACTACAAGTGTGCATTTCCTGTTCTTCAGTACAATTGTCTGTGACAACAGAGTGATTAAATTAAGATTGTACCCCTGTATGGTTTACTGTAGGTTCTCCCTGTGACCAGAGTCAGGCTGAGTATGCAGAGTGACTGCTGGGTAATAAGGTTGTGTGGTGAGTGTAGATAGTAAACCCCAGCCTCAGGCATACCACTTTGATGTGCTCCAGATCACCCAACCCACAGTGGAGTTAAAAATATAATAATTGAACATGGAGTCAGTTACATCACTGAACTCCTGCCTATATATCTAGCTAAATGGTTTCCAAACACACTGTGGACATAATATAATTTAATTTCAATGCTAAAAGACACACAGCATGAGCAATTATAGGTGCATAATGGTGGTACTACACTGCAGATAATATTGTCTGATGTGTTCATAGTGAAGATCATTATATCACATTGTATATAATTTTACAGGATCTACAGAATAACTCTTCCCCTGGAGAATATAATAACATTTTAATCATAAACTCTTTTATTAATTTACAGCAAATTGACCATTCAAAAACGTTTTCCTGATGTGAATATGGTTCGATTGATAATAATAAAAATAAAAAGGATTTCAGTTTTCATACAAACCACGTGCAGAATTTGAATCCCTGGTTTAAAAAGATCTTTAATTTACATCAATCATCCTTTGATATTTTATTTATGTCATGAGTCAATCATTCCAATAATACGGTGTTTTCATCGTTGGTCAACACCGATTTCTACGAAACCCACAAAGCTCTGCATAACATGCCAGAGGGCAAATTTGGTCTCCGTTAGACCATAAAAGAGAATAAATTATAACAAAACAACATTTGTTCATGTGAAAAAGTACTCAGAGGCAGAAGAGAAACGCAGACTTCTGATAATGCAACTAAAACTTAAGGCCTGAGTACAGTATTCTTTCTCTACAGTTTCACATCTAACATTAAGTATAACAATGTGGGCTAATTTAGTGTAAAGTCGCCAGTCCACATTCACCCACAACAAAGGGAGAAGGTCAGAAAGGGCAGAAAGATGATAACAACACATCTATTTGTCGACCAAGACATGCTGTTTATCCAGTACAATCTGGGATATGAGAAGATATACTGTAAGAGACACGTTTAGCATTTTCGAGTAATGCATACACATGCTTTACAAATGTTATCACATTATTACCATAAACGTTGTTGTTCATATCAAAGTGATGAATGTTGTATGGTCGGTTGGTTGATTGAATCCACCCATACACTACATGACCAAAGTATGTGGACACCTGCTCGTCGAACATCTAATTCTAAAATCTTGGGCATTAATATGGAGTTGGTCCCCTCTTTGTCGCTATAACAGCCTCCACTCCTCTGGGAGGGCTTCCCACCAAATGTTAGAACATTGCTGTGGGGACTTGCTTCTATTCAGCCATAAGAGCATCGGTGAGGTTGGGCACTGATGTTGGGCGATTAGGCCTGACTTCGCCGTTCCAATTCATCCCAAAGGTGTTCGATGGCGTTAAGGTCAGGGCTCTGTGCAGGCCAGTCAAGCTCTTCCACAACAATCTTGACAAACCATTTCTGTATCGCCCGACCCCTCCTGTCTCAGTCTACAGTATTTATGCTGCAATAGTTTGTGTGTCGGGGGGCTAGGGTCAGTCTGTTATATCTGGAGTATTTCTCCTGTCTATCCTGTGTCCTGTGTGAATTTAAGTATGCTCTCTCAAATTTTTTCTCTTTTTCTCTTTCTTTCTTTCTTTCTTTCTTTCTTTCTCTCTCGGAGAACCTGAGCCCTAGGAACATGCCTTCAGGACTACCTGGCCTGATGACACCTTGCTGTCCCTGGGCCACCTGGTCTTGCTCCTGCTCCAGTATCAACTGTTCTGCCTGCGGCTATGGAACCCTGACCTGTTCACCGGACGTGCTACCTTTCCCAGACCTGCTGTTTTCAACTCTCTAGCAGGAGCGGTAGAGATACTCTGAATGATCGGCTATGAAAGGCCAATTGGCCAACTGGACAATTTACTCCTGAGGTGCTGACCTGTTGCACCCTCTTCAACCACTGTGATGATTATTATTTGACCCTGCTAGTCATCTATGAACATTTGAACTTGGCCATGTTCTGTTTTAATCTCCACCCAGCACAGCCAGAAGAGGACTGGCCACCCCTCATAGCCTGGTTCCTCTCTAGGTTTCTTCCTAGGTTTTGGCCTTTCTAGGCAGTTTTTCCTAGCTACCGTGCTTCTACACCTGCATTGCTTGCTGTTTGGGGTTTTAGGCTGGGTTTCTGTACAGCACTTTGAGATATCAGCTGATGTAAGAAGGGCTTTGTAAATACATTTGATTGATTGATTGTGTGGATGTCAATGGTGTATTGGAGGCAAAGTCAGGTGCAGGAGAGCAGAGTATAATGAACAGGCACACTTTTATTATAGTTCCAAAAAACGACAGCACTACATAAATCAAATGCACTCAAAAAACGGAACATAAAAGTAAAGCGCGTAAACTAACATCACATGAAACAATTACACATGAGGGTTAAACAGAGGGTTAAATACAAGTAGATTGATTGGGGAAATGAAAACCAGGTGTGTATGGAAACAAGACAAGACAAATGGATGTATGCAAAATGGAGAGGTGATGGCTAGAAAGCCGGTGACGTCGATCGCCGAACGCCGCCCGAACAAGGAGAGGACAGTCGTGACAGTGGACCTCGCTATGTGCACGGAGGCATTGTCATGCTGAAACAGGAAAGGGCCTTCCCCAAACTTTTGCCACAAAATTGGAAGGAAAGAATCATCTAGAATGTCATTGTATGCTGTATTAAGATTACCATTCACTGGAACTAAGGGGCCTAGCCCGAACCATGAAAAAACAGCCCCAGACCCTTATTCCTCCTCCACCAAACTTTACAGTTGGCACTATGCATTCGGGCAGGTAGCGTTCCCCTGGCTTCCGCCAAACTCAAATTTGTCCATCGGACTGCCAGATGGTGAAGCGTGATTCATCACTCCAGAGAACACGTTTCCACTGCTCCAGAGTCCAATGGCGGTGAGCTTTACACCACTCCAGCCGACGGCATTGCGCATGGTGATCGTAGGCTTGTATGCAGCTGCAAGACCATGGAAACCCATTTGATGAAGCTCCGTCAGCACAAGAACGAACAGTTCTTGTGCTGACGTTGCTTCCAGAGGCAGTTTGTAACTCAATAGTGAGTGTTGCAACCGAATAGCAGCACTGTAGAAACTATTACACTCAACGGAACGACTTGATTAGTGTAGTGTTAGCTAGCTACATAGTTGTCTTTGCTGTCTTCGTATCCAAGATAATTGTGTAGTTTAGAGTGTGTAGTTTTAGAGTGATTATCTTAATTTACCGAGGTTAGCTAGCCAGCTATTTGTCGTCCTTAACGTAGGAAACACTGCTAGCTAGCCAACAGCTAGCCAACGTCTACCGAATAGCAGCACTGTAGAAACTATTACATTCAACGGAACGACTTGATTAGCGTAGTGTTAGCTAGCTACATACAGTGGGGAGAACAAGTATTTGATACACTGCCGATTTTGCAGGTTTTCCTACTTACAAAGCATGTAGAGGTCTGTAATTTTTATCATAGGTACACTTCAACTGTGAGAGACGGAATCTAAAACAAAAATCCAGGAAATCACATTGTATGATTTTTAAGGAAATTATTTGCATTTTATTGCATGACATAAGTATTTGATCACCTACCAACCAGTAAGAATTCCGGCTCTCACAGACCTGTTAGTTTTTCTTTAAGAAGCCCTCCTGTTCTCCACTCATTACCTGTATTAACTGCACCTGTTTGAACTCGTTACCTGTATAAAAGACACCTGTCCACACACTCAATCAAACAGACTCCAACCTCTCCACAATGGCCAAGACCAGAGAGCTGTGTAAGGACATCAGGGATAAAATTGTAGACCTGCACAAGGCTGGGATGGGCTACAGGACAATAGGCAAGCAGCTTGGTGAGAAGGCAACAACTGTTGGCGCAATTATTAGAAAATGGAAGAAGTTGAAGTTGACGGTCAATCACCCTCGGTCTGGGGCTCCATGCAAGATCTCACCTCGTGGGGCATCAATGATCATGAGGAAGGTGAGGGATCAGCCCAGAACTACACGGCAGGACATGGTCAATGACCTGAAGAGAGCTGGGACCACAGTCTCAAAGAAAACCATTAGTAACACACTATGCCGTCATGGATTAAAATCCTGCAGCGCACGCAAGGTCCCCCTGCTCAAGCCAGCGCATGTCCAGGCCCGTCTGAAGTTTGCCAATGACCATCTGGATGATCCAGAGGAGGAATGGGAGAAGGTCATGTGGTCTGATGAGACAAAAATAGAGCTTTTTGGTCTAAACTCCACTCGCCGTGTTTGGAGGAAGAAGAAGGATGAGTACAACTCTAAGAACACCATCCCAACCGTGAAGCATGGAGGTGGAAACATCATTCTTTGGGGATGCTTTTCTGCAAAGGGGACAGGACGACTGCACCGTATTGAGGGGAGGATGGATGGGGCCATGTATCGCGAGATCTTGGCCAACAACCTCCTTCCCTCAGTAAGAGCATTGAAGATGGGTCGTGGCTGGGTCTTCCAGCAAGACAACGACCCGAAACACACAGCCAGGGCAACTAAGGAGTGGCTCTGTAAGAAGCATCTCAAGGTCTTGGAGTGGCCTAGCCAGTCTCCAGACCTGAACCCAATAGAATATCTTTGGAGGGAGCTGAAAGTCCGTATTGCCCAGCGACAGCCCCGAAACCTGAAGGATCTGGAGAAGGTCTGTATGGAGGAGTGGGCCAAAATCCCTGCTGCAGTGTGTGCAAACCTGGTCAAGAACTACAGGAAACGTATGATCTCTGTAATTGCAAACAAAGGTTTCTGTACCAAATATTAAGTTCTGCTTTTCTGATGTATCAAATACTTATGTCATGCAATAAAATGCAAATTAATTACTTAAAAATCATACAATGTGATTTCCTGGATTTATGTTTTAGATTCCGTCTCTCACAGTTGAAGTGTACCTATGATAAAAATTACAGACCTCTACATGCTTTGTAAGTAGGAAAACCTGCAAAATCGGCAGTGTATCAAATACTTGTTCTCCCCACTGTAGTTGTCTTTGCTGTCTTCGTATCCAAGATAATTGTGTAGATTACAGTAATTATCGTAATTTACCGAGGTTAGCTAGCCAGCTATTTGTCGTCCCTCTTAACGTAGGAAACACTGCTAGCTAGCCAGCAGCTAGCCAGCTAGCCAACGTCTACCGAATAGCAGCACTGTAGAGACTATTACATTACAACGGAACGACTTGGTTAGTGTAGTGTTAGCTAGCTACATAGTTGTCTTTGCTGTCAAGATAATTGTGTAGTTTTTGAGTAATTGTCGAGGTTACCTAGCCAGTTACCGAGGCTACCTAGCCAGCTACACTTTCTAACTAAGTCAACAACGCAGCCACTGCTAGCTAGCCTACTTCAGCAGCACTGTATCATTTTTAGTCAATAAGATTTCTTGCAACGTAAGTTTAACTTTCTGAACATTCGAGACGTGTAGTCCACTTGTCATTCCAATCTCCTTTGCATTAGCGTAGCCTCTTCTGTAGCCTGTCAACTATGTGTCTGTCTATCCCTCTTCTCTCCTCTCTGCACAGACCATACAAACGCTTCACACCGCGTGGCCGCTGCCTGGTGGTCCCAGCGCGCACGACCCACGTGGAGTTCCAGGTCTCCGGCAGCCTCTGGAACTGCCGATCTGCGGCCAACAAGGCAGAGTTCATCTCAGCCTATGCTTCCCTCCAGTCCCTCGACTTCTTGGCACTGACGGAAACATGGATTACCACAGATAACACTGCTACTCCTACTGCTCTCTCCTCGTCTGCCCACGTGTTCTCGCACACCCCGAGAGCTTCTGGTCAGCGGGGTGGTGGCACTGGGATCCTCATCTCTCCCAAGTGGACATTCTCTCTTTCTCCCCTGACCCATCTGTCTATCGCCTCCTTTGAATTCCATGCTGTCACAGTTACCAGCCCTTTCAAGCTTAACATCCTTATCATTTATCGCCCCCCAGGTTCCCTTGGAGAGTTCATCAATGAGCTTGACGCCTTGATAAGCTCCTTTCCTGAGGATGGCTCACCTCTCACAGTTCTGGGTGACTTTAACCTCCCCACGTCTACCTTTGACTCATTCCTCTCTGCCTCCTTCTTTCCACTCCTCTCCTCTTTTGACCTCACCCTCTCACCTTCCCCCCCTACTCACAAGGCAGGCAATACGCTTGACCTCATCTTTACTAGATGCTGTTCTTCCACTAATCTCATTGCAACTCCCCTCCAAGTCTCCGACCACTACCTTGTATCCTTTTCCCTCTCGCTCTCATCCAACACTTCCCACACTGCCCCTACTCGGATGGTATCGCGCCGTCCCAACCTTCGCTCTCTCTCCCCCGCTACTCTCTCCTCTTCCATCCTATCATCTCTTCCCTCTGCTCAAACCTTCTCCAACCTATCTCCTGATTCTGCCTCCTCAACCCTCCTCTCCTCCCTTTCTACATCCTTTGACTCTCTATGTCCCCTATCCTCCAGGCCGGCTCGGTCCTCCCCTCCTGCTCCGTGGCTCGACGACTCATTGCGAGCTCACAGAACAGGGCTCCGGGCAGCCGAGCGGAAATGGAGGAAAACTCGCCTCCCTGCGGACCTGGCATCCTTTCACTCCCTCCTCTCTACATTCTCCTCTTCTGTCTCTGCTGCTAAAGCCACTTTCTACCACTCTAAATTCCAAGCATCTGCCTCTAACCCTGGGAAGCTCTTTGCCACCTTCTCCTCCCTCCTGAATCCTCCTCCCCCTCCCCCCCCCTGCTCCCTCTCTGCGGATGACTTCGTCAACCATTTTGAAAAGAAGGTCGACGACATCCGATCCTCGTTTGCTAAGTCAAACGACACCGCTGGTTCTGCTCACACTGTCCTACCTGTGCTTTGACCTCTTTCTCCCCTCTCTCTCCAGATGAAATCTCGCGTCTTGTGACGGCCGGCCGCCCAACAACCTGCCCGCTTGACCCTATCCCCTCCTCTCTTCTCCAGACCATTTCCGGAGACCTTCTCCCTTACCTCACCTCGCTCATCAACTCATCCTTGACCGCTGGCTACGTCCCTTCCGCCTTCAAGAGAGCGAGAGTTGCACCCCTTCTGAAAAAACCTACACTCGATCCCTCCGATGTCAACAACTACAGACCAGTATCCCTTCTTTCTTTCCTCTCCAAAACTCTTGAACGTGCCGTCCTTGGCCAGCTCTCCTGCTATCTCTCTCAGAATGACCTTCTTGATCCAAATCAGTCAGGTTTCAAGACTAGTCATTCAACTGAGACTGCTCTTCTCTGTGTCACGGAGGCGCTCCGCACTGCTAAAGCTAACTCTCTCTCCTCTGCTCTCATCCTTCTAGACCTATCGGCTGCCTTTGATACTGTGAACCATCAGATCCTCCTCTCCACCCTCTCCGAGTTGGGCATCTCCGGCGCGGCCCACGCTTGGATTGCGTCCTACCTGACAGGTCGCTCCTACCAGGTGGCGTGGCGAGAATCTGTCTCCGCACCACGTGCTCTCACCACTGGTGTCCCCCAGGGCTCTGTTCTAGGCCCTCTCCTATTCTCGCTATACACCAAGTCACTTGGCTCTGTCATATCCTCACATGGTCTCTCCTATCATTGCTATGCAGACGACACACAATTAATCTTCTCCTTTCCCCCTTCTGATAACCAGGTGGCGAATCGCATCTCTGCATGTCTGGCAGACATATCAGTGTGGATGACGGATCACCACCTCAAGCTGAACCTCGGCAAGACGGAGCTGCTCTTCCTCCCGGGGAAGGACTGCCCGTTCCATGATCTTGCCATCACGGTTGACAACTCCATTGTGTCCTCCTCCCAGAGCGCTAAGAACCTTGGCGTGATCCTGGACAACACCCTGTCGTTCTCAACCAACATCAAGGCGGTGACCCGTTCCTGTAGGTTCATGCTCTACAACATTCGCAGAGTACGACCCTGCCTCACACAGGAAGCGGCGCAGGTCCTAATCCAGGCACTTGTCATCTCCCGTCTGGATTACTGCAACTCGCTGTTGGCTGGGCTCCCTGCCTGTGCGATTAAACCCCTACAACTCATCCAGAACGCCGCAGCCCGTCTGGTGTTCAACCTTCCCAAGTTCTCTCACGTCACCCCGCTCCTCCGCTCTCTCCACTGGCTTCCAGTTGAAGCTCGCATCCGCTACAAGACCATGGTGCTTGCCTACGGAGCTGTGAGGGGAACGGCACCTCCGTACCTTCAGGCTCTGATCAGGCCCTACACCCAAACAAGGGCACTGCGTTCATCCACCTCTGGCCTGCTCGCCTCCCTACCTCTGAGGAAGTACAGCTCCCGCTCAGCCCAGTCAAAACTGTTCGCTGCTCTGGCACCCCAATGGTGGAACAAACTCCCCCACGACGCCAGGTCAGCGGAATCAATCACCACCTTCCGGAGACACCTGAAACCCCACCTCTTTAAGGAATACCTAGGATAGGATAAAGTAATCCTTCTAACCCCCCCCCCCCCTTAGAGTTAGATGCACTATTGTAAAGTGGTTGTTCCACTGGACATCATAAGGTGAATGCACCAACTTGTAAGTCGCTCTGGATAAGAGCGTCTGCTAAATGACTTAAATGTAAATGTAAATGTAAATGCAACAGAGGACAGAATTTGTTATGTGCTTCAGCACTTGGCAGTCCTGTTCTGTGAGCTTGTGTGGCATACCACTTCATGGCTGAGCCGTTGTTGATCCTAGACATTACACCTCACAGTAACTGCACTTACAGTTGACCGGGGATGCTCAAGCTGGGCAGAAACTTTCCAAACAGACTTATTGGAAAAGTGGCATCCTATGACAGTGTCACATTGAAAGTCACTGAGATCTTCAGTAAGGCCCTTCTACTGCCAATGATTTTCTATGGAGATTGAATGGCTGTGTGCTTAATTTTATACACCTGTCAGCAACGGGTGTGGCTGAAATACTTTGAATGGGTGTACACATACACTACCGGTCAAAAGTTTTAGAACACCTACTCATTCAAGAGTTTTTCTTTATCTTTACTGTTTTCACATTGTAGAATAATAGTGAAGACATCAAAACTACGAAATAACATATATGGAATCATGTAGCAACCAAAAACGTGTAAAACAAATCAAAATATTTTATAGTTGAGATTCTTCAAAGTAGCCACTTTGCCTTGATGACAACTTTGCACACTCTTGGCATTCTCTCATCCAGCTTCATGAGGTAGTCAACTGGAATGCATTTCAATTAACAGATGTGCCTCGTTAAAAGTGAATTAGTGGAGTTTATTTCTTTCTTATTGCGTTTGAGCCAATCAGTTGTGTTGTGACAAGGTAAGGGGGTTATACAGAAGATAGCGCAATTTGGTAAAAGACCAAGTTCATACGTTGGCAAGAAAAGCTCAAATAAGCAAAGAGAAACGACAGTCCATCATCACTTTACGACATGAAGGTCAGTCAATCTGGAAAATTTCAAGAACTTTGAATGTTTCTTCAAGTGCAGTCACAAAATCCATAAAGCACTATGATGAAACTGGCTCTAAGGACCACCACAGGAATGGAAAACCCAGAGTGACTTCTGCTTCAGAGGATAAGTTCATTAGAGTTAACTGCACATCAGAAATTGCAGGCCAAATAAATTCTTCACAGAGTAACAGATACGTCTCAACATCAACTTTTCAGAGGAGACTGTGAATCAGGCTTTCGTGGTCGAATTGCTGCAAAGAAACCACTACTAAAGGACACCAATAAAAATAAGAGACTTGCTTGGGCCAAGAAACACGAGCAATGGACATTAGACCGATAGAAATGTGTCCTTTGGTCTGGAGTCCAAATTGGAGATTTTTGGTTCCAACCACCGTGTCCTTGTGAGATTTGGTGTGGGTAAATGGATGATCTCCGCATATTACGGTGTATTTCCCACCGTAAAGCATGGAGGAGGAGGTTTTATGGTGTGGGGGTGCTTTGCTGGTCACACTGTCTGTGATTTATTTAGAATTAAAGGCATTATTACCAGCATGGCTACCGCAGCATTCTGCAGCGATATGCCATCCCATCTGGTTTGGGCTTCATGGGACTGCAATTTGTTTTTCAACTGGACAATGACGCGACACACCTCCAGGCTGTGTAAGGGCTATTTTATCAAAAAGGATAGTGCTGGAGTGCTGCATCAGATGACTTGGCCTCCACAATTCCCCGACCTCAACAAAATTGAGATAGTTTGGGATGAGTCAGACCGCAGAGTGAAGGAAAAGCAGCCAACAAGTGCTCAGCATATGTGGAACTCCTTCAAAGCTGTTGGAAAATCATTGCAGGTGAGGCTGGTTGAGAGAATGTCAAGAGCGTGCAAAGTTGTCATCAAGGCAAAGGGTGGCTATTTGAAGAATCTCAAATATAAAATATATTTTGATTTAACACATTTTTGGTTACTACATGATTCCATATGTGTTATTTCATAGTTTTGATGTCTTCACTATTATTCAACAATGTAGAAAATAGTAAAAATAAAGAAAACCCTTGAATGAGTAGGTGTTCTAAAACTTTCTACCGGTAGTGTACTTTGTATATATAGTGTATGTTCTTCACTGCAGCTCTGACTGAGCGAGTATGAAAAGTGAATCAGCATGGGGTTCTGCTCTTCGTCGTTCATTCAAGTTTGTCTGTATACCTCTGAATACACAGAGGTAGTCCCTCTAGAGGGAAGAGCACACACAAGGCTCTGTCCCAATACTCTACTAACCCCTCTTTAATATCCTCGCTTCCTCTGTGACCACTTAGAGCTGAAGTGCTCGGCTAGTGCTCTACCATGGTACTTAAATCTATCAAATTCTTTTCGATCAGTGGCTGACAGAAAAGGACAGTAGAAACTTAGGATGGGAAGCTATGTAAGACTATTGGGTCAGAGCCACAGAGCAGCAGTCTCAGGGGAGGAACCACATGACAGACTGGCCTACCACAGTGTCTCCCAGTCATCAGTGTGGGTTTATTCGCCACATGCCACTCACTGGCTCTGCACCTCACTGGGCCTGGAAGCCAGGGGGAGCCAGACCTCACACCACATAATCCCTGTCTGGCTACAGTACATCCCTTCCTCATGTCATTCACAGGCAAGGGATTAGAGTGACGGAGAGAGGGACACCAAGAGACAGAGATAGGGATGGGACCAAAAACAGACAAGGGTAGACAGACAGACAAACGCACGCACACACAATGTACAGTACCGGTTTGGCCTTGGACTTGGTGATGGTGTCTGATATTGGCTTCTTCTTCTCCTTCATAGCACTTTTGGAGAATAACTCGACAAACTCATCAAAATCCACTGATGGCTCCTCGATCTTCTCCCAGACCAGAGAACCACTCGCATCCCTCAAGTAGAAGACAGAAAGATCTGTATTATATCTCTATCATTGGATCTTTATCCTGTTGATGTATACCCTCTTAGAAGAAAGGTGCTATCTAGAACCTAAAAGGGTTCTTCGGCTGTCCCCATAAGAGAACCCTTTGAAGAACCCTGTTTGGTTCCAGGTAGAACACTTTTGGTTCTAGGTTGAACAGTTTTGGCTTCCATATAAAACCATTTCCACAGAGGGTTCTACATGGAACCCAAAATGGTTCTACCTGGAACCAAAATGGGTTCTCCAATGGGGACAGCCAAAGAATCATTTTGGAACCCTTTTTTCTAAGAGTGTACCTCAAACTTACAATTCAAAATGTCTGACATGTTGTGCTTTACCGAGCCCCAGAATGCAGAGAGCAGTACCACAGTACCTCTTCAGACAATTACTGTACAGTACATTACATTTCCAATAACTTCCTATAAACCCACCACTATATCCACTAGTTATTATAAGGTGGACTTATTTTCTGACATGTCACAGTACTACAGTATTATAGCATGCATGACATCTTTATGTGTGAAGTCGGACCAAGTACATCAGTACCAAAGCACATCACAACAACCGTTTCAACTCAAACACCATCTCATCGCACTCTTTTCCCACATCTTTCTCTCATTTTACACTGGGTTCCCATCTCTATAACATGGCTGATCTTTATCTTCAGCAGAAAACCCCTTCTATAGTTTGGTAAGGAAAGCCTCCATACATGTCAATGATCCATCTCTATCTTTTGTATTCTCATTCATGAGTTATGTTGATTGTTTTCTCATATAGCTAAACAGGTAGCTATGGATAAACATATACACTGGCTATACAAAACATTAAGAACACCTCTTTTCTTGACTAGGTGAATCCAGGTGAAAGCTATGATCCCTTATTGATGTCACTTGTTAAATAGACTTCAATCAGTGTAAATCAAGCGGAGGAGACAGGTTAAAGAAGGATTTTTAAGCCTTGAGACAATTGAGACATGGATTGTGTACTATATCTGTGCCATTCAGAGGGTGCATAGGAAAGACAAATGATTTAAGTGCCTTTGAATGGGTTATCGTAGTAGGTGCTAGGCGCACCGGTTTGTGTCAAGAACTGCAACGTTGCTGGGTTTTTGACGCTTAGCAGTTTCCCGTGTCTATCAAGAATGTCCCACCACCCAAAGGACATCCAGTCAACTTGACACAACAGTGGGGAGCATTGGAGTCAACATGGGCCAGCATCCCTGTGGAATGCCATTCCCTGACAAATTGAGGCTATTCTGAAGGCAAATGTAATGTTTGGCAATGTAATGTTTTGTACACTCAGTGTATATCTAAAGTGATTGGACTAAAGTGGACTAGTAATTACTTTTTAGAATGCAGCTGGATCCTGGTCCAGTAGAGAGGCTTCATGGGCTTGGGGGGCTCGATGGGGGCCTTCTGGGGTCCAGCCTCCTGGGCCATGGAGGCCATGAAACCTCCGGGAGGGGGAGGAGGGCCAAAGCCTGGGGTAGATGGAGGTCCACTGCTGGGGGGTGTGGGCGGAGGAGGGGGGCCCATACCTGGTAGAGGGGGTGGAGGTCCAAAGCTCTGCAGGGGAGGGGGTGGAGGTGGGGGACAGGTTCTGCACATACCAGGTAAAGGAGGAGGAAGGGGAGGAGGAGGACCAGCCCCACCAGAGAGAGGGGGTGGGGGTGGTGTTGGCCCTCCAGAGAGCTGAGGTAAAGGATGAGGGGGAGGAGGAAGAAGAGGAGGGGGTATATCTGGGGTGGGGGGAGGTGGTGGCTGGGTACCACTCTGCTGCTGCTGTTGGCAGATACAGACAAAGCCAGGGTTTGGGAGGGAGGAGGAGGAGATCAGTGGGACAGAGGCTGAGGGGATTGACCCTCCCTTGAAAGGCACTTAAAATCTAAAGCCCTCCTTCACAGGTGATGTCTGTACGGAAACCTCCATCCTCTTCTTCCATGTGTGGTTGACACCCCCTAAGGCCACAGTATTGTCCCTATCCCCACTCTCCTTAGAGTGGACCTCCATCTCCAGAGATGCATGCTGTATTTCCAGTGCTGCAATCTTTATCCTCAAGTCATTGATGATCTGCTCCAGCCCTGGAATATCACTGCCATTATCCTCTTGTGACAGATTCCCTGACTTTGATGAATCCTGTCAGGAAACAATTATTTCAGACCCACTCTTCCAGCAGCAGCAATAAAAAATACAAAACATTGTACATATTAATATTACATGAAGTGATGTTTTGAAGCCCTTTTTGAAGGATGTAAACTGTCAAGCAGGTTTACATTAACACTTTAAGGAATGTGCCTTCTAGGCCTAGTATACCACATGCTCACAAAAAAGCTATATTTTGAATAATTTCTCAGACTTAAAACCTAGTGGATGTGACACGCCACACCCTGAGTGAAAAGGGTAAACACCCACAACTGAGCGCGTTTGGTTGCAGGGTTATGGACCATTGTAAGTTGAGGGTAAGGTCAGGATCAGGGAAGGCCACATGTCTAGACTCCATTCTTGTAGCTCCTGGGTAGATAGAACAGAGATGGGGAGACTCTTCGAAGATTTAACCCACAAGGCGATCAAAGTCTCAATGAGCTCCAAAGAGGCCTTGTGAAGAGTGCAGAGCCCAGAGTTAGATGCACATATTCCAGCCATGTCTATAGTTACTCTACAGTGTGTGTTGAGCTTACAGTTCAAATATTTTTAAGTGAAGTTCAGGATACCATTACAAGCTAAAAAGCTCAACAGGACATCAAAAATAGACCTTCTTCTGACAATGACCTACCTATCATGGAATTCTTCACATTTTATTGTGTTACTAAATGGGTTTAAAATATATATATATATATTTTGTCAACGGTCTACACAAAAAACGATGTAATGTCAAAGTGATGAATGAAACACTAATATACTTTCATTAGATAGCCACATCTTCAAGTTCTTCAAGCTCTGTCATGGTGTTGGGGTTCATGGCTAGATAGCAATTTTCACGTCTGGCCATAGATTTTCAAGCAGATTCAAGTCAAAATGATAACTTGGCCACTCAGGAACATTCACTGTCTTCTTGGTACACAACTCCAGTATAGATTTGGCTTTGTATTGTAGGTTATTGTCCTCCTGAAAGGTGAATTCCTCTCCCGGTGTCTGGTGTAAAGCAGACTGAAGCAGGTTTTACTCTAGGATTTTACTTGTGCTTAACTCCATTCCATTTCTTTTTATCCTGAAAAACTCCTGTCTATGCCAATGTCAAGCATACCCATAACATGATGCAGCCACCACCATGCTTGGAAATAAGGAGGCAGTCAGTGAAGTGTTGTGTTGGATTGCCCCAAACATAAGGCTTTGCATTTAGGACATTAAGTGTATTCCTTTGCAGTATTTTCTTGCAGTACAACTTTAGTGCCTACAAGACACTTTTCACTGTCATTTAGGTCATTATTGTGGAGCAACTACAATGTTGTTGATGAATTCTCAGTTCTCTCCCATCACAGCCATTGAACTCTGTCACCAGGGCCTCATGGTATTTATTATGGATCCCCATTAGCTGCTGCTGAGGCAAACAGCCCAACAATCGTTTTATTATCTATTTCTATCAGCCAATCATCAGTCATAGTGCTGTGCTTGTTCAATGTCCTTCCCTATAACGCGTGCTGAAAGTTTGTCATCAAGTTCAGGGAGTGAATAATTTAATCAATAAACAAAACATAATACAAAACAAGAAACCCGAACACACAGACACGAAACAGAAACAATGACGCCTGGGGAAGAAACCAAAGGGAGTGACATATATAGGGTAGGTAATCAAGGAGGTGATGGAGTCCAGGTAAGTGTCATTATGCGCTGATGCGTGTAATGATGGTGACAGGTGTGCCCCCATAATGAGCAGCCTGGTGACCTAGAGGCCGGGCATGTATCCTGTAAAACACAATTTTCCCCAATAGTTTACAAAGGTTGGTAACAGGCTGATTGGTCAGCTATTTGAGCCAGTAAAGGGGGCTTTACTATCCTTAGGTAAGGGAATAACTTTTGCTTCCCTCCAGGCCTGAGGTCACACACTTTCTAGTAGGCTTAAATTGAAGATATGGCAAATAGGACTGGCAATATCGTCCGCTATTATCCTCAATAATTTTCAATCCAAGTTGTCAGACCCTGGTGGCTTGTCATTGTTGATAGACAAGAATCATTTTTTCACCTCTTCCACACTTTATGGAATTCAAAATTACAATGCTTGTCTTTCATAATTTGGTCTGATACTTGGCTTTGTTGCTGGCATGTCATGCCTAAGTTTAATAATCTTGTCAATGAAAAAATGATTAAAGTAGTTGGCAATATCAGTGGGTTTTGTGATGAATGGGTCATCTGATTCAATCAATGACGGAGCGTAGGTGCTCCAAAGCTTTTTACAATCATTATTTATGTCATTTATCTTTGTTTCATAGTGTAGCTTCTTCTTTTTAATAATTTAACAGGTTTTACAGTCATTTTCTTAATGGGTGCATGCTTATTATTTAACTGGGATAAGCAAATTCATAGAAGTGTCAAGTGCAGCGCCTGGTAGCTCCTCATAACACACCACGGACCAACAAATATTATTTTCATCAGCAACATAAGAATCGCTACAAAACTTATTGTATGGCCTCTTATAAACTATATTAGTCCCAGCCTTTGGAACTTTGGTTTTCCTAGATATTGCTACTATATTGCGATCACTACATCCGATGGATTTGGATACTGCTTTCTAACAAATTTCTGCAGCATTAGTAAAGATGTTATCAATACATGTTGATGATTTCAGTCATGTGCTTTTTGTAACTACCCTGGTAGGTTGATTGGGGTGGCAGCGTATCCTAGTGGTCAGAGCGTTGGACTAGTAACCAAAAGGTTGCAAGATCAAATCCCTGAGCTAACAAGGTACAAATCTGTCGTTCTGTCAATCTGCCCTTGAACAAGGCACTGTTCCTATGCTGTCATTGAAAATAAGAATTTGTTCTTAACTGACTTGCCTAGTTATATAAAGGTAAAAAAAAATGTGATAACCTGAACCAGGTTGCAGGCACTAGTTTGAAGCTTTCTCTTGAGTGAGCAGCCTGATGAAAGCCAGTCAATATTTAAATCACCCAGAAAATATACCTCTATTTATATCACATACATTATCAAGCATTTCACACATGTTATCCAGATACTGACTGTTAGCATTTGGTGGTCTATAGCAGCTTCCCACCAGAATGGGCTTTAGATGAGACAGATTAACCTGTAGCCATATTACTTCAACAGTATTTAATGAGATCATGTCTAAGCTTTACAGGAACGTGGTTCTGAATATAAACAGCCACACCTCCACCTTTGGCATTTCTGTATTTTCTGTAGATCGTATAACCATGTATTGCTACCACTGTATCATCAAAGGTATTATCTAAGTGAGTTTCAGAGATTGCCAGAATATGAATGTCAGTTACTAGCAAATTATTGATTTCATGAACCCCTGATCAGTGTCCTTCCTATCTTGCAGCTCAGCTCACAAGGACAACTGTATCTTTGTTGTGTCTAGGTGGTTTCATCCACAGCATAATTATTAACTTGACCATGTATATTAAAGAGATATTCAATGTCTGATTTGTTATTGTTACCCGTCTACCAATCACTGCCCTTCTTTACATGAGGCTTTCGAAAAGCTCCCCTTACTTTGTAGTTGAATCTGTGCTTGAAATTCAAAACTTGACTGAGGTACCTTACAGATGTTGTAAGTATGGGGGACAGAGGATTGGATAGTCATTCAAAAATCATGTCGATCCCTATGATTTCACACAGAGTGAGTCCATGTAACTTATTATGTGATTTGTTCAGCCATATTTTACTCCTGAACTAATTTAGGCTTACCTAAACAAAGGGGGTGAATACTTATGCAACAACTATATTTTAGTTATTTAATTTACATTAATTTATAAACCTTTGTAGAACTTTCTTTTTACTTTGACATCATGGATTATTTTGTGTAGATCAATTGCAAAAAGAAAACACAATTAAATCTATAGCAATCCCATTTTGTAATTACATTACATTACATTTACATTTAAGTCATTTAGCAGACGCTCTTATCCAGAGCGACTTACAAATTGGTGCATTCACCTTATGATATCCAGTGGAACAACCACTTTACAATAGTGCATCTAACTGTTTTAAGGGGGGGGGGGGGGGGTTAGAAGGATTACTTTATCCTATCCTAGGTATTCCTTAAAGAGGTGGGGTTTCAGGTGTCTCCGGAAGGTGGTGATTGACTCCGCTGACCTGGCGTCGTGAGGGAGTTTGTTCCACCATTGGGGTGCCATAGCAGCGAACAGTTTTGACTGGGCTGAGCGGGAACTGTACTTCCTCAGAGGTAGGGAGGCGAGCAGGCCAGAGGTGGATGAACGCAGTGCCCTTGTTTGGGTGTAGGGCCTGATCAGAGCCTGAAGGTACGGAGGTGCCGTTCCCCTCACAGCTCCGTAGGCAAGCACCATGGTCTTGTAGCGGATGCGAGCTTCAACTGGAAGCCAGTGGAGAGAGCGGAGGAGCGGGGTGACGTGAGAGAACTTGGGAAAGTTGAACACCAGACGGGCTGCGGCGTTCTGGATGAGTTGTAGGGGTTTAATGGCACAGGCAGGGAGCCCAGCCAACAGCGAGTTGCAGTAATCCAGACGGGAGATGACAAGTGCCTGGATTAGGACCTGCGCCGCTTCCTGCGTGAGGCAGGGTCGTACTCTGCGAATGTTGTAGAGCATGAACCTACAGGAACGGGTCACCGCCTTGATGTTAGTTGAGAACGACAGGGTGTTGTCCAGGATCACGCCAAGGTTCTTAGCACTCTGGGAGGAGGACACAATGGAGTTGTCAACCGTGATGGCGAGATCATGGAACGGGCAGTCCTTCCCCGGGAGGAAGAGCAGCTCCGTCTTGCCGAGGTTCAGCTTGAGGTGGTGATCCGTCATCCACACTGATATGTCTGCCAGACATGCAGAGATGCGATTCACCACCTGGTTATCAGAGGGGGGAAAGGAGAAGATTAATTGTGTGTCGTCTGCATAGCAATGATAGGAGAGACCATGTGAGGATATGACAGAGCCAAGTGACTTGGTGTATAGCGAGAATAGGAGAGGGCCTAGAACAGAGCCCTGGGGGACACCAGTGGTGAGAGCACGTGGTGCGGAGACAGATTCTCGCCACGCCACCTGGTAGGAGCGACCTGTCAGGTAGGACGCAATCCAAGTGTGGGCCGCGCCGGAGATGCCCAGCTCGGAGAGGGTGGAGAGGAGGATCTGATGGTTCACAGTATCAAAGGCAGCCGATAGGTCTAGAAGGATGAGAGCAGAGGAGAGAGAGTTAGCTTTAGCAGTGCGGAGCGCCTCCGTGACACAGAGAAGAGCAGTCTCAGTTGAATGACTAGTCTTGAAACCTGACTGATTTGGATCAAGAAGGTCATTCTGAGAGAGATAGCAGGAGAGCTGGCCAAGGACGGCACGTTCAAGAGTTTTGGAGAGAAAAGAAAGAAGGGATACTGGTCTGTAGTTGTTGACATCGGAGGGATCGAGTGTAGGTTTTTTCAGAAGGGGTGCAACTCTCGCTCTCTTGAAGACGGAAGGGACGTAGCCAGCGGTCAAGGATGAGTTGATGAGCGAGGTGAGGTAAGGGAGAAGGTCTCCGGAAATGGTCTGGAGAAGAGAGGAGGGGATAGGGTCAAGCGGGCAGGTTGTTGGGCGGCCGGCCGTCACAAGACGCAAGATTTCATCTGGAGAGAGAGGGGAGAAAGAGGTCAAAGCACAGGGTAGGGCAGTGTGAGCAGATTACACAGAAATGTGAAAAAATTCAAGGTGGGTGAATACTTATGAAACCTGTCTAGTTATTATAGGATAAGCTTGACCTCTGATGGAAGAACAGGAGTGATATCTACATGCTCTGTCATTATACAAAATATAACCACAAGAGGACAGTATTGTATCAAAACCTGTCTGGGACTGGGTATTCGTTCACTTGCAGTTGTAAGAGCAAACTACAAAGATCTGTTATCCTCCTGAGGCACTCACAGTAATTATCCATTCAGTTGAATGTGGCAAAACATTTTCAATGTCATGCTGTTTGAACAAATGTTCTTCTCTGGAGCACTGCTTGAGGTGGTACACAACAAAAACAGTGTTGATAACATACCTGAGCTGGCTGTGGAGGGGGCCACAAGATCTTGATGCGGCCTGGGGTATGCCCTTCATGGGGCACCCAGAGGTGGGAGGGCAGGCCAAAAGTAGCCCAGGTATATAGCTGGTCCTCCTGGGGGAGAGAAGGCAATGAACATGCATTTTTCAGCATCTACTTTTAGATCTATATTTTATTCACAGTAACACAGTACCATATACTGTAGTAACACCATATAATAACCAGGTGAATACTACAGGTGATCATAACCGGAAGATTTTACCAACATAATTTAAATTGATTTGGTTTACTTATACACACAAATAAAGAAAAATTGTCCAAAAGAGGACAGCGGACAGACAAAAGGGCAGATATCTATTTAATGTACAGTCAATAGCTGACAGACAAACAGGAAATCTAATTTACTTATCTTCAAGGAATAAATCAATAAAGCAATCCAGATGACCTATGTCTGTTGATTCCAGTTCAGATGACATTCACCAACAATGCCAAATTGTAACGGTCGTCGTATGAAGAAGGTGTGGACCAAAGCGCAGCGTGGGAAGTGTTCATGATTATTTATTTAAAAAAACTGAACACTGAGACAAAATAACAAAATGTAACAACACGAAACAGTTCTGTCTGGTGCAGACAGAAAAACAGAAAACAACTACCCACAAAAACCATGTGCGAAAAAGCTACCTAAGTATGGTTCTCAATCAGAGACAACGATAGACAGCCTCTGATTGAGAACCACACCCGGCCAAACAACAAAGAAATACAAAACATAGAAACTGAACATAGAATGCCCACCCAAATCACACCCTGACCAAACCAAAATAGAGACATAAAAAGCTCTCTATGGTCAGGACATGACACAAATAAAGAGGGCTTTTACTTTCCGAATTGAACAAATACAAATGTCTACTTTTCAAAAGTGAGGTAAGGTACAGTGTTTGCTAAGTACAAGGCTCCCTATAGTAGAATGCAACCTCTGGCAAATTGCGAGAAGCTAAAAGTTAACACCACCTTCAAAGCCAATCTCATTCGTCTGAGGTATGAAAAGTGTTCTTGTTTCTGTATATTCTATTAGTTCCTCTTAATGCATGAGAGTGTATTCCTTAACAACTGAACAAATTATTTTCCTGGGAAATGGCTGTGAATGGTTTCCACTGTAGCAAGCAGTTTCAGCACGGCACAGTAATATGATATTGACTACATAACCACATAGAATTGGGCAATTCTAAGGGCCCAATTTAGTATGAATCTGAATGTATTCCAAATCATAATTCAGAGACCATTACATAATGACTATCCATCTATGTAAGAATCTCAAGCCATTCCAACACTGTGCATGTCAAGTGTGTGTGTGTTTATGAGTGTGTGTCTACACTTTAGGGACAAATACGCAATTTGTTCCAGTCTGAGAGCTGACCTTAGGTATCGCTTTCTCTGTGCAGTTATTGCCAGAACAAAACATTAACCAGAACCCCAGCTTTAGCTGAAGCTAGAATCACAACTACAGAACAGACCCAGATGAAAACATGATCAAAACCTGTCATAGCCTCCTACTCTATAACATCAACCTTAATAAAAGGTATCCATATTTTCTCCCTAGAGACATTGCTGGTTCACTAGGGAGGGATTATATCTCATGGAGTCATTCAAGGCTGTCTATTTTTTACAGGGGAGAGGACAGTGTGTGTGAGAGAGAGGGAGAGAGGGAGAGAGGGAGAGAGAGAGAGAGAGAGAGAGAGAGAGAGAGAGAGAGAGAGAGAGAGAGAGAGAGAGAGAGAGAGAGAGAGAGAGAGAGAGAATGAAAGAGTAGCATTACAAAAACAGGAGAAAGGAAAGAAAAAAGGGCAAGAGATTGAGTGAGAGAGAGAGACAAAAGAGAGAGAAGGGAGAACAATGGGTGAGAGAGAGCAGCATTGTCAAAAGACACGGGGAGATGTTGACTCTGGTCAAGTTGAATAATGCAGAGCTGGGGGTCCAATCCCAGGACCAGGTAGAGACAGTGAGAGGGGACAAACTGCTCTTACCAACCCAGGCACAGTGAGCATTCTGCTGGGTAAGTGCAGCCTGAGCCCTGGGAACATGGGGCTCTTATGCAACGCGGTAAGCAGATGTTCTACGCAAGCAGTGTGTGTATGTGTATGTGTGTGTGTGTGTCACATAATGACAGTTTTTAAGGCATGCATGCGTGTGTGTGTGTAGGTACTGAATGAAAACATGTGTGAATATGTGTGTGCCTGTTTGTTAGTGTGCATACGTTGCAGGGAAGTTCTGTATTTCTATGTGAGTTTGTGTGCATGTTATGTCTGAGTGTTTGTGACAATGTGTTTATGTACAGTGCCAGTCAAAAGTTTGGAAACACCAACTCATTCCAGGGTTTTTCATTATTTGTACTATTTTCTACATTGTAAAATAATAGTGAAGACATCAAAACTATGAATATACAATTATATTTTATATTTGAGATTCTTCAAAGTAGCCACTTTTTGCCTTGGTGACAGCTTTGCACATCTGGAATGCATTTCAATTAACAGGTGTGCCTTGTTAAAAGTTCATTTGTGGAATTTCTTTCCTTCTTAATGCGTTTGAGCCAATCAGTTGTGTTGTGACAAGGTAGGGATGGTATACAGAAGATAGCCCTATTTGGTAAAAGACCAAGTACATATTATGTCAAGAACAGCCCAAATAAGCAAAGAGTAATACAACAGTCCATCATTACTTTAAGACATGAAGGTCCGTCAATGTAGAACATTTCAATAACTTCGAAAGTTTCTTCAAGATCAGTTGCAAAAACCATCAAGCGCTATGATGACACTAGCTTGAGGACCGCCACAGGAAAGGAAGACCCTGAGTTACGTCTGCTGCGGAGGATAAGTTCATTATAGTTAACTGCACCTCAGATTGCAGCGCAAATAAATGTAACAGACACATCTCAACATCAACTGTTCAGAGGAGACTGCGTCAATCAGGCCTTCATGGTCTAATTGCTGCAAAGAAACCATTATTAAAGGACAACAAGAATAAGAAGAGACTTGCTTGGGCCAAGAAACACAAGCAATGGACATTAGACCGGTGGGAGTCTGTCCGTTGGTCTGATGAGTCCAAATGTGAGATTTTTGGTTCCAACCGCGTGTCTTTGTGAGATGCAGAGTAGGTGAACGGATGATCTCTGCATGTGTGGTTCCCACCGTGAAGAATGGAAGAGGTGGTGTGATGATGTGGGGGTGTTTTGCTGGTGACATTGTCGTGGGAATTATTTATTATTCAAGGCGCACTTATCCAGCATGACTACCACAGCACTCTGCAGCGATATGCTATCCAGTCTGGTTTGCGCTTAGTGGGACTGTCATTTGTTTTTCAACAGCGCAATGACCCAAAACACACCTCCAGGCTGTGTAAGGGCTATTTGACCAAGAAGGAGAGTGATGGAGTGCTGCATCAGATGACCTGGCCTCCACAATCACCCTCTCAACCCAATTGAGATGGTTTGGGATGAGTTGGACTGCAGAGTGAAGGAAAAGCAGCCAACAAGTGCTCAGCATATGTGGGAACTCCTCAAGACTGTTGGAAAAGCATTTGATATGAAGCTGGTAGAGAGAATGCCAAGACTGTGTAAAGCTGTCATCAAGGAAAACGGTTGCTGGAATGAGTAGGTGTGTCCAAACTTTTGACTGGCACTGTACATAAACACATTGTCACAAACACTCAGACATAACATGCACACGAACTCACATAGAAATACAGAACGTCCCTGAAATGTATGCACACACACCAATATAGTACAATATAAACAGGCACAAATTGACACGTGCTTTCATTCAAGACACACACACACACACACACACACACACACACACACACACACACACACACACACACACACACACACACACACACACACACACACACACACACACACACACACACACACACACACACACACACACACACACACACACACACACACACACACACACAACTGTTCAGATACAAATTCTGCTTTGGTGGCTGAGCAAAAGAAAAGCAGCTCTGATAACATGGCACACCAATGAAGGAAACATGACAACCCATTGCTGCAGGACACAAATTTCAGTCCCTATGAAGATACTGCAACAGGGAGCACACACACACCCATACACACTTATACACGCATGCATACACACACATGCATGCTAACAGAAAATATATGACATCTATATCTAGTCATGAAAAAATACTAAGTCGCGAAATCTATATTTGAATCCTCAGCCTAAGAACCTTACATCTGAGTGGATTCAGCTGCCACGGGCATGTGATAAAAATGGCACTGACAGCGTGCGTGCCTGACGAACTATGCGGGATTTATTATAATCACACACATGAGATTACATCTGTGAAGTGTTACTTGGAAAATAATTTGTACATTTATGAAATCAGCTTTCATATGGTAAGCCTGTCCATAAGAACAGTTCTCAACATAATGGAATGCTAAAAGATTAAAAGGTAGAGTAGATAGGGTGGTAGATGGTCGATACTGTAGTTGATACATAACCCATTTGTTAGAATTACTTTTTTCATGTACTCTCATTCAGTGAACAATAATAACTATGATCAGTGTGATATTTGTTGAAATGGCAGCAGGGAAACGATGTGCTTAAGTAAAGAGTTGGCTCTCACATTAAAGGTGGCTGTGACTGGACTGACAATGTCTTCATGCTGCTCTCTGAAAATGTCACTAAGGGGCTGCAGCAGCCCCAGGACCATCGTACGACAACACAATCTCTCCGCCTCATCGTTCGCTCCCTCCCCCTCCTGCAGACATAGACGCTCCAACAGGGAGAGACCTGGGGGGCGAGAGAGAGAGAGAGAAAGAAAGGGAGATTCAGACAACAGATATCTAGGGATGACACTGTTATGAAGATATAGATACTGCAGATAAAGACATGAATATTGATGATAGAGCAGTGGGCTTTTTTTAGGGTGATATGTCAGATTTCACCACGAGCTTTTGATCTGCATCATTACATGGGGAGAGAGGAGGACATGTGCTGATTATCCTACAAAATGCTGAAACAAAACCAGATACAATTTGTATGGATAGTTTTAGCTCCCACTAAGTAGCTAATGTATCACTGTGTGTTATTTCGTCTCGTGCCTAACAACACCCGTGGAAATATATCCTCCAAACACCGGCTTTCTCTGGCATTAGCACTTAAATATAGTATTGTAAAACAGTATTGTGTTGGTACTATTATTTTATATATACTGTGTTTTCAACTGCTCTGCACAACATGTATTGGTCCTGAGGAGGCCAAAAGAGGGCACCTTCTTAGAAATCACATGATGAAAATGTCTTTCTGCAAATGCCACGGTTTAACCTTCACATTAACAGTTGGCATTTAAACAGTACTGTACAAACCATCAAAATAACACTATTTATCAGGACCATCCTGGTCAATCCGCCTGAGGAGGAGAGGAGGAATAGTCATACCACATTGCTCAGCTGTGTGTGGTATGAAAGTGATGGAGAAAGTCATAGATGATGGGATTATTATAGAGTCGTAGATGGTGGAATTATTATAGAAATCAATGTGATAATCTGAAAATCTGTGAACAGTCCTAGACAGAGACAGGGAAGGCCTGATTTTGTAATCCAGAGAGCTCACAAGTCATGGCATTGTGACCAGAGGAGCCTTTGGTGAGCAGAAATACTCCCCTACTGATCCATGTTCTACTGGCAGGTGATTCATTTAAAACAGTCATACTATAAATCCTCTCTAATGCTATTATAAAAATGTTATAACTTGATTTAGCGCTAAAACGTGAGCCACAGAAAAAAAATTGGTTTAAATGTCACATTTCCCAATGAAAATAGAGGCAAATTTCAATTACATACCACTAACAATGAAGGAATATAAAAGTTTTATCCGTCGCGACGCTGCAAACTAGGTTTTAACCGCGCTGTGAATACAATTGGATCTTGTTCGCGAGGTAGCAAAAAAACATTCAGCAATATAAAACTAATTCTGGTCCTTGCAGCGGATGTTTGTTGGATTATGATCAGGTAAAAATGAAAAGCTATTTTAGCTATCTAGCAGTGTGATTAAAAGAACATGAAGATATCAAAATGATTTCTAAAATATGATGTTGCTCCTATTTCATGCAATAGCCACCACTCTTTTAGATACACGTACAGTATTATGATGAACAACCTTATCCAAAGGAATAAAAGTGACACACATGAACAAAGAACAACAACAGCACCAGCAAAACAGTTTACAGGCTAGTGACCTGTCTAATTTAAACTCTGCTATTGATGTCCTCTGAAACAGATCCATGTCACATGACTGATTACTCCAATAGCTGAGGTAAACCAGGGCCAGACTGGATAACAAGATGGTCTGGCTGACCGGATAGAGTGATAAACTAATCATCAAGCTTGACAGCTCAAATCTTGGGCAAGACATAGCAACCTACCACTGTATCAAGGAATGATCTGAATAGCTAGCTATAGTAGTGCTGTGCAAATGTAAAGGACAGTGATTGTGGGTGTGTGTATCCCTCCCAGACAGTCAGGCAAAGAATGACATTGCAATGGGTGAGTGATCATTTTCACACTCCCTGCTCTGCTGCAGGAGCTGAGAGCCGAAAACAGCTGAGCCTCAGACCATCAGCATTCTGTAGCCTACTAATACTGAGATAGGAGGATATTCATGTCAACATACTGCTTAATAAGGAACAGCACAGTATGTTCTTACAGGGGTCGATCTTCATATTCAATATTGTCACGCCCTGGCCTTAGTATTCTTTGTTTTCTTAATTATTTTGGTTAGGTCAGGGTGTGACATGGGGAATGTATGTGGTTTTTGTAGTGTCTAGGGTGGTTGTAAGGTTTAGGGGGTTTATTAGAGTAGTTGGGTTTATGTTTAGTATAGTAGTCTAGCTGTGTCTATGGTTGAGTGTAGGTATCTAGGAAAGTCTATGGTTGCCTGAATTGGGTCTCAATTAGAGACAGCTGGTTATTGTTGTCTCTGATTGGGAGCCATATTTAAGGCTGTGTGTGTGTGTGTGTGTGTGTGTGTGTGTGTGTGTGTGTGTGTGTGTGTGTGTGTGTGTGTGTGTGTGTGTGTGTGTGTGTGTGTGTGTGTGTGTGTGTGTGTGTGTGTGTGTGTGTGTGTGTGTGTGTGTGTGCACTACGTTTATAGCTTCACGGTCGTTTGTTGTTTTTGTATAGTTTGTAATAGTGTTTCGTTTCATGTTCATCTTCGTAGTAAAATAAAAGAAGATGGCTTATTTTCCACATGCTGCGTTTTGGTCCGTCTCTCCTCCACATGATCGTGACAGAATTCCCCACCAACATCGGATCAAGCAGCGTGTGCAACAACAACAGGACCCACCTACACAGGACTATTGGAATTGGGAGGAAATTCTGGACCGCGAAGTACCAGGAGAATATAACCGCCCCAAAGCTGAGCTGGAGGCAGCGAAAGCAGAGAGGCGGAGTTATGAGGAGGCAGCAAGGAAACAAGGCTGGAAGCCCGTAAGTCAAACCCAAAAATTTCTTGGGGGAGGCTCTCGGGTAGTTTAGTTGGGTCAGTCGGGAGACGTGAGCCAACTCCTCCTGCTTACCGTAAGGAGCCGGTGAGGGCGGATTTGGAGGAGAGTGACGCAGAGACAGTAAAGGAGTTAATGGAGAAATTGGAGGAGAGAGTTATGAGGGATGTATTGGCTTGGTGCATGAGGCACGGCATCCTTCCGAATGAACGTGTTGGTGTTTTAATGTCACCGGGAACAGCTCTCCATACTCGTCCTGAGGTGCGTGCTAGCCGTCTGGTTAAGACAGTGCCTACAGCACGCACAAAGCCTCCTGTGCGTCTCCAGAGTCCTGTGCGTCCTGTTACTGCTCCTCGCACTAGCCCTGTGGTGTGTGTTCCCAGCCCAGTACCACCAGTGCTGACACCACGCACCAGGCTTCCAGTGCGTATCCAGAGCCCTGTTCCTCCTCCACGCACTCTCCCTGTGGTGCGTGTCTCCAGCCCAGTGCCTCCAGTCCCGGCACCACGCACCAAGCCTCCTGTGCGTCTCCAGAGCCCTGTACGCACTGATCCTTCTCCCCGCACTCGTCCTGAGGTGCGTGCCCTCAGCCCGGTACCACCAGTTCTGGTACCACGCACCAGTCCTATAGTGCGCCTTGAGAACTCAGTGTGCCCTGTTGTTGTTCCCCGCACTAGCCTGAAGGTGCGTGTCCTTAGCCCGGTACCTCCAGTTCCGGCACCACGCACCAGGCCTACAGTGCGTCTCAGCCGGCCAGAGTCTGCCGTCTGCCCAACGGTGCCTGAACTGCCCGTCTGCCAAGCGGCGCCTGAACTGCCCGTCTGCCAAGCGGCGCCTGAACTGCCCGTCTGCCCAACGGCGCCTGAACTGCCCGTCTGCCCAACGCCGTCTGAACTGTCCGTCTGCCAAGCGCCGCATGAACTGCCCGTCTGTATTGAGCCTTCAAAGCCGCCCGTCTGCCATGAGCCTGCAAAGCCGCCCGTCTGCCATGAGCCTACAGAGCCGTCCGCCAGACAGGAGCCGCTAGAGCCTTCCGCCAGACAGGAGCCGCTAGAGCCTTCCGCCAGACCGGATCAGCCAGAGCCTTCCGCCAGACCGGATCAGCCAGAGCCTTCCGCCAGACCGGATCAGCCAGAGCCTTCCGCCAGACCGGATCAGCCAGAGCCTTCCGCCAGAACGGATCAGCCAGAGCCTTCCGCCAGAACGGATCAGCCAGAGCCTTCCGCCAGAACGGATCAGCCAGAGCCTTCCACCAGCCATGACCAGCCAGAGCCGTCAGCGAGCCATGACCAGCCAGAGCCGTCAGCGAGCCATGACCAGCCAGAGCCGTCAGCGAGCCATGACCAGCCAGAGTCGCCAACCAGACAGGATCTGCCAGAGCCGCCAACCAGACAGGATCTGCCAGAGCCGCCAACCAGACAGGATCTGCTAGAGCCGCCAGCCAGCCATGAGCAGCCAGAGCCGCCAGCCAGCCATGAGCAGCCAGATCCGTCAGCCAGCCATGAGCAGCCAGATCCGTCAGCCAGCCATGAGCCGTCCAGCCAGGATCCGCCAGAGCCGTCCAGCCAGGATCCGCCAGAGCCGTCATCCAGCCAGGATCCGTCCCTCAGTCCGGAGCTGCCGTCCCTCAGTCCGGAGCTGCCGTCCCTCAGTCCGGAGCTGCCGTCCCTCAGTCCGGAGCTGCCCCTTATCCTGGTGCTGCCCCTTATCCTGGTGCTGCCCCTTATCCTGGTGCTGCCCCTTAGTCCGGTGCTGCCCCTTAGTCCGGTGCTGCCCCTTAGTCCGGTGCTGCCCCTTAGTCCGGTGCTGCCCCTTAGTCCGGTGCTGCCCCTTAGTCCGGTGCTGCCCCTTAATCCAGTGGGGTTAATGTGGAGGGTGGCCATTTGGAGGAGGCTACGAAAGCGGGTAGTGACTATGGTGGGGTGGGGACCACGACCAGTGCCGGAGCCGCCGCCGTGGACGGAAGCCCACCCAGACCCTCCCCTAGACTTTGTGCTGGTGCGCCCGGAGTTCGCACCTTAAGGGGGGGGTTATGTCACGCCCTGGCCTTAGTATTCTTTGTTTTCTTAATTATTTTGGTTAGGTCAGGGTGTGACATGGGGAATGTATGTGGTTTTTGTAGTGTCTAGGGTGGTTGTAAGGTTTAGGGGGTTTATTAGAGTAGTTGGGTTTATGTTTAGTATAGTAGTCTAGCTGTGTCTATGGTTGAGTGTAGGTATCTAGGAAAGTCTATGGTTGCCTGAATTGGGTCTCAATTAGAGACAGCTGGTTATTGTTGTCTCTGATTGGGAGCCATATTTAAGGCAACCATAGGCTTTAGCTGTTTGTGGGGAATTGTCTATGTTGAACGTTTGTAGCCTGTGTGTGTGTGCACTACGTTTATAGCTTCACGGTCGTTTGTTGTTTTTGTATAGTTTGTAATAGTGTTTCGTTTCATGTTCATCTTCGTAGTAAAATAAAAGAAGATGGCTTATTTTCCACATGCTGCGTTTTGGTCCGTCTCTCCTCCACACGATCGTGACAAATATACTGTATTATTACATTACATGACGTGATGTTTAATATCTACATCTAAATATTTATTAATGATTATTGTAATTTTACATGATGATAATTATAATTACACAATGCCATAATCCCTGTTGGGCAAAAAGGCATCTAGCTGCAATATTTACCTCCTTTCCACCAATGTTACTCTATAACTCATGAAGTACCTCTATGCTCAGTCACTTACCAGAGAAGACATCCTGATAGGGTCCTGTGGTAGTGGTCTGGACAGCTGAGTGGCATTGTCTGGTGCATAGGGTCAGACTCGCCCCTGGAAAGCCTCTCTCTGACCCCCCATGCTCCCGGAGGTCAGTGGTGGCCTCATGCCTCAATCTGAGGCCTTCCAGATCCTTGGTCCAGTCTGCAGAATGACTGAAAGGCCCGGCGATACTGCAGGACCTCTGCCTGGGGGTTCTCCATCCCTGGGGCTTGTGGCCCCCAAATTCTGCCCCAGAGCCTGGCTCCGTCCTACGAGGGCTCTGGCTTGGTGAGCCTATGGGTGAGGTCAGCTGCCTGGTGGTGATCTTCACGTAGGTAGGGTGGATGGGAGGACAGGGCTTGACAGTGGAGATAGTGGAGGACGTCCTTCTGGAAAGAGATATTTTGGAACTGTAACTCTTCAGCAGAGAGACAGAATAGCTACTCTTCCTCCTGCTCAGAGACCGGAAGACTCTCCCCATGTCCCCCCCCTCCTCCCTCTCCACAGTCAGTTCCATGTTACTCACACTTCTGGATGAACCTGTGTCCGGTCCCAACCTGATGCACATGGACCCCTCGATGGCGCTACCTGCCCCATCAAAGCTCTGGCTCTGAGTTAGCTGGGAGGTCAGCACCGGGTTCTCCAGGTCGTCCTGGGTCTCCTCAGCGCTCTCATAGGACGTGATGGTGGAGTTGGTGTCTGGGAAGCTGTAGGTGCTGGTGGTTTTGGGCAGGGGGCTGTCACTGCTCCCCTCCGTGTCCGCCGAGGAAGGAACACAGTCGCTTAGTGAACCTAAATCTGACTCCCCCCAGATGCAACCCTTCCCTCTGCCTCTGATTGTCTATGCTCAGCACTTTGGTCTGATCCTGCAGTATCAGTACCAACAGGTGTCTCATCAACCTGTCCCTTTTCCAGGTCTGACCCCAGAGTGGAGCCTACCTCCTGTGGGTCAGAGGGGTCAAGGGCTAGGTGTTTAAAATCACCATCTGTGGTGGGGGAGGTGACCCCCTCAGCCAAAGGGACAGTGACTCTATCCAGGAGCACATCAGTGTTCCCATGATTCTCCCTGATACCTTGCTGGATGTCAGAGAGCAGATCCACATGCTCATCCATAGCAGAGTGGAAGCTGTAGAGGTCCCCGTCTGATTCTGAACTCGTTCTCCGGCCCTCGTCCTCCGCCTCCGACGTTGTCAAGTGGCCATACTCTGGGTCACCATCCGACATCATTCCCAGCTCATCTACAGAGAGGCTAAGGTTGACCCCACCAGCTCCCTCCAACTGGGACCCCTTGCCATCCAGGATATCCTCCTTGGACAGCCCCTTTGCCTTTGACAGACTCTTCCTGATTCGCATGCCCAAAAACACAGAGGTTTTGGCTTCCGATTGAGATTTCTTTCTTGCCACCATCTCCCTCTTTGGACTTGCCTTTCTTGGAGCTCTCAGGTTCCTGTCCTCAACTCCCCCATCACAGGGGGAAACTTCCCTTGCTGCCTTCCTCTTGGCCTCCTGGTTCTCCAGCTTCCTAAACAGGCAGACCCCCTTGACAATCACAAGCCATGCTGCTGGGGCTGGGGCTGCTGCTCCTGGGTTGTTGAACTGGCTCTTTGGGAGCTCAGCACTAATCCCTGCCTGCTCAGCGGTGTTGCGAGCAGCTATGAGGATTCTGTTGCTGAGAGGAGGCTGACAGGCTCACTCTCTCCCACCTCCTATCTGCTCTGTTGCATAATGGCTGCTGGATGAGCGACCCACCCAAGCATGTTCAATGCGAGGCTCCTCCCCGTCCAGAGAATGGCGGAAGCCTCCGGTGAGGTTGATGTTGTTGTTGCTGCTGTCTGCGGAACATGTTGGTCACACTAATTTTCACCCTGTCTTTAAAGGCTCTGGTGAAGAAGATCTCCATCAGGAAAAGCACCTAGGTCTCTACGGTCTGTCTGCATTCTGTCTGCAGGAGGGTACAAGCTGGACAGTCTAAATTAACAGAGAGAGTGGAATCATTCAGTTTATATTTAAACATCTTTACAATCAGATGAGATGTATTTTGTTTTCAAAGGAGCCAATAGCTAAGACACTAAACAAACCGCAATGGAAAATTCCTGTTCAAACTCCCTATCACTTTTAGTCACATAATATAGTCGGACCATAATGTATGCTTTCAAAGTGTCTGCTATTGCCATTATTATTAATCCATCGTCTGGAAAAATAATACAATATAATAATAGCTCTTTGGTTTGTGCTACAACAGCATTATAAACATTTCAAATATCCATTGTGGTTATTAACCCTGCCTTGTTCGTTCTCACGTTTTTCTCTCCTGCGTATTCCCTGTACTGTAACAAATATGTCAGCAGTTGTTTGTGTCATGCCTATAGTCTGAGTGAGAATATGATTCACGTAATTCAATTTCTACAGCCTGTATATCTATTAATAGCTGTGGTGTTAGGTCCAGCCTGCCTGTCTTTGCTCTAGTACAAACCCAGTGAGCTTGATATTACTTTGATCCTGACCTAACACATACCACAGTGCCATCTTCAGTTCAGTAGGTTGAACTGGGAGGAAACACATCACTTGTGTTTTATCTAAGTAGTTACCATTTACACCCGCAAGGTATTTATACATGGACATTCTGTTGACTCTTGTTAGACACTTTTGTTAGACACACTAGGTTCACTGTTATCAATACATCTAGTTAATTCAAACAATGATAACTAATTGAACTTTGGGTGTGGCTCATTGGTAGCAGAAAATGCCCACTATGATACAACTATCAATGGTTAGCATTGCACTCAGATGTAAAATGCACATTCAATTACCTGAGAATTATCACTTTTGATTATGAAAATAATTACTTGAAGTTTCACTTTTCTGATCATGAATATTAATTGTTCTCTACATAGTAATAAACCAAAACTACATTAGGTCTACTGTATATTATGCATACAGTATAGTCCAACCAATAAAATACTTGCCCAGTAAACATCACCAAGCAACTGTCTGCAGTAGGCTACTGTTTATCTGTATACATTATGTGGCAGACCAGGGAGTTTGGTCAAGACGTTTACACAGATCAGACACGGACAGAGTAGGATTAGCTCGGTTTCAAGGGTGTTTATTTAAATAATAAATCAAAAAGAAAAGGATAGGTCTCCCCATGAGACCCTCTCCGGGATATCGTCTTCTAGGCTCCAGGTCTTGCTGTATCCTGTTGGGATCAAAACTACACTCACTCCTGTTACCTCTGTAACTGTCCCCAACTATACGGGAGTCCTTTCTTCCCCCACTCTGTCCCTGTGTGCTGCCCTTCTGGCAGCTTTATGGGCCTTGCACAGTTGGTAAGCAATCAGCCCTTGATTACCCTCCCAATCAGCCCCAATTAGTCCTGGACGGAGCACCCGTCGAGACCTTGCACGTCCAGCAGATGGCTCCGTTGCCTCGTGATGTATACACCGTCTGTCACCAGGCCTCGACGAGTCTCCCCCTGGTGGCTGACCTGCTGTACACCACCCCCCTTTAGAGCTGTCGGGGAGGGGACTGTCATCAGTGCGATGTATGTCTCCCTTCTAGATAGAGCAGTGTTGAAGGGACAAGAACCACCTAGTGACCCGATCATTTGTGTCCTTTCCCCTGGCCATCCAGACCAGGGGAGCATGGTCCGTGACCAGGGTTAATTGGGTGCCCAAAAGGTAATACTTGAGTGTCTAGCGCCCACTTCACCGCTAGACACTCTTTCTCAACAATAGAGTACATTTTTTCTCTAGGTATCAGCTTTCGGCTGATGTACATGATGGGATGCTCCTCCCCATCGTGTATCTGGGATAGAACGGCCCCTAGTCCCGTATCACATGCATCCGTCTGGACCACCATCGGCACCTGGAAATCGGGCGTTATGAGAATCGGATGGGAGCACAGCGCTTCCTTCAGAGGGCTGAACGCCGCTTCCGTCTCGTCCGTATATTTCACTGTTTTCGAGAGGGGGGCCCTGGTTAGATGGGTGAGGGGGGAAGCTATAGCCACAAAGTTGGGGATAAACCGGCTATAGTATACTGCCAGTCCCAGGAAGGACTTGACCTGTGTCTTGGTGCGTGGAACGGGCCAGTCACGTACTGCGTGAACCTTCCTCTTCTGGGGCTTGACGTTCCCCTGTCCGATCAAATCCCCCAGGTACTCCACCTCCTCAAAACCTAGTTTGCATTTCTTGGGGTGCACGGTCAACCCGGCTTGTCTGAGTGCGTCCAGCACCGCCTGGAGGCGCGTCAGGTGCTCTTCCCAACCTTGGCTGTGGAAGGTGGTAGGCGTCGAATAAGCTTATGTCATTCCCACCCAGGCAATCATTACAGAAGCAGAGGCTACCGTCCGGTTTGGGCACCAACGCGATGGGGCTGCACCATGCACTGTGGGACTCTTCAATGACCCTCCATCCTCAGCATAGCCTCCACTTCTTGTGTCACGGTCTTCCTTCGGGCCTCCGGACTCCGATATGGTCTCTTTCGTATCGCTTCCCCAGACCGGGTACAGATGTGGTGTTCAATGAGGGTCGTGCGGCCTGGCATCTCGGAGAATACCGCCGTGTTCCGATCGACGAGCACCCTGAGCTCTTGCTTCTGGGCCGGGGTCCTCATTGATCAGGACCACCACTGGTCCCATTGGCGTCCTGGGTCCCGCCCATAACACGGACAAGGCTGTCCTCTCGTGCCACTTCGAGGGGTTCGAAAGGGGAAAACCCAGGGGAGGACTGGGGTACTTCTCGGATTGAGAACATTAAGTGGGGTAGTAGCTGGTCCCAGTTCTTCCCGTCCTGCCGAATGACCTACCGCAGCATCTGTTTTAGTGTTGTATTGAAGCGCTTGATGAGCCCATCCATCTGCGGGTGAAAGACGGAGGTCCGGATCTGATTGATCTGCAAGAGAGCACACAACACTTTCATTAGGCGGGACATAAACTCAGTACCTTGGTCTGTCAGGGTCTCGTTTGTGATGCCCACCCGGCTAAAAAGGTGGAACAGCTCCCGGGCGATTCCCTTGGATACCGCTGCCGGTAGTGAAATGGCCTCGGGATAACAGGTGGCATAATCTACTATCACCAGGATGTACCGGTGTCCTCATGCTGTTTTTACCAGGGGTTCCACTATGTCCATGGCGATGAGTTCAAAGGGCACCCCGATGATCGGTAGGGGGACCAATGGGTTTCGGAAGTGGGTTTTCGGGGCAGTGAGTTGACACTCCGGGCAGCTGCGACAGTAGTCTTCCACGGCCCTCCTCATCCCGGGCGGCAATCCGTTCCCGTGACTTCTCCATTCCCAGGTGCGCCCCCAACAGGTGGGTGTGGGCCAGCTGAAGAACGGTTCCCACGTACTGTCGGGGCAGCAACAATAGCTCTCGAAGTTCCCCCTGTTGGCGCGACACCTGATACAAAGGTTTATTCTTGATTTGGAAATGGGGGTATCGCCAGTCACTCACCCCCGGAAGTAGCTGTCCATCCACCGCTATCACTTGGGCTGCGGAGGCTTTCATGTTCGGATCCTCCCACTGGGCCGTCCCGAATTGTCCCCTCAGTTGGCCCCCAGCGGATGTCCTGACTGGCCCCTCAGTAGGTTGCTCATCTGGGCTCGGGGGGATGCGTCGGGTACGAACCTACAGCCGTGGATCCGTTGAGCCCGATGGGCCAGGCTGTACCTGTAGTGGCTGAGTATCTCCCGTTTGAGTCCGTCGTAGTTAGCCGCCTGTTCGTCGTTCAGGTCCCAATACGTCTTTTGGACATTCCCAGAAAGGAACGGGGCCAGCAGACTTGCCCACTTCTGCCTTGGCCATCTTTCCCTTAGCGCTGTCCATTCAAATGTACAGAGCTATGTTTCGATGTCATCGTCTTCCGTTAGCTTGATTAAAAACTGGTTGGGATGTGATTTAGGAGACGCTCCTCATTGCAGCTTCCTGATTTCCTCAACGAGGCGGATGTTTTGTAGTCGCTGTTCCTCCAGCGTTCGTTCCTGAACCGCCTGTTGTGTTTGTTGGGCCCGGATGAACTGAGCTATCAACTCGTCCATGCTGATGCTGTGTAAACGTCAACCCTGATCTGACCACGTTATCAGGGTGCCCACATTCTCCACCACTTGTGGCAGACCAGGGGGTTTGGTCAAGACGTTTACACAGATCAGACACGGACAGAGTAGGATTAGCTTGGTTTCAAGGGTGTTTATTTAAATAATAAATCAAAAAGAAAAGGGTAGGTCTCCCCATGAGACCCTCTCCGGGATACCATCTTCTGGGCTCCAGGTCTTGCTGTATCCTGTCGGGATCAAAACTGCACTCACTCCTGTTACTTCTGTAACCGTCCCCAACTATACGGGAGTCCTTTCTTCCCCCACTCTGTCCCTGTGTGTTGCCCTTCTGGCAGCTTTATGGGCCTTGCACAGTTGGTGAGCAATCAGCCCTTGATTACTCACCAACTCCCAATCAGCACCAATTAGTCCTGGCCTGGAGCACCCGTCGAGACCTGGCACGTCCAGCAGATGGAGCCATCGCCTCGTGATGTATGCACGAGCCTCCCCCTGGTGGCTGACCTGCTGTATGCCACAATTATCACAATGGGCCAAAATGAAAATCTACAATACAGTTTACATGAATAATATACTAGATATAGATACCTTCAATATATAGTAGAAGTTCCGCTACACACAGAGGAGAGAAGAGAAAGAAAGTCCTTGCCTTAGCGGTTTCTCTCCAGCATTGAGTGGAACACAATCAAGTGTCTGTGATCTCCACTAGGCTTTTCCTTTTCCTTGGTCACATGAAGAAGTGAGGTTCATCATCACATGTTTTGATTCTGAATCAAAGTGAAAGAAAATTATAGAAAATGTTCCAAGTGACAAAAAATACTAAATGTGGATGTATTGATTCCGTGTCTTCACACCTCAGAGTCAATACTTGATGGAAGCACCTTTGGCAGCCATTACAGCTGTGAGTAATTATGATTAAGATTCTACTATCCTTGGACAACTTTTAGGGCAACATACAACATACCTTCAGAAAGTATTCATACACTTGACTTTTCCCACATTTTGTTGTGTTACAGCCTGCATTTAAAATTAACGTTTTTATCACTGGCCTACTCACAATACCCCATAATGTCAAATAATGTTTTTTCTAAATGTTTACAAATTAATTAAAAATGAAAAGCTGAAATGTCTTGAGTCATTAAGTATTCAACTCATTTGTTAGGGCAAGTCTAAATAAGTTCAGGAGTAAAAATGTGCTTAACAATTCACATAAGTTGCATGTGGCTCAATAATAGTTTAAATAAAAAGATGTCGAACCGATTTCACACTACGCTTTGGTCTGAGTATGCTTACAATGACGATCGTGACAGAGAGGAAGGAAACCGCTCAGGGATTTCACCATGAGGCCAAGGATGACTTTAAAACAGTTACCGAGTTAAATGGCTGTGATAGGAGAAAACTGAGGATGGATCAACACCATTGTAGTTACTCCGAAATACTAACCTAAATGACAAACCTGTACAGAATACAAATATTCCAAAACATGCATCCTTTTTGCAATATCGCACTAAAGTAAAACTGCAAAAAAGGTTGCAAAGCAATTATCTTTTTTTCCTGAATACAAAGTTTTATTTTTGGGGCAAAGCCAACACAATGCACCACTGAGTACCATTTTTTAAGCATGGTTGTGGCTGCATCATGTTATGGGTATGCTTGTCATTGGCAAGGACTAGGGAGTTTTGGGAGATAAAAAGAAACGGAATAGAGGTAAGCACAGGAAAAACTGTTTCAGTTTACTTTCCAGCAGACACTGGGAGGCAAATTCACCTTTCAGCAGGGCAATAAGGTGAACCATAAGGCCAAATATACACTGGAGTTGCTTACCAAGATGACATTGAATGTTCCTGAGTGGTCTGGTTACAGTTTTGACTAATATTGGCTTGACAATCTGTGGCAAGACTTGAAAATGGCTGGTTAGGCTGTCAATAATCAGCAACCAACTTGACAGAGGTTGAAGAATACTTACGTAAATGAGATATTTCTGTATTTCATTTTCAATAAATTTGAGTGAAAAAATGTGTAGATGGGTGAGAGAAAAACATCTATTAAATCAATTTTGAATTCAGGCTGTAATACAACCAAATGTGGATTAAGGGGTATGAATAATTACTGAATGCACTGTAGGTTGTATCCCTTTTTAGATAACATTTCAAGATAGCAAATGTTGAAAACTGTGCAAGGGGTGTGCAGACTTTTTCTATGCACTGTATTAAAAATGGCAAAAAACAACCAGAAATGCTACGTACAGTGCATTCGGAAAGAATTCAGACCCATTGACTTTTTCCACATTTTGTTATTTACAGCCTTCTTCAAAAATGTATAAAATAGTTTTTATCCTCATCAATCTACACACAATACCCCATAATGACAAAGCAATAACAGGTTTTTAGAAACTTTTGCAAATGTTGTAAAAAACTACAACTGAAATATCACATTTACATAAGTATTCAGACCCTTCACTCAGTACTTTGTTGAAGCACCTTTGGCAGTGATTACAGCCTCGAGTCTTCTTGGGTATGACGCTACAAGCTTGGCACACCTGTATTTGGGAAATTTCTCCCATTCTTCTCTGCAGATCCTGTCAAGAGACATGTCCTGAAGCCATTCCTGCGTTGTCTTGACTGTTTGCTTAGGTTCGTTGTCCTGTTGGAAGGTGAATCTTCACCCCAGTCTGAGGTCCTGAGCGAGAAGGAGCAGGTTTTCATCAAGGATCTCTCTGTACTTTGCTCCGTTCATCTTTCCATCAATCCCAACTAGTCTCCCAGTCCCTGCTGCTGAAAAACATCCCCACCGCATGATGCTGCCAACACCATGCTTCACCGTAGGGATGGTGCCAGGGTTCCTACAGACGTGAAGTTTGGCATTCAGGCCAAAGAGTTCAATCTTGGTTTCATCAGACCAGAGAATCTTGTTTCTCATGGTCTGAGAGTCTTTAGGTGCCTTTTGGAAAACTCCAAGCGAGCTGTCATATGCCTTTTACTAGGGAGTGGCTTTCGTCTGGCCATCTACCATAAAGGCCTGATTGGTGGACTGCTGCAGAAATCGTTGTCCTTCTGGAAGGTTCTTCCATCTCCACAGAGGAAATCGAGCTTTGTCAGTGACCATCGGGTTCTTCTCCACCGATTGCTCAGTTTGCCTGGGCGGCCAACTCTAGGAAGAGTCTTAGTGGTTTGAAACTTCTTCCATTTAAGAATGATGGAGGCCACTGTGTTCTTGGGCACTTTCAATGCTGCAGACATGTCTTTGTACCTTTCCCCAGATCTGTGCCTCGACACAATCCTGTCTCAGCGCTCTACAGACAATTCCTTCGACCTCATGGCTTGGTTTTTGCTCTGACATGCATTGTCAACTGTGGGACCTTATATAGACAGATTTGTGCCTTTCCAAATCATGTCCAATCAATTGAATATACCACAGGTGGACTACAATCAAGTTATAGAACCTGAGCTCAATTCCGTGTCTCATAGTGAAGGATCTGAATACTTATCTAAATAAGAAATGTGCAAAAATGTATTAAAACCTGTTTTCACTTTGTAATTATGGGTTATTGTGTGTATATTGATGAGGGAATGTTTTTTTAGAATAAGGCTGTAACATAGCAAAATGTGGAAAAAGTAAAGGGGTCTGAATACTTTCCAAATGCACGAATGTCAGTCAGCCGGTATTTTTAAATTTTTAAATTGAACCTTTATTTAACTAGACAAGTCAATTAACTTCTTATGGCTGCAGGGGCAGTATTGAGTAGCTTGGATGAAAGGTGCCCATTTCAAACGGCCTCGTACTCAATTCTTGCTCGTACAATATGCATAATATTATTACTAGTGGATAGAAAACACTCTCAAGTTTCTAAAACCGTTTGAGTTATATCTGTGAGTAAAACAGAACTAATTTTGCAGCAAACTTCCTGTCAGAAAGTGAAAAATCAGAAATCGAGGCTCTGTTCCAGGGCCTCCCTATTAATCTGCTTGAAATCTATTAGTATACATGCACTTCATACGCCTTCCACTAGATGTCAATAGGCAGTGAGAGAAGAAATGGAGTGTATAGCTATATCTATGGTCAAAAGAGAGGTCTTGGAATGACATGACCCCAATTTCCTTTGTTCAGGAAGGCGCAGGAAGTACATCAGCATTGGCTTCTGAAAAGCTTTCGTTATAGACGGCTACTATCTCCGGCTTTGATTTTATTTGATAAATGTGACAATATCATCGTAAAGTATGTTTTTTCAATATAGTTTTATCAGATTATTGAAATTTTTTCGGGAGTTTTGGCGTGTTCCGTTCTCTGCGTTTGGTGACGATGGACAGCTTCGCGCCACTTTGCTAGTTTTGGTTGCTAATTCGAGAGGGAAAAAGGACATTCTAAAACCAAACAACGATTGTTCTGGACAAAGGACCCCTTGTGCAAGATTCTGATGGAAGCTCAACCAAAGTAGGACACATTTATAATGTTATTTCCTATTTCTGTCGAAAATGTGTAGTTGTGTTTTCCGCCTTGATTTTGGGCGCTCTCTCGCTATAACGTAAGCTGCATGTCGTACTGAAGTTATTTTTAGAATTCTAACACGGCGATTGCATTAAGAACTAGTGTATCTATCATTTCCTGTACAACATGTATTTTTTAGTAAAGTTTATGAATAGTTATTTGGTCAGAATAGGTGAGTGTCAGAAATATATCCGGAGATTCTGGAAAATAGTTGCTACGTTTTCACAATGTATAACCACGGATTTCAGCTCTAAATATGCACATTTTCGAACAAACCATATATGTATTGTGTAATATGATGTTATAGGACTGTCATCTGATGAAGTTTATGAAGGTTGGTGAAATAATTAATATCTTTTGCTGGTTTTGTCGCTATCACTACTGTTGCCTTGAATCAATGTAGTTGTGTGGTTGGCTATTGTAGTAAGCTAACATAATGCTATATTGTGTTTTCGCTGTAAAACACTTAAAGAATCGGAAATATTGGCTGGATTCACAAGATGTTTGTCTTTCATTTGGCAAAAGGTCTCCTGCAGGGATGGGGGCTGGGAGCAGCACAACATGGTAGGAGCACAAAACAGGGAAAAAACATTATTGGGCACAGACAATAGCTCAAAGGACAAGAAGGTAGAGATAGCAATAGATCACGCAAAGCAGCCACAACTGTCAGTAAGAGTGTCCATGATTGAGTCTTTGAATGAAGAGATTGAGATAAAACTGTCCAGTTTGAGTGTTTGTTGCAGCTCGTTCCAGTCGCTAGATGCAGCGAACTGAAAAGACGAGCGACCCAGGGATGTGTGCGCTTTGGGGACCTTTAATAACAGAATGTGACTGGCAGAACAGGTGTTGTATGTGGAGGATGAGGGCTGCAGTAGATATCTCAGATAGGGGGGAGTGAGGCCTAAGAGGGTTTAATAAATAAGCATCAACCAGTGCGTCTTGCGATGGGTATACAGAAATTACCAGTTTACAGAAGAGTATATAGTTCAGTGATGTGTCCTATAAGGAGCATTGGTGGCAAATCTGATGGCCGAATGGTAAAGAACATCTAGCTGCTCGAGAGCACCCTTACCTGCCGAGCTATAAATTACGTCTCCGTAATCTAGCATGGGTAGGATGGTCATCTGAATCAGGGTTAGTTAGGCAGCTGGAGTGAAAGAGGAGTGATTACGATAGAGGAAACCAAGTCTAGATTTAACTTTAGCCAGCAGCTTTGATATTTGCTGAGAGAAGAACAGTGTACGGTCTTACCATACTCCCAAGTACTTTTATGAGGTGACTATGTTACATCTGCTCCTGCAACGCCCCTCTACTGCTCATCCTGTGTCTCCTTGACCTGCTGCCACTCCCCCAGTAATCTCTCCCTCTCTGTGTATGTGTGTGTGTGGATGTGATTGTGATTTTGTGGACGGAGACAGGTGTGCTGGAGTTGGAACAGATCCCTACCAGCTGCAACCTGTTCCATAATCAAGACCTCTAACAAATACTCAGCCCTGCCACTTCCACGCTGCCAGATCGTAATCTCTGCTCAGTCAGTCTGTTTCTAGCCTTTTGTTCATGTTTAGATCCTGTTGTGCCTGTCTTCCCTTGCCTGATGCTGTTTTCCTCTCCGTTACAGTTCTGCCCGCTCTGACTCTGGTCCCTGTCTCCAGTCCCACGTCTCGTCATCCTGCTACTCTGTCCTGGATTCCCCACTCTACTACTCCCTTGGATTCCCCTCTGGACCTGCTTATCCTGCCCCAACCCCTCTCGCCTCAGCCTCCACACCTGGTTTTCTGTAAACCGCCCAAGCTTCCACTGGCCTGCACTCCGTCTTCCCAACGTGTTTTCAATAAATACTTTGGTTACATCATCCTAGTCTCCTCATCTGAGTCTGCTGTTGGGTTCCCCTGTTCCACTCCGAATAAAAGTACGATCTGGCCAAAGAGATGAACCCAGCAGACTTAAATACTCTCTACCAAACCCTCGCCGGCCAAAGCACCCTGCTCGAGCAACATGACCAAGCTCTGAAAACTCTTCTGGAGCACATCAAGGAGTTTTCACGGAGCCTGTCTGACTCACAGGGCCGAACCTTCGCCCAGAGCTCACAACCAGTCCCAAGTCCTTCTTCTCCGCTCCGGGAGCCGTTTGTTCCGACTCCCGAGCATTACGATGGCTGTGCCCCAGTTCATTCCAATACCTCCGGACCTGTCATCAGTTCCTCTCGAGTTTCACGATCTAGCTCCTGTGTTCAGCAAGCACCACGCCCTGTCGCTGCTGCCTCATAAAGAACAAGCTTAGCTAAAGCCCCACACATACAAACCAATTATATATATTTATTTAGACTTTTGTTACTTTATTTGCTTTTATGCCCACGGGGAAGGGGTGGTAACTGAAATGCTCTAATATGCTAAAACAGAGATTCTTGTTCCCGAACAATTCAATCATCATCTGTACAAATTGTACTGTAGACCTACGGGACTGTACTGCACTGTCATCTTCTTCAATATTCTGTGATTACAAATATCACTCAGACACTGGAGGAATACAATTTTATAAACATTCAAATAAATGTTTTTTGGCCGGTAAACATGATACAGACCATCTTCTGTCAATAAAAATATTTGTGTTTATTGACTTAACATGGATACGATTAGCATACTTGAAATGTAACATAAAACAATAAAAGTAATATTTTATTATTCATTTGATCTTACTTCAGGTAGTTCACATCTCAAACATAAAACCTCCCTTGATCAGGAGTATAATAACACCGTAGCACATGGTGTTGAAAGCAGTTAAAATATCCATTGGCAATTCAGACACTGAATAATTTCTCTTATCTTTCATCATTATCTGGCTTACATACCCCATTGGGTAACACTTTATAATAACGTTCCTGTCTGATCGTTATTATAAAGTGTTACCCCACATGGTAGCATTCTGCTATTCTACTCGATATCACATACTCAACATATCTGTGGTACATGTATGGTATTTGCTTTCACTATCCCTTTACAAACCTAAGTGTAATACATACACTTAAACAGCAAAAAAAAAATTGAACAGTATTCATCACATTTAGGCCTGAACCATTGTGCATCACATAATAACAATACATTAAAATGTAACTATTACATTATTTTAGCACTGTGTGATATTAAAACATGTAGAGAAATCACCATAAATAACACTGTTTGCACAGCCAAATAACTTTATGTACAATTGATAGAAATGTTAAATTTTGGAAATCACTGAAATGAAAAGCACCACTATTCAGCTCCATATGTCATATGTAGCAGGTTTAAGCTAGTCTAACCAGACTCTTTTGAGTTTTGTATGTGTTCTCAGCAATGGCATTTTATGGGAGAATCTCAAATTGGATTTCTGGCCAGAGGAGAGGAGCAAACTCCTCCGTTTGCCTATTAACAAATTGAAACTCTCCTACATACAATGAATTCAGAAAGTGTTCAGACACTGACTTTTTCCACATTTTGTTAAGTTACAGCCTTATTCTAAAATATTTTTTTTAAATCCTCAATCTACACACAATACCCCACAATGACAAAGCAAAAACAGGTTTTTAGACATTTACAAATTTAAAACAGAAATACCTTATTTACATAAGAATTCAGACCCTTTGCTATGAGACTCGAAATTGAGCTCAGGTGCATCCTGTTTCCATTGATCATCCTTGAGATGTTTCTACAACTTGGAGTCCACCTGTGGTAAATTCAAATGATTGGACATGATTTGGAAAGGCACACACCTGTCTATATAAGGTCCCACAGTTGACAGTGCATGTCAGAGCAAAAACCAGGCCATGAGCTTGAAGAATTTGTCTGTAGAGCTCAGAGACAGGATTATGTCGAGGCACATATCTGGGGAAGGGTACCCCAAAACATCTGCAGCACTGAAGATCCCCAAGAACACAGTGGCCTACATCATTCTTAAATGGAAGAAGTTTGGAACAACCTAGACTCTTCCTAAAGCTGGCTGCCCGGCCAAACTGAGCAATCCAGGGGAAGGGCATTGGTCAGGGAGGTGACCAAGAACCTGATGGTCCCTCTGAAAGCGCTCCAAAGCTCCTCTGTGGAGATGGCAGAAGGACAACGATCTCTGCAGCACTCCACCAATCAGGCATTTACGGTAGAGTGGCCAGATGGAAGCCACTCCTCAGTAAAAGGCACATGACAGCCCGCTTGGAGTTTTCCAAAAAGCACCTAAAGAAACAAGATTCTCTGGTCTGATGAAACCAAGATTGAACACTCTGGTCTGAATGCCAAGTGTCACGTCTGGAGGAAACCTGAAAACATCCCTACGGTGAATCATGGTGGTTGCAGCATCATCCTGTGGGTATGTTTTTCAGCAGCAGGGACTGGGAGACTAGCCAGGATCGAGGGAAAGATGAACGGAGCAAAGTACAGAGAGATCATCGATAAAAACCTGCTCCAGAGCGCTCAGGACCTTAGACTGGAGTGACGGTTCACCTTCCAACAGGACAACTACCCGAAGCACACAGCCAAGACAACACAGGAGTGGCTTCGGGACAAGTCTCTGAATGTATTTGAGTGTCCCAGCCAGATCCCGGACTTGAACATCTCTAAGACCTGAAAATAGCTGTGCAGTGACGCTCCCCATCCAACCTGACAGAGCTTGAGAGGATCTGCAGAGAAGAATGTGAGAAACTCCCCAAATACAGGTGTGCCAAGCTTGTAGCGTCATACCCAAGAAGACTCTAGGCTGTAATCGCCGTCAAAGGTGCTTCAACAAAGTACTGAGTAAAGGGTCTGAATACTTATGTAAATGTGATATTTACCTTTTTTTTTATACATTTGCAAAAATGTCTGAAGACCAGTTTTTGTCATTATGGGGTATTGCATGTAGATTGATGAGGGAAAAAACAATTTAATCTTTTTTAGAATAAGTATGTAATGTAACAAAATGTAGAAAAAGTGAAGGGGTCTGAATACTTTCTGGATGCATTGTATGGCTACCACTTTTCGGTTTCCAGGTAACGGAGGAGAGGCGCACGGAGGAGTCGAGGAGAGTACAGACATTGACCCACCCACCCAATCTCCCACTTATTGCCCCACAACAGCATTTCCCTGAATGGAAGTAAGCTGGAAGTTACTAGTGTAGAATTCTATTCATCCAGCAGATGCTGCTGTGGCACTGCTAAATCCTCTAGGAGAAAGAGAGGGTTCATCTAGGGACCACAGACCAATATCTTAGTTAGGGAAATACATTTGGACAGCCAGTGAGAAGAAATGGAGAAACCTTTTCAAATATAACCTAATAAATCAAAACATTACAATTCATAGTGACTGATCTATTTAGTGTACAATCAATCATTAGGTATCAAGTTAGAAATAGCAATATACCATTACGCTCAACATAAACAACAATTGAATAAGTTGATTCGCTTATTGTCTCCACCATGTAAACAACTCACATTGAACACGAGCAGCTCATTGAAGTGCCGTAGAATAGTCAAAATTTTCTTTTTTCAGACTGGCTCAGAATCTATAGAGGAAAAACTATAGACCAATTTATTATACAAAAACAACCAAAAACTTTGAAAAACTGGTCGTCACAAATAGGACACTGTTTTGTTTAATATCTTCTCATTTTATAAGACACAAGAAAGCTATATCCAAGTGGAAGGCAATGTACAGAAGTCAGAGTAAAAAAACCCATATATAACAAAGAAATCAAATTCAGTTAGCCAAAAGGGAGCTCAAAATCAATACAGTGCAGTCTATTGACACAAAATGTTTTGGCCTTTGCTTTATATACTATATTACAGTACAGATGCAGTTGACTTTGAAAACCCAAACTGCTCTGTACGTTACAGATTTGACTACCACAAAATAAATGGTAAGAAATGGAAAACCCCAAATCCATAACAATGTTACATCATATAATCTCCCTAAGTATCAATTGCACTTTGAATTGTCCCCCCAATGCATTTAAAGTCCTTGCTCTATTGGTTTTCACTGTCAGTCTTTTTAGCTGCACTTCTCTGGAATGATCAATCTAGAGGAACCTTTCACCACAGGAGCTCTCCTGAAGAAACAGAGGAATATGTCACTTGGGAGGTTGTGGCTACACAGAGAACATCAGCCATCACAGCAACAACATGACTGCCTCCTTGTGAATCTCTGTGCAGTTAAAAACCACAGACAGAATCTTTAGGATGCCTCATCCATCCACTGAGTTGTCAGATTCTAGACTCATCATCTTCATCACCCAATTCCCACTGGGTCTATATCTCACTACGTTGAGTTTTTAGGAATTCTCCTGTGGAACACTACGGACTGCCGTGCCTGGAACTGTTGCTTCCGCCGCCGCTTGCGCTGGTCCCAGTGGCAGAGCAGTATCATCTTGAAGGTGGTACGGAAGGTCTTGTTGCACAGGGCATAGCACATGGGGTTGACGGTACTGTTGACGTAGCATAGCCAGTATCCCAGTGCCCACAGAGCCTCTGGGATGCAGCCATTACAGAAGGTGTTGACCAGCACCATGATGTTGTAGGGTGTCCATGTGATGATGAAGGCAAACAGAATGGCACTAAGGGTCTGTGCCGCCTTCTTCTCCTTTACCAGAGACATGCGCTTGCGCTTGGTGATCTGCGTCCGTGCCCTGGAGGCAAATCTCTTGGCTAGAGCTGCCTCTCTGAAGGAGATCGGCATCGAGGGTAATTTGGTGGTGGTGGCAGGGGAGCCAGAGAGCGGCCCCACTCTGGTGGCCTGGATGGCAGGCATGGACTGGACTCTGGAGATCTGGGAGGGAAAGCGTTGTTGGTAGCTGTTGGTGTCTGTGTTGGCCCCATCAGGGGTGGTAGTAGTGGTGGTGGTGGTGATGGTAGAGAGGCTGTCCCGACTGTCCTCCTCCCCCCTCAGGGGGTCTTCTTCTGAGGCTATGTCCAGGTCCTCGCAGGAGGTGAGGTGGGAGTTGACGGCTGCCTTCATCCCTGGCAGGTTGAGCACTATGGAGAAGATGGCGTGGTCCTGGGGCATCATCCTTCTACCATTTCTCTCCTCATCCTCAGACGAGCCCGAGTGGTCCACTGACAGCCTGGCGTTGTTGTTGTTCCAGCTGTCGCTGCTGCTGTGGTCGGCATCCCCCTCTACGGGCCGGGCGCTGCCAGGCCTCCAGGAGTGCATCATGGGCCAACAGTGGAAGCGTGCGGCCAGCGCCTGGATGGGGCTCTTCTTCTGGGAAACTTGGCTTAGCTCATAGCTGCTGCAGCTCCTGGCGCTCCCAGCCTGGTGGTGGACAAAGTGAGCCCTTTCTCCACCCCTCCCTTGGCTCCCTGAGCCCTGCAGGCCCGCCAGTTCCCGTGCGCGGTTCTGCGTCTCCCTGTAGATACGCCAGTAGAGCACACTCATAATAGTGACAGGCAAGTAAAAGGCAGCAATAGCCGTGCAGAATGTAATGATGGGCTCTGAGAGGAACTGGATGTAGCACTTATCAGGGGGCACTGTGCGCTCCCCCACAAAGTACTGCCAGAATAGAATGGCTGGGGCCCACAGGACCAGGGACACGAACCAGGCCAGGCCAATCATCAAGCCAGCCCGCCGCGTGGTCCGTTTGGCCCGGTAGGTGAGGGGCCGGGTGATGGAGAAGTAGCGGTCAAAGCTGATGACCAGCAGGTTCATAACGGATGCGTTACTGGCCACATAGTCAATAGCCAGCCACAGATCACAGGCCCAGTTGCCTAGCGCCCATTGGCCCATGATGATGTAGGTGGTGTAAAGGTTCATGGAGATGACCCCGATGATGAGGTCAGCCACAGCCAGGCTGAGCAGGAAGTAGTTGTTGACAGTCTTGAGCTGGCGGTTTACCTTAAAGGATACCACCACCAGGATGTTGCCGATTATAGTGACCAGGGACAGGAGGCCGGTGAAAAAGACAATGAGGACCACCTGCCACACTGTGTGACCCCCAAGAGGGTCATAGGTCAGAGAGGTCACTGTCTCGTTGTGCGAGCCTGTAAAATTGAAGAGGCCACTGATGGAGTCATTGTCATCGGGGCTGGTTAGCTCTTGCCAGATGTCCTTGTGGAGAGAGTTGGTGTCTGGGTCATCAATGCCCATTCCTGGGGAGCTGACGGTCAGGTAGAGGCCAGGGTTTGTGCTGTTGGAGCTCATTATGAAGTCCTGGCATATTCTGAGGAGAACACAGATAGAGATATATTACTACACTGTATTGTACTGAGAAGTCGCTCCAGTAGGTGATGCTAACAGCACATTTTTGCTCATTTTTATTATTTTTTACGTTTACTATAAGTAGACTGGCAGTTAAGGTGTTTACAGTTTACCCACTTTTCTAGTCAAACTATCTTGTTTGTAAACAATTTGTATTCATAGGTTGTGTTTAACCTTTGCAGGTAAATGCATTGACACACACATTTTTCCCCAGTTACACTATACAAGCAATAATACATTTTGACACATTCATCTAGACAATGTTTTGTTGGAGGGTCCATTACAAAAACATATTCCTGTGATGACTTCTTGCAAATTGCCAAGACAGCATCGCAGCACAACATGTCATCCTGTGATGCATCCGGAGCCTCAATCTGATTGTAAGAAGCATATTTAAAAACACAATTACACTAATGCTGTAAACAACACCAAGGCTTGGAAACGTCTCCTGTCAGACTACTGGTGTGACTTAGCATGCAGGTGGTGGCTATTATGTAAATTCAGCTCCTGTGTCTCAGTGAAATAAATCACAGTCCCATCCGACCTGAATTCATGGCCTGTCTGTTAATCTCACTGATAGTTTACAGAATAGAATGTTACTGGCTCTTGCCCAAGGACAGTCGTGGCCAGCGAGTGTTAGAAGAGATACCTATCCGGCCCAGACAGAATAATACAAGCACACACATACACGCGTACATAATACAGGGAAATATAGAGAAACATTTCAATTGTATTTCAAGAGATATTAAAAGATAATGCGAATTTGACCTTCACATGCCTAATAAAAAAAGTATAATTATAGTCAAAGAGTGAGGCAAGCAAACAGCCTCCAAACTAAAGTTTACTACAACAAACTTTGTGCTTGATGTAACTTTTGGAAAGAAATGAGCGGAGACAAGGAGGCTGAAGTGGAGAGAGGAGAAGACGAGAGGCTAAAATCGCCTTACAATGCCAAGGACTGAATCTAAGTGAGAATGAAGTTATTAGCTAGCTAGAGCACTCTGAACTCCATCACATTATGTGCTCACACTCTCACAACAATGTCTACATCTGGGTCTCTTGGGCAAACCAAGTACGGGCTTGAAGAGGAGAAAACGGATGGAGGGAGCATTCCCACTCCCAGCTCTTTGGCTCTGCGTCTGAATATCACTGTCTCTGTGTCTGAAAACACAGAGAGCTGTTTCTTTTCCCAAGGATGTTTGCTAAATGGATTCTACTGCTGTGATGGCCCACTGGATATGAAACCATTGAGGAGAGTTCTTCCTTTGGCAGGCAGACAACCTGATGGTGTAACTATAAATACCATTTCAATAAGAAATTGCCAAATTATATTAGCTGGGAGAGGGATGGAAATAGTTTAACGTTTAAATGTGAACTATTTTCATGCCATACTAAAATGGTACCCATTACAATTCAAAATTTCACTTTGAGTTGTTTAACTCTGTATAGAACTTTCTATGATGTCTCTGATCAAGGCTTTGTATGTTGGCCTTTCAGCCAACCTGGTCTCAGAGCATTTCATATTATTCTGGATGTAAATCCAAGACACTCCATTTAGAATGATACTGTATGTTATGTTTGGTATGGTTACAAAAGACAGATGGTTACTTAAGGCAACAAGAACATCTAGCAACTCAATGGTTGCGAGTTCGAATCTCATCACGTACAGCGTTAGCATTTTAGCTAATTAACTACTTACTAATTTTTAGCTACTTTGCATCTACTTAGCAAGTTAGCTAATCCTTCCCCTAAACCTACATATAATGTAACCATTTTAGCTAACCCTTCCCCTAACCCCTGGCCTAGCTAACGTTAGCGAGCTAGTTAACGTTAGCCACCTAGCCAGAATTCGTAACCTATCATAAATTTAGCAAATTTGTAACATATCGTAGGTTTTGCTAATTCGTACCATATAATAGGAATTGTAATTCATAACATATCATACAAAATGAGTGATGGACATCCACAAATTAATGCATACCATGCTAAATGTAACATATCACTAAATGGAGTGTCTCGGATAGGGCTGTGGCGGTCATGAAATGTTGTTAGCCAGTGATTGTTAAGCAAATAGCTGCCGGTCTCACGGTAATTGACCATTAATTAACATAAACACATTTAGTATCTCCTTGCTTCCAAGCATAGCCTACAGGCCACTGAGGCAGACCTTTGGAACATCTACATTTTAGTTTAATAGTATAATAAATCCTTTGAATATAGCCTACACCATCACAATAAATCCATTATTTATTTTAGACAGGTCTAAAGAAACATGAAATTAAGAAATGTAGTCTATTTTAGAAGAACAGAGTAGCATACTCTGAGTTGTCCTCATGTTAGGCTCTTATCTGGCTATGCCATAATGTCTCTGGGCTAAACTAGTTAATTTAGCAGACAATATTTGCTTAGAATTCCATGGCATTATTTTATATTGTTTTATAGTATGAAGAATACAATTGAACATTTTCTCCAAACGATTTGAGGGAGTGTTCACACATGCGGCTATTCTGTGTTGAGTGGTTAACAAAGAAACAGGTACTCCTATATGCTTAATTTAGAGTTATTTAAGTAACATTAGTTGTGATACAAATGTTGGGCTATATGTTTTGATTTTTAATACATTCTAAGGCTGCATGATGCGACTAATGATGATTTGAAAAAAGTCACATGAAAGGCATGAGCTCTGCTTTGTTTTTTTGCGCAGGCTGTACACACTTCATCAGTCTCTCATTCACAATTTGACAAGCACTTGATAATGCCTCGAATTCCCGGCTGCATCCCCTTCGTGTGGCCGTAATGCCCCCTAAAAAAATATTGTATTTTGCGGCCAGTGGCCGACGTGCTGTTGGGCTGAATGTAATAATTATAATTCCCTTCTCCCGGCTGCGTGCCGAAGCACCTCTCACTCATCAAGTCTTTCTCACAGGCTACAAGTGAAGACAGACACATCGGGGAGGCAACTGCACGTGTCTATCCAATTCCAAGGCACATCTTGAAGATATTGGAAGAACTGTGCACATTTACTTTATCAGCCAACAGGATAAGTCGGTCTAACGAACAGAAAAAGTACTAGCCTATGTCAATCTACTGTTCCTCATAGTACAAAAGTTGACCTATTCTCTGCAATAAATAAATATTCCAAACATAGTCTGGTACATTTGTGGGATGCGATAGATCCCAAATGAATACAACCACTAGCATAAAAAACTGTTTGAAGCAATGATCCTGACGCAACAGATGAGACTATTATCGTAAAATGTTTATAGCAGGAAAACACCATCCTCAAAAGTGACCACAAATGTGATTATGCATGGAATGAGTTTATTATAAAAGGTGCATTTTTTATGGTGAAAATGATCTTCCCCAAACTTGAAACTCACATGATGCGTATGTATGACAGCTAGTCTTTACACCCATTTTAAAGGAGATTAACTTCCTTCATTTAAGAAATTATTTGTCCACTTTAGTTGTGATACAAACCACCTTGGGGCGACAGGTAGCCTAGTGGTTAGAGCGTTGGACTAATAACCGAAAGGTTGCAAGATCAAATCCCCAAGGTAAAAATCTGTCGTTCTGCCCCTGAACAAGGCAGTTAACCCACTGTTCCTAGGCCGTTATTGAAAATAAGAATTTGTTCCTAACTGACTTGCCTTGTTAAATAAAGGTAAAAAAAATTAAAATATAATTATCAAAACATATAGGCCTATGGGCTAGGCTACATGAGGTGTGTGACTGATTTGAAAAAGTTGAGAGAATAAAAGCATGTGCTGTATCTTGCTGGGCATCATTCACAAGTGGTAATATATCATTCAGTGAGTGATAGGCTAATATTATCACACTATTATTGTTTTAATATTTTCTTTAGATATACAAAATAAATTATGTTTGCCATTTCTTTTTTTTGAATCGACCATTATCCCCCACCTGTCTCTAAAAAAACACATGTCATCTATGCATTTAAATAGCAAATGCAGGAAGCTTTTCCCATGCTTCATTTTCATGCCAGCCAGGTAGGCTATACTCCTGTTGTAAATATAAGCAATGTGCTCAATATTTGGAAAGTTGAGAAATAAATATAGTAGGCCTAGCCTACAGAAAGCTGATAGGATCCCCCTCTTTTTAATAGAGGCCATCACTCTATTTTTCACGTATTTGCAAAGCCTATAGAATTGTTGCGCAACATCAACTCATGGGCTCTCACAAAATATTTAGATTAGATTTTCGATCACATTTGCATTAATATCAGATTGATTAGAGGGACAATAGAGTCCTGAGTACCAGGCAGTTAGCAAGTTTGGTAGCCCACTAATGACCATCAGCAGCAGCAGAGGTTGGAGAAGTCTAATTACCGTGACTAAAAGTTCACATGGAAATTGACTGCTGTCATAACTCGTGAACGCTGGTGTGGCGGTAATAAGGTCACCATACTAGTCTCGGATTTATGTACAGAATAGTACAAAATGCTCTAAGACCAGGTTATCTCAGCTGCTACCCTGAGCCAGACTAGGTGAGGGGCACTAGAGGTGACCTGGCACCAGTGGGAACACCTGTCCCCCTCAGCACTGCTGCTATACCCCAACGGCCTGAGCTGCACAAGGGAAAGGAGAGTAACATGCGTTCACACACACACACACCATACCTGCCCCACTAGCTCTCAAACACTCACATCAAGATAAAAACAAAGAAGAAAGCCTTTACCTCAAACAAGGCACGTAAATGTTCACAAAGTGAATTCCGCTGAATGTGTGAAAAGATAAGGTGTCGCTAATGATGGCTAAACATCTTTAAATTGGCAAAAGTCCTGAGAGAAAATGTGTCTCTGTGAAGATTACAGATTGAACATTAGGAAATTAGCTTTCATCTTAAACTTCTCATTAAAAAGTAAAAACACAAACAACGAGAAAGAGAGAGAGAGAAGAGAGAGGGATACAAAGAGAGAGAGAGAAGAGAGAGGGATACAAAGAGAGAGAGAGACAAAGGGAGAAAGAGAGAGAGAGGAGAGAGAGGGATACAGAGAGAGACAGAGAGAAGAGAGAGAAGAGAGAGAAGAGAGAGAAGAGAGACAGAGAGACAGAGAGACAGAGAGACAGAGAGACAGAGAGACAGAGAGACAGAGAGACAGAGAGAGAGACAGAGAGAGAGACAGAGAGACAGACAGAGAGACAGAGAGAGAGAGAGAGAGAGAGAGAGAAGAGATACAAAGACAGAGAGAGAGAGAGAGAAGAGATACAAAGACAGAGAGAGAAGAGATACAGAGAGAGAGAGAAGAGATACAGAGAGAGAGAGAAGAGATACAGAGAGAAGAGATAGAGAGAGAGATACAGAGAGAAGAGATACAGAGAGAAGAGATACAGAGAGATACAGAGAGATACAGAGAGAGAGAGAGAAGAGATACAGAGAGATACAGAGAGAGAGAAAAGAGATACAGAGAGAGAGAGAGAGAAGAGATACAGACAGAGAGAGAGAGAGAAGAGATACAGAGAGAGAGAGAGAGAGAGATACAGAGAGAGAGAGAGAGAAGAGATACAGAGAGAGAGAGAGAGAGAGAGATACAGAGAGAGAGAGAGAGAGAGAGATAGAGAAGAGAGAGAGAGAGAGAGAGAGAGAGAGAGAAGAGATACAGAGAGAGAGAGAGAGAGAGAGATACAGAGAGAGAGAGAGAGAGAGAGAGAGAGATACAGAGAGAGAGAGATACAGAGAGAGAGAGAGATACAGAGAGAGAGAGAAGAGATACAGGGAGAGAGAAGAGATACAGAGAGAGAGAAGAGATACAGAGAGAGAGAGATACAAAGAGAGAGAGAAGAGAAGTGGAAGAGAGAGAGAGTCACAATCTCCCTGGGGATTGTGACTCCCTGGGGCTACTGTACCATGCTCACAGGATGTGGTTGATCTAAGCCAGAGTCCCAAGGGAATTATTCCTACTTTAACATGACAAGGGACAACCACCACACCAAACAATTACCCCATGGGGTCAGAGATACAGGCCCTCAAATGTCAGAATTTGAAAGTGTGATACAACACAGGGACACTTAATAACAGTGATGAGAAAACTGTTGTCTTTTTGTCACACAACAAATCTTATAGTTTTACCCATGGTATCTGTGTTTACAGTTACATTGTTTACGAACAATTAAGTAAACAAGCTCATAATTTTGGGTTATGATGGAGAACGACAGTTTAACTAATCTTATGAGGCATTTGTAGTTACATTCTTCAAGAATCAATGGGTATTCATAAAACAATCCTAAATGGATGTACCGATCGCAGAATGCTCTTTTAAATAGCTGCGGCTATGAACTGTCTCCAGGCATGTATTTTTAGAGAAAGAAAAATGAGAATGGACTCTACCTACATGTGTATTTATCCTACTGTTTTTATCAAACAAATGTCCGTTTTTTTCACATCCTTACACAACCTGTTATTTGACATTTTGAAGCATTAAGTCAAAAATCCAATAACCTTTTTTTTGACTGCCCAATGGATGAATCTGGCCCATTTCTGTTTTTATCATCAAAAACGTATCCAGACCAAAGATTGAACACCACAACACAGGACACAAAACATTACTTGATTTAAAAAAAAATGTTTAAGACACTCCAGAAAAATGAAAACAATAAAAATATGATAATGACTAAATAATGTTTATGGGGGAATTCACCTAGCACCACCAAAGCATAACACCTGCCTACATGGCTGATGTGCAGCAGGTTTTTTGTACTTCAAAGCGTAGAACATTACAGATGCTGCAGGGAGAAATGATGGCACCATTTCAAACCATGAACCAGATATGATATACAATTGCACTAAACTACATAGCAGTTTATAATAATAAACCTTGATTGAAATTTCCTTGAATTCCAACTATGACTATACCAGCCCAAGGCGCACGTTTGCACATACAGTACTAAATATGAGCTGGTCTTGACAGAGTGAGACATGAGCTGAGTGGGCAGTACAACTAATTCTGCCAGTGTGAATAAGCACTAATCAGTCCCTACTGGGTGTGCCTCTACTACTAATGAATTCTGGAGCATGTCATAGATACACTACCGTTCAAAAGTTTAGGGTCACTTAGAAATGTCCATGTTTTTTTAAAAGAAAAGCAAATTTTTTGTCCATTAAAATAACATCAAATTGAAAACCGAAATACAGTGTAGACGATGATAATGTTGTAAATGACTATTGTAGCTGGAAACGGTTGATTTTTAATGGATATCTACATAGGCGTACAGAGGCCCATTATCAGCAACCTTAACTCCTGTGTTCCAATGGCACATTGTGTTAGCTAAACGAAGATTATCATTTTAAAAAGGCAAATTGATCATTAGAAAACGCTTTTGCAATTGTTTGCACAGCTGAAAACTATTGTTCTGATTAAAGAAGCAATAAAACTGGCCTTATTTAGACTAGTTGTGTATCTGGAGCATCAGCATTTGTGGGTTCGATTACAGGCTCAAAATGGCCAGAAACAAAGACCTTTCTTCTGAAACTTGTCAGTCTATTCTTGTTCTGAGAAATGAAGGCTATTCCATGTGAGAAATTGCCAAGAAACTGAAGATCTGGTACAACACTGTGTACTACTCCCTTCACAGAACAGCGCAAACTGTCTCTAACCAGAATAGAAAGAGGAGTGGGAGGCCCCGGTGCACCACAGAGCAAGAGGACAAGTACATTAGGGTGTCTAGTTTGAGAAACAGAAGCCTCACAAGTCCTCAACTGGCAGCTATACATAACCAATGGCCAGACTGACATATACCACATATACCAGACCTGGGTTCAAATACATGTGTATGTATTTGAGTATCTGGTATTTAAAATACTTTTTAGTTTGTATTTGAGTATTTTTTTCATTTTTCAGTACACTATAATTAATCTGGCTAACCTTGTTTGTGCTCTTTTATTATGATAGGCAGTGAGGAGAGCACTTTTTATTGAGGCATCTTTAGTAGCGACTCAAAGTACTACAAGTCAAAGTACAAAGTGTCTCTCTGGAATGCTTACATTGGCATCATTACTTATAAACAGGAACATTGAAGTCAACTAGAGCTCAATGAGATACAATAACGATACCAGGAAAGGAATTCATATGTGCTTGTCTATCCTCTATGCCAGGGATTAGCTGTATACCAGATCATTCTGTAAGCCAGGGTACTGTTATATATCAGAGGGGAGAAGAGGCTTCTGGAGGCTTCTGATAGGAGGCCATACAAGTTAAGAGTATCAATTTCCTAAGAGAGATAATTGGTTAGTTCACTTTCAATACTCAGACATAAAGCAAGGACAATTGTGTCAAAAGTGTATTCTCTCATGCACCTTGCTCTTTTTTTAAATGTATTTTTACCATACTGCAAACCTTTTTTTCTTCACATTTTGACTTTCCCTAAACAACCAAGAAATGTGTCTCTTATCAATAACCAGATACTATTAGTCAGTCTTCAAGGGGGGAAATCCAGAGGGGGAAAACGATGTTGTTCCGTTTTTGACAGCTGCCAAAGGAACATGTGATTTCACACATCCTGACCTCCGTGGAGGGTCTCCGTTTCTGACAGCCTCTCTAATAAGCCTGGTGGAATCCACAAAGCCTCCCGCGCCAGGCTCAGTGAGGGATCTATCAAATTCAAGGCTAGGCACTTCACTGACAGTACAACACACACAGTGTCCTAGATCTTAAGCCTGCTATCTACGCATGAAGGGGAGGAAAAAATGATATCAATCAATATTATGAACAATAAAGTCAGCACCTATGGGGTGTAGTGTACAGAGTAAAATATGATCTAGCGTGTAGATTATAGCCTACCTCTAGCTGTACGGTGTATCGTATCTGTCCATTCTAAAAAGCTCTCAGTACACTCTAAATTACATAATCCCTTGTTAAGATGTTATCTCAAAGTGTACATTCAACCCCTCACAATAAAGTGTGAGATTCTCTACACATTTCCGTTTCAACGATACACTATCACGATCCATCCTTAAAAGGCAGTGTGGCTAGTTGCCTATTGAACAGACACTCAAGGGAGAGAAAAAGCACACACTCAAATGTAAACACGCCTTAGCACGAGGAAAGATTTCTTTAAATGTGAGCTTGGAATCTGCCCGAGAAACTTACGAGTGATCACACCCCATGTACAGAGAGCGTAACTCTTCTCAACAACACGTTATTGTGTATATGTGAGAAAAGAGGTACGGATCCCTCTTCAGGGTCTAGGACAGAGAGCCCATTTCTCTGTGAAGTGGTGGAGACCATGACTACAAGAGCTTTACTGTATACTCTCTCTCTCTCCCCTCTCACTATACACACAATTGTTCACCCCAGCTCAAACACAGCAGAGGATACAGAGTCAACAGACCAAATACTAGGACGTCCTGGTGAAAATAATCTATATATAAAGCTCCATTGAACAGAGGGTGTTGTCCGTGGAAACTTGGCTGGAATACAAATATTTCTAAAAGGTTTTAAGTAAGGCTTGTACAGAATGTTAAGAGATGGCTATTGGATTACAATAGCAATGTTGTTGTTGTTTTTAGGACTTATGGGGCTCTATTTTTGTCTAGCATTAAGGCAGCGCTATTGTCAAACGCACGCTCATTGGTAATTTCAACTTGTAAAAGCCGGCGCTCTGCTATTATTCAACACTTGCACCACGGTTAGTAATTAAGATGTCTAACATCAGCTTGATTGCTCTGAGGTGGGAGGGGTGGAAATATTTGAGGTGTGTCCTGAAAAATGTGTGCCAAAGTGCCAATTTCTGTACATAATTAAGACCCACCAAAAGCTGGTGTTAGCGGTAGGCCTAAGGCAGGTGGTTATGGCATCAATTTTTCCAACGGAGGTACTCTGTAGCCTATCACCAATGTTTAATAAAATATCACCTTTGGGAGCAGGAAAACCATAAACAGACGTTCCCCTTTTCTTCTTTTCATTGGATGTGCCTTCAGAAAGTATTCACGCCCTGTCACTGCCTACTCCTGCTCCCTCCCTCTGGTGCTCAATGTCGCCGGTCTACTAACCACCGATCCTGGCTTCATTATTACGCACACCTGTTCCCCTTCATTACGCACACCTGGTCGTCATTCCCTCCTTGATTACTCCCCCTTTATTTAGCCCTCAGTTGTCTTCAGTCACTTGGCGTTTATTGTTTTCTCATGTTCAGTATGCTCCTCATGTTTGTTCATCTGTATTGGTTCTTTGTTAAATTCATCTTCTGCACCTGTTCTCTGACTCCCGGCATATACGTGACACACCCCATGACTTTTTTAAAAGTCTGAATTTAAAATGCATTACATTGAGATTGTTTGTCACTGGCCTAGACACAATACCCCATCATGCCAAAGTGGAAATACATTAAGACATTTTTACAAATTAACGAAAAGTAAAAATCTGAAATGTCTTAAGTCAATAAGTATTCAATCCCTTTGTTATGGCAAGTCTAAATAAGTTCAGGAGTAAAACTGTGCTTAACAAGTTCCATAATAAGTAGCATGGATTAACCCTGTGTGCAATAATAGTATTTAACATGATTTTTGAATGATTACCTCTTCTCTGTGCCACACACATACAATTAACTGTAAGGTCCCTCAGTCGAGGAGTGAATTTGAAACACAGATTCAACCACAAAGACCAGGGAGGTTTTCCAATGCCTCAAAGAGAACAGCACATTGAATATACACATAGTAAAGGTATTAATAACCAGCTTCAGGGATTTCATCATGAAGCCAATGTTGACTAGAACAGTTACACAGTTTAATGGCTGTGATAGGAGAAAACTGAGGATGGATCAACAACATTGTAGTTACAGTGCATTCGGAAACTATTCAGACCCCTTGACTTGTTCTGCATTCTGTTACGTTACAGCCTTATTCTAAAATGAATTAAAGTACCCGCCCCCCCTCAATCTACACCTATACCCCATAATGACAAAGCAAATACAGGTTTTTAGAAATGTGTGCAAATTTATAAAAAAACTAATTCAGACCCTTTATTCAGTACTTTGTTGAAGCACCTTCGGCAGCGATTACAGCCTCGATTCTTCTTTTGTATGACATACCTGTATTTGGGGAGTTTCTTCCATTCTTCTATGCAGATCCTCTCAAGCTCTGTCAGGTTGGATGGGGAGTGTCGCTGCACAGATATTTTCAGGTCTCTCCAGAGATGTTTGATCGGGTTAAATTAATCCAGAGCAAACTTGATGATTGAGTTGGAGGCGTGCAAGGCCACGCAGTCATGGGTGAACAGGGAGTACAGGAGGGTTCTGAGCACCCTTGTGGGGCCCCAGTGCTGAGGATCAGCGAAGTGGAGATGTTGTTTCATACCTTCACCACCTGGGTGGCGGCCCGTCAGAAAGTCCATGACTCAATTGCACAAGGCGGGGTTGAGACACAGGGCCTCAAGCTTAATGATGACCTTGGAGGGTACTATGGTTTTGAATGCTGAGCTGTATTCCTCATGTCCAGATGGGATAGGGCAGTGTCCAGTGTGATGGTGATTGCATTGTCTGTGGACCTATTGGGGCGGTATGCAAATTGAAGTGGGTCTAGGGTGGCAGGTAAGGTAGAGGTGATATGATCCTTGACTAGTCTCTCAGAGCACTTCATGATGACAGAAGTGAGTGCTACGGGCGATAGTCATTTAGTAAAGTAATCTTTGCCTTCTGGGTACAGGAACAATGGTGGCCATCTTGAAGCATGTGGGGACAGCAGACTGGGATAGGGAGAGATTGAATATGTCCGTAAACACATCAGCCAGCTGGTCTGCACATAATCTGAGGACGCGGCTAGGGATGCCGTCTGGGCTGGGAGCCTTGCGAGGGTTAAAACGTTTAAATGTCTTACTCACGTCGGCCACAGAGAAGGCGAGGGGGGGCCTGCAGTCCTTGGAAGCGGGCCGTGTCCGTGGCACTGTATTTTCCTCAAAGCGGGCAAAGAAGGTGTTTAGTTTGTCTGGAAAGTGTCCGTGACGGTGTCTGTGATGTGTCTGGTTTTCTTTTTGTAGTCCGTAATTGTCTGTAGGCCCTGTCACAAAAACTCAGCAAAAAAAGAAACGTCCCTTTTTCAGTACCCTGTCTTTCAAGGAAAATTCATAAAAATCCTGTTTCCCATGCTTGTTCAATGAACCATAAACAATAAACAATTGTGCGAATACCGCCATCTATCCATGGTTTCTGGTTAGGGGATGTTTTAATAGTCACAGTGGGTACAACATCTCCAATGCACTTCCTTATAAACTCACTCACGGAATCAGCGTATAAATCAATGGCATTCTCTGAGGCTGCCCGGAACATTTCCCAGTCCGCGTGATCAAAACAATGTTGAAGCGTGGATTCCAATTGGTCAGACCAGCGTTGATTAGTTTGAGTAACGGGTACATCGTGTTTGAGTTTTTGCCTATAGGGCGGTAGGAGCAAAATGGAGTCGTGGTTGGATTTGCGAAAGGGAGGGCGGGGGAGGGCCTTGTATGCATCACGGAAATTAGAGTAGCAGTGATTCAGTGTATTGCCTGCATGAGTGGCTGCATGGGTGCTACAGCTACTATATGAGTGCTATGCTGATAGAATTTGTTCTCAAATTTGCTTTGTTAAAATCCCCAGCTACAATAAATGCAGACTCAGGATATATGGTTTCTAGGTCGCATAGAGTCCAGTGAATTTCCTTGAGGGCCTTCGTGGCATCGGCTTGAGGAGGGATATACACGGCTGTGTAATAACTGACTCAGGCGATAATAATTATCTTGGGAAATAATATGATTGGCATTTGATTGTGAAACAGACAATGTTACAATCCCGGCTGTCTCTCTGGAATGCAACCCTTGCCCTAATTTCGTCTAACTTGTTATCTAGAGACTGGACATTGGCGAGTAATATACGCGGAAGTGGTGGGTGGTGTGCACGCCTTCGAAGTCTGACCAGGAGGCCGCACCGTCTACCTCTTCTGCGGCGACGTTGTTTTGGGTCGGCCTCTGGAATCAGATCCAATGTCCTGGGTGGTGGTGCGAACAAAGGATCCGCTTCAGGAAAGTCATATTCCTGGTCTTAATGTTGTTAAGTTGACGTCACTCTGATATCCAATAGTTCTTCCCGGTTGTATGTAATAACACTTAAGATTTTCTGGGGTAACAATCTAAAAAAACAAATACTGCATAGTTTCCTAAGGACTGTCGGCGCCATTTTGCAATTTTCCAACAAGATTTTGCAATTTTGTTGCAATTTTCCAACAAAACTCATTAATAAGGCATCATAAATTAGTCATTTACACTCAGTAAAAATCATCATGGCTGTGGGTAAAAACGACCATCTGAACAGCTCTGTGGAGCTTTTGGGCAGGTTAAACCCATTGTATTTTGGCAGATAGCGTGTCGTGTAGGAGTGATGTGGTCTGACGTAAGACAATGGGATTAACCTGTTACTGTGTAGCAAGGGCCCCAGGACCAGTGGAAGCAAAATAGCCCCATAACATTAAAGAACCCCCACCATATTTTACAGTATGGGTTCTTTTCTGCTTATGCATCCTTATTTCAATGCCAAATCCACCACTGGTGTGCGTGGCCAAAGAGCTCTATTTTCATGTCATCCAACAAATGTAAACGCCTGGAGTTTGCTTAACAGCATTGGCACACATACAGCATTGGAACCTGTGCTATGGTCAGATAACATGAAAGCCGAGCTCTTTGGCCACATACTATGTATTGGACACTCAGTAAGGCCTCATAGTAGAACAACCCCCCAGGAGAAAGTCGTCTCTGTGTTGACAGAGCCTTGGCTTGCGGGGATCCCTGTGTACTGTGGTTCACAGGCGACATGTCTTAGTGTCCTTGAAATATCTGTATCTCTCTTACTTTGATTAAATGTTCATAGTCAACACTGCTGCTTGCACTTTTGAAGAGTGTTATTTGTTTGTTTACCTCTTACAACATTAATATCTGCTCTTTAGATGTTTTGATACGGGTGTGATTTTATTCATTGTATCTGTTTAATGTTCAAAACAAATAATTGATGAATGCATGCAGAGATACCATGAGTTCACACCGAGGTCCCAGATTGCTATGAGGCTATTTGAAAGAAACAGCACAAAAGAAACCAGAGAGAAATGTATGTGGGTGAGAGAGCACATTTCAGATTGATTACCACCCAGGTAAAAACTTATTCCCAAATCCCTGTTTCAATTTCATACCTTTCTCCAAACCTGTAGTTGAAAACCGAACAAAAGCGGTGAAATTGATACACGGCCAATTGCTTGGCATTCCAGCAGCACAGCAAGTTGTTTTATAGCCTACAACTGTATATTTCACTGGGTGCTCACAAGCTAATGGGCCTTGAATGCTAATGGCAGAGGCGAGTGATAGATTAAACATGCTTACCGATTCCTACCTGTCCCGAGCTGCCAGGACCAGTGTTGCTTGGTCTGTCTGTCACTGTCCCCAACATTGATAGGGGAATAGCCAGTTAGTATCAGAAACAAGCCCTGAGCTCATTTTCCTTTTAGCAACTCTCATCACTTACATACAGAACAATCCGGGTTGATTGGTGCCTTGGCATACTGGGTTTATAAGTGGTGGCATAGAGCAGGTACAGTCCAGCTATAAGCACATTATGAGGATGAGAGTAATGACTACTCTTGACTATTGTCAAAGCATGGCACTATGAGAAAAAGGAGAAAAAAAAGGAGAAAAAGTCTTCAACTTTACTGGCATTGAAAATTGGGGCACTGCTAATATATGAGCCGTAGCCTAATATATACCCAAATAATGTGAGGAGAACCACAAAGCAGACCAGGCTCCAGAGACATGTTCTGTATTCAAAGAGTAAAATCTATGTAATTTCTTCTCAGTGCTTACAGTAAGTGTTATATAGTCAGAGGTACAGTATGTAAAAGGAGACGGCTCTACGCACCATCCGTAAAACATACCTTATAGCCAGGAAGCCAGCAGGTTGAGCTTGTATTCATACCTACTTTTAACACCCATGATTTATATAACACTGTGTCAGGTATGTCACACTCATCTCATCTCTGTGACAATTTTGATAATGGTTAAACACATTTCAGAATTGCTGTAGGCTACAACACAGTGGCCCACCAGTCTGATGATACCCAATATGTTTTTTCCCTTCACGGTAGCTGATCTAAAAGTGTAAAAGTTTGAGTATCCAACCCGAGCAAAATAAATAACTTGTATGCCCCCAGCAGCCTAACTCGGGTTGATGGTTCTCTGGAAGTCTGCCCTGTACTGCTTCCCTCTTTATCACAGCACCATTTTCTACTCGAGGACCTCTTGAGTCACTCTTTTTAGACGTCAAAACTGATCAAAGGGAGACTCGGTGGCCCTTAAACTTATTTAAACAGCCTTCAGCCTTGGTGTTTTACTCAATTCAAGATGGCGCCGGCAGAGATGGTTGCCTCGCTTCGAGTACTTAGAAGATATACATTTTTTAAAATGTATTTCTTACATTGTTACCCAAGGACATTTTAAGTCTTATTACATACAGCCGGGAAGAACGATTGGATATAAGAGCGACGTCAACTTACCAATATTACGACCAAGAATACGACTTTCCCGAAGCGAATCCTCTGTTTGGACCACCATCCAGGAAAAATGGACCTATTCCCAGAAGCCGACCCAAAACAACGGCGCCGCAAGAAGGGGCAGACGGAGCAGCCTCCTGGTCAGGCTCCGTAGACGTGCACATTGCCCAACGCTCCCGAGTATAGTACTCGCCAATGTCCAGTTTATTGACAGAAAGGTAGCTGAAATTCGAGCAAGGGTTTCCTTCCAGAGAGACATCAGAGATTGTAACATTCTCTGTTTCATGGAAGCATGGCTCTCTTGGGATATGTCGTCCGAATCGGATCAGCCACCGGGTTTCTCCATGCATCGCGCCGACAGAGATAAACTCCTATCTGGAAATGGCAGAGGTGTATGCTTCATGATTAGCGACTCATGGTGTAATCATAACAACATACAGGAACTCAAGTCCATCTGCTCACCCGACCTAGAATTCCTTACAATCAAATGCCGGCCATATTACCTCCCAATAGAATTCTCATCACAGCTGTGTACATTCCCCATCAAGCAGACACCAAGACGGCCCTCAAGGAACTTCACTGGACTCTATGTAAACTGGAAACCATATACATATCTTGAGGCTGCATTTTTTTGTAGCTGGGGATTTTAACAAAGCACATTTGGGAACAAGGCTACCTAAATTCTATCAAAATATTGATTGCACTATGCGCGGGTGTAACTGCTACTCTAACTTCCGCGATGCATACAAAGCCCTCCCACCGCCCTCCCTTTGGCAAATCCGACCACGATGCCATCTTGCTCCTACCGTCTTATAGGCAGAAACTCAAACAGGATGTACCAGTGACTAGAAACATTCAATGCTGGTCTGACCAATCGGAATCAACGCTTCAAGATTGTTTTGATAACGCGGACTGGGATATGTTCCGGTCAGCCTCAGATAACATCGATCTACACCCTGACTCGGTGAGTGAGTTTATAAGGAGGTGCATTGGAGATGTTGTACCCACTGTGACTATTAACTTCTTTGGGGTAGGGGGCAGTATTTTCACGTCCGGATGAAAAGCATGCCCAGAGTAAACGGCCTGCTACAAAGCCATAAAAGCTAGAATATGCATATTATTATATGATTTAGAAAACACTCTGAAGTTTCTAAAACTGTTTGAATGATGTCTGAGTATAACAGAACTCATATGGCAGGCAAAAATCAGAGAAAAAATCCAACCAGGAAGTGGGAAATCTGAGGTTGGTCAATTTTCAACTCAGCTCCTATTGAAGATACAGTGGGATATTGGTAATGTTGCACTTCCTAAGTCTTCCACTCGATGTCAACTGTCTTTAGAACCTTGCCTGATGCTTCTACTGTGAAGTGGGGCAAAATGAGAGGGGATTGAGTAAGGTCTACCATGACCTGAACATGCGCTGACCATGCGCGTTCATGTGAGAGGGAGCTCTGTTCCATCGCACTTCTGAAGAAAAAGGAATTCTCCGGTTGGAACATTATTGAAGAATTATGTTAAAAACATCCTAAAGATTGATTCAATACTTCGTTTGTCATGTGTTTACGGACTGTAATATAACTTTTTTAACTTTTCATCCGTACTTTCCGCTGGACCTGCCCGCGCATCGTGAGTTTGGAAAGTGTACTGAACGCTAGAACAACAAGGAGGAATTTGGACATAAATGATGGACATTATCGAACAAAACAACATTTATTGTGGAACTGGGATTCCTGGGAGTGCATTCTGATGAAGATCATCAAAGGTAAGTGAATGTTTATAATGTTATTTCTGACTTCTGTTGACTGCACAATATGGCGAAAATATTTGTGTCTTGATTGGGCTCTGGGCGCCGACCTCAGATTATTGCATGGTTTGCTTTTTCCGTAAAGCTTTTTTGAAATCTGACACAGCGGTTGCATTAAGGAAAAGTGCATCTAAAATTCCATGCATAGCACTTGTATTTTCATCAACATTTATAATGACTATTTCTGTAAATTGATGTGGCTCTCTGCAAAATCACCGGATGTTTTGCAACTTCTGAACATAACGCGCCAATGTAAACTCAGATTTTTGGATATAAATATGAACTTTACCGAACAAAACATACATGTATTGTGTAACATGAAGTCCTATGAGTGTCATCTGATGAAGATCATCAAAGGTCAGTGATTAATTTTATCTATATTTCTGCTTTTTGTGACTCCTCTCTTTGGCTGGAATAATGGCTGTGTTATTCTGTGAATATGCACTCACCTAACATAATCGTTTGGTTTGCTTTTGTCGTAAAGCCTTTTTGAAATCGGACACTGTGGCTGGATTTACAACAAGTGTATCTTTAAAATGGTGTAAAATACATGTATGTTTGAGGAATTGTAATTGTGGGATTTCTGTTGTTTTGAATTTGGCGCCCTGCAGTTTCACTGACTGTTGAAGAGGTGGGACGCTACCATCTCACGTACCCTAGAGAGGTTAAAACCTACCCTAACCAGAAACCGTGGATGTATGGCGGTATTCGTGTAAAACTGAAAGTGCGAACCACTGTATTTAACCATGGAAAGAGGTCTGGGAATATGACTGAATATAAACTGTGTAGTTATTCCCTCTGCAAATCAATCAAACAAGTGAAATGCCGGTACAGGGACAACGGCTCAGACACAAAATGTATGTGGCAGGCTCTACAGGAAATCACAGACTTCAAAAAGAAAACCAGCCACGTCACGGACACCGACGTCACACTTTCCAGACAAACTAAACACCTTGTTTGCCCGCTTTGAGGAGAATACAATGCCACCATCACGGTCCGCTAACAAGGACTGCACCCGCCGTGGCCGACATGAGTAAAACATTTAAACGTGTTAACTTTCGCAAGGCTGCTGGCCTAGACGACATATTAAATCACTCCCTATCCCAGTCTGCTGTCCCCACATGCTTCAAGATGGCCACCATTGTTCCTGTACCCAAGAAGGCAAAGATAAGTGAACTAAATGACTACCGCCCGTAGAACTCACTTCTGTCATCATGAAGTGCTTTGACAGACTAGTCAAGGATCATATCACCTCCAGCTTACCGGCCACCCTAGACCCCCTTCAGTTTGCATACCGCCACAACAGGACGATGCAGGCACATTCACACTGCACACTGCCCTATCCAATCTGTACAAGAGGAATACCTATGTAAGAATGGTGTTCATTGACTACAGCTCAGCATTCAACACCATAGTACCGTCCAAGCTCATCATCAAGCTGGAGGCCCTGTGTCTCAACCCCGCCTTGTGCAATTGGGTCCTGGACTTTCTGACATGCAGCCCCCAGGTGGTCAAGGTAAGAAACAACATCTCCACTTCGCTGACCCTCAACACTGGGGCCCCACAAGGGTGCATGCTCAGCCCCCTCCTGTAGTCCCTGTTCACCCACGACTGCGTGGCCATGCACGCCTCCAACTCAATCATCAAGTTTGCAGACGACACAACAGTAGTGGGCTTGATTACTAATAACGACAAGAGAGGCTAGAAGAGGGGAGGGCACTCAGAGTGGTGTCAGGAAAATAACCTCTCACTCAACGTCAACAAACCAAAGGAGTTGATCGTGGACTTCAGGAAATATCAAAGGGAGCACCCCCCTATCCACATCGAAGGGACAGCAGTGGAGAAGGTGGAAAGTTTTAAGTTCCTCTGCGTACATATCACAGACAAACTGAAATGGTCCACCCACACAGACAGTGTGGTGAAGAAGGTGCAACAGCGCCTCTTCAACCTCAGGAGGTTGAAGAAATGTTCTTGTCACCCACAACCCTGACAAACTTTTACAGATGCACAATTGATAGCATCCTGTCGGGCTGTATCACAGCCTGGTACGGCAACTGCACTGCCCTCAACCGCAAGGCTCTCCAGAGGGTGTTGCGGTCTGCACAACGCATCACCGGGGGCAAACTACCTGCCATCCATGACACCTACAGCACCTGATGTCACAGGAAGGCCAAAAAGATCACCAAGTACAACACCCACCTGAGCCACTGCCTGTTCACACCGTTACCATCCAGAAGGCGAGGTCAGTACAGCTGCATCAAAGCTGGGACCGAGTGACTGAAAAACAGCTTCTATCTCAAGGCCATCAGACTGCTAAACAGCTATCACTAACTCAGAGAGGCTGCTGCCTACATTGAGACCCAATCACTGGCCACTTTAATAAATGGATCACTAGTCACTTTAAACAATGCCACTTTAAATAATGCCACTTTAATAATGTTTACATATCTTACATTACTCATATCACATGTATATACTGTATTTTATACCATCTATTGCACCTTGCCTATGCCGCTCGGCCATCGCTCATCCATATATTTAAATGTACATATTCTCATTCACCCTTTTAGATTTGTGTGTATTAGGTAGTTGTTGGGAAATTGTTTGATTACTTGTTAGATATTACTGCACTGTCGGAACCAGAAGCACAAGCATTTCGCTACACTCGCATTAACATCTGCTAACCATGTGTATGTGACCAATAAAATGTGATTTGATTCTGATGAGGTCAGTAGATACACATTGTAGACTGTATGTGCTCAGGCAGTTTGGCAGTCCCAAGGAGATGAGACTGTGAAAATGTACAAAATAGCCTGAGTCTGAATATGGCTTCTCTTTTACTTCTCTATGTGCTATCTCTGTCGCTCTGCCTATGTCACAGTTATAGCTACAGGCTAATGCCTTTATCTCGCGCATTATGTACTGATAAGTGTCTGGAGTATGTGTGAGAAACGCTAAATCCCCTGGTGTGGAGACCAAAGCCATTATATGGTTATACTCTACTTCCCAATGTCCCAGAGTTTTCTCCACCTGGAATGAAAGTGCCTAGCACAAATTTGTCATCCATGGCCACATGTATATCATCTCCTAGTAGATTTGCTGACTGAAATATGAGTGCTTAAGATGAGCTCTACTCCACAGTATTTGTATTGGATTCATTTATTCTAAAATGCTTGTCTTGTGATGTGTTTGTACAGATATTTGACATGCCCAAGAACCAGCACTATGACGCACTAAGGGCAACAACAGTTCATTGTATATTTTCTAATCTAGTTCCAATGTCAACAGTGGTGTCTAAAGCTCCAAGATTTCAGTGAATTAAATGCTACGAATAATTTCTCACTCAAACAGGAGGACATGAAACATGATGAGGGCATATCATGTCTTGCTTGGAGGTCGTAATAGATGAAGTATAAACACAGCAACTAAAATCAGCAACAAACAGCATTTTGGTAATAACTCCGACAATTACTCAAAGACCCTATGATCAAAACAAAAATAATCTAATAAATTGTATTTTTTTGTATCACTGCATGTCTAATAATTCAGTGTGTGTGTTTATTTCATTAAAATAACTAATATATTTTGTATCATTTATTTCCCTGAGCCTCCTTTTGTAATTGAAACAGGTATAGACAGACACGCCAAGGAACCAACATTATGTTGTTATTTGAACTGTATTGAGGTGGGGTGTACTAATGGCATGTGGCCGAGAAGATTGTGGACATTTTTAAGCCCTTTGTTGTGTCTATGAGCACCCCCCACATTCATACCCTCTGCACTCCTCCACTGTAAGACAATACATATTACTGCAAATCCTCTATTGATGACTGGGTTCTTTCTTGTATGAAGTTGCTGTTCAATTGCTCTGCCATTATTATTATTATTATTATTGTATGAGGTATTCTTGGTGGGGTTACCCCTGTGCTGTGATGTGGGTTTTATAGGGTGTGTATTCTCTTTTCTCTCCACTGGCTATCTGGTAAACAGGCTACACTCTAGGCAGTCTCTTCTGCTGATGTGTGTGGGTCTGGTAGTGGAACTCTCTCTATTCTACTCTTTTCCTTTCGGCATGTTTAATACCTGCCTGGCGCCCGAACAAAATCTTTATCTTTACCTCTCTCTAAAAAACACTGCTACAACGTACTGAGGGCAACAACAGTTCATTGTATATCTTCTAACCTACACTTAACAAAAATATAAATGCAACATGTAAAGTGTTGGTCCCATGTTTCATGAGCTGAAATAAAAGATGCCAGAAATGTTTGTCACACACAATGCCACAGATGTCTCAAGTTTTGAGGGAGCGTACAATTGGCATGCCGACTGCAGGAATGGTCACTAGAGCTGTTGCCAAAGAATTGCATGTTAATTTCTCTACCACAACTCTTTTTTTATTTATTTGGCAGTATGTCCAACCTGCCTCACAACTGCAGACCCTGTGTAACCACGCCAGCCCAAGACCTCCACATCCAGCTTCTACACCTGCAGGATCATCTGAGACCAGCCACCTGGACAGCTGATGAAACTGTGGGCTTGCACAACCGAAGAATTTCTGCACAAACTGTCAGAAACGGTCTCAGGGAAGCTCATCTGCGTGCTCATCGTCCTCACCAGGTTCTTGACCTGTCTGCAGTTCGGTGTCGTAACAGACTTCAGTGGGAAAATGGTCACTTTCGATGACCACTGGCATGCTGGAGAAGTGTGCTCTTTACGTATGAATCCCTGTTTCAACTGCACCGGGCAGATGACAGACCATGTGTATGGAGTCGTGTGGGCGAGTGGTTTGATAATGTCAACGTTGGTATGGGCAGGCATAAGCTATGGACAATGAACACAATTGCATTTTATCCATGGCAATTTGAATACACAGAGATACCGTGACGAGATCCTAAGTCCAATTGTTGTGCCATTCATCTGCTGCCATCACCTCATGTTTCAGCTTGATAATGCACAGCACCGTGTTGCAAGGATATTCACACAATTCCTGGAAGCTGAAAATGTCAGTTCTTCAATGGCCTGCATACTCACCAGACATGTCACCCATTGAACATATTTGGGATGCTCTGGTTCGATGTGTACGACAGTGTGTTCCAGTTCCCACCAATATCCAGCAACTTCGCACAGACATTGAAGAGAAGTGGGACAACATTTCACAGGCCACAATCAACAGCCTGATCAACTCTATGCGAAGGAGTTGTGTTACTCTGCATGAGGCAAATGGTGGTCACACCAGATACTGACTGGTTTTCTAATCCACGCCCCTACCTTTTTTAAATGTATCTTTGACCAACAGATTCATATCTGTATTCCCAGTAATGTGAAATCCATTGACTAGGGCCTAATTAAATTATTTCAATTGACTGATTTCCTTATATGAACTGTAACTCAGTAAAATCTTTGAAATTGTTGCCTATTGCGTTTATATTTTTGTTCAGTGTAGTTACAATGTCAACAGTGGTCTCTCAAGCTCTAAGATTTCAGTGAATCACGTGATGAATAATTTATCACACAACAAGAGGACATGAAACGATAAGGGCATATCAAGTTTTGCGTGGAGGTCGCAATTGCTGAAGTGTAAACACAGCAACTAAAATCAACTAAAACCAAGAGCCTCGTTTTGCCATTGCAATGCTCAGTCTAATTGCGTGGGCGTGTTAATACAGATTGGAATATATTTACATACACAGCCCTGATTGGCTGATAGGATCATCTACTCCAGTCCTCGGGGGCCTGATTGGTGTCACACTTTTTCTCCATCCCTAGCAAACACAGCTGATTTAATCAAATTGCATTCTAAACTGAAGATCATGATTTGGTGATTATTGGAGTCAGGTGTGTTAGCTGAGGCTGGTGCAAAACAGTGACACCAATCAGGCCCCCGAGGACTGGAATTGCCCACCGCTGATCTAGACTCTACCCTGCTTACCCCTTCAAAGTAGGAGGATACAAATGCAAATAAAAGATGATTGGTCATCGGTCAGAATAATCAAATCAGATTCTGATGTAATGCTGTGGGCCAAAAACTCCATCCCACCTGAACACGCTGAAATTCCAGACATTTTATTTAAAAAAACTCTTACACTAAATGGGCATTATATAATTTTCACAATTTCAGAGTATTATTATGACCTCATAGTGTGGAAAGATAATTAAACAAAAACGAAAATCAAATTTTTGACCGCACTGACCCTTTAATGTGTTTTGATGTTCATCACCACCCACACACTGTTGCTTAAAATCCTGATTCCAAAGTCACTGAAAATTGAATCAAAAGTTCTACTTCTCTCCTGAGGTCTATCCTAAGGGTGCACAGATTGAAAAACATTTAACATCTATGTCTTAACTAGTCAGTTAGTTTGCCCTGGTTTGGACCAAAAAGCTGGGGTGGAGAGAAACCATTTTTGTAGAGATCTGATCAATACCACCAAGACATGCAAGTAACCAATCTGAATCACGGAGCACGAAGCAAGGATGAGCTGTCTTTCAGAGAAACCGAATACATGGGAAAACATCATTCGTTTCTTCCTGAACACGGAGTACCTTTTCTTAGATGGCAGTTCAATTCAAAGATCCTAGGTCTTTTTATGTGCAAACTTGTTCCTGAGATTGCTTCAGTAATGAGGTTCTACATTTTCTATAATTCAACATTTCAGTCATTTTTTAATTTCTAAGTAGCACATTATCATTACTAGGTTAATTAAGTGACATCAGTGCTTTCACATAATGTCACCACCCACCTTCATGAATACTGCTCTTATTCCAATGTCATTTGTCATGTCTACTACCTTCTGTTTCTTACACAACTGACATCAAAGTGCTGAAACTAAACATCCGGGTAGACAGAGGTAGAAGTCACATTTAATCCAGCACCGTCAGTACGGGAAACACACTTGACACATAACATTCACAGTATTACCATAGAACTGACATATATACTAAATGAGCAGCCAGGGTATATTAAGCTTGATTTGCACACGGTGGCAACAACGCTAGTGTTGTTACATTATTCTAAACATAGATCAGGGTTTAGTGGTTTGCAAACTGATCAGTAACCTCATTGAAACACTTAGCTGATCTAAGAGGAGACATGGCTGTTCACTAGACCTTCTGTGTTTTAAGTATTTGGGATATATTTTAAACCCACATCTGGGATCTGTCAGCAACTTATATAAATGTTCCCTCCCCTGTTTGCATAGTTGATGTGATATATAGCTATGACTTGTTGTTACTGCTACTCTCAACGAGAAAACATGTTATCTAACTGAGTCTACCTATGAATATGACCTCACCAATGTTGACAATGGTGTGGAAGCAAGTTTGACAGTGCATATCACAATCATCTCGCTAAGTTTGGGAGAGGAACATTTATTTAAGACCAGATTGTCCATTTTTTACACTATATTAAAACATTAGGCAGGTGAGATATTTGTTTTTGTCCTCTGTTCACTGGAGTTGAAAGTAGACAAGAGATGTCTGAGTTAAGCGCTTACAGAGCTGTCTGGGTTGACACAAGTTTCACGTTATTTTACCTTATGTCAAAATCAAACCTTGACATTTCAGAGAAAATCTGACACACTTCCATTGCAGCCGTCCCCAGAATGACTTGGGATGAACCTGTGGCTCCTCTAAAGTCTATTAGTGGATGAGGGGCAGGTCATTTGAAAAGGTCCTGTCGACCATGACAGGGTCCTCCATAAAAAACAGGAGTCTGTATCGATCTGTCAAATAAACAAGCCAGCGCTAAGACTAGTGAGTGAACACAGAGCAAACATTGGACATGTGCTTCTCTGAATCATTTTCTCCAACTTTCTCTTTTAATTTCCTAGGAAGGACTAGATGGAATAGCCAATGAATCCCTTGAGAAATAAGACTATAAATACATTGCATTCGGAAAGTATTCAGACCCCTTCCATTTTTCCACATTTTGTTACATTACATCCTTATTCTAAAATCAATTAAATACATTTTTCTCATTAATCAATCAACACACAATACCCCATAATGACAAATCAAAAACAGAAATACCTTTATTTATTCAAACCCTTTGCTATGAGACTCAAAATTGAGCTCATGTGCATCCTGTTTCCATTGATCATCCTTTAGATTTTTCCACAACTTGGAGTTCACCTGTGGTAAATTCAATTGATTGGACATGATTTGGAAAGGCACACACCTGTCTATATAAGGTTCCACAGTTGACAGAAACAAGATTCTCTGGTCTGATGAAACCAAGATTGAACTATTTGGCCTGAATGCCAAGCGTCACGTCTGGAGGAAACCTGGCACCATCTCCACAGTGAAGAATGGTGGTGGCAGCATCATCCTGTGGGGATGTTTTTCAGCAGCAGGGACTGGGAGACTAGTCAGGATCGAGGGAAAGATGAACGGAGCAAAGTACAGAGAGATCCTTGATAAAAACCTGCTCCAGAGTGATCAGGATCTCAGACTGGGGAGAAGGTTCACCTTCCAACAGGACAACGACCATAAGCACACAGCCAAGACAATGCAGGAGTGGCTTCGGGACAAGTCTCTGAATGTACTTGAGTGTCCCAGCCAGAGCTCAGACTTGAACATCTCTAAGACCTGAAAATAGCTGTGCAGCGATGCTCCCCATCCAACCTGGCAGAGCTTGAGGAGATCTGCAGAGAAGAATGGGAGAAACTCCCCAAATACAGGTGTGCCAAGCTTGTAGTGTCATACCCAAGAAGACTCAAAGCTGTAATCGCTGCCAAAGGTGCTTCAACAAAGTACTGAGTAAAGGGGCTGAATAGTTATGTAAATGTAATATTATTATTTTTTCTTTTATGTGCAAAAAAAAAAAAACTGTTTTGGATATGATATTATTATGGGGTATTGCGTGTAAATTGATGAGGAAAAAAACTATTTGATACATTTTAGAATAAGTATGTAATGTAACAAAATGTGGAAAAAGTCAAGGGATCTGAATACTTTCCGAATGCACTCAGTCATTGTGTTTTTATGTAATGCCCACAATCAACTCCAATCGACACCATTTCCAAAAGCTTCTCTTATACTCTACAGCTGCACAATATCAACAGCATAGGGTCGAGTTGACTCAAGAATCCATATGTTTTATCGTCCTATCACCTAGCTAGGCAGATAAAGTGTGTGTCTGCTGAGGGTAGCATAATGAAGGTGACCTTACCCTCCCTGTACTTCACACTCAATAGCATTCAGACTCATTGCTCATCCCTCAGATGGAACCTGCCCCACAGACTAAAGGGAGGGGTAAGGAGGACAGTCATAATAACTGAGGAGGCAATAGGCGGTATCGTAAACAAATAAAGAATGTGGTACAACGAGGGGACAGATTGAACTGGGCATAGCCTACAGCTGGATCAGAGGCCTGATCAAAGCAATCACTGGTCAGTCACATCTGATCAATGCTACTTTACACAGCCAGTTCTTCTTTCCTCCAGCAGACAGCATGCTGTCCGAATCACTACAGTAATATCTGAGAGGTTTGAAACCTATATTCAGTCTTTTTGGTAATATCAAAGGAAAATGGAAAGTGATGAAGAGAAAAACAGTGAGAAACGCCAAGGGGGCGAGGTAGAGAGTGAGACATTGAGAGCGGGTGAGATGATGAGACAGAGAGAGATGGCGAGAAGACTACTTAGCAAGTAAAAATAGTTTGCTGCTGTCTTTTTCAATGGCAGTGTTATTGTCGATTCATAGCATAAAATGTATAATTCAGCCTTATCTTCCTGAATCAATCGACCCTAAGCAGTGATAACTAGATTAGGATGGGAAAGAATCTCATGAGGAAAAATAGAGCAAAAACGTCTAGAAAAGTTGCTCAAGCCTTTGATTTGACTTCCTGCTACTGTACACAATATTCATTGGGGTTAACAACGAATCATCTGAAAGGACTTAAACCTTTCAAATGATAATTCCATCCTAAAATAAAACTGCATAGAGTACAGCATATTTCATAAAACTATGGTCCAAAAACACTTCAAGCGTTCATCTCGGCTCATCAACTCACTGAACTTTCAGTGCAACACTTACTGTGCCAGACAACATACAGATCAGCTGAGTTTTGCAAAAATAAATATACACCATGGGAAAACAGCACAAAACAGAAAGATAGCATTTCATTAATCTCACTGAGAAAATCTCCCCCCACTCAGTACAGAAAATATTAAATTCCACCAGCGGGTATAATTGCATGCTCTTTGGCAATAGATGCAGCGAGTACTGCGCTTCATAAATTCTACTTGTAGATAATGGGCATCATGCTCGTCCAGCTCAGCAAAGCACAACAGATAAATCAGATGTTAATTTATTATTCTGCTATTCTTATACCATTACTGTATATATTCCAATACCTATTGATGAGTCAAGCTCACCTATGGACTATAAGTTACTGTACTTATATGCCCTTTGTGCATCATAAACTGTAATTATCAAGAAGTTCTGACAGTGTTGTGGGTCCTTCCCCCTAGTGAGGTCACAGTCATCTGTCGTCTAAATCTTAAGGCCAAGGTAACAGTAATGTGAAATGCCCCTGCTTGGCACATTGCGCACAAAGATTGGGCTACAGTGGAGGCTTTTTTATGGACAAGCTTTCAGGCTTTGGGGACTTCAGGATAATTTTGTTACCCCTCACTATTTTGGGCCAATCACAGCATAAGCTATCTGAAAAATGTACACAGTCAACTCTTCATGCAGGACCTGGCTTTCAGTGTAGACATGTAAATATGCAGTCTGCCTGAAAATCAGAATGCAATGTCAGGCACTACTTATAGGTTCCCACAACTTTGCTCTGTATTGGTGAATGTCCCTGCTGCTGATGTTCGATTGGGTTTAAGTCCGGTCTCTGGCTGGGCCACTCAAGGACATTCAGAGACTTGTCCCGAAGCCACTCCTGCGTTGTCTTGGCTGTGTGCTTAGGGTCATTGTTGGAAGGTGAACCTTCACCCTAGTCTGAGGTCCTGAGCGCTCTGGAGCAGGTTTTCGTCTCGGATCTCTCTGTACTTTGCTCCGTTCATCTTTCTCTCGATCCTGACTAGTCTCCCAGCACCCTGCTGAAAAATATCCCCACAGCATGGGACGGTGCCAGGTTTCCTCCAGACGTGGCACTTTGCATTCAGGCCAAGCAGTTCAATCTTGGTTTCATCAGACTATAGAATTTTGTTTCTCATGGTCTGAGAGTCCTTTAGTTGCCTTTTGGCAAACTACATGTGGGCCGTAATGTGCCCTTTACTGAGGAGTGGCTTCTGTCTGGCCAATCTACCATAAAGGCCTGATTGGTGGACTGCTGCAGAGATGGTTGTCCTTCTGGAAGGTTCTCCCATCTCCACAGAGGAACTCACTTTGGAGCTCTGTCAGAGTGACCATTGGGTTCTTTGGTCACCTCCCTGACCAAGGCCCTTCTCCCCCGATTGCTCAGTTTGACCGGGCGGCCAGCTCTAGGAAGAGTCTTGGTGGTTCCAAACTTATTCCATTTAGGAATGATGGAAGCCACTGTGTTCTTAAGGACCTTCAATGCTGCATAAATGTTTTGGTTCTCTTTCCCAGATCTGTGCCTCGACACAATCCTGTCTCTGAGCTCTACGGACAATTTCTTCGACCTCATGGTTTGGTTTTTGCTCTGACGTGTGCCTTTCCAAATCACGTCCAATAAATTGAATTTACCACAGGTGGACTCCAATCAAGTTGTAGAAACATCTGAACGATGAACAATGGAAACTGGATGCACCTGAGCTCAGTTTTGAGTCTCATAGCAAAGGGTCTGAATACTTATGTAAATAAGGTAATTTGGTTTTTTATTTTTAATAAATTTGCTAACATTTCTAAAAACCTGTTTTTGCTTTATCATTATGGGGCATTGTGTGTAGATTGATGCAGAAAACAATTCCTTTAATCCATTTTAGAAAAAGGCTGTAATGTTAAAAAAAAATTAAAAAGGGAAGGGGTTTGAATACTTTCTGAATGGCACACCTGTAAATTTAAATGCATTCCAGGTGACTACCTCATGAAGCTGGTTGAGAGAATGCCAAAAGTGTGCAAAGCTCTCATCAAGGAAAAGGGTGGCTACTTTGAAGAATCTCAAAAATACAATATATTTTGATTTTGTTTAACACATGATTCCATATGTGTTATTTCACAGTGTTGATGTCTTCACTATTATTCTACAATGTAGAGAATAGCTAAAATTAAGGAAAACCCTGTAGTGAGTAGGTGTGTCCAAACCTTTGACTGGTACTGTACTGTATATATTACACTACATTGCATGTGATAAGTCCACAAAGAGGGCCAGAAATAATTAGACACCTATGATAATCTGAAGTACCCAAAAAGGCCACTAGATGTCATGTGATAACATTCCATAAAATCCTTGAAAGTTACCAAAACTCTGGTAGTTTACAGGTAAACTTTGAAAGTTAAAAATAATATACCCTGCCTTTGCAATCCTAGCTCTGACCAAGCTGGTTACACAATGAATGAGAACTCTGTAATAGATACAATGTGTGCTTTCATCCATTCCGAAAATCAGTGCAAAAAAGCGAGAGCTGGAAGTACCAGTTAAAAGATTCCCTTTCATTGGTCTTATATAACTGTCATCCTGTGAACTGTCCTTCACATGCAATAAAAGCAATTTACTGAGCTGACAAGATTTCTTATAATTTAGGACTTGTCCTGTATTTTCCCCTAATTGTCCCTCATGCTATTACAGCCTTGGACATTCTAAAACACCCATTAGTCTGTGTATGTTCACCTTCAATCAATTTCAAATTATGATCTGTCAGAGAAGCAATATTGTGGCACAAAGTTTTCATTTTATGCTTCAATCACATAAGTATCCAGAGAGAAAGAAAACCTCAACCATCAGGCAGCCCATTAAAATGACTTTTTATAAAACAATCAATAGCATCAAGTCAGCGTTGCTGAACACTTGGTTGAAATAAAGCAGAACAATCCATATCCGCTTCATATCTAAAGCTCCAGTACAATCTGAAATTGAACCATAAGCATCCTTAAGGAGTTGGATCTCAATTCTACTCAACTCTGGACTCAATTTAATAACTTTTGTATAGCTGCCCGCTCAATGCTCATTAAAGGTACCCCAGTATATTGTGAAATTGACTTCTCTTTGCAATCCAATAAGTCTTTCTCCCCATGTCTCTCGTTTGTGAGGTTCTGGCTGATTTTAGGTCTGTGAAAAAGAGTGCTCCTGCGGTTTGATTAGATTTCACATGGGCTTTGAAAAAAAGGGTTATGGTTAAGGTTAGGGTTTAGGGTAGAGACGGATCACAGATAGTTCATACAGAAATGTCAGTGCTTCAGATTTTTTTATTATAATGATGACCGATCAAAAGATTCTCTCAAATGATGAAACATGATGCAATATCCTGAACAGTGCACAGTAGACAAAAACTAACAAATGGGAAAAATATTAAATTAGCCAAAATTGTCTGTGGCAGAGTATCTCCTTTTAACATTCAGGAGGCAGATCTCAATTACACAGGCCTCATTAATTAACTCGGACTCCTAATCCGGCTAGACTGTCGTGTAAAATGATGGCTTCCTGTTACTTTATGTGCACAGATTTTCAGAGTTGGGGGTAGGATTTCTCAACCAAACAACTACAAAATCAGTAAGGTAATTTCCAGAGTGATAATAATTTCTACCTTGGAGCCATGTGTGATGGATAGCGAGGCAGTTAGTTAAAATATGAAAAATAATATTTTGGAGAAATGCAATAATGCACTGCAGTTAAACGCCGAAGACCTCATTGCACTTATGGAGCTAAAGTTGATCATCATGCATCACATAAATGATGACATGGATGGTACATTACTGTGACACAAAACCATTGCTACAGCATCTTCAACAGCTTGGCATTGCACTTCTGTTCCATGTGCTGTTACTTAGAGAGGTATTATACACAGCCGACCTACATAACTCTACTAAGAGTCTCACCCTGGCACTCCAAACTGAGTCAGTTTTGTGAATCCCAATGGGCAAACAGAAGTATCTGTCATTGACAATCTGTGGAGGCATACCAAAATGACAGTTACACAGCCCAGATGATCACTTCCATTCAGTCCTGTGTTCTCTGAACCTCCCACAGGACCAAAGTTCCATATTCTCCAAACAGACTTTGCAAAAGGAATTTGGAGGCCCTGAGCAACGATGTTTGTACTGTAGGCTGATACTAATTTAGGAAGAGACATTCTGTAGCAAAACATATAGAAAGAATGTGACTTCCCTTGTGTTCTACAGCTGGATAGGTGAGGTTGAGAGGGAAATAGGAAATGAGTACAAACACATCAAGTAAGGCATGCGAGAGGGAGAGAGGCCGAAGGAAGGAGTAGAAAGCAGAGTCAGTATTTAAAGGCAAGCTGTCGTAGAAAAAGAGAGAGATAAGGGGTGAATTCATAGTCAATGTGCAGAAAATAAAAGTACAGAATATAGAGTAAGGAAGTGGTGTAGGATAGTGAGGAGGAGGAGCCTGGAAAATGCAGCCTGGGTGCTGGTTAAATCCTGGTTTAATTGGCTGGGACTGCCTGGCCACCTGCTGTGCTTGTCTATCATTTCTCTCAATGATCTAATTACAGGAAGTTCCACCTGACTGAATCCACGGTTCTCCACAGTTTAAAATGATGCTAACATATGATTCCAGTGAGCAACAAAAGTTAAAGTGTTTGAGTTAATTACCATTTTCAGTGTCTATTTCTCCATTGTAAGTGACTTCAAAGTAAATAATGGCTGGTATGTTTTAAGAGCAGTGTACTGTATGAAGTGGTATGTATAAAGAGGTGGACTCTACTGCCTATGCAACTTACAGAGTTCATGGGAAGTTTCCAAAGGAAGTGCCATGTGTCTGTAATGTTTCATATCTATGAAGATTGCTTTTGACTGTGCTTGTGATATACAGTGGGGAGAACAAGTATTTGATACACTGCCGATTTTGCAGGTTTTCCTACTTACAAAGCATGTAGACGTCTGTCAATTTTATCATAGGTACACTTCAACTGTGAGAGACGGAATCTAAAACAAAAATCCAGAAAATCACATTGTATGATTTTTAAGTAATTAATTTGCATTTTTTTGCATGACATAAGTATTTGATCACCTACCAACCAGTAAGAATTCCGGCTCTCACAGACCTGTTAGTTTTTCTTTAAGAAGCCCTCCTGTTCTCCACTCATTACCTGTATTAACTGCACCTGTTTGAACTCGTTACCTGTATAAAAGACACCTGTCCACACACTCAATCAAACAGACTCCAACCTCTCCACAATGGCCAAGACCAGAGAGCTGTGTAAGGACATCAGGGATAAGATTGTAGACCTGCACAAGGCTGGGATGGGCTACAGGACAATAGGCAAGCAGCTTGGTGAGAAGGCAACAACTGTTGGCGCAATTATTAGAAAATGGAAGAAGTTCAAGATGACGGTCAATCACCCTCGGTCTGGGGCTCCATGCAAGATCTTACCTCGTGGGGCATCAATGATCATGAGGAAGGTGAGGGATCAGCCAAGAACTACACGGCAGGACCTGGTCAATGACCTGAAGAGAGCTGGGACCACAGCCTCAAAGAAAACCATTAGTAACACACTACGCCGTCATGGATTAAAATCCTGCAGCGCACGCAAGGTCCCCCTGCTCAAGCCAGCGCATGTCCAGGCCCGTCTGAAGTTTGCCAATGACCATCTGGATGATCCAGAGGAGGAATGGGAGAAGGTCATGTGGTCTGATGAGACAAAAATATAGCTTTTTGGTCTAAACTCCACTCGCCGTGTTTGGAGGAAGAAGAAGGATGAGTACAACCCCAAGAACACCATCCCAACCGTGAAGCATGGAGGTGGAAACATCATTCTTTGGGGATGCTTTTCTGCAAAGGGGACAGGACGACTGCACCGTATTGAGGGGAGGATGGATGGGGCCATGTATCGCGAGATCTTGGCCAACAACCTCCTTCCCTCAGTAAGAGCATTGAAGATGGGTCGTGGCTGGGTCTTCCAGCATGACAACAACCCAAAACACACAGCCAGGGCAACTAAGGAGTGGCTCCGTAAGAAGCATCTCAAGGTCCTGGAGTGGCCTAGCCAGTCTCCAGACCTGAACCCAATAGAAAATCTTTGGAGGGAGCTGAAAGTCCGTATTGCCCAGCGACAGCCCCGAAACCTGAAGGATCTGGAGAAGGTCTGTATGGAGGAGTGGGCCAAAATCCCTGCTGCAGTGTGTGCAAACCTGGTCAAGAACTACAGGAAACGTACGATCTCTGTAATTGCAAACAAAGGTTTCTGTACCAAATATTAAGTTCTGCTTTTCTGATGTATCAAATACTTATGTCATGCAATAAAATGCAAATTAATTACTTAAAAATCATACAATGTGATTTTCTGGATTTTTGTTTTAGATTCTGTCTCTCACAGTTGAAGTGTACCTATGGTAAAAATTACAGACCTCTACATGCTTTGTAAGTAGGAAAACCTGCAAAATCAGCAGTGTATCAAATACTTGTTCTCCCCACTGTATATCACCTCCCTCTAAAAAAACACACATACCATGAAGTGTTTTGTACCATAATCCATCTCTCTGTCACACTAAATTAAGTGTACATGCCGATAACAAGTTCAATAATGGCTTTTGTTGGTGCTGTTACTCTCTCTCTCTCGGTCTATGTACAGTATATACAGTTGAAGTCGGAAGTTTACATACACATTGGTTGGAGTCATTAAAACTCGTTTTTCAACCACTCCACAAATTTCTTGTTATAGTTTTATAGTTTTGGCAAGTCGGTTAGGCCATCTACTTTGTGCATGACACAAGTTATTTTTCCAACAATTGTTAACAGACAGATTATTTCAATTATAATTGCCATGCCCTGACCATAGAGAGCCCTTGGTTCTCTAAATGGTGTAGTAGGTCACTGCGTGACTAGGGGTTGTTCTAGAATGTCTGTTTCTATGTTGGTGCTAATATGGTTCCCAAATAGAGGCAGCTGTTTATCGTTGCCTCTGATTGGGGATCATATTTAGGTAGCCATTTCCCCACCTGTGTTTTGTGGGATATTGCTTGTGTTTAGTTGCCTGTGTGCACGTCATGACTTCACGTTTTGTTGTTTCTTTATTGTTTTGTTTGTTTCACGGAAATTAAAAATATGTGTAAATATACTCACACTGCGCCTTGGTCCGCTCATTACGAAGATCGTGACAATAATTCACTGTATCACAATTCCAGTGGGTCAGAAGTTTACATATACACTAAGTTGACTATGCCTTTAAACTTGGAAAATTCCAGAAAATGATGTCATGGCTTTAGAAGCTTCTGATAGGCTAATTGACATCATTTGAGTCAATTGGAGGTGTACCTGTGGATGTATTTTAAGGCCTACCTTCAAACTCAGTGCCTCTTTGCTTGACATCATGGAAAAATCAAAATAAATCAGCCAAGACCTCAGAAACAAAATTGTAGACCTCCACAAATCTGGTTCATCCTTGGGAGAAATCTCCAAATGCCTGAAGGTACCACGTTCATCTGTACAAACAATAGTACACAAGTATAAACACCATGGGACCACGCAGCCGTCATACCTCTCAGGAAGGAGACGCGTTCTGTCTCCTAGAGATGAACGTACTTTGGTGCGAAAAGTGCAAATCAATTCCAGAACAACAGCAAAGGACCTTTTGAAGATGCTGGAGGAAACAGGTACAAAAGTATCTATATCCATAGTAAAACAAGTCCTATATCAACATAACCTGAAAGGCCGCTCAGCAAGGAAGAAGCCACTGCTCCAAAACCACCATAAAAAAGGCAGACTACGGTTTGCAACTGCACATGGGGAAAAATATTCTACTTTTTGGAGAAATGTCCTCTGGTCTGATGAAACAAAAATACAACTGTTTGGCCATAATGACCATCATTATGTTTGGAGGAAAAAGGGGGCGGCTTCCAAGCTGAAGAACACCATCCCAACCATGAAGCACGGGAGTGTTAGCATCATGTTGTGGGGTGCTTTGCTGCAGGAGGGACTGGTGCACTTCACAAAAAAGATGGCATCATGAGGTAGGAAAATGATGTGGATGTATTGAAGCAACATCTCAAGACATCAGTCAGGAAGTTAAAGCTTGCTCGCAACTGGGTCTTCCAAATGTACAATGACCCCAAGCATACTTACAAAGTTGTGGCAAAATGGCGTAAGGACAACAAATTCAAGGTATTGGAGACGCCATCACAAAGCCCTGACCTCAATCTTATAGAAGATTTGTGAGCAGAACTGAAAAAGCACGTGCGAGCAAGGAGGCCTACAAACCTGATTCAGTTCCACCAGCTCTGTCAGGAGGAATGGGCCAAAATTCACCCAACTTATTGTGGGAAGCTTGTGGAAGGCTACCCGAAATATTTGACCCAAGTTAACCAATTTAAAGGCAATGCTACCAAATACTTATTGAGTGCATGTAAACTTCTGACCCACTGGGATGTGATGAAAAAAATAAAAGCTGAATTAAATCCTTTTCTCTACTATTATTCTGACATTTCACATTCTTAAAATAAAGTGGTGATCCTAACTAACCCAAGACAGGGAAATTTTACTTAGATTAAATGTCAGGAATTGTGAAAAACTGAGTTTAAATGTATTTGGCTAAGGTGTTGTCACGTTCCTGACCTGTTTTCTGTTGTTTTTGTATGTGTTAGTCGGTCAGGGCGTGAGTTTGGGTGGGCATTCTATGTTATGTGTATCTATGTTGGTTAATGGGTTACCTGATATGGTTCTCAATTAGAGGCAGGTGGTTTACGTTTCCTCTGATTGAGAACCATATTAAGGTAGGTTGTTTCACATTGTTTGTTGTGGGTGGTTGTTTCCGGTGTTTGTATGTTTGTTACCACACGGGACTGTACCTGTTCGTGCGTTCTTCGTTGTATGTAAGTTCTAAGTCCAGGTCTGTCTACATCGTTTGTTGTTTTGTAGTTTGTTTAAGAGTTTTTCGTCTTTGTCTGTTTTTTTGAAATAAATATCATGTCAAATTACCACGCTGCATTTTGGTCATCTGATCCTTCTCTCCTCTCCTCGTCTGAGGAGGAGGACGAAGTAGACGTTCGTTACAGAACCACCCACCAAACCCGGACCAAGCAGCGTGAGTACGAGCAGTGGCCCACTACACAGGAATCCTGGACATGGGAAGAAATAATGGAGGGAAAAGGACACTGGGATCACATTGGGGAATATCGCCGCGCTCGTGAGGAGATGGAGGCAGCGAGAGCCCAAGATAGGTGGCATGAGGAGGCAGCACGGAGACGTGGCTGGATGCCCGTGAAGAAACCCCAAAAATTTCTTGGGGGGGGGCTAAAAGGTAGTGTGGCGAGGGCAGGTAGGAGACCTGCGCCCACTTCCCAGGCTTACCGTGGAGCGGGAGTACGGGCAGACACCGTGTTACGCAGTAGAGCGCACGGTGTCTCCTGTACGTGTTCATAGCCCGGTGCGGGTTATTCCACCTCCCCGCACTGGTAGGGCTAGATTGAGCATTGAGCCAAGTGCCATGAAGCCGGCTCTACATATATGGCCTCCAGTAAGTCTCCTTGGGCCGGCTTACATGGCACCAGCCTTACGCATGGTGTCCCCGGTTCGCCTACATAGCCCGGTGCGGGTTATTCCACCTCCCCGCACTGGTCGGGCTACGGGGAGCATACAACCAGGTAAGGTTGGGCAGGAAATAAATATCATGTCAAATTACTACGCTGCATTTTGGTCATCTGATCCTTCTCTCCTCTCCTCGTCTGAGGAGGAGGACGAAGTAGACGTTCGTTACAGGTGTATGTAAACTTTCTACTTCAACTGTACAGAACATTAAGGACATCTGCTCTTTCCATGAAACAGACTGACCAGGTAACAGCTCTGAGCCCTTATTGATGTGACTTGTTAAATCCACTTCAATCAGTGTAGATGAAGGGGAGGAGACAGGTTATAGAAGGATTTTTAAACCTTGAGACAATTGAGACATGGATTGTGTATGTGTGCCATTCAGTGGGTGAATGGGCAATAACAAATATTTAAGTGCCTTTAAATGGGGCATGGTAGTAGGTACCAGGCACACCAGTTTGTGTCAAGAACTGCAACGCTGCTGGGGTTTTCACGCTCAGTTTCTTGTGTGTATCAAGAATGGTTGACACAACTGTGGGAGGCATTGGAGTGAACATGGGCCAGCATCCCTGTGGAACGCTTTTGACACCTTGTAGAGTCCATGCTCTGACGAACTGAGGCTGTTCTGAGGGAAAAAAGTGGGGGGTGCAACTCAATATTAGGAAGGTGTTCCTAATGTTTTATATGGTATGTCAGGGTGAAGAAAACCACTCAACCATAAACAACACATTCTATGGTTCCTTCCTCCATCTTTGAATCACTTGAATAAAATAAAACTAAATTCTAATTTCCTCTATTTTTCTGCACTTCTCTTTTATTATAGTTTTGAGTTTTTGGTGCTTTTGGTGTAGCTGTGTGGAGGTGGCTGGATATGCATAACCTTATGCAAACACAGGGACCCTTCAAAACTTTGAGATATTAAAGCCCTTCCTTGGAGATGAATGTAAATAGCTTCCCTTCACAACATAATGAAAACAATTGCGCCCTTTTCTCTACATGGCCTAATACAATTGAATGAACATGGTTTGAATTATACAACAGTATTACTTGGTCATCATACAACGACTTTATATCATTGATTGAACCCCCTACCCCCCATGTCTATTAATCAATAGCATTGTAATACATTAGTCCATTCTAATGTACAACTGTTTTTGACAACTTTGTGTTCTTTTTGAAATCAGTAAAGAGTTAGATAAAGCAGCATACATAGGTAGACCATCACTGATACTTGAATTCCTCAAAAGAAGAGAACACAGTCCAGTGACTCATTTGTGTAAATAATAGCCAAACAGTGCAACACATTGTGTAAAAATTATCCAGTTAGATCATTGTTTTGGACTTTTAGCCAGATAATGCAAGAAGGCAAATGACCAAACAACCAGCCAAACTGTTAGGGGCTGACAACGTCTGTGATGTCGACCCGTGGTGGTGACCTGTGGTCTGATTAGATGATGGTGTTGAAGCCTCGGTCATCTCATTGGAGCTACAGACTGACGTTGGTTACAAAAATGCCAGACGATGGTTCGCTGTTGGACAAGATATGAGACCTTGTACATTTACCCTTAAAAATGATAATCAACTTATTTTGGAGCATCGACAAGCATGACAGATGCAATTAAATGAGGGAGCTGACAGCACGATAAGAGTGGGTACACCATTATCACCATTATTTTAGAAATCAGATTATCATCAGAAGTTACAAATAAGTTAAATATTGATCTACTTTAAGGGATATCTGATGGGGCGAGTAAGAGAGGATATAAATGCAGGGTGACCGGGACTGAAGCCAATCTATCAGAAGATTCATGCCAATAACAACACTACTGTGGATTAATTGTCGGAGTAGAGATCCTTGTCCATTTCAGGTAAAATAACAACTCAAGGTTTATATCCCAGGACAAATTAGCTAGCAACAGCAAGCTAGCTAAACAGGACAAATTAACGTTAGCTAGCTAGTGCAAGCTAACTAGCTAAAATACCATACATGTTTAATGCTTTTCGACCTGTCCCCAAATGAATGTCATTGGTTCAGAGTTTGTTTTGATATTTTAACCTGCGTGTCGTGATCGCGTTTGGTGTGGGGGGCAAAATAAATTTATGCACGACAGCGCACAATGGCACACGCACGCAGCCGGTTTGGGCAAGGTGTTATTCTAAAATGTTTTTTTACCACATCAATACCCCATAATGACAAGGCAAAAACAGGTTTAGAATTTTTTGCAAATGTATAAATAAGGTATCTGTTTTTTATTTTTAACAACCCTGTTTTTGCTTTGTCATTATTTGTTATTGTGTGTAGATTGAGGATATTTAATCCATTTTAGAATAACGCTGTAACGTAAGAAAATGTGGAAAAAGAGAAGGGGTCTGAATAATTTCCGAATACACTGTCAATGGTAGTAGCGTCTGTCAACAGACTGTGGGATGGGACGACTAACGAGGAACCTTGGTCCGGTACACATATTTTGTCAGTGATCATCTGGACAAATACTGATTTTACAGGTGCTCGAATCTTTAGAATGTCTAAAGGGGAGGGGACATTTGGCCCTTAGACTTGCTTGAAACTTGCAGAGAGTTCCAGTTTAGAGTGGGTGGAGACTTCGCAAGTCGTGTTAGTAGCTTTCATCTCGCCCCAGAACTTAATTAAGCATCTGACACAATTATGCACAATTTTACTTCTGGGTTTATGAGAAACTATGAAACTATGAATCTGTCAACGGGAGTTTCACAATGTTGACAACTATTGTGAATGATCCTTTGTTCAGCGGCTGTCATTGTGACACTATGACACCTTCAACACACATATTATTCTAGAAATGTGAGACCATGCCAAAGAATGTAGATAAAACTCAATAGTCTCATTTAAATTCTAGACGACACACCATTTCTGGGCACCAGCTCTAATACAAAAAGCTCTAATACAAAACTCCCATTACCTTTGAAAGCCATTTTATTAAAGCGAAAATCTATAAAAAGGTAGCTATTACTCTCAAAACAGATCAGCCATATCTCTAAAAAAGCAACTGAGAAATTCATGAAAAAACGAATTAAACAACAATGTAGTAACTACTGTATGTTACTGTATACCATGACTCTTCTCCATGTGTTTCATGAATCAGGGTGAACTGAACATGCATTTAGGCTGTTGATGAGAGCGTCAGATAGTGTTTCATGTCAGGGTGAAATACAGCTCAAACGTGGGAGGTGAGGCAACAGAATCAAGTAAGCGTTTTATCACTGACCTGGAGATGCTTTAAAGGACACAGTTACGGCTGTTCGGCTGCTCCACTTTTCCACCTCAACATTGAATTGAGCGATTTGGCAAACGTAACGTGTGGTTTGGGAACAAACTAATTATTAGCTATTGTTGGCGCAACTTGAGCTTCCGAGCTTCTGAGTGTCAGGGCTGGCGTCACGACTTCCGCCGAAGTCGGTTCCTCTCCTTGGTATTATAGCTTTGTTAGTATGTAATGCATAATATGATAAAATTATGTACAGGCAGCAACCCATAACTTGGGTTGACAAAATATACTAAAGATTTTGTCATTAGCCATCCTGAAAATGTTGCACACACACCTACTACACATACAGTGCCTTTGGAAAGTACTCACACCCCGTCACGGCCGTCAAAGGGAGGAGACCAAGGCGCAGCGTGGGATGTGCTGTTTGTCACGGCCGTCAAAGGGAGGAGACCAAGGCGCAGCGTGGGATGTGCTGTTTGTCACGGCCGTCAAAGGGAGGAGACCAAGGCGCAGCGTGGGATGTGCTGTTTGTCACGGCCGTCAAAGGGAGGAGACCAAGGCGCAGCGTGGGATGTGCTGTCTGTCACGGCCGTCAAAGGGAGGAGACCAAGGCGCAGCGTGGGATGCGTACATTCTTTTTTATTTCAAAGAACGAACATTAAACAAAATAACAAACGAACCGTGAAGCTATACAAAAATGAGTGCTGACAGGCAACTACACATAGACAACTACCCACAAATACAGGTGGGAAAAGGCAACCTAAGTATGGTTCTCAATCTGAGACAACGATAGACAGCTGCCTCTGATTGAGAACCACACCCGGCCAAACACACAGAAATACAAATCATAGAAAAAGGAACATAGAATGCCCACCCAAATCACACCCTGACCAAACCAAAATAGAGACATAAAAAGCTCTCTACGGTCAGGGCGTGACACACCCCTTGACTTTTTACACAATGTGTTAGGTTACAGCCTTATTCTAAAATCAATACAAAATACAAATAAATCCTCAGCAATCTACACACAATACCCAATAATGACAAACCGAAAACAGGTTTTTAGACATTTTTGCTAAATGTATTAAACCTAAAAAACAGAAATACCTTATTTACATAAGTATTCAGACCCTTTGCTATGTGACTCGAAATTGAGCTTGGGCGCATCATGTTTCCATTTATCATCTTTGAGTTGTTTCTACAACTTGATTGGAGTCCACATGTGGTAAATTCAATTGATTGGACATGATTTGGAAAGGCACACACCTGTGTATATAAAGTCCCACAGTTGACAGTGCATGTTAGAGCAAAAACCAAGCAATGAGGTCGAAGGAAATGTCTGTAGAGCTCCGAGACAGGATTGTGTCAAGGCACAGAACTGGGGAAGGGTACCAAAAAATATATGCTGCATTGAAGGTCCCCAAGAACACAGTGTCCTCCATCACTCTTAATATGGAAGAAGTTTGGAACCGCCAAGACTCTTCCTAGAGCTGGTCGCCCAGCCAAACTGAGCAATCGGGGGAGAGGGGCCTTGGTCAGGGAAGTGACCAAGAACCCGATGGTCACTCTGACAGAGCTATACAGTTCCTCTGTGGAGATGGGAGAACCTTCCAGAAGGACAACCATCTCTGCAGCACTCCACCAATCAGGTCTTTATGGTAGAGTGGCCAGACGGAAGCCACTCCTCAGTCAAAGGCACATGACAGCCCGCTTGGAGTTTGCCAAAAGGAACCTAAGACTCTCAGACCATGAGAAACAAGATTCTCTGGTCTGATGAAACCAAGATTGAACTCTTTGGCCTGAATGCCAAGCATCACGTCTAGAGGAAACCTGGCACCATCCTTACGGTGAAGTTTCCTATTTTTGCTTTGTCATTATGGGTCATTGTGTGTAGATTGTTGAGGGGGAAAAAATGTAATGAAATTTAGAATAAGGCTGTAACCTAACAAAATGTGGAAAAAGTCAAGGGGTCTGAATACTTTCCGAAGGCACTGTACCTCTAAGAATTGGTGAAGTTTAACCCTGATTACCACAAATACATTAGATGTCTGGTGATGTCGGCCTGAGCTGTATTTCTCTTACATTCTAATTTGACTTGTCTTCCACAGTCATGCCTGATATAGCAGATTTATGTGCAGTATCAAATCCTCTGTAACATCAAATTCTCTGATAATTCAACATTTGACAAAGAGGAAGTGAACATGTCATAAGTTAAAGTCAGAGGGAGAATCTCAATTGCATACTCCTCGAGTCCTCTGTCCTCTTTCCTCGCCTGCTTCTCAAAACCAATTGGAGGAAGCCAGAGGGGAGGGACATCTGGCTTTTTCATCCAATGGGTTTCGAGAAGGTGGCGAGGAGAGAGGATGCAAGGAGTATGCAATTGAGATTCTCCCAGTTCGTTTTCCTGGTCAGGTCACATGGTCAGGAAAAACCCCTGAGGTTTTTTCCTACCCTAGGTATGAGGCGTCATTACTTTCTGACATAGATAATGTTAAACTTTCATCTCTCAAAGCTATAAATTCTAGTATGTTTGCATTGTCTGAATCTGTCTGATTTACATATTCGCTCCACTGGGTTCAGGTGTTAAGTGTTCTCCCTGCTGTCTGTGAAGTGAGGAGCTGCCGTAACCCTGTGATGGAGTGTCGGCCTGGCTACCCGCTGTGCTACAGAACCCTACAAGGAAATATGTATATTCATCAGTCTGCTTTAAAACCAGGAATTCTGAAAAAACAGCAGCTGCATTTCCTTTGCCTATGCCTTATCCTTCACTTGTTGGTGTTAAAAACTAACGTTGTTGTCTCTTCTTCACAGATGCTGAAACAGGAGTTTCTGTCTCCTCATTCAACCAGATAAATATAAACCATGATCAAATTGTATTTGTCAGATGCGCCGAATACAACTGGCATAGACTTTACCGTGAAATACTTCCTTAGGAGCCCTTTCCAACGATGCAGAGTATAACACGAGGAATAAAATAAAATACACAAGAATGGCGCTATATACAGGGAGTACCAGTACCAGATCAATGTGCAGAGGTACGAGATATTTGAGGTAGATATGTACATGAAGGCAGGGTAAAGTGACTAGGCATCAGGGTAGATAATAATAATAAGAGCAAAATAAAGAACAGAGTAGCATCAGCAAATTATGAATGTAAAAGTGTGTGTGCGTGTGTAATGTGTATGTTTGTGTGTGTGTGTGCGAATGTAGTGTATGTGAATGTGTGTGGGTTTTGTGTGGGAAGGTCAATGTAGTGTGTGTGAGTGTGTATATGGTGTGTAGTGAGTGTGTGTAGGGTCAGTCCAAGAGAGTGGTTAGAGCGTTGGGCTAGTAACCGAAAGGTTGCTAGATCGAATCCCTGAGTTGACAAGGTAAAAATCTGTCGTTCTGCCCCTGAACAAGCCAGTTATCTCATTGTTTTATTTCTTTCATCACATTCCCAGTGGGTCAGAAGTTTACATACACTCAATTAGTATTTGGTAGCATTGCCTTTAAATTGTTTGCTTGGGTCAAACATTTTGGGTAGCCTTCCACACGCTTCCCACAATAAGTTGGGTGAATTTTTCCCATTCCTCCTGACAGAGCTGGTGGAACTGAGTCAGGTTTGTAGGCCTCCTTGCTCGCACAAGTTTTTTTCAGTTCTGCCCACAAATGTTCTATAGGATTGAGGTCAGGGCTTTGTGATGGCCACTCCAATTCCTTGACTGTGTTGTCCTTAAGCCATTTTGCCACAACTTTGGAAGTATGCTTGGGGTCATTGTCCATTTGGAAGACCCATTTGCAACCAAGCTTTAACTTCCTGACTGATGTCTTGAGATGTTGCTTCAATATATCCACATCAATTTCCTACCTCATGATGCCATCTATTCTGTGAAGTGAACCAGTCCCTCCTGCAGCAAAGCATCCTCACAACATGATGCTTCCATCCCAGTGCTTCACGGTTGAAATGGTGTTCTTCGGCTTGCAATCCTCCCCCTTTTTCCTCCAAACATAACGATGGTCATTATGGCCGAACAGTTCTATTTCTTCTTTCATCAGACCAGGGGACGTTTCTCCAAAAATGATGATCTTTGTTCCAAACCGTAGTCTGCCTTTTTTATGGTGGTTTTGGAGCAGTGGCTTCTTCCTTGCTGAGCGGCCTTTCAGGTTATGTTGATATAGGACTCGTTTTACTATGGATATAGATACTGTTGTACCTGTTTCCTCCAGCATCTTCACCAATTATTTTGCTGTTGTTCTGGGATTGATTTGCACTTTTCGCACTAAAGTACGTTCATCTCTAGGAGACAGAACGCGTCTCCTTCCTGAGAGGTATGACGGCTGCGTGGTCCCATGGTGTTTATACTTGCGTACTATTGTTTGTACAGATGAACGTGGTACCTTCAGGCGTTTGGAGATTTCTCCAAGGATGAACCATATTTGTGGAGGTCTACAATTTTGTTTCTGAGGTCTTAGCTGATATATTTTGATTTTCCCATGATGTCAAGCAAAGAGGCAGTGAGTTTGAAGGTAGGCCTTGAAATACATCCACAGGTACATCTCCATTTGACTCAAATGATGTCAATTAGCCTATCAGAAGCTTCTAAAGCCATGACATAATTTTCTGAAATTTTCCAAGCTGTTTAAAGGCACAGTCTACTTAATGTATGTAAACGTCTGACCCACTGGAATTGTGATACAGTGAAATAATCTGTCTGTAAACAAATGTTGGAAATATTACTTGTGTCATACACAAAGTAGATGTCCTAACTGACTTGCCAAAGCTATAGTTTGTTGACAAGAAATTTGTGGAGTGGTTGAAAAACTAGTTTTAATGACTCCAACCTAAGTGTATGTAAACTTCCGACTTCAACTGTATCAATGACCCATCAATGACCCAAGACCAGCTCAGTTAATCCCTACCATTGTGACAATGAGTCGTCATAATGCTGCATCAAATGTACATTATCCTCGGGGCGTTGGGAGACCCATTGTAAGAAACTCTGTTGATCCTACAGCTATTTTATGCAGTAATCATGAGCCTATGAACCAGAGTTATACTGTTAGCACTGAGGCGGTGTGCCCGAGTAGGAAGACCACTGTGTGCAGCTGAACATGCACGATCAGCTCCAATATAAAGAACATGAGTAAGTCTACTTCTGATAAGCTTCTCAGTAAAGTATTAAAATTAATCAATTAAAAAACCCAGAAAAGTGCTAAAAATAGCCCATATTAATTAACATGAGAAACATGGTCCATGAAGTCAATAACTTGCTTGTAACAGATGACATTCATATTCTGACTATCACTGAAACTCACTTAGATAATACCTTTGATGATACAGTGGTAGCAATACATGGTTATAACATCTACCGAAAGACTGAAATGCCAACGGGGTCGGTGTTGTGGTCTATATTCAGAAACACATTCCTGTAAAGCTTAGAGACGATCTCATGTTAAATACTGTTGAAGTAATATTGCTCACCTGTAGCACCTGAATATTGCTACAGCCTCACCTTAATCCCATTATTGTGGAAAGCTGCTAACAGTCATTATCTGGATAATGTGTGTGAAATGCTTGATAATATATGTGACATCAACAGAGATTTTTTCTTGGTGATTTAAATATTGACTGGCTCTAATCAAGCTGCCCACTCAAGAAAGAAGTTCAAATTGTAACCAGTGCCTGCAACCTGGTTCAGGTTGTCAGTCAACCTACCAGGGTATTTACAAACAGCACAGGAATGATATTGCCAGATCTTCAATTTAAGCCTACTAGAAAGTGTGTGCCCTCAGGCCTGGAAGGAAGCTAAAGTCATTCCGCTACCCAAGAATAGTAAAACCCCCTTTACTAGCTCAAAAAGGCCAACAAACCAGCCTGTTACCAACATTTAGTAAACTTCTGGAAAGAATTGTGTTTGAGCACATACAATGATATTTTACAGTCAACAAATTGACAACAGACTTTCAGCACATTTATAGGAAAGGATACTCAACAAGCACAGCACTTACACAAATGACTGATGATTGGCTGAGAGAAATTGATGAAAAAATTATTGTGGGGGCTGTCTTGTTAGACATCAGTGCAGCTTTTGACATTATCCATCATAGTCTGCTGCTGGAAAAACATGTGTTATGACCCTGCTATAATGTGGATAAAGAGTTACTTGTCAAACAGAACACAGAGGGTGTTATTTAATGGAAGCCTCTCAAACATAATCCAGGTAGAATCAGGAATTCCCCAGGGTAGCTGATTAGGCCCCTTACTTTTTTCAATCTTTACTAATGCCAATCCACTGGCTTTGAGTAAGGCCAGTGTGTCTTTGTATGCGGATGACTCAATTACTATACATGTCAGCTACTACAGCGACTGCAAGACTTAACCTCTCTGGGGTAGGTGGGACTACCGTCCCACCAGGCCAACATCCGGTGAAATAGCAGAGCTCTAAAATTCTAAATACACCATTCGTAATATTAAACATTTATGTAAATACATGTATCTTACATTTTAAAAGATTAACTTCTTGTTAATCCAGCCGCTGTGTCAGATTTCAAAAAGGCTTTACGGCGAAAGCATACCATGTGATTTTCTGAGGACACTGCCCCACACACACAAGTATTACGAGCATTTTCCAACCAAGCATTAACGCCACGAAAGTCAGAAATAACAATAAAATAAATTGCTTACCTTTGAAGATCTTCCTCTGGTGGCAATGCCAAGTGTTCTAACTACACAGTGAATGTTCGTTTCGTTTGAGAAAATCAATTTTTATAGCCTAACACGAAACATTTGTAAACCGCTTGCGTCGTGATTTCCGTATCATTCAACTTTGGATGAAACATTTGTGGTAATTACACACACAAAACAAACATTTATCCAGTCATGGTTGGTTTCATTGCAATCCACTGATTGTTACTAACACAAGCATACTTGATGGTTCTTTTCCCGGGACGTATTGACCTAAACAAACCGATTTGAAGACACCAATCAATGACCTCATTGCGCACCAATGGCAGGACCGGTCTATCGTTGATTGACTGTATTTTGGCCCAATGACCACTGATCATTCTTGAAATCTAGCTTGGAAGATAGCCAATGAGCTGAGGTAAACGGCAATACGTAATGGTTATACGTTTCGAAGACCAGCCTTTGTCGTAAACTCTGGCGTAAAAGAGGTTCATTCGCCATTGCAAATCCTACTTGACGGAGCCACGAGTGTTATGCATAGCAGTACATAGTCAATAGCATTTTCAGCAAATGTATATATTTAAATTATGGCGAATAAATCAGGAAAAGCTAAAACAAAGTCTAGGTATACAGATTTAACCCAAATGAAAGAGGAAATTGATAGAGAAAGCGAGACCGAGTTGCTTCAGGAAGACAAATCTTTCAGCGAAGCTAGTTTTGACTCCCAGGCGGAAGACATGTTTCTGCACGGAGAGGATGCCATGCTGGACTGGTAAGTTCTAATGTTAATGTCGTTGTTTGAAATTAATAACATCAAATATTATTCATTTGAGTTTATTTTTCTTTCTTATTTTATTTGCAATATATAAAAATATAATCAGTAATGAAATGTGTAAAGTACACATTGGCTATACAGTGTGTGTGTGTGTATATATGTGTGTGTGTGTGTGTGTGTTATATATATTTTTAATTGATTTTAGATAAACATGGAATGGTACAGCACTTCACCATAGTGATTATGTTCCCTGTACTCTATATAATACATATCTGTTTATTTTACATGTTGATACAGGGCTCATACCTGAAAGTATTGTTACTCATTTAAAAAAAATCTTTCACAGTGGCAGTGATTCTGATTATGAGCCGCCAATGTCTAGGTGTCAATCTCCCTCCGAAGCTGATTCATCCAGCCAGGCCCCTGCTGTCTCCGGCTCCACACTTACCCGGCCATCTAGAGGTGTGAAGTCAGTGACAAAGAAGCGGAGGTGGGGAAGAGAGAAACCTGCAGACAGAGGGCCAGAGGGTCGTTGGCACTCTGAGTTAGAAGATGATGTGGAACCAATTCCACCAGTTTTTAGACCCAAAAGGCAGCCAGGACCTCAATTAGACATGACTGCAAAGTACAGCCCCCTTCAACTGTTTTTCACCTCGTCAGTTGTTGATTCCCTGGTGTCGAACACCAATAAGTACGGGGCTAAGAAGCAGGCAGGAAAGAAAGAGGCATGGAAGCCCATTTCCATGTCCGACCTTTTCTGCTACCTGTCAATGGTCATTTACATGGGGCTGGTGAAGTTAAAAACTCTAAGGGACTACTGGAAAACGTCAGCTCTCTATCAACTGCCTTTCCCCATCACTGTCATGTCTTGTAAAAGGTTTCTGACTATCTCACGGGTGCTTCCCATCAGTGACCCAGAAGTTGATGGGGAGAATGACAAGAAGAGAGGCACAGCAAGGTTTGAAAGGCTCTGCAAAATCAAACCTCTCTACCCCAACATCGTTGAGGCCTGCAAGACCTATTTTCAGCCCGCCCAGAAACTGTCCATAGATGAGAGGATGGTGGCCTCAAACAATACATGCGGAACAAACCAACAAAATGGGGTTACAAACTGTTTGTTTTGGCTGATTCTGTGTGTGCCTACACTTGCAAAAAAACATTTATGAGGGGAAAAACTGTTTTTCTACCGGTAATGGACTGAGTTATGATTCCGTTATGGAGTTATTGGATTTTCAACTGCTGGGGAAGGGCTACAAACTGTTTGTGGACAACTTCTACACAAGCCCTACCCTGTTTACAGACCATAGGAAGCGGGATGTGTGGGCTTGTGGCACCATTCGGACCAACAGAGTGGGCTTTCCAAAAACAAAGGGGAACGACATGCCTAAGCGGGCTGAGCGGGGTACCATGCGATGGATTCGTGAAGATGGCCTGCTCTTTGTAAAGTGGATGGATACCAGAGAGGTGGTCATGTGCACAACTATCCACAAGTCCTTCAGTGGCGATCACGTCGTCAGGCGTGATTGGACGGTACTGGGGCATGGACCACAAAAAATGTCCCCATTCCAGCTGCTGTAAAGGACTAAAACAAGGGCATGGGAGGTGTGGACCTGTCAGATGCACTGATATGCTACTACAATGTTCTCCACAAGACCATGAAATGGTACAAGACATTTTTCTATCATTTCATCAACATTGCTGTGGTGAATGCCTTCATCCTCCAGAAGGAAATGGCTAAGAGCTGTGGACAGCCCCCCATCTCACAGCTAGCCTCCAGAGAGCTGCTCATACAGGAGCTTGCTAGCTACAGCAAGTCCACTGCATCACCTTCTGTCCCCTCAACCTCTGTCCCTTCTGCTCCTTCAACCAGTGGTGATCACCTGCCAAAATTCATCTCTGCAGGCATGAATGTGCCTCAGGGCAAAAAGGGCACAGTGGGGAGGTGTCGTTGTGCCCTTTGTCACAGGAAATGCCCCATCACCTGCACCACTTGTTCAGTAACCCTATGCTTTACAGCAGAAAGAGACTGCTATGGGCCATGGCACCAGCAGCACAATATTGTGTAGAGGACTGAGGGTCTTCACAATATTGTAAATAGAAAATGTGTAAATAGTTACCCTTGTAATTTTTTATTTTAACCTGTCTAGGACTGGGGTTCCGCTAGCGGAACCACTCGCCAACAGCCAATGAAATTGCAGGGGGCCAAATACAAATCAACAGAAATCTCATAAATCAAATTTCTCAAACATACAAGTATTAGGCACCATTTTAAAGATAAAATTCTCGTTAATCCAGCCACAGTGTCTGATTTCAAAAATGCTTTACAGCGAAAGCTCCACAAACGATTATGTTAGGTCACCACCAAGTCACAGAAAAACCCAGCCATTTTTACAGCCAAAGAGAGGAGTCACAAAAAGCACAAATAGAGATAAAATTAATCACTAACCTTTGATGATCTTCATCAGATGACACTCATAGGACTTCATGTTACACAATACTTGTATGTTTTGTTCGATAAAGTGCATATTTATATCCAAAAATCTAATTTTACATTGGCGTGTTATGTTCAGTAGTTCCAAAACATGCGGTGATTTTGCAGAGAGCCACATCAATTCACAGAAATACTCATTATAAATGTTGATGAAAATTCAAGTGTTATGCATGGAACTTTAGATAAACTTCTTCTTAACATAGAGCTGCAGTTAGTTTCAGAGTGGGTAGCAAGGAATAAGTTAGTCCTACATATTGCCAAAACTAAAAGCATTGTATTTGGGAAAAATCATACACTAAACCCTAAACTTCAACTAAACATACGTAGCAATGAATAATGCGGAAATTGAGGAAGTTGAGGTGACTAAACTGCTTGGAAGAACCCTGGATTGTAAACTGTCATGGTCAAAAAATATTGATACAACAGTTGCTAAGATGGGGAGAAGTCTGTCCATAATAAAGTGTTGCTCTGCCTTCTTTTTTAAAATTTCACCTTTATTTAACAAGGTAGGCTAGTTGAGAACAAGTTCTCATTTGCAACTGCGACCTGGCCAAGATAAAGCATAGCAATTCGACACATACTGTACATCAACACAGAGTTACACATGGAATAAACAAAATATACAGTCAATAATACAGTAGAAATATAAGTCTATATACAATGTGAGCAAATGAGGTGAGATAAGGGAGGTAAAGGCAACAAAAGGCCATGGTGGCGAGGTAAATACAATATAGCAAGTAAAACACTGGAATGGTAGATTTGCAGTGGAAGAATGTGCAAAGTAGAAGGAAGAGGTAGTTGTTTGGGCTAAATTACAGATAGGCTATGTACAGGTGCAGTAATCTGTGAGCTGCTCTGACAGCTGGTGCTTAAAGCTAGTGAGGGAGATAAGTTTTTCCACCTTCAGAGATTTTTGCAGATCGTTCCAGTCATTGGCAGCAGAGAACTGGAAGGAAAGACGACCAAAAGAGGAATTGGCTTTGAGGGTGACCAGTGAGATATACCTGCTGGAGCGTGTGCTACGAGTGGGTGCTACTATGGTGACCAGTGAGCTGAGATAAGGCGGTGCTTTACCTAGCAGAGACTTGTAGATAACCTGTAGCCAGTTGGTTTGGCGACGAGTATGAAGCGAGGGCCAACCAATGAGAGCGTACAGGTCGCAATGGTGGGTAGTGTATGGGGCTTTGGTGACAAAACAGATGGGACTGTGATAGACTGCATCCAGTTTGTTGAGTAGAGTGTTGGAGGCTATTTTATAGAGGACATCTCCGAAGTCGAGGATCGGTAGGATGGTCAGTTTTACGAGGGTATGTTAGGCAGCATGAGTGAAGGATGCTTTGTAGCCGATTCTAGATTTAATTTTGGATTGGAGATGCTTAATGTGAGTCTGGAAGGAGAGTTTACAGTCTAACCAGACACCTAGGTATTTGTAGTTGTCCACGTATTCTAAGTCAGAGCCGTCCAGAGTAGTGATGCTGGACGGGCGAGCAGGTGCGGGCAGTGATCGGTTGAATAGCATGCATTTAGTTTTACTTGCGTTTAAGAGCAGTTGGAGGCCACGGAAGGAGAGTTGTATGACATTGAAGCTCGTCTGGAGGTTAGTTAACACAGTGTCCAAAGAGGGGCCAGAAGTATACAGAATGGTGTCGTCTGCGTAGAGGTGTATCAGAGAATCACCAGCAGCAAGAGCAACACTATCTTAACTATCTTAACAACACTATCAACAAAGGAAGTTCTACAGGCCCTAGTTTTGTCGCACCTAGACTACTGTTCAGTAGTGTGGCCAGGTGACATAAAGAGGGACTTAAGAAAATTGCAGTTGTCTCAGAACAGGGCAGCACGGCTGGCCCTTAAAAGTACACGGAGGGCTAACATTAATGACATGCATGTCAATCTCTTATGGCTCAAAGTGGAAGAGAAATTTACTTCATCACGACTTGTTTTTGTAAGAGGGGTTGACAAGATGAATGTACCGAGCTGTCTGTTTAAAATACTTGCACACAGGTCGGACACCCATGCATACCCCATAAGACATGCCACCAGAGGCCTCTTCACAGCCCAAGTCCAGAACAGACTATGGGAGGCGCACAATACTACATAGAGCCATGACGACATGGAACTCTATTCCACATCAGGTAACTGATGCAAGCAGTATAATTAGATTTAAAAAACACACCTTATGGAACAACGGGGACTGTGAAGGTACAGACACATGCATACGCATGCATTGTGATATTGTTGTGTGGTGGTATCAAATATTTTGTATTGTAGATATGTGGTGGTGTAATACTGTTATATGATGTACTGTTTTATCTTTTGTTTTTTATGTAATGTAAGTGTTTTAATATGTTTGGACCCCAGGAAGAGTAGCTGCTGCCTTGGCAGCTGCTAATGGGGATCCCTAATAAATACAAATACAAATAAATACTGTGCCTTCAGAAAGAATTCGCACCCTTCGACTTTTTCCACATTTTGTTGTGTTACATTCTGGATTTTAAATGGATTACATTGAGATTGGGTGTCACCCATCTACACACTATACATCATAATGTTAAAGTGGAATTATGTTTTTAGAAATGTTTACAAATTAATAAGAAATGAAAAGCTTTTGTTATGACAAGCCTTATGACAAGTCACATAATAAGTTGCATGGACTCACTCTGAATGCAATAATAGATGAGTGTTAAAATGACTAACCCATCTCTCTACCCCACACACACAATTATCTTCACAGATTAGAGCACAGATTCAAGCACAAAGACCAGGGAGATTTTCCAATGCCTCGCAAAGAAGGGCACCTATTGGTAGATCGGTAAAAAAAGCAGGCTTTGAATTTTATTTCACTTTATGCATGGGGAAGTTATTAGTTCCCATTTGGATTGTGTATCAATAGAGCCAGTCACTACAATGATACAGGCGTCCTTCCTAACTCAGTTGTCGGAGAGAAAAGAAACCGCTCAGGGATTTCACAATGATGCCAATGGTGATTTTAAAATGGTTGGCTGTGATAGGAGAAAACAGCATTGTAGTCACTCCACAATACAAACATAAATGACAGAGTGATGAGAAGGAAGCCTGTACAGAATAAAATATTCCAAAACATGCATCCTGTTTGCAATAATGAACTAAAGTAATACTGCAAAATATGTGTCAAAGAAATGAACTTGTCCTGAATACAAAGTATTAATCCAACACAACACATCACTAAGTACCACTCTTCGTATTTTCAAGCATGGTGGTGACTGGATCATGTTATGGGTATTCATGTCAGCCAGCAAGGACTAGTGAGTTTTTTAGGATAAAAAGAAACAGAATAGAGCAAACCACAGGCAAAATCCTAGTGGAAAACTTGGTTCATTCTTCTTTCCAACAGACACTGGGAGACAAATGCAGCAGGACAATAACCTAAAACACAAGCCCAAATATACACTGGAGTTGCTTACCAAGACAAAATGTAATGTTACTGAGTGGCCTAGTTACAGTTGACTTAAATCAGCTTGAAAATCTATGTCAAGACTTGAAAATGGCTGTCTAGCAATGATCAACAACCAACGTAACAGAGCTTGAAGAATGTATTTAAGAATAATGGGCAATATTGTACAATACAGATATGCAAAGCTCTTAGAGACCCAGAAAGACTCACAGCTGTAATCGCTGCCAAAAGTTGATTGTAATATGTATTGATTCAAAGTGTTGAATAATTATCTAATCAAGGTATATTAGTGTTTAATTTTCCATTAATAAAAAAAAAAAAATCTTCCACTTTGACAAAATGTGGAAAAAGTCAAGGGGTGTAAATAGTTTCTGAAGGCACTGTATCAGCCTGGCTATTTAGCAGTCTTATGGCTTGGGGGTAGAAGCTGTCTCTGAGCCTGTTGGTCCGAGAGCTGATGCTCCGGTACTATTTGCCAGACGGTAGCAGAGTGAATAGTATTTGGCTTGGGTGGCTGGAGTTTTTGGCTGGAATTTTTCCGGGCCTTCCTCTGACAGCCTAATATAGAGGTCCTGGATGGCAGGGATCTCAGCCCCAGTGATGTACTGGGCTGACAGATGTTGAGGGAGAGGTTGTTGTCCTGGCACCACACTGCTAAATCTCTGATCTCCTCCCTATAGGCTATATTTTCGCAGTCAGTGATCAGGCCTACCCCCGCCGAGGAGCCCCAGTGTTGAGGATCAGCATGGAAGAGGTGTTGTTGCCTACCCTCACCACATGTGGCTGCCCCATCAGGAACTCCATGATCCAGTTGCAGAGGGAGGGGTTCAGTCCCAGGGTCCCTAGCTTGGTGATGAGCTTGGAGGGGACTATGGTGTTGAATGCTGAGCTATAATGAACAGCATTCTCACATTGTTATTAGCTGGTCTGCGCATGCTTTGAGAAACCTGTTGTTAACCTGTTTTAAAAGTTTTTGCTAACATTGTCCACGAAGAGCAAGATTACACAGTCATTCGGGAAAAACAGTGGCTTTCACGCAAGGCACAGTGTTATATTCCTCGAAGTGAGGAAAAAAGGCATTTAGCTCGATTGGGAGTCCCTTTGTAATCCGCTATTGTCTGCAAACCTTACCACATTCGACGAGCGCCGGAACCGGTGTAATAAGATTCCACCTTGCTCCTATATTGTCCTTTTGCATGTTTGATGTCTCGTCAGAGGTCGTAGTGGGCGTTCTTGTATGCTTCCATGTCCGTTCCTTGAAAGCAGTAGCTCTATCCTTTAGCCCACCGTGAATATTGCCTGTAATCCATGGGTTTTGGATTGGATTGGTTATTATAGTCACTGTGGGGGCAAGATAGTCTAGAAGCCTGTGACTATTGTGGTTAACTCCTCAATGTTATCGGATGAATCCCGGAACATATCCCAGTTTGTACTAGCAAAACAGTTTTGTAGCCTCGCATCTGCTTCATCCGTCGACTTCTGTATTAAGCATATCACTAGTACTTCCTGTTTGAGCTTTTGATTGTAAACAGGAAGCAGGCGAATGGAGTCATGGTCAAATTGACCGAAGGGAGGACGACAGAGGGCCTTGTATGCATTTCTGTGCGTAGAATAAAAGTGATCTAGAGTTTTAGCGCCCCTAGTGGCACAGCATACATGTTGGTAGAAGTGAGGTAGGATGGATTTATGTCTCCGCGCGTTAAAGTCTCCACCCACCAGAAACACTGCCTCTGGGTGAGCGGTTTCATGTTTGTTAATAGCCCCATACAGTTAGTTGTGTGCCAGAGTGCTGTTGGAATGTGGAGGGATGTAAACAGCCGTGATAATTATGGATGAGAACTCTCTTGGTAGATAAAAGGGTCTGGAGCTTACCATGAGGAATTCTATATCTGGTGAAAAAAAGCTAGAGATTTCATTCACACTGGAAGCAGCAGACCACTTGTTATTCTTGAAAAAAACACACTCCTCGACTTCCCGAAGCCGCCGTCTGATCCTGCCACTGCATGGAGAATCCACTGAGTACTACATGCATGGCGTCATCATCCAGCCAAGTTTCAGTAAGACATATAATAATGCAAGTTTTCAAGTCTCTCTGATAGGAGACTGTCGAACAAAGAGCATCCATCTTATGATTGGACATTTGCCAATAAAACGGAGGGGAGCACCGTTAGGTTTTCTCTTTGCCTCAATTTCACGCCTGCATCGTTTTGGTAGTCCATGGAACAAAGGAATAGGTTCTGGCCTGTTCATTTCACACTTATATCAACATAATTTTGCATTTACTATAGTAATAATTTACTGCATGGGTAACCTGAAGCTGGTTAGAGGAAAAGCATTTCAGAAGTTGTTCCAACCATTAGAATGAGTACCAACTGTGAATATTGGAGATTTCAATCAAATTAATGCAAATATGTTTGTCATGCATATCACATTGTTAATCTTCACAAGGACAAGCACACCACCATGTTTTGTAGATCAACTTGGGTGCAATGTTGAACTCATTAACACCCCAGTGATCATGCCTTTCAACATGCAGTGCTGTAATCAGATCAAAGTAACAGCGCGGTAGTAACAATCTCACAACTCAATCGATTCTAGGTATTCCGAGAAACTATGAATCTATCGAAGGGAGTTTCACAATGTCGACAACTATTGTGAAAAAATTCCAAGTTCAGTGGCTGTCATTGTGATGCTACAGTATGATACCTTCAACACACAATATTCTATAAATTGCAAGACCATTTAAAAAATGTAGATAAAACTCAATAGTCTCATTTAAATTCTAGACGACACACCATTTCTGGGCACCAGACTTAAATAATTAGATTAATGTTGTCTAGGATCTAATACAAAACTCCCTTTACCTTGAAAGCCATTTTATTAAAGTGAAAATCTATAAATGTTAGCTGTTACTCTCAAAAGACCAATGACATACAGCAGGACACTGGACTCCACGGGATTATACGCTGACCAATAGCAAAACACCTCCACCATAATGCTGAGGGGTAGGCTTTCTATGCTGTCTGCCAACTGTGTGGAGGGGTTATTTTCCCCCCTATAAAACATACCATGATAGGAGAGAGCGAGGGGGAGAGGGAGAGGGGGGAAATGAGAGGGGGAGGGGGAAAATGAGAGGGGGAAGGAGAGGGAGAGGTGTGTGTGATAATGATCCTTCCTTTTCTTACTCCCTCAAGGAAATGGAAAGAGAAAAAACAGCTCACTATAGACTCTCCATTAAAGATGTCTGAAAGACAGTTTTCAGTCACCCTCATGAAATCCAATGTGATAAGAAATAATCTAACTATGTAAATAGCATTTTCTAAATCTGTGCATTCATTGACTATGTGTGAGCTGAAATTCAAGGGTAAAAAGTGTGGTTATATTTAGTCCCAATGACATTACTTAGAATTGATAAATATCTCTTCTATGTTAAATAGGAGACATGTTTGACGATGCACATAATCACTGTTTAGCACATCATTGACTGCAGCAAGGAAGGCCATCAAGGTGCAGTATCTACATATCTAAAGGAATGGTATTGTCACTGGGGAGCTGGTCTTGACTAGTGTCTGGGAGGTTTAGGTCTAAGCCTCAGAGACACACATTTTTAAAAGTGTGCAGCAAAAAAATGCCATTCAATTGAAACAAGGATCCCATGGGGAGAAAAAAAACACTCGGAATAATGTATTTCTCCAAACAAAAAAAGAGCCAAATCAATGGACCGTCATTAATTACAGCACAGGGTAGTATTTATGCCTTCAATAATTCATAGAGGAAATGGCCTTAAGTGTTATTGCACCTCACAAATCACGCCAACGGTTAGTTTAGCAGAGCGGTATCCTACGAAGCAAACTAAATTTACTCAGGGTTTACAGCTTCAGCTAACTTCACAATCCAGCTCCGGCTTCATCCAAACTATAACAGTGGATATTCCTCGTCCGCCTGCTGCTAACTCTAGCAGGCTTGTAACTGTGCGTGCATGTCACACATGGCAAGTCGAACGCCAAACTCTTCATTGAGACACTGAGGGGGTTTGTTTATCTGGCCTGGGTTAGCCCAATGGTGAAAAGTGATTGCATTTGTTTTGGAACCGGCTGCCTCCCGGGCGTGAGCCAGATACCCTGCTCTGGCCAACGGCGAAGTCGGCTCAAAACAAAAGTGACGTAATTATTAAGCATGTGGAGTAATAAGTAGGATTCTGTATTTTCACATGGAAAAGTGATTGCTTTTGATGAAATCACTTTATCTGCCTTCCCAATGAAAAGTTGTTTAAAATTCAAACATATATTTTCTGGAAAAGACATGCATGTTTCTGGATGATACAGTGCATTAGGAAAGTATTCAGAACCCTTGACTTTTTCCACATTTTGTTACGTTACAGCCTTATTCTGAAATTGATTAAATCGTTTTTTCCACCCAACATCAATCTACACACAATACCCCATAATCAAAAAGAAAAACTGTTTTATAGAAATTTCTGTAAAATGTATTAAAAATAAAATACTGAAATATCACATAAGTATTCAGACCCTTTACTCAGTACTTTGTTGAAGCTCATTTGGCAGTGATTACAGCCTTGAGTCTTCTTGGGTAGTCTTCTTGGTTTCCTCAGACCAGAGAATCTTGTTTGTCATGGTCTGAGAGTCCTTTAGGTGCCTTTTGGCAAACTCCAAGCAGGCCGTCAAGAGCCTATTACTGAGTGGCTTCCGTCTAGACACTCAGAGATGGTTGTCCTTCTGGAAGGTTCTGCCATCTCCACAGAGGAACTCTGGAGCTCTGTCAGAGTGACCATCGGGTTCTTGGTCACCTACCTGACCATGGCACTTCTCCCCCGATTGCTCAGTTTGGCCAAGAGGCCAGCTCTAGGAAGAGTCTTGGTGGTTCCAAATGTCTTCCATTTGAGAATGATGGAGGCCCCTGTGTTCTTGGGGACCTTCAACACTGCAGACATTTTTTGGTACCCTTCCCCAGATCTGTGCCTCGACACAATCCTGTCTCGAAGCTCTACGAACAATTCCTTCAAACTCATGGCTTGGTTTTTCTCTGACATGCACTGTCAATTGTGGGACCTTGCGGCGGCAGGTAACTTAGTCGTTGGGCCAGTAACCGAAAGGTTGCTAGATCAAATTCCCGAGATGACAAGGTAAAAATCTGTCGTTCTGCTCCTGAACACGGCAGTTAAGCCACTAGTATTAGCCTATCATTTCAAATAAGACATTTTTCTTAACTTACTTGCCTAGTTAAATAAAAAATTAATTATATATGAGACTTGTTTCAGGAAACTAGGCGTATGTTGCACGTCACTACTTCACAGGAGCAGCATTTGAACGTACACATTTATTTTTTATCGTAATGTGGGGATTTTTGGGCAGGAATATCTTCTGGAACATGTGAACATTCATGTGCCTTAAAACTTCTTGGAACTATAGGGGGTGCTGTTCCGCATTAGCATATTTGGGTCTCCAAATTAAACTGCCTCGTGCTAAATTCTTGATCGTACAATATGCATATTATTGTTATTATTGGATAGAAAACACTTTCTAGTTTCTATAGAAGTTGGAATTTTGTCTCTGAGTGGTACAGAACAATATCTACAGCACTTTTCATGACAGGGGTCAGATTTCAGAAATTTTTACCCCTGATCTGGAGTCTGTTTTTAAGGCGACAGTGAATGCTATGAAGAAACCGACACTGCCTACGTCTTCCTCTGGGTGTCTGTACGTCATCACGTTTTGAATGGAATCGATTGGACAATCACAGCCATTATAAAAGACCAAAATGTATAGGGACCTCCCTTTCTCGTCGCGCGCCTGAAGCGTGAAGGACATCGGACTTGCCTCGTTCCAAATCGTTGTCTAACCAGCAATATTTCTCCGGTCATGTTTTCAGTCGTTATAGTTGTTAAAAACATCATAATGTAGTTAATTTGAACCGTTTTATAGCAATTTATATCCGTTTAGTGCGATTTTGAGGAATTTCTTTGTTGTGCACTCTGAAACTTTGGACACGTTTTGGGGTCCCGTTCGATCGTTAGTGGATATTTCGAAGGACAGAGGACATCTATCGACCAAAAGACGTTTATAACATAGAAAGGATACATTGCCCAAGAATCTGATGGAAGAACAGCTCAAAGTAAGCAATATTTAATATGATAAATCTTTTTAAACGCATATTTTGCCATTTTGTTTGGTATAGCTTCACTTGGCGAACACAGTATTGAAAAGTAAGGATAATTTTAAAAATGTAAATCAGCGGTTGCATTAAGAACTAATTTGTCTTTCGATTCCTGTCAACCCTGTATTTTTTAGTCAAGTATATGATTAGCTTTCGATTAAACTAGATCACTCTGAAAGCTGACGTTCCTCATTTTGAGGCTTGAGTTGTGACTATTTCCATTGTATAACCACGGTTTTGTATGGCTAAATATGCACCTTTTCGAACAAACTGTATATGTATGTTGTAAAATGATGTTACAGGAGTGTCATCGGAAGAATTCTGAGAAGGTTAGTGAAAAAATTAATATATTTTGGCGGTGATTACGTTATAGCGCTCTTTGGCTGGAATCGATGCTCTGGTAACGTTTGCACATGTGGTATGCTAACTTATCGATTTATTGTGTTTTCGCTGAAAAACGCTTAGAAAATCTGAAATATGGTCTGAAATCACAAGAACTGGGTCTTTCCATTGCTATGCTTTGTCTATTTTTATGAAATGTTTTATGATGAGTAAATTGGTCATACACGTTGCTCTATCTAGTAATTCTTGTCGATTTGTGATGGTCGGTGCAATTGTAAACTGTGATTTCTACCTGAAATATGCACTTTTTTCTAATAAAAACTATCCTATACCATGAATATGTTATCAGACTGTCATCTGAAGAGGTTTTTTCTTGGTTAGTGGCTATCAATATCTTAGTTGAGCCGAATTGGTGATAGTACCTGAAGGAGTAAGAAACTGATGGAGTTAGAATAGTGGTGTATTTTGCTAACGTGTTTAGCTAATAGATTTACATATTTTGTCTTCCCTGTAAAACATTTTAAAAATCTGAAATGGTGGCTTTATTCACAAGATCTGTATCTTTCATCTGGTGTCTTGGACTTGTGATTTAATGATATTTAGATGCTACTATCTACTTGTGAAGCTATGCTAGCTATGCTAATCAGTGTGTGGGGGGTGGGGGGTGCTCCCGGATCCGGGTTTCTGAGGCAGTAGAGGTTAATAACAAAGTTGTATTCCATCCATACATTTGAATTAAATTGTTAAATTATGAGCCTAGTTGGTTAACCCACTAGCCATGATTGGCTGAGATAATGTATGTGCTGGACATGCCGGGAGATGAGTTTGGATTGGTCTACCACTTCTGTATGTAACGTGAGCTATTCAGAATTTGTTGACAGTCCTTTTTACCTCGCTGTTTTTGAAAGATATAACATTAGCCATCGAGAACTACAAAGGTTTTCCTACTTTTCTCAACTAGATTGATGCTCTGAAATAGCAGACGCTATCGACAGAACAGTAGGAAAAAATGTAGAAACATCTCAAGGATGATCATTGGAAACAGAATGCACTTGAGCCAAATTTAGAGTCTCATTGCAAAGGTTCTGAATATTTATGTAATTGTGATATTTCAATTTGTTATTTTTAACTAGTTTGCTATGTCCAGTGAGTCACAAAGGACTCGTGTGACCCCAACTGGTACCGAGCGGAGATGGCAAAAAGCACTCCAAAATTCTATGATGATAATGGTTTATTTTGTTTCATGTGTACTATGGAAGTTAAACGCTGAATTACAGTAACACATACAATATATATTTTTTTATATATGGTCCCGGTGGTTCTGTGTAACATCAGCTACCCAATTTACTTGGATCTAGTTAGTACTCAACCACAAAACAAATAGTTTTAAGTAACTATTCATGGGTCAATCAGCCTGTGTCTTCTTTAATTGAAAAGCAAGCTATAAAAAAACCTATAAGATTAATGTAAAATAACATTCTATAGGTTGAATGATTAGTGTTTTCAGCTGACCCCATTCCTCACTTGAACCCCATGTAAAGTGCTCTACAATACATGTATTCTTGTTTGTCTCCCCACCCTCAGCCTCTCTAATGGACTGTCTCCACCTTCCACCACCGTGTGCCAAATACTCAAAATGTGAATCTGAAGGCTGGCACCCTGAGCCTGAGCTGGTGTGGCTAGACAGTAAAGGAGTCAATCTCAAATGTTTTAACTGTTCAAGGGTGTGTAGACTTTCACTAGGCACACATTGATAATTGAAGAAAATAAGTTATACAGTTGAAGTCGGAAGTTTACAAACACTTAGGTTAGAGTCATTAAAACTCGTTTTTCAACCACTCCACAAATTTCTTGTTAACAAACTATAGTTTTGGCAAGTCGGTTAGGACTTTGTGCATGACACAAATAATTTGTCAAAAAATTGTTTACAGACAGATTCTTTCACTTATATTTCACTGTATCACAATTCCAGCGGGTCAGAGGTTTACATACACTAAGTTGACTGTGCCTTTCAACAGCTTTGAAAATTCCAGAAAATTATGTATTGGCTTTAGAAGCTTCTGATAGGCTTACTGACATCATTTGAGTCAATTGGGGGTGTACCTGTGGACGTACTTCAAGGCCTACCTTAAAACTCAGTGCCTCTTTGCTTGACAGCATGGGGAAATCAAAAGACATCAGCCAAGAGCTCAGAAACAAAATTGTAGCCCTCCACAAGTCTGGTTCATCCTTGGGAGCAATTTACAAATGCTTGAAGGTACCACATTCATCTGTAAAAAAAAAATTACGTAAGTATAAACACCATGGGACCACGCAGCCATCATAAAGGAAGGAGATGTGTTCTGTCTCCTAGAGATGAACGCACTTTGGTGCGAAAAGTGCAAATCAATCCCAGAACCACAGCAAAGGACCTTGTGAAGATGCTGGAGGAAACAGGTACAAAAGTATCTATATCCACAGTAAAACGAGTCCAATATCGACACAACCTGAAAGGCCGCTCAGCAAGGAAGAAGCCACTGCTCCAAATCCGCCATAAAAAAATCTAGACTACAGTTTGCAACTGCACATGCAGAAATGTCCTCTAGTCTGATGAAACAAAAATAGAACTGTTTGGACATAATGATCATCGTTATGTTTGGAGGAAAAAGGGGGAGGATTGCAAGCCGAAGAACACCATCCCAACCGTGAAGCACGAGGGTGGCAGCATTATATTGTGGGGGTACTTTGCTGCAGGAGAGACTGGTGAAATCACAAAATAGATGGCACCATGAGGTAGGAAATTTATGTAGATATATTGAAGCAACATCTCAAGACAACAGTCAGGAAGTTAAAGCTTGGTCGCAAATGGGTCTTCCAAATGAACAATTACTCCATGCATACTTCCAAAGTTGTGGCTTAAGGACAACAAAGTCAAGATATTGGAATGACCATCACAAAGCCCTGACCTCAATCCTATAGAACATTTGTGGGCAGAACTGAAAAAGCATGTGCGAGCAAGGAGGCCTACAAACCTAACTCAGTTCCACCAGCTTTATCAGGAGGAATGGGCCAAAATTCACCCAACTTATTGTGGGAAGCTTGTGGAAGGCTACCTGAAACGTTTGACCCAAGTTAAACCATTTAAAGGCAATCCTACCAAATACTAATTGATTGTATGTACACTTCTGACCCACTGGGAATGTGATGAATTAAATAAAAGCTGAAATAAATAATTCTCTCTATTATTCAGACATTTCACATTCTTAAAATGAAGTGGTGATCCTAACTGATTTAAGACAGGGAATTTTTACAAGGATTAAATGTCAGAAATTGTGAAAAACTGAGTTTAAATGTATTTGGCTAAGGTGTATGTACATTTCCGACTTCAACTGTACATGCTTGTTGAGCTTAGTTTAACTGTTCTTCCCTATCAGAACAGAGCATAGGCCTGTTAAACTGAAAACAAACATGGTCATCATCATAATGGCGCCGGAGGAGATGGCTGCCATTTTACGGACTACTAGCCAATTGTGCTATTTTGTGTGTTTTTTTTTCACATTGTTTGTAACTTAGTTTTTACATAATGTTGCTGCTACCGAAAATAACTTCTGGATACCAGAACAGTCATTACTCACCTCGAACTGGACATTTTCTGAAAAGAAGGATATACTGGTACTCCCGGACCAGGCCCAAATCCCCATCATTCGCATGTAGAAAAGACGGAGATACAGGGGGTGCAGTGGGTAACCCACCTCTAACATCCGTTCTATTGGCCAACATGCAATCGCTGAAGAATAAACTTGATGAGTGCCGTTCGAGACTATCCTACTAACTTGACATTAAAAACTATCATATTATGTTTCACCGATAATATACAGTTGGCTAGGTTTTCCGTGCATCGGCAGGACACAACAGCTACGTCCGGTAAGACAAGGGGTGGTGGTGGGTGTCTATTTCTCTATAACAGCTGGTGGTCTAATATTAACTTCTTCGGGACAGGCGGCAGTATTCGGAAGTTTGAATAAATGAGGTGCCCAAAGTAAACTGCCTGTTACTCAGGCCCAGAAGCTAGGATATGCATATAGTATTGGATAGAAAACACTCTAAAGTTTCCAAAACTGTTAAAATAATGTCTGTGAGTATAACAGAACAGATATGGTAGGCGAAATCCTGAGGACAATCCATCCAGAATGTTTTTTTTCAGCTTACCACTGATTACAACGGCTGGGAATGGGAATATAAAAGGAAGACCTCCCAGATTGCAGTTCCTAGGGCTTCCACTAAATGTCAACGGTCTTTAGAAAGAGTTTCAGGCTTGATTTTTGAAAAATGAGCTAGAATTTGTAGCTTCTCTAAGTGGCTCCCATTTGGCTGTAGTGTTTGTTGCGCGTTCCGTTGCGGGCGCGCACTTTACTATTTATCTCCGGTAATGGTCTCCAGTATTCTCCGTCTTAAACGTTATCGTTTATTTACATATTAGGGTACCTGAGGATTTGATTAGAAACATTGTTTGATATGTTTGGAAGAGGTTTATTGGTAACTTATGGGATTCATTTGTATGCATTTTGAACTAGGGAAACCGGTGGATTACTGAGTCAAGTGCGCCAATGGAACGGACTTTTTTGGCATATAAAGAAGGACTTTATTATGTAGGTGGGACCCTTGTGATTGCAACCAGAGGAAGATCTTCAAAGGTAAGTGATTTATTTTATCGCTATTTCTGACTTTCGTGACACCTCTGCTTGGTTGGAAATGTATTTCATGCTTTTATGTGCGGGGCGCTGTCCTCAGATAATCGCATTGTTGTGCTTTCGCCGTAAAGCCTTTTGAAATCTGACAAAGTGGATGGATTAACAAGAAGTTAAGCTTTTAACTTCTTTGGGGTAGGGGTCAATATTTTCACGTCCGGATGAAAAGCTTGCCCAGAGTAAATGGCCTGCTACAAAGCCATAAAAGCTAGAATATGCATATTATTAGTAGATTTTGGATAGAAAACACTCTGAAGTTTCTAAAACTGTTTGAATGATGTCTGAGTATAACAGAACTCATCAGGCAGGCAAAAACCTGAGAAAAAATCCAACCAGGGAGTGAGAAATCTGAGGTTGATCGATTTCCAACTCAGCTCCTATTGAAGATACAGTGGGATATTGGTAATGTTGCACTTCCTAAGGCTTCCACTAGATGTCAACAGTTGTTAGAACCTTGTCTGATGCCTCTACTGTTTAGTGGAGCCGAAGGAGAGAGGAATGAGTCAGGTCTGCCATGAAGTGAACATGCTCTGACCATGCGAGTACACGTGAGAGCGATCTCTGTTCCATCGCATTTCTGAAGACACAGGAATACTCCGGTTGGAACATTATTGAAGAATTATGTTAAAAACATCCTAAAGATTGATTCAATACTTCGTTTGTCATGTTTTTACGAACTGTAATATAACTTTTTTAACTTTTCATCCGTACTTTCCGCTGGACCTGCCCGCGCGTCGTGAGTTTGGAAAGTGTACTGAACGCTAGAACAACAAGGAGGAATTTGGACATAAATGATGGACATTATCGAACAAAAATGGCATTTATTGTGGAACTGGGATTCCTAGGAGTGCATTCTGATGAAGATCATCAAAGGTAAGTGAATGTTTATTTTGTTACTTCTGACTTCTGTTGACTGCATAATATAGCGGCTATATTTGTGTCTTGATTGGGCTCTGAGCGCCGACTCAGATTATTGCATGGTTTACTTTTTTCGTAAAGCTTTTTTGAAATCTGACACAGCGGTTGCATTAAGGAGAAGTGCATCTAAAATTCCATGCATAACAGTTCTATCTTTTAGCAATGTTTATTATGAGTATTCCTGTAAATTTATGTGGCTCTCTGCAAAATCAAAGGATGTTTTGTGACTTCTGAACGTAAGGTGCCAATTTAAACTCAGAATTTTGGATATAAATATGAACTTTACCGAACAAAACATACATGTATTGTGTAACATGAAGTCCTATGAGTGTCATCTGATGAAGATCATCAAAGGTTAGTGATTAATTTGATCTATATTTCTGCTTTTTGTGAATCTTCTCTTTGGCTGGAAAAATGGCTGTGTTAATCTGTAAATAGGCACTCACCTAACATAATCGTTTGGTTTGCTTTCATCGTAAAGCTTTTTTGAAATCGGACACTGTGGCTGGATTTACAACAAGTGTATCTTTAAAATGGTGTAAAATACATGTATGTTTGAGGAATTTTAATTATGGTATTTCTGTTGTTTTGAATTTGGCGCCCTGCACTTTCACTGGCTGTTTAAGAGGTGGGACGCTAACGTCTCACGTACCCTAGAGGGGTTACTTTCATGAATGTTTAATATTACGATTTTTGTAATTTGAATTTCGCGCTCTGCAATTTCACCGGATGTGGGCCAGGTGGGACGGTAGCGTCCCAATTAACCTTTCATTGCTACCCATCCCGGATCCGGGAGCTTCCTCATCAAAAAAGCTGACTAGCATAGCCTAGCCTAACGCGACAGGGATATCATATAATATAATTTTCAATACAAAAAGTCCAATACAGCAAATGAAAGATAAACATCTTGTGAATCCAGACATCATTTCCGATTTTTAAAATGTTTTACAGCGAAAACACAATATGTATTTCTATTAGCTAGCCATAATAGCAAAAAGACTCAACCGCATATTTTCACAATTTTTCTACCGCATAGGTAGCTATCACAAAACCGACCAAATAGAGATATAATTAGTCACTAACCAAGAAACAACTACATCAGATGACAGTCTTATAACATGTTATACAATAAATGTATGTTTTGTTCGAAAATGTGCATATTTGAGGTATAAATCATAGTTTTACATTGCAGCTACCATCAAAAATATCACCAAAGCAGCCAGAATAATTACGGAGAGCAACGTGAAATACCTAAATACTCATCATAAAACATTTATGAAAAATACATGGTGTACAGCAAATGAAAGATAAACATCTTGTGAATCCAGCCAATGTTTCCGATTTTTTAAGTGTTTTACAGTGAAAACACAATATAGCATTATATTAGCTTACCACAATAGCTAAACACACAAATGCATTTATTAGCAGCAAAAGGTAGCGATCGCAAAAACCAGCAAAATATATAAAATTAATCACTAACCTTTACTCCACACACAGAGATGCATACAAAGCTCTCCCTTGCCCTCCATTTGGCAAACCTGACCATAATTCTGTCCTCCTGATTCCTGCTTACAAGTAAAAACTAAAGCAGGACGTACCAGTGACTCGCTCAATACAGAAGTGGTCAGATGACGCGGATGCTACGCTACAGGACTGTTTTGCTAGCACAGACTGGAATATGTTCCGGGATTCATCCAATGGCATTGAGGAGTATACCACCTCAGTACCGGCTTCATCAATAAGTGCATCGACGACGTCCTCCCCACAGTGACCATACATACTGTACATATCCCAACCAGAGGCCAGATCCTCAAAAAGTTCTACAGCTGTACCATCGAGAGCATCCGGACCGGTTGCATCACTGCCTGGTATGGCAACTGCTTGGCATCCAACCGTAAGGTGCTGCAAAGGGTAGTGTGTACTGCCTAGTACATCACAGGGGCCAAGCTTCCTGCCATCCAGGACCTCTATACCAGGCAGTGTCAGAGGAAGGCTCCAAAAAATTGTTAAAGACTCTTGTCACCCAAGTCAGTATGTTCTCTCTGCTACCGCACGGCAAGCGGTAGCGGAGCGCCAAGTCTAGGTTCAAAAGGCTCCTTAGCAGCTTCTACCCCCAAGCCAAAAGACTGCTGAACAATTAATCAAAATTGCCAACCGGACTATTTGCATTGAACCCCCCCCCCTTTGTTTTTATACTGCTGCTACCTGCTGTTTATTATCTATGCATAGCCATTTTTACCCCTACCTACATGTACCAAATGGCCTGGACCAGTACCCCTTGTATATAGCCTCGTTATTGTTATTTTGTTACTTTTTACTTTAGTTAATTTTGTAAATATTTTCTTAACTCTATTTTCTGCATTGTTGGTTAAGGGCTTGTAAGTAAGCATTTCACAGGTAAGGTGTTTGGCGCATGTGATGATTTGATTTTGAAAACTATAATTTTTAGTTAATGGATAGCCAGTCCTTGTATTCATAGCTCCTCAATGAAATTTCAGTTCAATCCACCAGAAAAGACAGAAAAAAAGAATACAACAAATATTTGGTAAAATCCAAATATACTAAAAAACTTTATCAATTGGAACCTTTATAAAGTGGAAGGGGGAACTTGTGATAAAAAAAATAAAAAATATATATACCAGTTTCATTTAAGGACAAACAAAATTGTCAGCTGAGCCATATAGATTGCAAAATAGTTGGGAAGAGATTTTCGATGTACCGATTCCATGGCACATGGTTTATGAATTGACACGCAATTTTCTGTTTATTATAACCTACTGCATGCCTAGAACCTGTGGGTTTAACCTGAATTAATGATAATATTGAAGATAGAAGCCGCCTCTTAATGAGTTTCCCGAAAGCCGATCTGTTATCCAACGATTATTATTATTAACCCTGCATTGTAATTATATAAAAGCCCATTAGATATTAGATAACATGTTTTCAAACACTTGTTTTTCACAAGGGCTATTAGCAGGACAATAGACACGATGTGGTCCCAAAAACAGCATCTCTCTTGATGATGTCATTGAATGTCTCACCAGCTTTGATCCATGCCTGGGCCTGTTTTTTGTTTGTCAGACGAATCATTGGGTCAAAACTACAGAACAGTACAAAACAAGAGACCACCACACATAGTTAATATTTTGTGAAAAAAATACAAACTTAAATGGCTTCATTAAATAGTACCTTCAAAACACCAGTTTCAACGTCAACAGTGAAGAGGCAACTCCGGGATGCTGGCCTTCCAGGCAGAGTTGCAAAGAAAAAGCCATAACTCTGTCCAGTGTCTGTGTTATTTTGCCCATCTTAATCCTCTATTTTTATTGGCCTGTCTGAGGTATGGCTTTTTCTTTGCAACTCTGCCTAGAAGCCCAGCATCCAGGAGTTGCCTCTTCCTTGTTGACGTTGAGGCTGGTGTTTTGTGGGTACTATTTAATGAAGCTGCCAGTTGTGGACTTGTGAGGCATCTGTTTCTCAAACTAGACACTCTAATGTACTTGTCCTCTTGCTCAGTTGTGCACCGGGGCCACCCACTCCTCTTTTTTTCTGGTTAGAGCCAGTTTGCGCTGTTCTGTGAAGGGAGTAATACACAGCATTGTACGAGATTTTGTCCTGCTAATAACAGGGTTAATAATATATCTGGGAGAATATATATTTTATATAATTCTAAATTAATAATAAATGAATAATAAAAATAACAATATTTTGGAGATGATTTCGTTTTCAAATAACGCAAAATGAGTGAGAAAAAGGCCATTCTTGAACATGGGGTGAGACATTGTTACTACTTTGTAAATAAAGCCAGTTTGTTATTTAGAATGATTTCTGTTTTTAGAGGGAGAGAAACCAAAAACCTACAGTCATCTCATGGGTCTCCCAGTCGAGGCCGGCACAGGTATTGAACCAGCATAAGTAGCAACACAGCTTGCACTGCAGTGCAATGTCTTAGACTGCTGCGCCACTCAGGCGCTGTACAACATGACCGGTCGGGAGTAGGCTACAGGACTACAGTAAGAGCAAAGTAATCCTAACATTTCCACACCCTAATTGTAGTCTAAGTTTCTCTTAGAATAAAAACCTTATTGTAACAACAGTTTTAGTAAGCCTGCAGTGACGATCCGCGGCACGAAGCCTCCAGTGTCAATCCGCGGCCCGGAGCCTCCAGCGACGGTCCCCAGTCCGGAGCCTGCAGCGACGGTGCCCAGTCCGGAGCCTGCAGCGACGGTCCCCAGTCGGGAGCCTGCAGCGACGGTTCCCAGTCCTCCGGACCCTCCGGCGATGATCGGTGGTCTGGTTCCTCCGGCGATGATCTGCGGCCCGGTTCCTCCAGTGAAGGTCCATGCACCAGGGCCGCCACCAAAGCGGAGGGATCTGCGGGCGGAGGGGAGTCTACGTCCCGCACCGGAGCCGCCGCCGTGAATGGATGCTCACCCGGACCCTCCCCTTTAGAGTCAGGTTTTGCTGCCGGAGTCCGCACCTTTGGGGGTGGTACTGTCACGCCCTGGCCGTAGAGAGGTTGATTCTCTATTTTGGTTAGGTCAAGGTGTGACTAAGGTGGGCATTCTAGTTTCCTTATTTCTATGTTGGTGTGGTGATTCCAAATCAGGGGCAGCTGTCTATCGTTGTCCTTGATTGGGGATCATATATAAGCTGTCATTTTCCTTTTGGGTTTTGTGGGATTTTGTTTTCTGTTTTGTGTCTGTGCCTGACAGAACTGTTCGCGTTCGTTTTTTGGCTTTGTTATTTTGTTTTGGTGTCATCAATAAAAAGACGATGTACGCCTACCACGCTGCACCTTGGTCCGGTCATTCTACAAACGAGAGCCGTTACAAGTAGGCTACTCCGACAGGTCATGCTGTACAACGCCATATTTTCCTAATGGAAACCCCGAGGGTTTTGTTTTTCTTCGAATAGAAACAAATTAAGCTAAATTTCTTAAAATCAATCCCATATACTATGTTCTTACAAAAAAGGTTTTAAATTCTCTATTACAGCCAATATTAAGAACAGTCAAATGCTTCTCAAAGATGCCCTCTTGTGGTCAAACTAGCACTAACTAGCATTAATGGCAACAATGGCTTGCTGTGCTGCAATACGACGCAACTTTTAAAAGAAGCACCACTAAGGTATAAACACTGACGCTTTGTACATTATCTGGAAATAATGGATGACTTGGTCTGCCCAAGTTTATTAGTTCCAGATAACGTGCAGAGCAGAGGCATTTATCCCGCTTTTACCATGGTTGCCAAAGAAAACAAGCACCCATTTACAAGCACCCAAAAATGTTGATAAGTACATTTATACTATTTCATCCTTCCACTAAACCTGGTTGTTAGTTCTATCAGTTAGGTTGCTAGAGAAGAGGACTTGTTGTTCATTCTATTTGTTTGATTGCTATGCATACTGGCATACATACATACATACATATATGTTCTTATTCCTTGCTTGCTAGCTAGCCAACTATGACTAACACAGTCACGCCAACTCTGCAGATAGAATAACATCAAAGTAGGTGAATTTGTGTTTGTTTAAGCTGTTTTCTAGTGACATTAATTTGGATGCATCCATGCTACAGTGCATACAAATGACACCCACACAAAGTACATTTCATCTATTTAAAAAAAGTTTTAAAATGAGAAAATATCACATTTTTTATGTTCATGTTGTTGATAGCTGCAATATAATATTACTACCTACATTTAATATAAATATTATTTATTGGGTGGGCGGGGGAGTAGAATCGAGTGGATTTGGACCATTATTGGGCTGATTCTGTCCCTAAAATGGCAACTTTGGCTCAGTTCGGGCGGCCAGATCTGGGCCGAATGACTCGGGCCTAGTCGGTACCCTCATTCACTCGGGCCAGCAGTTTTAGATCTGGCTTGCCGGAATCAGACCAGATGTGGGCCAGATGTTTGTGCTACCTGGGACAGGTTGTAGAAGAAGACAAGTAGGTTTATACAATCCCCAACTGTTGTAAACCAAATAGTAACATGGAAAAATAATTGTGTAGAAAGTTTATGAAAAAGTTTATGAATTTCCTGTCTGGGCTGTAGGACAGATGAATTATGACATTAACACGTAATTGTATTTTGCAGGTGTTGTTGTCCCACCAGTCAGCATTCAGGATCCAAACAACACGTTTTATAATAGCACTATAATGTGCACTATCATTACAGTATTTGACCGGCAGTAGCGATTATGTAAATATCCCCCTTCCTTTCTTCATCGGTTAAATATACACCCGAAGGAACCACGCAGCGCGGGGGGGGGGGGATTTGAGAGCAAAATGCCTGCAGACACCCCTGCCATTTACTCCCCTGCCACTCAAGGGCCATGCCAGAATGCTGGTCCCCAGGTGACTGAATACACTGTGCCTCATGAATACAGATGAGGGGATACAGCTGCAACACCACAGGAGCTACACTGCTACATTAACTCATTATCAGTGCACGATTATCAGAGGACCCGCACTGCATGGATAGTAGCGTGCATGGATATAGCAATAGGATCATGGATTGACACAAACACAACTTGGCTAAAGTTCACACAATAAAGGATAGTGATAAAGATGCAACAAACAGTATGTGGGTTGTTCCACCAATTTAGTGCCTTTTGAAAGGTTTTTTATTTTATTAGACAAGTTGACAAACAAACATCCTACCAAATTCAGAAAAGTGCCTATATCCATTCATCTCAATTGAGCTTAACTTTTTTCCACACACCAGTGAAAACACTGTTCCGCCGTGCCTGTGAACAGACATGAGTTAACCCTGCAATTGTTGTAAATATGTAATTGGTGCTTCGGTTTAATTGCATTTAATTGCTGCACAGTTTCTGTAAGTCTACCGTTAATTTTGTCATAGGCTTGTCGCAGGGATTGAATTAGGCAAATGTATTTATTCTTGTTAACAGGTTTTTGTTTTCTTTGTGTTTTGTGAAAAATGTACAATGTTAATTATTTATATATATATTTATTTGCCTCTTGCTCTCTGGTTTTAGTCTATTTAAAGGGGAATGGCACCTGCTGATTTGGCCTCATTTTTTCTATATGGTGTAATTGAGTTTCTCCATGTGTTCATTCCTTGATATCAGGAAATGCCCATTTGTCCCTGCCATTGGTCACTTCCAGTGTTATGAGACTGATGGTTTCTCAAAGAGATAATTTGTTTACGTGGCAGGTTAGGATAATTAGCGTGGCAGGTTAGGTGAATGGGGTTAAGGTTAGGAAAAGGGTTAGGATTAGCTACAATGCTACAGTTGTCAACAACTGTTGTCCCTGACAAGAAAGAAATTGCCATGGACCAATGGTGAGTATCAGTGGGTGTAACTTGACATCAAGAAACGCTGCAATTACACCCTTCTCCGTTTTCTGGCTTGCTCCTCAAGAAATGCTGGCGGCCATGACAGAAGCCAAAAGTGAGTTGATTTGGGGGTGTTTGATGTGGGCGTTTCTTGGTTGTGTCCTTGCCACCACGAAGACACACCCACCTGTCAGAACCTTGCCCGCAGCCGTTTCTCCACTCAATCAACAACAACAAAAAGCAAACCTACAGGCAGATGATGGTGTAATGCCGGAAGAAGCTTTGAATAGGTCAGTAGCCTACAGGATAATATGAGAATGCAATTGCTGAATCTATGAAGGTATTCTAAAGTGTTTTTGATAACTTTCAAATGTAGTAACAGGTCCATGTAGAATAAACCAACCTTTACATAATACCATAGGAGCAGTGTTCTGCTAATATAAATAACAATGTGCACCTTTCATTGTCATTCCCAGCCGATACACATACTGTGTCTCTTTGCATTTTGTCTGGTGGTAATGGGCCTGCCTTGGCAAACATGTCAGAGTGGTCATACCTTCCTGTGTGGTGTCCCGTATACAACAGGAGTTCCCTGATCCTGGTGCAGAATTCATAAAGAGTCATGTCGACTCCTTCGACTCCAACCACAGACTCCAACCAATAGTCTATGGCTGTGGATTGACTGCACTGTTTGAATGGAATGTTGGCATATTGGCAGTTAATTAAAACAATTACATGGAATCATTCATATAAAACTGGCTGGCTAGCTAGCTAACAAACATACGGTACGGATATATTCTTCAAATTCATTATTTTACACAATATCTTATCACAGCACAGGCAAACCATAGTTCACCAACTCCCTGACCAAAATGGCTGACCTCTATCCCATCATAAGAAGGTTCATGTCCATTATAGTATTCTAGTTCCTAATTCTATGGAACATAATGACTTTGTTAAAGGGGGTGCATACTTTGAAAAGACCTGCCCAAAAGTTCCACACAGCTCTGTGACCTTTGACATGTTGGGTTAAGAATGCACTATAGTGGTGAGCCTAGATTGAGTTATCAATACTTTTACTCACCATTGTTGCCCTCACAGAGACAGCAGCGAAATAAGAAAGCTAGGGGAAAAAATGACTGCTGCCTCAACTGCTAGGCAAGGAAGATAGTGATGAGGATACGGACATTTACACTGACCATGTGGACACACTGATAGGTGCAAATAACATGGTGCCATCTGTGACAAATCAATAACGAGGGTAAACACGTAGATGCCGTTAACAAACGTCCTTTTACTTTGCACAAGCTATTACACACATATCGCGGCAAATTAATAAAAAAATATAGGGAGAATGACTTTATTCACCGCGAACGGCGATCAGAGTTCACCCACGTGCCCAATTTCCCCTTCCCCAAAACACGTGTCAAATATTGGACTATAAAATTGTGCCTTCCTGTATTACACTTATGCTAAAATGTTTATTCTATTCTACGGAGCCATTTACTTTATGTTCGTATTCTTATCTTTTATTATGTCTTATTGTTGTTGCATTGTCGAGAAGGAACCTGCAAGTAAGCATTTTGTTGGACAGTTATACCATGTGGATCCCATACATACATACATACACATAATAAAACTTGAACCCATTTTTTTTACCACTACATCACTGGATACAATGGATGTCTAGGTGATATCTTTACCGTACAAAACCAATAGTAGAAGGTATGAAGGTGGCCTTTATCTATACTGTCATTCATAATTGAGCATTCAGTCATCCTCAAAAAAAACATTGCAGGTTCATCGTAAAGAGTCAGGTGAATTTGTCCATCCCAAAGCATTGCTGATTCTGGCCCAGATTAGCATAGCCTGTAAAGAATTATTGAGATCACTTAAACAGGCTATACTAATTAAAGCCAGAATCATCAATTCAGATCTTCAGATTTCAGCCCCAAATGGAAGAACATCCACTTGGACAGACTGCAAAAATGTGGCATCAGTTATCATAGGATGGTTGGATGTTAATAGATGACTGATGTTAAACTACAAGATCAGAGGACAGGTTATCTGCTGATACTATAGTGAGTCCACACGCCTATCTAGAGTATGATACAGTTGGATAAAAAAAAAATCATATTCACCACGGAACGTGGAACTTCCTGTATCTTGCTTTTGTATCTTAATCCTAATTTTCTCCGTAGCAAATGACTGAGACATGCCGTTCAGCTGAGTACAGTACAGACTCAGTAGTCAGGAGGAGAAAATGTCCTGTTCTGTTTCTGTCCACTCCTTAAACAGTCTTCATCTCTGCCACATAAGTGAATTATACCACACAGAATGTATCACATACCAGCTGCAGCCTTCGTCTCCTCAATGACATACTACACGGGGGGGGGATTGATGGAAAGGGAGAGAGAGACAAAGAGAGAGAGAAAGATATGACCAAATAGATGGAATTACGAACGGCCTCAGGAGAGGAGTGGTACAATTTACGAGAATGCTGTCCAGCTGAAGCCAAGATCAGAAACATAAAGTTCCCTATATTATTCACACTGCCAAACACGCAACAGAACCAGACAAATGAACCAGGAGAAATCATACAGCTCTGATATGAAACCACAAGGTTAACAGTATTAACTACCAAAGGGATATGACTCAACATTTTCATAGTGCTTCAAAATTGTTCGGCATGTCTGACCGTGTGGCTTTTGGAATAAAACATGCTTTAAAAGAATCAAGCCTAAATAGTTTATGGCACTCGAGAAAACCCTTTGGATTTGATCATGAATCCATTTACAGTCTATGGGCTAATAAATGGAATCTTTCATCATTCATCACTTTAATCATACATCAAGATCAATCTACTGGAAGGTTTTCCTATGGATACTCATTTGGGCTTTATACAACGGGTGGGTCTAATCCTGGATGCTGATTGGTTAAAGCCGCGTTCCAGACTGTGTCTATTCCACAAATTACCACTGGCTAAGGCTATGACGTCGACATGCCTATTTACTTTTCAATCTCACCAGCACAACCAGGCAATATATTAAACTTGATCTCCACTGTCACGTCCTGACCATACAGAGCCTTTATTTTCTATGTGGGGTTCTAGGTTGTTTTTTCTATGTTGGGGATTTGGTATGATTCCCAATTAGAGGCAGCTGGCTATCGTTGTCTCTAATTGGGGATCATACTTAAGTAGCAGTTTTTCCACCTGTGGGTTATGGGATATTGTTTATGTTTTGAGTTAGTGTTGTAGTCACGGTTTGTTATTTGTTAGTTTATTGTTTATTGTTTTGTCTTTGCTAAAGTTTCACTTCTTTAATAAATTATGTGGAACTCAAGATACGCTGCGCCTTGGTCCGTTTCTACGAACGAACGTGACATCCACTGTAAAAAAGCATTTAGACATTATCTCCCTTTTTTTTAGACTAGCATTTGGTTTTCAACAGCTAACAGCGGAGATTTGTATAAACTTTGCTGTTTGTCTCTCTGACCTTTGCAACATTGTTTCAATATTAAAATTCAATATCCACTGACCCATTGAGGATTAACGTGTCAGGATTAGACAGACATCTTTTCTCAGCCAGTTGAAATCATGATTCAGCATTATTTTTATGGATATAGAAATGTAAACAGAATAACGAGTCAATAATAAATTCCTAAAAATTATTTTAATAAAAATATGTAATTATTTGATTATGTTGGTAACCCGTTGTATTAAAATAATAATGCCTGCATGATTTGCAGGCACTCGACTTCATCTCGGACCTAACAACAACCATTTCAATATATGCTTCAAACATCGGCTTCTTGGTCATTATCACTTAAGAAGAAAATGACTGCCCTAAAAGGACTCACTCAAGAGATGACACAGAGAAGATAGTATAGGAAGCTGATCTTCTGAAATAGATTCAGTCCTTTCAAGTAATTCTTCAAAGAACACTGGGGGATTATTTATGTTTGAGGGCCAATCAAGATTTCCATTATGTGTGATACGTCAGCTCATTTTGTTTTCCTTTGAAACGCATGAGACCGTAAATTGATGACCTGTCACAGTGAATGACGCTTTCTCTCAATTGTTGCAATATCATGTTCTTCAAAGTAAGACATCGAGCAGGTAGGTACTACATTTGTGACACGTGATGACTGTAGACCCAATTTCTTGTAAGCTACCACAATGTGGTTGTGTTTTGGTCAAAGTAGTCTGTTGATCCTCTGGGAATGACCTTACCATGTCAGTCATGGAATTGTGTCGGATCAGTCGCCTTTCAGATGCATGATGCACGTGCCATAAATATTAGATCACAGGAGGCTTTACAATAATCCTCATGAATGTACGCATATGCACACACACACACACACACACACACACACACACACACACACACACACACACACACACACACACACACACACACACACACACACACACACCTCCCACTGGTGGACCAAACTCTAGTAGGCTTTACTCAATGATTTAGAACAGGTAAATTCAAAACTCCTTCATGTGAATTGGGAAAATAAGGTATTTTAAAGTTCTGGTCAGTAAATGCATAATGCCAGAAAAGGTTCATGTGGGCTTCCATTAAAATACTAGGAGTAGTCCTGAAAGATGTGCTAGAAAAGTTCATATTTCAGGCATGAAGTGGTTTCACTGTGATGCAATATCCAGTGAGGCATTCCTTGGTGCTACTTTTGCTGGATGTGGTTTGTGAATTTAAAAGAACCTAAAAAAAATCCATGAATAGAGAAACGTTACAGTAGACACATAACTTTGGACACTGTCTCAAGCAGGAAAGGAAGTGTGCGCTCTTGCAGATGCAGTATAAGAAAAAAAAAGATATGCAACTACTGAAATGGAACACAGAAAACAGAAAGTGGCTGCCCTGAATATTGAAAAAGTTACATCTCGTAACTGTTGTGGCTGGGATGTGTATGCAAATGTTACCATTTTTGAATATTGGGTAGAACAAGTAGAGACAATGCAGAGAAATTAAAGCATGCTCTATTTGCGGACACATTACTAGTCAAGATTACTATGAGTTTACCTAACACTGATTTTGGAGAAGTTTTGGTAAACTGTGCACAAAGCCAGGCAAATAAAACTTTAGTGCTGTTAACGTTTAGGTTACAAAAGGCTGTCCTAATAAGGATACCGTACATGTTATTGTCTTTCACTCTGGGCTGGGCGATATCCAGTATCTATATTGAAATGTTCTACCATGTCCAATGTTTTCATTCCTGAGGAACATAATAAGTCATGGCAGTAAGGCTAATATAGTATTTTCGTCTTCCACATTTGATTAGGAAGATGCACTGAACAGCTGAGAGGAAATTATAGCTCCACTATCTGACTTGTTAAAAGCTCCCAGATTGAGTTATTCAGAACACAGCAGCTCCACTGACTAGTGGATTGACAGAATGTGTCTTCATCAACTTCTCTATACATGCCAGCTTCCTTATCCACGCCTCAAGACTGACATGGAAATCAGATCCCTTTGCATTGCCAGCTACTTTGTATGGTGACAGCAGCCCTGTGGCCTTTACAAATAGCCAGTTAAAAAGTCAGAGGTAGAGTCACACCCATTGGTTTCTGGCTCCCTTACTGCGGCATCTTTCTCCTCTATACCATTTTTCTCATTGTACAGTAATGTGCTGCCATCCACTACCCACGGGTGTTAATTATTAAAAGCAGTCATTACACAGAGTCCATAGATTCACCGAAGGGAAGAGAGACCAGGAAGCTTGGAATAGAAAACATGGTTTAATTGTGAACATTAAGGCTAAGTTTCCATTGGTGCCTCAATAAGAACTATAGCCACCTTAAGATTTTACCAAGAGGGTGGCAATAGTCTTCAAGTTGAGTACTTTTACAGTACTGCCATACCCATGGAATAATAAACCCTCTGGGATGCGAGGATAAAAGCTGTTTCATAAAGAGCCTTCGGAAAGTATTCAGACCCCTTTACCTGTTACATCCTTATTCTAAAATTGATTGAACTACATTTTTTTCATCAATCTACACACAATACACCATAATGACAAAGAAAAAGAGTTTAGACATTTTTGCAAATGTATATAAAAAACTAAATCAGAAAAAGCTGATTTAAATAGGTATTCAGACCCTTTGCCATGAGACTCACAATTCAGCTCCTGAATTGAAGGAACTCCTTCAAGACTGTTTGAAAGCATTTGACATGAAGCTGGTTGAGAGAATGTCAAGAGGGTGCAAAGCTGTCAAGGCAAAGGGTGGCTATTTGAGGAATCACAAAAAATATATTTTTATTTGTTTAACACTTTTTTGGTTACTACATGATTCCATATGTGTTATTTTATAGTTTTGATGTCTTCACTATTATTGTACAAAGTAGAAAATAGTAAAAATAAAGAAAAAGCCTTGAATGAGTAGGTGTTCTAAAACATTTGACTGGTAGTGTAAGTCAATGTGATATTTTATTTTTGTATTTTTAATCAATTTGTAAACATTTCTGAAAACCTGTTGTTACTTTATCATTATGCGGTAGTGTGTGTATATTTATGAGAAAAAAATAATTGTATACAGCTGTAACATAACCAAATGTGGAAAAAGTTAAGGGGTCTGAATATCTCTCTCTCACAGCTCCGTCTGAATATTCCTTACATGAGACAAACTGATCTCAGATCTGTAGGACCCCAGGGACTAAGTCAGAACTTCATGTTATGCAGTCAATATTATATCAATAACAAAATCATAATTAAAGTATTTATCAAAATATCTAATGACCTAATACTTTTAAGCATAGAACATGCAAATTGGTAAACAGCTGACAGTACTGTAGGTGGTGTTAGCTATCACAGCAGGATGAATGACTAAGTGTTCGTTTGAAAAGGAGGTGATGTTTTTTGAAGATATAAACAGACATTTCCTGCAATTAACAGTGACTTATACTGCAGTACATAAAACATTACAAAAGAGGTTCCAAAAAATCTTTCTACAGACTTGTGGCTTTCCACACCACCAGGGGTGTGATGTTGTTTCGAAATAATGCTCCCTGTCACACATCATTGCATACTTATTGGTGTAAAACATTGGAAAGCTTAATTCAAACAAAATCTACTTTAGGCAGCATAATAAATACTCAAGAGTTGCAGATTAATGATGTTGAATACTGCATCTCAATACTAAAAGCAGACTTAGAGAAAGGGACCAACAACCCAGCAAAGAACAAAACAGTTATATAATAAACATGGGGTTTATTCTGTTTCTATGAAAAAAAGATGGTATAAAACAGCCTTAACAAATACAAGACACTGTATAAGCAACCTTTCCCAAGAGCCGTTAATGGGAGACACTTGTGATCCAAACACTCAGTGGACCCCAGGCATTATTCTGGACAGGTTATGATATTCACCAAAATACATAAAAAGTTTAACATCACTTGGTGAATCTTGCTACAACCGTTTCAGGTAGCCTAGTGGTTAGAGCATTGGGCCAGTAACCGAAAGGCTCAGTAACCTGAGCTGACAAGGTAAAAATCTGTCGTTCTTCCCCTGAACCAGGCAGTTAACCCACTGTTCCTAGGCCGTCATTGTTAATAAGAGTTTGTTCTTAACTGACTTGCCTAGTTCAATAAAGGTTAAAAAAATTCACAAATTGATGTTGACAGAGTTCTATCTTGCTGTTGAACGAGGAAGAGCTCGGTTTTGTCGTCTTGAAAAGTTTGTTGTTTTGAAAGTGTATTGGAAAGTTCTTAGTAGCGAGCTAACTTTTTAGTTTGGATCCCGCGACGCAGTTGTCATCCATTGCTGGGACTGCTAGTCTCTGTCCAGTGAACCTGCTGACTAAGGACGGGTCTGAGTAACTATTTGGCATTGCAGCAAGACAAGCTGTTAGCTAGCTGCATATCAAGCTAGCGGGGTTTTCTTGAGGGCTTGAACGCAGCCCGCGACGCAGTTTGTTTTACTCAATCTTCCTTGTGACCTGCTCCATCTGGAACTGGAGTAGGAGGAGTAACAGCGTAACCTACGTTGCTAGCTACCATGACAAACACTAAAGCCGGTGGGAGTACAGTTGAGGACAGTGGGTTCTCTCTATCACACATGAAGGATCTTTTAAACGAACAAAAATAGTTCCACAAGCAGATTTTTGTTTTTTGTCCAAATACTGGTGGATTCAACTAATAAAAGAATGGACGACCTGACCAGGGAGGTCCAGGACCTGAAGAACAGTATGATTAACACAGTCTCCTCTGAACAGTTGATGTTGAGATGTGTCTGTGTCACGATCGTCTATGGGTGAGAGAGAGGACCAAGGCGCAGCGTGTGCAAAATACATTCTCTTTTATTCAGAGAAGGGAAAAACACGAAACAAACACTGAATACAAACTAAACAAAACAACCGTGAAGCTAACGACGTAAGTGCATAGACAAGCAACAAACATTCAACATAGACAATTACCCACAAAACCCAAATGCCTATGGCTGCCTTAAATATGGCTCTCAATCAGAGACAATAAACCACAGCTGCCTCTAATTGAGAAGCAATCTAGGCAGCCATAGACATACAAACACCTAGACAAGTCACTGACCCATTAAACGTACAAACCCCTAGACAAACCAAAACACATACATTCCCCATGTCACACCCTGACCTAACTAAAATAATAATGAAAACAAAGATAACTAAGGCCAGGGTGTGACAGTCTGTTACTTGAATTCCGCGAAGCATTTATTTGGGGTGCAATTTCTGAGGCTGGTAACTCTAATGAACTTATCCTCTGCAGCAGAGTTAACTCTGGGTCTTCATTTCCTGTGGCAGTCCTCATGAGAGCCAGTTTCATCGTAGCGCTTGATGGTTTTTGCGACTGCACTTGAAGAAACTTTCAAAGTTATTGACATTTTCTAGATTGACTGACCTTCATGTTTTAAAAAAATGATGGACTGTCATTTCTCTTAGCTTATTTGAGCTGTTCTTGCCATAATACTTGGTCTTTTACTAAATAGGTCTGTTTTCTGTATACCAACCCTACCTTGTCACAACCCAACTGATGGGCTCAAACGCATTAAGGAAAGAAATTCCACAAATTAGCTTTTAACAAGACACCTGTTAATTGAAATGTATTCCAGGTGACTACCTCATGCATGGTTGAGAGAATGCCAAGATTGTGCAAAGCTGTCACCAAGGCAACGGGTGGCTACTTTAAAGAAACTAAAATATATTTAGATTTGCTTAATACTTTTTTGGTTACTACGTGATTCTGTATGTGTCATTTTATAGTTTTGATGTCTTCTCTATTATTCTACAATGTAGAAAATAGTAAAAATAAAGAAAAATCTTTGAATGAGTAGGTGTGTCCAAACCTTTGACTAGTACTGTAGATTCAATGGTTGCAACGATGGGGAGAGGTCTGTCCGTAATAAAGAGATGCTCTGCTTTTTTGACATCACACTCTAAAAAGCAATTTCTGCAGGCTTTAGTTTTGTCTAATCTTGATTATTGTCTAGTCGTGTTGTCCAGTGGTGCAAGGAAAGACCTAGTTAAGCTGCAGCTGGCCCAGAACAGAGCGACACATCTTGCTCTTCATTGTAATCAGAGGGCTGATATAAATACTATGTATACCAGTCTCTCTTCGCTAAGAGTTGAGGAAAGACTGACAGCATCACTTCTTTTAATAAAAAACAATGTGTTGAAAATCCCAAATTGTTTGCATAGTCAACTTACGCACAGCTCTGACACACACACTTACCCCACCAGGGGTCTTTTCAGAGCCCCCAAATCCAGAACAAATTCAAGATAGCGTACAGTACTATATAGAGCCATTATTGCATGGAACTCTGTTCCATCTAATATTGCTAAAATAAACAGCAAACCTGGTTTCAAAAATCAGATCAAGCAAAACCTCACGGCGCAACGCCTCCCCCGTATGTGACCTAGATAGTGTGTGTGTATGTATTGATATGTAGGCTACGTGTGCCTTAAAAAGGGATGTGGTTCTGTTCTTGTCCAATAATATCTTGTATTATGTCATGTTTTGTGTGGACCCCAGGAAGAGTAGTTGCTGCTTTTGCATCAGCCAATGGGGATCCTAATAAAATATTTAAAAAATATATATCGGATGCATAACCAGGCAGATTGGAGAGCCCATTTATACCCTAGCAGAGCCTGAAACAAAGCTGACAATCAGAAAACACCATCCCGGTCTCATAAGTAAAAGGCAATGAGTTACAAATGGAAAACCAAACCCGATGAACTTTGCACTGAAATTATCATGAGAACATAAATCAAAAATTTTATGATAAATTGACTTGTCATTGACCGATCAACAAAATCATTGTTTGATATTTAAATGGGATGCTTTTCTTTGGTGTGGTGCAATGATTTTGGACTGACGTAATGCCTGTACTATCAATCATGAAGCCACTCTTGATTAGCGTACAGAACATTACCTTGAATAGTCAAACTAGCCCTGCAAGCCACTGTTGAAATAAAATTGAATCTTATCTCTGCACGCAAGGACGGAAAAGTGCTCATATCAAACTTAATGGCCTTATCTACTTATTTTCATTTGCATTGAACTGACAGACATCCATCATTCATTTAGGCCACCATTTGGATTTTAGAATTTATAGTGCATTGGAAAGTATTCCCCTACAATGGATTTAATCATTTTTTCCCCCTTCATCAATTTACACACAGCCATAGGAGGTTATTAGAAAAAATTGAAATATAACATTTACATAAGTATTCAGACCCTTTACTTAGTACTTTGTTGAAGCACATTTGGCAGCGATTACAGCCTCGACTCTTCTTAGGTATGAGGCTACAAGCATGGCACACCTGCACTTGGGGAATTTCTCCCATTCTTCTCTCTGCAGATCCTCTCAAGCTCTGTAAGGTTGGATGGGGAGCATCGCTGCACAGCTATTTTCAGGTCGCTCCAGAGATGTTTGATCAGGTTCAAGTACGGGCTCTGGCTGGGCCACTCAAGGACATTCAAAGACTTGTCCCGAAGCCACTCCTACGTTGACTTGGCTGTGTGCTTAGGGTCGTTGTCCTGTTGGAAGGTGAACCTTCGCCCCAGTCTGAGATCCTGAACGCTCTGGAGCAGGTTTTCATCAAGGATCTCTGTACTTTGCACCGTTCATCTTTCGCTCAATCCTGACTAGTCTCCCAGTCCCTGCCGCTGAAAACATCCCCACAGCACGATGCTGCCACCACCATACTTCACCATAGGGATGGTGCCAGGTTTCCTCTAGTCATGAGTTCAATCTTGGTTTCATCAGACCAGAGCATCTTGTTTCTCATGATCTGAGAGGCCTTTAGGTGCCTTTTGGGAAACTCCATGTGGGCTGTCATGTGTCTTTTACTGAGGAGAGGCTTCCGTCTGGCCACTCTACCATAAAGACCTGATTGGTGGAGTTCTACAGAGATGGTTGTCCTTCTGGAAGGTTCTCCCATCTCCACAGAGGAACTCTGGAGCTCTGTCAGAGTGACCATCGGGTTCTTGATCACCTACCTGACCAAGGCCCTTCTCCCCCGATTGCTCAGTTTGGCCGGGCGACCAGATCTAGGGAGAGTCTTGGTGGTTCCAAATGTCTTCCATTTAAGAATGATGGTTGGATGTTCTTGGGGACCTTCAATGCTGCAAAAAAAAATGTGGTACCCTTCCCCAGATCTGTGCCTCGACACAATCCTGTCTCGGAGCTCTACGGGCTGTTCTTTCCATCTCATGGCTTGGTTTTTGCTTTTGCTCTATATAGACAGGTGTGTGCCTTTCCAAATTATGTCCAATCAATTGAAGTTAACACAGGTGGACTCAAATCAAGTCGTAGAAACATTGCAAGGATGATCATTGGAAACAAGATGCACCGGAGCTCAATTTCTTGTCTCATAGCAAAGGGTCTGAATACTTATGTAAATAAGGTATTTCTGTTTTTTAATTGTAATACATTTGCAAAAAAAATCGAAACACTTTTTTTCTTTTTGTGATTACGGGGTATTGTGTGTGTAGATTAATGATGAAAATAATCAATTTAAGAATAAGGATGTAACGTAACAAAATGTGGAAAAAGTCATGGGGTCTGAAAACTTTGATTGCACTGTAGTTGAGCACAAAATATTGGGAGTAGATTGCCAAAGCCAATCAAGTCTGAATGATTTTGTGTGGGAGGGAATTGTGCTTATATCAACCCAAAAGGGAAGTCGGTAGTTAACTACACTTAGCTGAGCCAATGCAGAATTATAAATACACAATAGCCAAAGGCTATTTTGATGGACACCAGTTGATTGAACAATGTTTAACACGAGTCATGTAACTAACCTTTTTACATAAGTCGCAATCTTCAAAGAGCGACTGAACTCCCCCCCCCCCCCCCCCCCTGATTACACATGTTTCTCTGTTGCTCATTAAGAATTATGAGATTTCGGTCTTTATCCTCTTTACTGTACACTTTGTAGTCAATTTTGACACTAGACTAAATGTTTCTGATTAATACCGATGCCACATATGCTGTTTTCTATCAGAGAAGTTGTTTTATTGCCTTCAGTTGTGCTTTGAAGCTCTGACTGGAATAACTCCATTCATTGATTTCTGAGTGGAGAAACACACACACACCCACAATCACTCACACACAATACCCCATCAACCCAGTGTAAGGAACAATAAACAGTCCTAATTAATGCAACGGATCACCAATCAATATCAATCCCCACATGCTCCTTGTCTGACACACAGTAGGGTTGTGTATCCTCGTATCCTCCTCATCTGACACACACAAAGTAAAGGCCAATTCTCCCGATGGAGGCAATCTTAAATCGATGATGTGTACTTTTAATCATTGTACGAAAGGGAATGAAACGGGGCCCCAACAATGAGACTGCCTGCCTCTTAATTATGAAATTAAGATGGCATGTTTCTCACCCTGATGAAAACACAATTTTTACAGGGGCCGGCAAATCAATACTGCAAGGTTTAATTTAAAAGAAGCTTAGGCCCAGTTGACTGACTGACATTTCAGAGGGAGGTGACAGAAACTATAAAACATTTAAAAGATTCTTGATTCACTTGAAGACAGCGCTTCTAAGATGACCATTAAATAACGTATTTTGGAGAAAGGCAAGTAGACAGTGACAGGCAGGGAGGAGCATGTGTCCCTTATCTGTCCACAGAGCTGGGGAGGATTCAGTTTACTCACCAAAAGTTTTGGGGAGGTGAAAACGCTGGAAGTCACCTTTCAGTGGAGTGTATTTCAGTGTCTGTGCCGTCCATTCATGCGTGCTTATCCTCCGACTAGGTCATGGTGTCTGGAGGAGATGGAGGGGGGCCAGGAGGAAGGGGAGGGAAGCAGAGAGAGAGACAGAGATGGATTTGAAGCCTGGATCAGTCCTTGTTGGAACTATTGATACAGTATTCTCAGCATCCGGCTCAATTAGTGTATTCGGAAAGTATTCAGACCCCTTGACTTTTTCAACATTTTGTTACGTTTCAGCCTTGTTCTAAATTGGATTAAATTGTTTTTGTCACGTATATTCCCCCTTAGGCCTCTAGGTCATCAGGCTGCTGATTATCCCGCACACCTGTCACCATCGTCTTTCGCACCTGCGCCTCATGACACTCACCTGGACTCCATCACCTCATTGATTATCTTCCCTATATCTGTCACTCCTCTTGATTCTTTCCTTAGGTGTTATTGACTCTGTTTCATGTCGGTGCGTTGTTTGTGTTTCGTGTTTATTGTTTTGTTTATTTATTAAAACATCTCACTCCCTGTTCTTGCTTCCCGACTCTCGGCGCACTCGTTACAGAATAACACCTCATCTAAGGGAAGCATCAGGGAGTGTTTTTAAATTTAAAAAATTGTGTCGGAGTAATGACGTTGGGTCCGGGAACTGCTACAGGCTCTCATGCCTCAACAAGATCGCCAGGCTTCCCTGCCTCAGCCGGCTCGTCAGGCTCTCATGCCTCGGCTCGTCAGGCTCTCATGGCTCAGCCCAAAAAATGTCAAATGGCGGCAGCATTTTTACGGGCGCCCAACCAATTGTGCTATTGTTCACCTAATACCTTTTTTTTACTTAAAAATTGCACTGTTGGTTAGAGCCTGTAAGTAAGCATTTCAGTGTAAGGTCTACTACACCTATTGTATTCGGCGCACGTGACAAATAAACTTTGATTTGATTGCCAGGCTCCCCTGCCTCAGCCGGTTCGTCAGGCTCCCTGCCTCAGCCGGCTCGTCGGGCTTTCATGCCTCAGCCAGATCGCCAGGCTCCATTGCCTCAACTGATCTGTCAGGTTCCCACACCCCAGCTGACTCGACAGGTTCCCGTGCCTCAGCTGGTGTGACATGTTCTTGTGCATCAGCAGGGGTGACCAGTCCGCTCCTGATCCCCGGGTTCGTCCCCTTTAACGGCGTCCTGCAGCTGGAGCTACGCGTCGGGGCAGGGGTACTGTCACGTATACTCCCCCTACGGCCTCTAGGTCATCAGGCTGCTGGTTATCCCGCACACCTGTCATCATAGTATTGCGCACCTGCACCTCATGACACTCACCTGGACTCCATCACCTCCTTGATTATCTTCCCTAAATCTGGCACTCCCCTTGGTTCTTTCCTCATCTGTTATAGACTCTTTCATGTCAGTGTGTTGTTTGTGTTTCAAGGTTATTGGTTTGTTTATTTATTAAAACACTCAGTCCCTGTACTTGCTTCCCGAATCTCAGCGCACTCATTACAGTTTTTTCTTCTCATCAATCGACACACAATACTCAAATAATGACAAAGGGAAAACAGGTTTAGACCTTTTTGCACATTTGTAAAAAAATTAAAATAAAAGACAAATATTTACATGAGTCTCGTGGCAAAGGGTCTGAATACTTAAAATTGAACTCAGGTGCATCCTGTTTCCATTGATCATCCTTGAGATGATTCTACAATTTGATTGGATTCCACTTGTGGTAAATCCAATTGATTGGACATGATTTGGAAGGAACAAACCTGTCTTTATAAGGTCCCACAGTTGGCAGTGCATGTTAGAGCAAAAACCAAGCCATGAGGTCAAAGGAATTGTCAGTACAGCCCCGAGAAGGGATTATATCGAGGCACAGATCTGGGGAAGGCTAACAAAAATGTTGCAGTATTGAAGGTCCCCAAGAACAAAGTGGCCATCATTCTTAAATGGAAGAAGTTTGGAACCACCAAGACTCTTCCTAGAGCTGTCCGCCCGGCCAAACTGAGCAATCGGGGGAGAAGAGCCTTGGTCAGGGAGGTGACCAAGAACCCAAATGCTCACTCTGACAGAGCTCCAGAGTTCTTCTGTGGAGATGGGAGAACCTTCCAGAAGAACAACCATCTCTGCAGCACTCTACCAATCAGGCCTTTATGGTAGAGTGGCCAGACGGAAGCCACTCCTCAGTAAAAGGCACATGACAGCCCGCTTGCAGTTTGCCTAAGGGCACCTAAAGGCCTCTCAGACCATGAGAAACAAGATGTTCTGGTCTGATGAAACCAAGACTGAACTCTTTGGCCTGATTGCCAAGTGTCACGTTTGGAAGAAACCTAGCATCATCCCTATGGTGAAGCATGGTGGTGGCAGCATCATGCTGTGGGGATGTTTTCTTGCGTCAGGAACTGGGAGACTAGTCAGGATTGGGGGAAAAATGAATGGAGCAAAGCACAGAGAGATCCTTTATGAAAACATGCTCCAGAGCTCGCAGGACATCAGAATGTTCCCTTTCTAACAGGACAACAACCCTAAGCACACAGCCAAGATGATGCATGAGTGGCTTTGGGACACGTCTCTGAATGTCCTTGAGTTGCCCAGCCAGAGCCCGGACTTGAACCCGATCTAACATCTCTGGAGAGACCTGAAAATAGCTGTGCAGCGACAGTCTCCATCCAACCTGACAGAGCTTGAGCGAATTTGCAGAGAGGAATGGGAGAAACTCCCCATATACAGGTGTGCCAAGTTTGTAGCGCCATACCCAAGAAGACTTGAGGCTGTAATCGCTGCCAAAGGTGATTCAACAAAGTACTGAGTAAAGGGTCTGAATACTTATGTAAATGTGATATCTCAGTTTTTTATTTAATACATTTGCAAACACTTCTAAAAACCAGTTTTCCTTTGTCATTATGGGTTATTGTGTGTAGATTGATGAGGAAAAAACACAAATTAATCAATTTTAGAATAAGGCTGTAAAGTAACAAAACCAATTTAAAAGTCAAGTGGTCTGAATATTTTCCGAATGCACTGTGTATGCACCATGACACACTGAGCAAAAAATAACACCCACCACTACACCACATTAACTAAACAAAGAATCTTGAAAAACTGTGTTGGAATACAATGACAAACGTCCCTTAACCGAACCTACAGAAAAATTAATCTGTCACCTTTTGAAGGCAAACAAGTACAAATCCATCTTTGACTCCTTCCAGATGTACTGGAGTTGATTTGCCCTTAGAGCTGAGTTACAGGCTCAATAATGGCTGGAGAAGTAATACCTCTCTGAACCACTACGTCAAACAGCTTCAGGAGACTCGTAACGATCAAGTCATCAATTCGTCTCACATCTCTTATTTAGAACCATGTGTGAGTCTAACGCTATCGCCTCCATCAAGCTCACTTTAAATAGTTTCCATTCCCCCTGGATTGCATCTGTCAAACAGAAGACATTTCAACTCTAAATCTCTTCATGGCTTATATAGACATAGTGAGATGCCTGCTCCACAAGGTTTGGTATGTTCAGGCAAGGAGAATTTATGAAAGCTCATTAAAGTAACCCTCCTTCAACCCATAAAAATAATCACTGGTTATGGATGGTTCCCAGACTAAAATGCCTTTGCTAAAGAAATAGTCTGTTGGGCGAAATCACTCAATAAGAATGGGCAGATAATGACAAGCTGTATGGGACCTCAGAGGCAAAGAGACAATTCTAAGCAGGTAAGCTGACTACAGTATTATAGCATCAGCAAAGCATTGTATAGATATAAAGTCACTTCCTTTCCTGTGTGGACTGTATTGGAAGGTCCTTTCATTGCATATAAGTGATAATACCTTCTGTATTGACAAACATTATCAACACAAATACTATATATATACACTGCTCAAAAAAATAAAGGGAACACTTAAACAACACAATGTAACTCCAAGTCAATCACACTTCTGTGAAATCAAACTGTCCACTTAGGAAGCAACACTGATTGACAATAAATTTCACATGCTGTTGTGCAAATGGAATAGACAAAAGGTGGAAATTATAGGCAATTAGCAAGACACCCCCAAAAAAGGAGTGATTCTGCAGGTGGTGACCACAGACCACTTCTCAGTTCCTATGCTTCCTGGCTGATGTTTTGGTCACTTTTGAATGCTGGCGGTGCTCTCACTCTAGTGGTAGCATGAGACGGAGTCTACAACCCACACAAGTGGCTCAGGTAGTGCAGTTCATCCATGATGGCACATCAATGCGAGCTGTGGCAAAAAGGTTTGCTGTGTCTGTCAGCGTAGTGTCCAGAGCATGGAGGCGCTACCAGGAGACAGGCCAGTACATCAGGAGACGTGGAGGAGGCCGTAGGAGGGCAACAACCCAGCAGCAGGACCGCTACCTCCGCCTTTGTGCAAGGAGGTGCACTGCCAGCGCCCTGCAAAATGACCTCCAGCAGGCCACAAATGTGCATGTGTCTGCTCAAACGGTCAGAAACAGACTCCATGAGGGTGGTATGAGGGCCCGACGTCCACAGGTGGGGGTTGTGCTTACAGCCCAACACCGTGCAGGAGGTTTTGCATTTGCCAGAGAACACCAAGATTGGCAAATTCGCCACTAGCGCCCTGTACTCTTCACAGATGAAAGCAGGTTCACACTGAGCACATGAGCACATGTGACAGACGTGACAGAGTCTGGAGACGCCGTGGAGAACGTTCTGCTGCCTGCAACATCCTCCAGCATGACCGGTTTGGCGATGGGTCAGTCATGGTGTGGGGTGGCATTTCTTTGTGGGGCCGCACAGCCCTCCATGTGCTCGCGAGAGGTAGCCTGACTGCCATTAGGTACCGAGATGAGATCCTCAGACCCCTTGTGAGACCATATGCTGACACATGCACATTTGTGGCCTGCTGGAGGTCATTTTGCAGGGCTCTGGCAGTGCACCTCCTTGCACAAAGGCGGAGGTAGCGGTCCTGCTGCTGGGTTGTTGCCCTCCTACGGCCTCCTCCACGTCTCCTGATGTACTGGCCTGTCTCCTGGTAGCGCCTCCATGCTCTGGACACTACGCTGACAGACACAGCAAACCTTTTTGCCACAGCTCGCATTGATGTGCCATCCTGGATGAACTGCACTACCTGAGCCACTTGTGTGGGTTGTAGACTCCGTCTCATGCTACCACTAGAGTGAGAGCACCGCCAGCATTCAAAAGTGACCAAAACATCAGCCAGGAAGCATAGGAACTGAGAAGTGGTCTGTGGTCACCACCTGCAGAATTACTCCTTTTTTGGGGGTGTCTTGCTAATTGCCTATAATTTCCACCTTTTGTCTATTCCATTTGCACAACAGCATGTGAAATTTATTGTCAATCAGTGTTGCTTCCTAAGTGGACAGTTTGATTTCACAGAAGTGTGATTGACTTGGAGTTACATTGTGTTGTTTAAGTGTTCCCTTTATTTTTTTGAGCAGTGTATATATACACCACTGTATATACACTACCGTCAAAAGTTTGGGGTCACTTAGAAATGTCCCTGTTTTTGAAAGAAAAGCACACTTTTTGTTCATTAAAAATGACATCAAATTGATCAGAAATACAGTGTAGACAATGTTAATGTTGTAAATGACTATTGTGGCTGGAAACCCTAGAAAATCCTATGTTGGCAACTTCCTTCCTTAATCTGAAGAGAAAGGCTAATATGGCTTTTAATATGTGTGAACCATGAATAGGATGGCTTTCCTTCCAAAATAGGAAATGGAAATCATCTGACACGGGACTTGCTAACACAATAGACCATTGCTAAATCTGTGTGTGCGCGAGCGCGCATATGTGTGTGTCTGTGTGTGTGTGGGCTTGTGGGCAGTGAGGGGGTTCACGTAAGTTTATAATAAGGTTATAAGAAGGACTTATTTAAGTTTAAGTATTTATAATTGGTCAGAATGAAAGGGTTCTCATTTGTCAGTAACATGAAATGAGACAATATCCAAATTGGACATGTCTCATTCATATTTTTTGTTGTTGAAAGTTCCTGGAATTTCGCAACCCTATACCAGACACAACCTTGGTTTTAATGAATTTTCAGCGAACCGATATTCCTCTCTCTCTAAGCACATGATGGAGGAGAATCCACAACAGGGTCATATTTTGTAAGCTAAGACATTCCTTTTTTAAAGAGTCTTATCTCGCCCAACTAGGGTATAACTTAAATCTGCTTTGCACAAAAGTTTGGACACACCTACTCATTCAAGGGTTTTTCTTACTTTTTACTATTTTCTAGTGAAGACATCAAAACTATGACACAACGCATATGGAATAATGTAGTAACCAAATAAGTGTAAATACATTTTATATTATTTAGATTCTTCAAAGTAGTCACCCTTTGCCTTGATGACAGCATTGCACACTTTTGGAATTCTCTACCGGCTTCTACTGGAATGCTTTTCCAACAGTCTTGAAGGAGTTCCCACATATGCTGAGCACTTGTTGGCTGCTTTTCCTTCACTCTGTGGTCCAACTCATCCCAAACCATCTCAATTGGGTTGAGGTCGGGTGATTGTGGAGGCCAGGTCATCTGATGCAGCACCATCACTCTCCTTCTTGGTCAAATAGCTCTTACACACCCTAGATGTGTTTTGGGTCATTGTCCTGTTGAAAAACATATGATAGTGGGACTAAGTGCAAACTAGATGGGATGGCATATCGCTGCAGGATGCTGTGGTAGCCATGCTGGTTAAGTGTGTATCAAATTCTAAATAAAACACAGACAATGTCACACCTCCTCCTCCATGCTTCATGGTGGGAACTACATTACACATGCGGAGATCCTCGGCGTCTCACAAAGACACGGCGGTTGGAAACCAAAAATCTCAAATTTGGAATCATCAGACCACAGCACAGATTTTTTCCGGTCTAATGTCCATTGCTTGTGTTTCTTGGCCCAAGCAATTCTCTTAATATTGGTGTGCTTTAGCAGTGTTTTTTCTTTACCGCAATTCGCCATGAAGGCCTGATTCACGCAGTCTCCTTTTAACAGTTGATGTTGAGATGTGTCTGTTACTTGAACTATGTGCAGTGCAATCTGAGGTGCAGTTAATTGCTGATGTCTGAGGCTGGTAACTAATGAATGTATCCTCTACAGCAGAGGTAACTCTGGGTCTTCCTTTCCTGTGGCGGTCCTCATGAGAGCCAGTTTCATCATAGCGCTTGTTGGTTTTTGCGACTGCACTTGAAGAAATTTTCTGGATTGACTGACCTTCATGTCTTAAAGTAATCATTTCTCTTAGCTTATTTGAGCTGTTCTTGCCATAATATGGACTTTGTCTTTTACCAAATAGGGCTATCTTCTGTATACCACCCCTACCTTATCAAAACACAACTGATCAGCTCAAATGCATTAAGATGGAAAGAAATTCCACAAATTAACTTTTAACAAGGCACACCTGTTATGTCACGACCGTCAATGGGAGAGAGTGAGGACCAAAATGCAGCGTGTGGAAAGTACATCTTCTTTATTTATTAAGAAAGAAGACAAAAACGAAACGAACACTATACAAACTAAACAAAACAACAAAAACAGACGACCGTGAAGCTATTCAAACATAAGTGCTGACACTAAACACTTAGACATAGACAATTACCCACAAATGCATGATGCCCATGGCTGCCTTAAATATGGCTCCCAATCAGAGACAAATGAAAGACATCTGTCTCTGATTGAGAACCACTCAGGCAACCATAGACATACCTAGACACATTCACTCAACCATAGACATACCTAGAAACATTCACTCAACACAAACTCATACACTACACCCAACACCCCCTTTACCATATAACCACCCAAAACGACAAAACACAAACATTCCCCATGTCACACCCTGACCTAACTAAAATAATAAAGAAAACAAAGAATACTAAGGCCAGGGCGTGACATGTTAATTGAAATGCATTACAGGTGACTACCTCATGAAGCTGATTGAGAGAATGCCAAGAGTGTGCAAAGCTATCATCAAGGCAAAGGGTGGCTACTTTGAAGAATCTCAAAACATAAAATATATTTGTTTTACTACAGTACATAATTCCATGTGTTATTTCATAGTTTTGATGTCTTCACTATTATTCAACAATGTAGAAAATAGTAAAAATAAACAAAAACCCTGTAATGAGTAGGCGTGTCCAAACGTTTGACTGGCACTGTATATACAGTTTTCCACATTTTGTTACGTTACAGCCTTATTCTAAAATGTATACAATTATTTTTTTCCTCATCATTCTACACACAATACTCCATAATGTCAAAGAGAAAACTGATTTTTTTAAATGTTAGAAAATGTATATAAGTATATATAAAAAGATTTACATATATATATAAATAGATTTACATATATATATATAAAAAGATTTACATAAGTATTCAGACCCTTTGCTCTGAGACTCAACATTGAGCTCAGGGGCATCCTGTTTCCATTGATCATCCTTGAGATGTTTCTACAACTTGATATGTATTTAACTTTCATTTAACTAGGCAAGTCAGTTAAGAACAAATTCTTATTCACAATGACGGCCTACCCCGGCCAAACCCGGACGACGCTGGGCCAATTGATCTGCAGAGAAGAATGGGCGAAACTTCCCAAATTCAGGTGTGCCATTATGGGGTATTGTGTGTAGATTGATGAGGAAAATAACTAGACTCTAAAGAAATAATGTGAAAGCGGAATTATGTTTCTGAATTTTTACAAATTAATAAAATTGAAAAGCTGAAATGACTTGGGTCAATAAGTATTTAACCCCTTTGTTTTGGCAAGCCAAAATAAGTTCAGGAGTAAGTTGCATGGACTCACTGTGTAAAATAATTAGTGTTTAACATGATATTTGAATGTCTACCTCATCTCTTTAACCCATACATACAATTATCTGTAAGGTCCCTCAGTCGAGCAGTGAATTTCAAACACAGATTCAACCACAAAGACCAGGGAGGTTTACCGATGCCTCGCAAACAAGGGCACCTATTGGTAAATGGGTAAAAATAAAAAAGCAGACATTGAATATCACTTTAAAACGGTTACAGAATTGAATGGCTGTGATAGGAGAAAACTGGGATGGATCAACAACAGTGTAGTTACTCTGCCATACTAACTTAATTGACACAGTGAAAAGGAAGCCTCTACAGAATAAACAATATTCCAAAACATGCATCCTGTTTACAACAATGCACTAAAGTAATACTGCAAAAAATGTGTCAAAGCAATTCACTTTTGTTCTGAATACAAAGTGTTATGTTTGGGGCAAATCCAATACAACACATTACTGAGTACCCGTCTCCCTATTTCCAAGCCTAGTGGTGTCTGCATCTTTTATCATTAAGGACTGGGGAGTTTTTCAGGATAAAAAAGAAACGGATTGGAGCTACAGTAAGCCCAAGAGGATAGCCTGGTTCCATCTGCTTTTCATCAGACACTGGGATATGTATTCACCTTTCAGCAGGGAAAAAATCTTAAACACAAGGCCAAATCTACACTGTTGCTTACCAAGAAGACGGTGAATGTTCCTGAGTGGCTGAGATACAGTTTTGACTTAAATCTGCTTGAAAATCTATGTCAAGACCTGAAAATGGTTGCCTCTGGGTACATCTTAGATGTACCCAGAACGACTCACAGCTGTAATCCCTGCCAAGGGTGATTCTAACATGTACTGACTCAGGTGGTTGAATACTTATCCAATCAAGATAGTGTTTAATTTTTCATGATTTTTTTGTATAAAATGTTTCTTTCACTTTCACATTACATAGTATTTTAGGTAGATCGTTGACGAAGATTTACTATTTAATCCATTTTAATCGCACTTTGTAACAACAAAATGTGGAAAAAGTCAAGGGGTCTGAATACTTTCTGAAGGCACTATATGTGTTAAACCACCTACAAAGATGCTTACTTGAATTTTCGATAGCTAATAACCAGTGTAAGCCAGGGCTTAGTGAGTGTCTAATAAATACCTCAGTATGATGAAGTGATGGCGAACTGAAATGTATATTCTGTCCAGCTATGTTACTACATAGAGGAATGTGTGGGAGGGGGCGGGTCGGGATGACAATGTAAGTGATGGTGGGGAATGAAGATCCCTGTTTCCAGAGGAACCCAAGGTCATCTCTATAGTCATGACGTGGACTGCATGGAACCAGCCTAGAACTCAGTGGGACAAAACCCATCTGTTTACATAGATAAGACCTACAGTGCTTACCATGCGCACAACACTTCCTTTTCGAAAAAAAGACAATACAATGTTTGATCACTCGTCTTGAATGATGACAATTTTATCACTTTTTATAATCAAAATGACATACCTGTCAGTCTCACTGACCAAAAGCTATTATACTCTATGAGGTTAGGTGGACAACTGGAAGATGAGTTAAGTCACATTTCTGAAAGGGACATGCTATAACGTAGGCTCCAATACATCCTATGGGATGTTTTCATCAATAAGATGTTTATTCCATGAGTAATGTTCCGCACACAATGATACAACAGCCATATGGAAAATAAATATACAACACTCCCCCATGTATAGCATCCCACTTGTCTCCTCTGCTGTTAACTTCAAAGAACGACTATATAAACTTCATGACAGAGAAAGTGGTGCCTGCAGTCCTGAAGATAAGTCACAGGCATGTGTCATAATGTTATGTAAATATAACAAACATAACAAACATGAACTTAACACTATCCATCCACTTTTAAGCCTGTCTCTGCATTGTTAGTGACATAGCTTTTATCAATGGATTTGTGGTGATGCAGTCTAATAGACTGCTTTTGACCGAGAAGGGAATACAAAGATGGGACATTTGAACCTGTGCCAGTCAAGTCACACCTCTGCTGAAATAGTAATGGCCCGTGGGATCTGTGTGTTTCTCATTTCAATTAAAATCCAGGTGCAATGGTTCTCCAGTTGATCAAAGAGGTCAGGAAAATATTCCAAGGCATATAGGCACCTACTTTCCTTAGCCAGAGACATACTGAGTCCTGTCACATTCATGAATGATACAACGAATGGTGTTACTGAAATATATCATCTGTAGTGAAAATCCAATAATTGATGTTGCTGTCCGTCAGTCCTAATAAGCTTCATTTAGTCTCTGATATACTCATGGTGAACTTCATAAACACGTGAATAATCATAACATAAACAAAATCCTATTTTATCCCTTAATTGTGAGCATGCAAATATCTGAGCGAATACCTTCAATTATCTAATATCAATATGATCCTTGAAGTGCTGCGTGACTTCACATAATCCTTCCAAGAGAAAGGAGAGAAAGACTGAGCATTACCCAAAGTGAGGCATACTTCTTTCATCTATGTTTGTTTAAAGCTCTTTATCCTGAGGAGAGCCAAACAAAATAACTCTCTTTACTGTCACAGCCAATTTAGGGACTAATGTTGAATGTTAAAAGAAAATGAACCTATCCTCAGGGATTAGTCTGAGACTTTTTGAAAGAATGATGGCAGCGCAGGTTCCACAGACAGACAGGGTCATAATATACTGTATGTTCTCAATGCCTTACACTTTAAGTAAACATTTACAATACAAAATGCAAATAGGTAGATTTTCAAAAGGAACACTGCTTGGGTTATCAACTGTAGGATGATCGGAAAGTGCTTGGTGGGAGGGCACGAGAGAGAGCTCATACACTTACAACTTGTTCTTCATGGATATGCCAAATTTGAACTGCATTCCAATTTTTGCAAAAGAAAAGTTTATTTCGAGGATTTATTTAAAGATGAGTACTACCGGGTGTTCCAAAGGTGAAATCCTCCCTTCTGGCCAAGGCAGTCACCGTGGAGTGGGCTTAATGCGATGTGTGCTTGTAGGTGTGTTTCACTAACTCTGCTCTGTATGAAACTGACACTGACGGAATAATTGACCGTGTGTAAAAGTCAAGTGTCGTAGTGGGATAAACTTCCATGAGGTGGACATGACAGCCAGCAGTAGTCACCAGTCACGGAGATAACAATGCAACCTTCACACCAGACTTCATCTGAAGGAAGAGGGGAAAATACACTATATATACATCAGTATGTGGACACCCCTTCAAATGAGTGGATTCTGCTATTTTAGCCACAACCATTGCTGACAGGTGTATAAAATAGAGCACACCGCCATGCAATCTCCATAGACAAACATTGGTAGTAGAATGGCCTTACTGTAGAGCTCAGTGATTGTCAACGTGCCACCTTCATAGGATGCCACCTTTCCAACAAGTCAGTTTGTTAAATTTCTGCCCTGCTAGAGCTTCTCCGGTTATCTGTACGTGCTGTTATTGTGAAGTGGAAATGCCTAAGGGCAACAATGGCTCAGCTGCGAAGTGGTAGGCCACACAAGCTCACAGAATGGTAAAAATTGCCGTCTGTCCTCAGTTGCAACACTCGAAGAACACACGAAGAAAGAGACAGTGAGACTGTCACGTATACTCCCTCTCTGGCCTCTAGGTCACCAGGCTGCTTGTTATGGCGCACACCTGTCACCATAGTTACGCGCACCAGCGTGTCATTAGACTCACCTGGACTCCATCACCTCCCTGATTACCTTCCCTAAATATGTCTCTCCCTTTGGTTCCGTCCCCAGGCGTCATGGTTTCTGTTTCTGTATGTCTGTGCGGTGTTCGTGTTTCTTGTTTTGGATTACGCTGCCTTTTTTCATTAAAACACTCACTGAACTTGCTTCCCGACTCTCAGCGCACATCGTTACAGAGACAGATTGCGGGGGATATGATTTCTCAATAAAAAAACAACAACCGGAACCTTTTCTAATTACACTTTTAATATAGAACTGTGGGAGTAACTTGATTTTAGTTGTTGCCTAGCCAAGATCCTTAGTTCAATTGTGCTGACCATTGGAGGATAGTCCTAGCATCCCATAACAAGACAACCAGGCATTATTTTGTTACAAGAATAAATAACCAACACTACCTCTATAATGTTTGATCTAATCAATGGGCCTCACTTCAAAATGCATTAAAAGTCATGATGTAAGGAATAAATCACGGTCATTAACAGTGACGTCAACCTTAAATTTCAACCACTATAATAATTCTAATAAGGAGGGCCATTAGGCAGAAAGTTTGTGAAATCTTTTCAGGTTTTAATCCTGGTAAAAATGTCTATGGTCTTGAAATCTCAAACACCCAAAGTCAATTGCATTCAATTCAGGAAGTCATCAAAGTCAAACTTCACCTTTGAGTTCATATGGATCGTAATACAGTACAGTCATTTCAATAGGAGGGAGGGTATGCATGAATAACTAAGCTGAACATGTATTCTACCTCATTAACCTTGCCTTACTACATTGACATACAGGTATTTATTTGATCATATCATGAAAGGGGGGGGATCAGTGGAAAAAAGATCAGAATTGAGCTGACTGTGTAAACGCAGCCATAGACACTTAATTGATATCCTGACTTCACACCTTGTGTGTCTCCACGGCATGCTCCAGTGCCAACCGTTGTCATGGCTTTCATCATTACTGCTTCACAGCACCCAACATTCCAACAGAGCTCCTAGTTGACTCACTCGCGTGTGTGTGTGTGTGTGTGTGTGCGCGCACAGAGATCCATGCTCTCTCCTCCATATGTGACGGTCTAACCACATAAACAAATACTACAGTTTACTACAGAATAAAATACTGTAGAATCCTATACTCAAAACTGTAGTATCCCTCGATCGTGTGGTGCTTACTATAGACTTTATATAAAAAATAAAAAGACAAATACCTTATTTACATAAGTATTCAGACCCTTTGCTATGAGACTCGAAATGTTGCTCAGGGGCATCCTGTTTCCATTGATCATCCTTGAGATGATTCTACAACTTGATTAGAGTCCACCTGCGGTAAATTCAATTGATTGGACATGATTTGGAAAGGCACACACCTGTCAATATAAGGTCCTACAGATGACAGTGCATGTCAGAGCAAAACCCAAGCCATGAGGTCGAAGGAATCGTCCGTAGAGCTCAGAGACAGGTTTGTGTCGTGGCACAGATCTGGGGAAGGGTACCAAAAAATGTCTGCAGCATTGAAGGTCCCCAAGAACACAGTAGCCTCAATCATTCTTAAATGGAAGAACATTGGAATTACCAAGACTCTTCCTACAGTTGGCCACCTGGCTAAATTGAGCAATCACAGAGTTCCTCTGTGGAGATGGGAGAACCTTCCAGAAGGACAACCATCTCTGCAGCACTCCACCAATCAGGCCTTTATGGTAAAGTGGCCAGACGGAAGCCATTCCTCAGTAAAAGTCACATGACAGCCCACTTGGAGACTGCCAAAAGGCACCTAAAGGACTAACAGACCATGAGAAACAAGATTCTCTGGTCTGATGAAACCAATATTGAACTCTTTGGCGTGAATGCCAAGCGTCACATCTGGAGGAAACCTGGCACCATCCCTACGGTGAAACATGGTGCTGTGGGGATGTTTTTCAGCGGCAGGGACTGGGAGACTAGTCAGGATCGAGGGAAAGATGAACGGAGCAAAGTACAGCGAGGTCCTTGATGAAAACCTGCTCCAGAGTGCTCAGGACCTCAGACTGGGGCGAAGGTTCACCTACCAACAAGACAACGACCCTAAGCACACAGCCAAGACAATACAGGAGTGGCTACAGGACAAGTCTCTGAATGTCCTTGAGTGGCCCAGGCAGAGCCCGCACTTTAACCCGATCGAACATTTTTGGAGAGATCTGAAAGTAGCTGTGCAGCGATGCTCCCCATCCAACCTGACAGAGCTTGAGAGGATCTGCAGAGAAGAATTGGAGAAATTCCCCAAATACAGGTGTGCCAAGCTTGTAGCGCCATACCCAAGAAGACTCGAGGCTGTAATCCCTGCCAAAGGTGCTTCAACAAAGTACTGAGTTAAGGGTCTAAATACTTATGTAAATGTAATATTTTTAATATATTTGGAAACCTTTTGTAAAACCTGTTTTTGCTTTGTCATTATGGGGTATTGTGTGTAGATTGATGAGGGAAAATAACAATGTAATATATTTTAGAATAAGGCTGTAACATAACAAAATGTGGAAAAAGTCAAGGGGTCTGAATATCTTCCGAATGCACTGTACCACTCCTTTCATCTCATCTCTCTCCTGTCAGCACCATGCAGCAAAGAGATGGGAGAATATTGAGTAATTTCTTAGGTAATTTGTACGCCAATTTCAGGGATTGAATAGGACTCGTAATTCAAATGGCAAAACTGTGATATTGATGTCCAAAATAGAGATGTCCCAACGCGGACAAAATTCTGAAAGAGAATTAAGTAATTGTTCATGTGCCAATGCCAAAAGAGCAATGGTTTAAGGATTCTAGACGAGCCAACCAAAAGACTCAGAGACATACTATTCCAATTGCAGATCTTAAAAGGCTGCGTAGGATTTCCTGTGAAATAGAAGACAAAGTGGCTGGGGAAAGGTCAGCGGTTGAGAGAGAAATCAAAAACATGGAGAACAAATTAAGGATGACATGTGGGACACTTTTAAATAGTGTATCACTAAAGAAAAACAGTCCTCAAGCAATATTTTCCTCACGGCATCAGGATTTGTTAGGCAACTCCTTCTCATATTCGTTTTCCATAGTCAGAATCGAGGGAAAGATGAACGGAGCAAAGTACAGCGAGGTCCTTGATGAAAACCTGCTCCAGAGTGCTCAGGATGCACACTCACTAGTGTTTTTTAGAGTATCTCTGATGAAACTTTCACCAGTATCATGTAGGATTCAGAGTCAATCTTCTGATATCATGGGAACAGCATTTTTAGGCTGCTTATTTGTTTAAAAAAAAAGTTATTTGTTCAATTTAGCCATGTAGTGTTTGGTAAATAACAGGGCATTAACTGACGATGATACAAAGTTGATGTACCATGTGGAATATCACTCTTCTGCTCCCCGACCTTTAACATCAAACACACATTTGATAAACTGAGAGATAAGATGAAAAGACAACTGAAATATTGAAAGTGTTTCTTGGTGCTCTTAACAAAGTATTTTTCACAGAATACGGCAAAGACTGATAAACTTGCTTCATGCAGAATCATATTATTTTGGGCTCCGGCTAATGGTACTCGGTTCGAGTCCGCTTATCCAGCCCGATACATTTTTTCAGTAGTAGGGCCATTTATGCTTTTTTATTCGGCAGGTGAGAACATATACATTTAAAAAAACAAGAAATGTGACATATTTCACCTCCAAGTCATCACATTTTCTAGGTAATTTGCTAGGTCAATTTGCTAGGTCATTGTGAGTCTCCGCGGTCTTATAGCTATCAGAGATGGTCCCTAATTTTGAGAATCTCCGATGCTATATCTGCTTTTGCTTTTACTACGGCATTGTTTTTTGTAGTTGCAGAACACTCGATTGAAAAGTGCACATTCACTTCCATAACATTTATTCTAGGCTACCAGCATCTAAGATAAACATGCACAATAATACAAGATAGCCTTTCAAAACATCACTACTGTAAAATGCTGTAAAAACTGCAGTACCACCACTCCTTATATCCATACTCATTAACAGTAAGTTGTGTGCAAAATGTTGATGTTTGATACTCTGATCTTCAATGTGTATTGATTCCTACTTTGTAAGAGCTAGGTTTGTACTACTAAAATGTTTACTCTGCATCAGATCCCACTGAGACTGGATTCCTCAAGATACATGATATTCAGCTGCCCATGCTTGTCTGATCTTACACTCTTAGAAAAAAAGGTGTTATCTAGAACTTAAAAGGGTTCATCGGCTGTCCCCATAGGATAACTCTTTGAAGAACTCTTTTTGGTTCCAGGTAGAACTCTTTTGGGTTCCATGTAGAACCCATTTCCACAGAGGGTTCTACATGGAACCCAAAACGGTCCCACAAGGAACCCAAAAGGGTTCTACCTTGAACCAAAAAGCGTTCTCCTATGGGGACAGCCGAAGAACCCTTTTGGAACCCTTTTTTCTAAGAGTGTAGGTAATAAGCCGTAATCAGGTGGTCATTACCAGGTTATGATGTCTTAACTATGACCAGTAGGCTACATAACATAGTGGTCACAATTATGACCGACTGGTCTTATGGCGGTCAGAAAAATACATTCCGGTCAATAAAAATGTATTTAAAAAAGTAATTTTTCAACCAGTTTGTGACCAGAATAAGAAGTCATAAAATTACATATTTTTTTATAAGTTTTGCCCACTGGTCATAATGTGGTCAAAAAAAGACGTAATATTCTGGTCAGCAAAAATACGTGAAAACCCCCCAGAAAAAAAACACTTTTTGGGTTACTACATGATTCGATATGTGTTATTTCATAGTTTTGATGTCTTCACTATTATTCTAAAATGTAGAAAATAGTAAAAATAGAGAAAACCCCTTGAATGAGTAGGTGTGTCCAAAATTTTGACTGGTACTGTATATATATTTCAAAACAATGTATTTCTTACTGTTTTTATTTTGAGTGGCAGCCTACAGATACAGGTTTTAAAAAACGTATAATTTCAAATGGATAAATGTACCTGTAACCCGCCCCAAAACAAAAGAGCATATACAAATACAAATTTGCTCACAAAAAAACTACATTAATTTCAATGACTTGTCACAATGTCACATTCAGTGACATGCAATTAAATAGATACTTACAGATCCTTAACCAACTATAGTGACAGACAGTTGAGGCCCTTCTAATACCAATTAAGCAGACTGTTTTCACTGGGTGGACTGAGGGGAAGAGTACAGCTGAGCCCTGTCCAGTGGAGATGACAGAGTCAGCAGTGATGAGGACTTATAAGAGAAATCTCCTGCTCAAGACCACAGAGGGAATATATACAGACTGGGCCCTGCAGGGAGAGAGGGCTTTAAGACCAGCTCTAATACTGTGCTGTTCTGGTCAGGGGCATGCTCTTTCAAGCTAGTTGATTGCCATATTTGGTGTCTCTTTCACTATATTAACCCCAGGTTAACCAATATAGTATTACATAGTGAGAAAGACACCAAATATGGCAATCACTACAAAGGAGTATGACTATAGGAGTATGGACTAGGTCTACTGGTTAGGGTCTGCAAATAATGCCCTCCCGTACAATCACTGGCAAAAATAACCACCAGCATCCTCATTGTATCTAAGTATACAACACTGAAGATAGATAGGCATCACTGAATATCTGGCAGCCTCATTAAGACCAATTCCCATCTTAACTAAAATGACCAGCGTCTTTTGGCACACATTATGGAAACTCTTATATGCATTGAATCTTATTTTTTCTGTCTGTGCCCTGTCTCTCCAAGAGCTAATTCTCCTCGAAATGACTGTGGTCTGCAGGTGACAGCAGTGAATTAATGGTTCATTATGTTCAATATAAGCAAACAGAGAGCCAGTGATGGAGGAAAATGAATTATGGCCCATCCATGCCAGACATAACATCAGTCTGAAAATTAGTAAAGCCCTTAGCTATGCATGCGGGAAAAGTGTAAAGAAGTGTTGACTTGTATAACCATAAAGTACATAAAAAGAATTGAAGATATTGAATGTGATGACTGTATGAATCCACCAAAATATATTGAACAGACTTTTCTTTCCAGGAAAAAAGGAACAAAGTGTACCAAGAGCTTAAATTGTTAGTTTGATTATTGCTCATAAATATGATCTCTGTTGCTTGCTCAGACCTCACGGGACCGACTCTAAATTAACTTTCCATTTTGTTGCACTGAAATTGCATTGACCCATACCAGAGCTCTTTAGCACAGGCACTAGAGGGGATATGACTGTGAAAGGTTAGGCTACAGTTCTCTGGCTTTTTAAGAGCCATGATCATGCCGATTATTGTAAACTGAAAATGTCCCATTCATGATTAAGCTCATTTTCTATCTATCTCAAGGCCATCAGACTTTTAAACAGCCATCACTAACACAGAGAGGCTGCTGCCTACATACAGACTTGAAATCATTGGCCACTTTAGTAAATGGATCACGAGTTACTTTAATAATGATAACATATCTTGCATTACTCATCTCATATGAACAGTGGCAAGAAAAGGTATGTGAACCCTTTGGAAATACCTGGATTTCTGCCTAAATTGGTCATAAAATTTGAGCTGATCTTCATCGAGGTCACAACAATAGACAAACACAAAGAATTATACGTTTTCATGTCTTTATTGAACACACCGTGTAAACATTCACAGTGCAGGGTGGAAAAATATTGTGAACCCTTGGATTTAATAACTGGTTAACCCTTCTTTGGCAGCAATAACCTGAACCAAACATTTTCTGTAGTTGCGGATCAGACCTGCACAACGGTCAGGAGGAATTTCAGACCATTCCTCTTCACAAAACTGTTTCAGTTCAGCAATATTATTGGGATGTCTGGTGTTAACTGCTCTCTTGAGGTCATGCCACAGCACCTGAAAATGGGTCTCTGACTGGGCCACTCCAGAAGGCGTATTTTCTTCTGTTGAAGCCATTCTGTTGTTGATTTACTTCTGTGTTTTGGGTCGTTGTCCTGTTGCATCACTCAACTTCTGTTGAGGTTCAATTGGCGGACAGATAGCCTTAAATTCTTCTGCAAAATGTCTTGATAAAGTTGGGAATTTATTTTTCCGTCGATGATAACAAGCTGTCCAGGTCCTGAGGCAGGCAGCAAAGTGGCCCCAAACCATGATGCTCCCTCCACCATACTTTACAGTTGGGATGAGGTTTTGATGTTGGTGTGCTGTGCTTTTTTGTGTTCCTTCCAAACAACTCAACTGTAGTTTCATCTGTCTACAGAATATTTTGCCAGTAGCGCTGTGGAACATCCATGTGTACTTTTGCGAACTTCAGACTGCAGACAATGTTTTTTTTGGACAGCATTGGCTTCTTCCGTGGTGTCCTCCCATGAACACTATTCTTGTTTAGTGTTTTACATATCGTAGACTCGTCAACAGAGATGTTAGCATGTTCCAGAGATTTCTGTAAATCTTTAGCTGACACTCTAGGATTCTTCTTATCCTCATTGAGCATTCTGCACTGTGCTCTTGCAGTCATCTTTGCAGTACAGCCACTCCTAGGGAGAGTAGCAACAGTGCCTGAACTTTCTCCATTTATAGACAATTTGTCTTACCGTGGACTGATGAACATCAAAGCTTTTAGAGATACTTTTGTAACCCTTTCCAGCTTCATGCAAGTCAACAATTCTTAATAATCTTAGGTCTTCTGATATCTCTTTTGTTGAAGGCATGGTTCACATCAGGCAATGCTTCTTGTGAATAGCAAACTCAAATTTTGTGAGTGTTTTTTATAGGGCAAGGCAGCTCTAACCAAGATCTCGTCTCATTGATTGGACTCCAGGTTAGCTGACTCCTGACTCCAATTAGCTTTTGGAGAAGTCATTAGCCTAGTGGTTCACATACTTTTCCCAACCTACACTGTGAATGTTTAAATTATGTATTTTTCTCTATATTGAATACAATAATTTGTATGTTATTAGTTTAAGCACACTATGTTTGTATATTGTTGTGAGTTATATGAAGATCAGATCAAATTTGATTACCAATTTATGCGAAAATCCAGGTAATTCCAAAGGGTTCACATACTTTTTCCTGACATATATACTGTATTTTATACCATCTATTGCATCTTGCCTACGCCACTCAGTCATTGCTCATCCATATATTTGCATGTATATATTCTTATTCCATTCCTTTACTTAGATTTGTGTGTATTAGGTAGTTGTTGTGGAATTGTTAGATTACTTGTTAGATATTGCTGAACTGTCGGAACTAGAAGCACAAGCATTTTGCTACACTCGCAATACCATCTGCTAACCATGTGTATGTGACCAATAAAAATGTATTTGATTTGATCGAGTTTGGGGATAATTGAGAATCTTTAACGCTGATGAATACAAACTGTCTAAAGAAGTGTATACTTGTTTTATTTAGCTTGTTTATTTAGCAAGACTTATGAACAGGTTAAAGGATGAGTCCAGTTGTCAGAACCAGTACGCTCGGATCATCTGCATATGTCTCCATGATGGATGTGTTTGGTGCAGCAATCAACCGACCCCGCTATTCAGGCAAAGGCCTGTATCATCTTTATGTGTTGCATGTCACATCCACTGACTGATTGACTCATTGAGTGTGAACACAAAAACGTTCCCTCCTTTAAACAAGATGACAGGCACCAATAATGGACAAATGATTTCACTATTAAAAAAATGTAAGTTAATACAAACCATGCTTATATTTGTTCTATATCAAAGGAAACTAAAATAATAAGGTACATTTCTGCTACCTGACCAGTGTACCAAGACACAAACAAAAGTATGAAGTGACAGTGTACTTTGGAAATGACTCAATCAGAATGCTACCAGAAACACAATGCCAAGTGCTGAGCATTGTGAAGGATCTCTTCATTCCTCTTTTCATTTAACGCTTTTTGACAGAAGGAAATGGATTGTCTTCGTCAGCTCCATGTCCAAACACAATGTGTGAAGGTGAGGGTCAATCGAGGGATTTTGGTTAGCGACTCTTAAAAGCCAACTGTAGTTATTGTCTTATTGGCACTACTACTGTGTGGTGATTAAGTGTGCTGTCTAATAGGCAAGGATTTTCCATCCGAAACGTCCACCGAGCAGGCAATTAAACACCTAACTGAACCCTAACCACATGAATCTGGGCCTTTTCTTTTTCACGTTAACAAAACGTAAGCCATGAAATGCACCCACAAATGGGGGGCCCAACATTTGATTGGGAAATATGTAAATAAAGCCAGACATCTCCTGATTATGATGTAAGGCCAGAGTACTCTGTTATTTTCTAGGAAACAGCCATGCCTGGGCTGAAGGAGTCTTTACGGAGAAGAGAGGGAAATGACTCACTCGTGGCTGCTCCCTCACGCTCTAAATAGGCTTTCATAATTTATTAATTACATCACATAATATAATGATATCTTATAAGTAAATAATAAAACGTCAGTGGAGCAGCAACATGGTCACAAAGTCATCCAACTCCCCTGCCACTTTTCAGCAGTTAAGGGATTGACTGTACTTACATAGGCCAGATGATTGCAGGCAGGAAGGCAGACATTAAAGCAGTAAAAATGGGGCCTGTGAGGAGCAGTTTTCAGATGATAGGGCTATGCAGATCTGGGCAAAATTTTAGAGAGCTAGGCCTAAATATTTTCTTGAAGAAAAACTAATCCTATAACCAACATTAGACATAAGAAATTAAGCAATGATGATATTTTTGTAGATTCTAATACTGTCAGCTGTTGTCATTCTTAGGATAGCGTTATGTACTGTGGTGAAAGTTGCTTTCAATTAGGTAATTTTTGTGTATGCTCTATGTTTTGGCTGAGTATTATATGCTTACTCCATTCAGTGTGTGGCCGTGTTATATAAAATATGCAGTAAACTTGGATTATGATTACCTTTCAAAAACAGAACAGCACCAAACCAATAAACAATTTACTTCTGTCTGCCAGAAATACCAGTGGTGTAAAGTACTTAAGTAAAAATACATGAATGTACTACTTAAGTAGTTTCTTGGGGTTTCTGTACTTTACTATTTATATTTTTGAAAACTTTTTTACTTCACTACATTCCTAAAGAACATAATGTACTTTTTACTCCATACATTTTTCCTGACACCCAAAAGTACTCATTACATTTTGAAAGCTTAACAGAACAGGAAAATGGTCCAATTCAGGCACTTATCAAGAGAACAGTCCTGGTCATCCCTACTGCCTCTGATCTGGCGAACTCATTAAACACAAATGCTTTGTTTACAAATTATGTCTGAGTGTTTCCCTGGCTATAAGTAAATTAACAAAAACAAAAAAAATGTGCAGTTTGGTTAATATAAGCAATTTGAAATAATGTATAGTTTTACTCTTAAAACTTAAGTATGTTTTTGCAATTGCATTTACTTTTAAAAGCAAATATTTTCAGACTTTTACTCAAGTAGTATTTTACTGGGTGACTTACTTTTGTCATTTTATATTAAGGTATCGTTACTTTGACTCAAGTATGACAATTGGGTACTTTTTCCACCACTGATAATTACAATACATTGGTTGGAGTCTTGCCAAACCATTTCATTCCCCTCTTGCTCAGGGATTGTGTCCAATCCAAATATTCAACTAGCCATTTCAGATCTTAATTATTGCTCAGAATCCCTTCATCTCAATGTCCTTCTCCAGCATCTTAGGACCTCAATATTTCACAATTTGATATAATTATTCTAGATCACAAAATAACAATTTGTTTCACTAAATTACAGACGGCTTACGATGTTACGATTTTTGCCATATTTTCTAAAACAGAGAAAATACTGTGATTTAACTGAAACAGATTAGCTGTACAGAAAGCTTATGTCAAAATCAGTGTCTTCACACTTCCATCAGAGCACTTTAATGTCATCTTATGATCTGGCAATCAAGAGGTGAGAGGAGAATGAAACGGAAACTTGATTGTGCACATGACAGACTACCAATTTGCATTGGTAAAATCTGATGTGGTTTGGAAGAATAACTGTCTGGATCAGACACATGCACAGATAGGGCTTCTCTTTCTCTCACTCTCTCCTCCTGGTACACAAGGAGTGATGGCACCAGCATAGACTCTATACCTCTTATGTCTGAATGGTATGAACTATGGAAGGTCTGAAGAGACAAACTGTGCAGCCGTTGAGAGGAATAGTAATGATCAAATGCTCTGTATGGACTAATCCAATATTGTGCACCTTTCCTTCACGAGACATTTATTTTCTTCCACCACAAAAAACCATTACAAGACAGAAATTAGGAAATGTGTGTAGCCGACGGTGCATAAATGAATCAGTGTCTATCAACAAAACACTTCACCTTGCTCCACCCTAAAACAATGTTTGAATGTGAAATGTAATTTCCGTATGCATTCTAGCAGAGTGCCTGAAATTATGTTTGACATGCTGAAGATGTGGTTAATGAGGTGTGTCAAAGAACTAGCGAGGTGGAGAGAAACAAACAAAGGTAGGCAACAAGAAAACAAGCAGGATAAAAACAAATTGAATATGACAGACATTTCACGGCCAACTTAACGAAATAAACTCTGCTATGAATTCTGTGAATTCTCTGCTATGAATTCAAAAACCTAATCACTTTACATTTAATTTAGTCTTGCTGTGAAATAATTTGACATGAACACATTTAAAACTCAATTATAAGCTAACTGTAAAAAAGCTCTTTACAATTAACCTATATGGCAAACTTGGTAAACTACAGTACATTTTCCAAACTATGTTTTTATGTTACTTGAAATAACACGTTTGTCACTGATTTAAAATCAAATCAAAAATGTATTAGTCATGTGCCGAATACAACAGGTGTAGACCTTACAGTGAAATGCTTACTTTCAAGCCCCTTACCAACAATGCAGTTTCAAAAAAATACATAAGAATTAGAGATAAAAGTAACAAGTAATAAAAGAACAGCAGTAAAACAACAATAACAGTTCCTTTTAACTTGACTCCCTCTAAGGAGAAGAGGAAGAATAAATATTCAGCTGATGACTCACAAAGCAGTACATTTGTGGTCTGGATCAGACACATGCACAGATAGGGCTCTACTTCTGCAGAGCACATCCCCCTTTTCCCTTCCAATCTCCAAAGTGCCCTTTCTGGTGGTGGTAGAATTTCCCCCAAAATGTTTTTTGTTGTTGTTCTGAACCCACTGCCCGCAAGTTGTCGTTAAATCCTCATCAATGCTTCAAAACCAATAAATATGAGTCTTGATTGTTGATGTTGACCAATGAACAGTCATCTGCATTGGCACACAAAGGCAGGCGCGCGTATCCAGATTAGTGACCAGAAAGAACTTTTCATTGTCTCCAGTTTTGCCTGACAAAAACAGAGCAGGCCTACATTTTTTATTATCCATATAAAATACAGTTTAGAAATCTACTACTACGGAGGCATCTTTGGCAGAAGAATAACAGGCTACCTGCCAATTCAATTGATAATTTTCACATTTCAGATGGGCCTAGTTTGGGTGGCTACTGACCACTGGCGTACCGGAAACCCCCGCAAAGGCGGGGCGGCCCACGAGATCTGGGGACCCATGCACCTGTCTGACACAGTTGTCAATATTTTAAATTGAATACATGATTTAGACAGTAGCCCTCCAAAAAGTCATTCACAAACCTTTTTAATTTCCATATGTAGTAGGAAGCCAAGTACTTGTTTCTTGGGCTTCAATCATTTGTCTGATAAAAGTGCCTCAGGACTTGAAAAATAAATAATTAAATGCCAGTGTAATGAGTGGAGCTTACTCGGGTGTTCAAAAGCGCATACAAAACCTTGCAGAGAGCCTATCCAACTGACAATTTCGTAGAAAAAAATATAAACTATTGGAACCAAGACTTAAAAATAACTGATTTTGACACAAGATGGAGGGAGTTGGAACATAACTAATGAAATTACAGTTAACAAAAATGCTTAATCCAGTATAAACTAATGTATAGAATTTATTATACAAGAGACAATTCACAAATTCTACAGCAAAACGGCAGAGTCATGTCTTAAGTCTAAAACTAACAATGACTCAATAATCCATACCTTCTGGGAATGATATAAAGTCCAAAAGTTATGGGCAGAGTTAGAGAATTGGCTGTCAGAACTATTACATTGTAAATGTACTGTCTGCATATTTCAAGTGCAGACAGTGCTTGGCATATGCTTGGCATATGAGGGTGCAGTGAGATACCTGAAGGGTTGGACAAAACCTTTCTCATCAATCATCTTGATAAAATATATACTTAAAAACAGAAAATGAACTCAATGGTAAGGTCAAATGGTTTATAATCTAAATGTTGAAAGTGAGAGAAACAAAATGGTGCAGTTTGAGCTCATGTGGTGGAGAGTGATATGGGCGCTGGAGATGTGAGCAGGTGGGTCTTGATAGGGGTGATGTGGATGTTTGTGTGCATCTGTATGTTGTCGTTTGTATGTTTTGTACGGTTTAATTATTTTATTTTTATAAAATCGTTTAATTTATTTTTTACATATCAGACCGAGAGCATAATGATTTTTAGATAGATCTTAATTAGTTTTAGTTTAGAAAACGATCTCTCCGCAGAAGCGACAGGTACAGGTATGGTTTGATTGCCGTGGCAACATCAGGGAAACTGGGCAGATGGGTAGTGGTGCTTCAAATACAGCAGTCCTGCAACATCTTTTAATGAGACTCACATTCTCCTTAATTGGCAGCCTCAACACATTAAAGAAAGCCAATAGATTGACAGATGGAAACAGATTATCATCTTTAGAGGATAACAGTTATTTGAGGGCTCAAATAAGCGGTTTGCGATTTTGTTCATACTGGTGAATCGGCGTTTGAGTTGTGTGGTTGCAATATCCACAGTCCCTTATCTCTGGTATATCTTGGCATGCATCATGCAAGACTAAGGTTAAATAGTTTACAACCCTGTCTGGGTTGTCAATACTCAGCATAGAAAACAGTCAGGCCCGCAATCTGGACCTACAGGCCGTGGTGAAAGCATTTGCACACAAGCATGCAAGGTGACGCAGTAACATACTGTAGCTACTATAGACCCCTATATAGAAAAAAAATAGATATTGGTATTAATAGACTGGTTATAAGCACAAAAACGTTCTATCCAAGCTGGGAGAGAGCGCGAGGACGGCTCAGGTAGGCAGTTGAAACAAATCTATTGTTTGCTGATTACAAAAATGTATTTTACAATCTGCAATGTTTGAATTTCCAACTTCCATTACTGAACAAGTAAATATAATATTCCCGCCAGCCAAGCAGTCTACACCGTGTATAGCTTAGTGAAATGTTAAACTTAACATGAGAAAATGACGGCCAAATAGGCCTACCAATAAACATTTATCCATTAGTTAAAGCAAAGTTATAGGCTGCATTGGTAGACTAGCGGTTGAGCCAGTAACAGAAAGGTTGCTGGTTCGAATACCCGAGCAACATGTTGAAAAATCTGTCGATGTGCCCTTGAGCAAAGCACTTAACCCTAATTTGCTCCAGGGGCACCGTACTACTATGGCCGACCCTGTAAAACAACACATTTCATTGCACCTATCCGGTGTATGTGACAATAAAACATAATTATTATGTATTTTTTATATGCCCTGGCACCACAGAAAGCCTACCATCGATTCGATTGGCAGCCTCACAGACATGTCACAATTTCAGCACCATGGACAGCGATTGGTAGTCTCTACTTTGTGAATGGCTGTCTGGCTGACTCATGCCATTTATTTAAAAGATTACGTTACGCCAGTCCTACTAGCTATATGTCTAAAGATAAGCAGCTGTAATAATGCACTGCCTTCAATATTATGGGATGAAGATTTAACATTCTGGTGAATTTAGTACAATATTATTGAGGAAGAACAAGGCTACCCGGATGGCAACGAGCACTCTGCAGGCAGGCAACCCTCCAAAGTGATGGCGCAGTGCAGACAGAATATGCTTTCCATCCAATCCTGAAACCTTTGATACAAATAGGCCGTATGATTTTGCTTGCTTTGAATTCCAGAAAAGTGACATGATATATCTCTAGTTGATATTGGATGATAGATTTAATACATTTCTGTTCCAAATACAGGTGAAAAAGGCAGTTTATTTCTGTAGCCTATCTTGCCTTTTGAAAATGTATCAATGTTTATGGCTGTAATGACAAGATACATTTACGCAGTGATTGTGTGTGCATGATCGCGTGTGAACACGTGCATGTGCGTGGGTCGCAAGTTTTGTACCACTCGTTTTTGGGGGTAGCGGGTCAAAAAGTTTGAAAACATGATAGTGGCAAAAAATGGAGTTGGGTTGGATATAGTAATAGTAATTGTAGGCTACAGTATTTCTTACCATCTTCTGTTTTGACTGGAATTTTGTGGTTATTGTTAATACTGTAAGTGCAGCATTTATTCCAGTTCAAAACAGCAAAATACTTTACTCACCAGATAGTGCTGCTTTCCCCTCTTCTTGTAATAATTTCTCAATGGGTCTGTGACTGCAGTTGCAGGATTCTTTTGGGGGATGCCCTTTTTTAAGTTTGAGAACATTCCCCGAAAAAGGACTGTCTGTGCACGGCCCTGGTCTGGATGGTTATATTGTGTGGGACATGGGTGTGTGTGAGCAGCCTGATTAACACTGGGTGTTTATTTTACGAAGGATAAAAGACAACCCAAACAGAAAACCAAGGTTACTAGTTCGAATCCCTGAGCCAAGGTGACAAATCTGTCAATGAGCCCTCGAGGAAGGAATTTACACCTAATTGCTCCAGGGTCACCGTTGATAATGGAAAACCCTGGGTGTGACCCCACTCTCTGAGGTGTCTCAGGGAGAGTGGGATATGCAAAAAACAATTCCAAATCACACATGTATTAATATGCAAGGTTTATACAGTGGTAGCTACTGCACATTTGGACCAAATTAGTAGGGCTGTGACAATACCAGTATCACAATATTTTTTCCATTACAAAATTAAAACACGAAGAAGACCAGGCTTTCTGGTCCTTTACCAACCTGCTATATGTAAAATATTGTGTGGTATAGTTTGGAAAATAAATAAAAATGTGACTGAATGACAACATAATTATGTTTGTTTCCAACATTAGGTCTGTTTTCCTAAAGAAGCTACATCCACTTTTGTTTCCTTGCCACGATACTAACGAGTATTGCAATACTGGTATCTCACAAAGACAATATTGAAAAAAGTTCAGAAAATAAACTTTGATATTTCTATTTCAAAATATACTCAGAGAAAGGTATTGTAACCAAAAATTGTTGAGTTAAAAAAGCCAAAACAAACTGACTGATTAGTACGGCACAAAGTAAAATAAACAACCTATTAATGTTTCATTTGGAGTATCAAATCAATATTGTGAGCAAGTACATTAGCTCTGAATAATAAACAAACCATCCAATACAGCCAACTGCTTGTTTGATGAGAACACAGTAGCAAATTACTGTAATTGAGAGTTTGGCAGTGGTTTGGCTCTGTCCCGCTGATACTCTCAATATCTCTTTCCTTCGCTGTCTCTCCCACTCCCTCTATCCCTCTTCCTTCCAGACTCTCTCTGTATACTATCACTCCACACACAGCTGGCTGGCCCTGGATTCCCCTTGGCTGGAGTGGAGGCTGCTTTGGATCCACAAGCTGTCATATAAGGGCAGGGTACAACAGGTCTCTTTCTCTCCCTCTCCCACTCACCCTCCCTGCCTCCCATTCGCTCGTTCTTGCTCTCACTTCCTCACAAAATGATGGACAGCTAGGCCTTATTGATTTATTTACATAGAACAGAGAGAGAGCAGGCACAGAAAAGAGCTTCATATATTAACCATGTTTCCAAATTCCCTGGACTCGCACTGTCAGAGAAAGAGAAATGCATCAGCACAGGAGAGCTGCCTGAAGTGGACCAGTCCTCAACACTTACATTAGAGAAGAATAGAAATGTGAATGTTGGTAGTACAGCTTCCACATCTACAGGAGAGTGCATGGTTGTCAAGTTTGCAACTACTAAAACAATTGAAGACAACTACAAACCAATCAAATAATCAATATTCCAATCAATCTGCTATTAATAATAATGGTTTGTATAGTGCTTATCAAGACAAGTAAAAGTGGTTCACATCATAAAATAATAGTACTAACTAAGAAACAAAAACAAGAGGAAGGATAAATATTACAAAAAAAATAAGATAAGAATCATACATCGAAATCATACATTAAAAGCATATTAAGTGTGTCTTCAGCAGGGATATAAGAATAATCTGAATCTGCAAGTCTGATATCTTTTATGGCAGACCATTCCAAGGTCTAGGGGCCCTAATGGCAAATGCCCAGTCTCCTTTTTCAACCTAGACTTTGGAATGGTCAACACATTCCTGCCAGAGGATCTCAGGCTGCATCCTGGCTCATAGGCAGATAAAATATCTGAGATATAGGATGGGACTAAACCAAGCCTAGCCTTAAATGTGATTAACAACATGTTTAAATATATTCTAAAAGTGACTGGTAGCCAGGATAAAGAAGCTAAAAATACTGTATGTGTGATATGGTTACATTAAGATGTATGATGCCTGTTAAATTATAAGCTGAGCTGCAGCGTTTTGAACTGTAGACGATGGAGTGATTTCTGACAGACATGTATACAAAGAGTTACAGTAATCTAGGAGTGAGGAAATAAAAGCAGGTAGAAGTCTCTCCAGATCAGTGACTGAGATAAAATACTTGACTTAACCATATTTCTTACATAATACATACAACTTGGGGTTTAGGTCAGGGTCAAAGAAGAAAAAAAGGGTTTCTGGACATATGCTTTATATTCATGGACAAATGACCAAGGTTACCTGCAATCTGAGTTCTAGCAAGATGGGGGCCAAATACAACAACCTCAGATTTTGTATCATTGAGCTGGAGAAAATGGTCAGATATCCAACATTTGATGTCAGCAAGAGACTTGTGAAAGGTACCTACGCTAGCTTGGCCACTGGGTCTGATTGGTAAATCGAGCTGCGTGTCATCCACATAGAAGTGAAACTGAATGGGGCGGCAGGTAGCCTAGTGGTTAGAGTGTTGGGCCAGTAACCGAGAGGTTGCTAGATAAAATCCCCCAGCTGACAAGGTAAAAATCTGTCATTCTACCCCTGAACAAGGCAGTTAATTGTAAATAAGAATTTGTTCTTAACTGACTTGCCTAGTAAAATATTAATTAATATTAATGTGGAGGATGTCACCAAGGAGAAGCATATAAAAGGATGGGGCCCAGAATTGATCCCTGAGGGACAATATAATGAATAGGTGCTGGGTACAATACTAAACTACCCATGCTCACTGAGAAACATCTTCCACATAAAGATAACCTGAACCAGTCGAAGACAACGCCAAAGATTCCCACCCACCTCTCCAGCCGGTCAATAAAGATGATATGATCAATAATGTCAAACGTGGCACTGAAATCCAAAAGAACTAGAATAGAGCATTTACCAGCATTGGCAGCCAACAAAAGGTCATTATTGACTTTCAATAAAGCAGTCTCCGTGATGTGAAGTGAGCGGAAGCCCAACTGGAATTTTTAAAATAAATTGTTCATACTCAAATCTGAGCCACCATTTGCTTGAACACAACTTTTCTAAAATCTTGTATAAAATAGGAAGCATAGAAATACTCACAGGACAGTTTATTAGGTACACCCATCTAGTACCGGGTCAGACCCCCCTTTGCCCCTAGAACAGCCTGAATTCTACAAGGTGTCGGAAACGTAGTTTTGCTCAATTGGCATCAAAGGGACCTAGCGTGTGCCAGGAAAACATTCCCCACACCAGTACACCACCAGTCTGTATTGACTTGAAAAAGTAAATATTTGGACGAGTTGCATACATAATTAAAAATAATGCCATTGTAGATTAGATGCTTTTTTCATTAATTAGGCTATTTTCTTTTAAACCATATGGTGTGTCTACTAGAAACTCAAGGACAATATGGACACAGATATAAAAAAATGAATACCAGTTATAGTTTAGTACAGAGGTTCTCAAACATTTTGGGTCTGGGACCTCTTTTGTGATAACAAATTCATCAGTGACCCCCCTCATAGTTTTACTATGACTTCGGTCCATGACAAAATGAACCAAGTCTCGGGCCCCGGGAAGGAACATTTTAAATGCATTTATGTTCCAAAAAACATTGGGGAATACAAGAAGTATTGAGTTGAAAAATGTATGAATTGATGGAGTACTGTGGATACTAATATACCTGTGAGCCTCCCAGGCCCATGTTGCCTGGGTTTAAAGGTCCAATGCAGCCATTTTTATCTCAATATCAAATAATTTCTGGGTAATAACTAAGTACCTGACTGTGAATGTTTTCAATTAAAATAGCTACTTAGCAAAGAATTTTGTTTGGACTGTCTGCGAGTGGTCTGAGTGGGGAGGGGAAAACTGAAAACTAGCCTGTTTCTTATTGGTTTATTCACAAAATGTACTGTCAGGCAGGCAAAAACTCCATCCCACTAAAACAGGCTGACATTTCAGGCTTTTTCAAACAGCTCTCACACTAAAAGGGCATTATCATAATGTTCACAATTTCACAGTATTATTCCAACATCAGTGTAGAAATATATATAAAACACAGGAAAATATAGTTTGACTCCGCTAGGCCTTTAAGAACATAAATTATTTAAAAAATGAAATGCCTTTTTTTTAATATAAATCCTTTGAGATCTGTCCGTGGACCCCCTGAAGTATGTCGGATCCCACTTTGAGAACGCCTGGTCTAGTAGGGACCACATCCAAAGGGCAGGAGGTGGTCTTCATGAGAGCAACAGTATGAAGGAGTGATATTTGCTCATAGGAACAAAAGTAAGCAGTAGACGGTCTCAAAATAATTTCCTCAAGTGCCTCCTGACAAGAAAGGCTGGTATGGGGCCAGCTACTGTCAACCTGGGATCTAATCTTTTCTATATTTTCTGTAAAGAATCGTAAAAACAGTTCGCAGAGATCAGGGGATGCGAGCGAGCATGTCACTGTTGGGGGGGTTCCGTTTTTAATGATCCAGCTAAACTGTGCATTTAACTCCATTGTAATTATTGTTCCTTTAATTAGCAGCCCATACATTGGGAATAAAACATGGTTTTTGAAATGTGTTTGGAATGAGGGAGGGGCACGCCAAGCTACTTGATGCAATGTTTATTTTCCCCAGGACCATTTCTGTGAAGCTAAGTAGGCCTTGTGAGTGCAGAGCAGCAGCAGACAGCAGAGACAGCAGCCAGTCACCTCAAAAGGCCTCGCTATAATCAGGCCGTCAGGCTCCAAGTACACTACTCTGACCCTTTGTAGGAGAAACAGAGCTATAAAAACTATTTTATAATTTCTGGAAAAAAAGTGACAAATATATTTATATACAGTACCAGTCAAAAGTTTGGACACAGCTACTCATTCAAGGGTTTTCCTTTATTTTATCTATTTTCTACATTATCTAAATAATAGTGAAGACATCAAAACTATGAAATAACACATTTGGAATCATGTAGTAACCAAAAAAGTGTTAATGAAGCCGGTACTGAGGTGGTATACTCCTCAATGCCATTGGATGAATCCCGGAACATATTCCAGTCTGTGCTAGCAAAACAGTCCTGTAGCGTAGCATCCGCGTCATTTGACCACTTCTGTATTGAGCGAGTCACTGGTACGTCCTGCTTTAGTTTTTACTTGTAAGCAGGAATCAGGAGGATAGAATTATGGTCAGGTTTGCCAAATGGAGGGCAAGGGAGAGCTTTGTATGCATCTCTGTGTGTGGAGTAAAGGTGTTCTAGAGTTTTTTTCCCTCTGGTTGCACATGTGACATGTGTGAGGTAAAATGGACTTAAGTTTCCCTGCTTTAAAGTCCACGGCCACTAGGAGCGCCGCTTCTGGATGAGCATTTTCTAGTTTGCTTATGGCCTTATACAGCTCGTTCTATGTTTCACAAGACATCAAAATACAGCAGAGTATAGCTCAGTACAGTTTAGTCAAGTAGAGTACAACACAGTAGTGTAGAGTTCAGTACAGTATACTCAACTCAATTGTGCTTTACTGTGTACTGTACTGAATTCTACTGTACAGTACTATACTCTACTTTTCATTACTGTACTCCACTGTACTCCAATCACGGACGTCTATTTTTGGGGCCAAATGAAGGCTGGTCCAGACGTCTGTAGACGTTGGAATCAAGCCATGGCGGACTGACTAAAATTAAACTACTTTTCAACTTCCGGTGTTGGTCATGCTCAGTGTTGAGATGCTGGTAACAGTAAATGTAAAGAGGGGGCTCATGGGTAGGTGTCAGTAAGAGCAGAGATCTGTATATAATGACGAGATGCTCATGTCTCTGCCCTAACAATGGGAGTAGCTGTCCAAAAGGCAGGCGTCAAGCTTAAGTCTGCATATTAAGCCCATAGAAACGCATTGGGGTTATTCTGGACAGATTTTGGCTAGAGTGAGCGCTCTTGCTTCGCCTCTTCCTCTCTGGTACGAGCCAGGAGAGGTGACATTAATGAGAGAGAGAGAGGGGAAAGGAGAGAAGAGAGAGAGTGGTCCAGACTTTTCACACTCTAGCTTTGACCACCAGTGGACAGAAAGAGAAAGTAAACAGTTATCAGCTGAACATAACAGTCTTCCAGTGGAAGGGAGGACAGTTCAGGTGACCCAACTGTGGTTTGTGACTGATTTCCCATTGTAGCCAATTAAATTGTAGAAATTCTGTTAACGATTATTCACTAATTCTGTTACCGATTTGGTAACAGAATTTAGAGATTTCATTCATAAACAAAATTGATACCAGTAAAAACACTAACTAATTGATCGGTCTACTTTTACTTCTTACTACTGTAAACTTTCATTATCCTCCCTCAGGAGAGAGAGAAATGTGAAAATACTGTATCTTAAAGACGTGGGTTTTTGGTAATAGAATTTCAAGGCATAAAGCAATGTTTCTTAAACTTATAGAAGGCAGAAAAAAACATTCATATTAGTTGGCAGGGGTCTTAATTTCAACATGATATGTTGTTTTTATATATTTTAAGACTTTCTGTAAGATGTTTAATAAGACCCGTTTTCCATGAAATCAAAGCCTTTGAAAAAAGTATATATATGCCTTAATTTTTTTTAAATATAGCTCTCATTTCACACCCAATTTGACATGTTCCTATGAACTTCACATGTTGGTAATCATGGGTCCTTTTACATGGAAACGACCTACTGTAGCCCTTATGTTTAGTCTACCTGCTTAGTCTCTGCATGGGAAGACATACACTGAGTATACCAAACATTAAGAACCCCTTCCTAATATTGTGTTGCCCCCCCTCTTTTGCCCTCAGAACAGCCTCAATTCATCAGGATGCTGGCCAATGTTGACTCAAATGCTTCCCACAGTTGTGTCAAGTTGGCTGGATGTCCTGTGGGTGGTGTCCCATTCTTGATACACACGGGAAACTGTTGAGCATGAAAAACCCAGCAGCGTTGCAGTTCTTGACAGAAGCAGGTGCGCCTTGCACCTACTACCATACCCCATTCAAAGGCACTTAAAATGTTTTGTCTTGCCCATTCACCATCTGAATGGCACATATACACAATCCATGTCACAATTGTCTCAAGTCGTAGAAATCAATCTTTAACCTGTCTCCTTCCCATCATCTACACTGATTTAACAAGTGACATCAATAAGGAATCATAGCTTTCACCTGGTCAGTCCATGTCATGGAAAGAGCAGGTGTTCTTACATGCTAAACACACCGGTCACGTTACGAAATACATTTACATATACATGTTATTCAATAATTTCATCCAAACTGCTTGGTTTTATTTTTGCCGTCAGACGCACTGCAAGTCCTGCCTCTCCAATCTACTCGTTGGTTTTTAGGAGCATATACTGTACCCACGTGGGCGATTGAAAGCTGAACTGAGGTCCACACCCCAGTCGGTGAGTGATAATGCACCTTAAAGTTGGTTGCCAACTGCCATACAAAGTCCACAGAAGAAGAAGACTAAATGAGGAGAGATTACTAGAAACTAAATTTCCCCTTTTATCTGTGGATTATCTCTGGATTAATTGTCAGGTAAAATAACAACCCAATGTTTGTATCCCAGGAGAAATTAGCTAGCAACAGTAGATGTCCATGAAAGTTTCATATGTTCCGACCTGTCCCCCCAAAAATCTATATAGTTGGTTCAGAGTTAATTTTGATATTTCAACCTGCGTCTCCTGGTCGCATCTGGTGTGGATGGACAAACTCAACATGCGCACGATGGCGCACAAGGATGCATGAGCTTGCCCGGTGTAGTCAGCATGTTAATGTTTGTATACTCAGTGTATTTCCCAAACACATTCCAGATATAACTGACAGAGCTTGTATACCATGCAACAATTCCCAAATAATGCCAAGCAGGTATGATAGAAGCCTCTAAACATATTTAAGTGAAACATCTTGCTTGGAATTATATTCAAATATATTTAAACCAACTTGTATTAAGGTTTAAGACAGTTATACCACTGAGTTGTCTGTAGATGACTTAGTTACTTACCATTGCTATACGTTTTGACATTGTGACACTGTCAAAGTGCCCTAAAAGAACATACATTTGTATTTCGATTTTTGGACATGGTAAATAAACAGTTACCCATGTACATGTAAGCTCCCACATGTCCTGTAAGGACAATTCAATTCCCTTTCTCCAATAATACACGGACTGACATTTGATTCTTGAAAACTATCATGTATCTTGCACAAATACAATTAAATGAAATATGAAGTGAGGCAGCAAAGTTAGTTCAGTTATTTTCAGGGACCAGTTTGCAGCAGAGGATGCCGACGAGGTGTAGCAAATAAAACAACAGCTAATGCCCTCGCAATTTCTTCCTCGAACTTAGAAAATGGCGAATGTGGAATTATAATGTAGACAATATAAAAAGGTGTGTAACAATAACTGACTAAACGAAACATTTTCCGAATGTTATAATTATCACAGTTTCTGTAATTTCAGAGAAAATGACAAAGGTACACTGCAACATTAATCAACGACATGGTGAAAATGCTTACAACAAGACGCATATAAATGAGTAACGTTAGCTTACTAGAAATTCAATCCACTTCGACCATGAAGAAAAAACAGAACCTAATAAATAAAACAGTCTATTTGCAAAACTTAAAAACCACACATAGTAATATTGTTCACATATTTGCACCTACCTCTTACAAACTACGATATTCATTTACGGATAAAGCCAAGAAGGAGGATACATTTGGCGTAACGAAGCAGTCCACTTAAATTTGCCACAGTTTTATAGGTCAGTCCAAACAAAGTCGCAGTTGAAGCCCTCTGACCGAGTGGCAGCCCTGCAGCTCCCGCGTCGCTCTAATGTCGTCTGTTCGCCGGTCAGCGCCCTGCTAAGTACCAGACAATAATTAAGGAGGGATGGGGAATCTCCAGGAGCGCACGGGAAGTGTCTCTCTGGGTACATAACGTATGATTGGCCATGAGGACAATGACGCACCAGCAGGCACAGCCGTCGTTTTATGCAGGATTCATTGATAATTCCGCGAGCGCTGTGTGGTATGCAAGGCTTTCTAGTGGATAAAACATTTGATACATTGGATTGGTTTCCATCCAATTGGTGACAGATTTTCATGGGAATATTCTAAAATCCGCATGAAATCCGTTTCCATCAAACTGACTTGTTGCTGATAAAATGTTGATAATTTAAATGGCAGTTTGGTACTTGTTGCGGATTAAACACGCTGTGCGTGACGACATAGTGCACATAAAAAATAACTTTTATGGATAAATTTCATACTAAATAAAAAAGTTTAATTAAATGGGTTTCCATCGCATTTTCAACTGTATTTATGGTTTTGTCTGAAAAAATGTTATGTTGTATAGCGAATGTGCCCAATCTGGATTTGACAAGTGCACTCGAGCCAACATCTTGCATATACAGTGCAGGTAGTCTACCTACTATATTTGTCAAACGGCAGTAACGCATTGATCATCATTTACATTTTTTTTATTTAACCTTTATTTAACTAGCAAAGTCAGTTAACTAAGAACAAATTCTTATTTTACAATGACAATGGTGGCCTATGTCACCAAAATAAGATGATATGTTGCTCGAATGAATGTCCCAAAACTTGAAACTGTTAAAAAAAACTTCACCACTGTGCACTTTCACCACCCTGTGAAGTTCATCAGAATTTATTTAATCTGTACCATACTAAACGGCATACTTTACCTAGTCGTAGTGCGAGCACAACATATCATTGCGTGACTCCAAATGTATTTCATAAAGGACTAATGGTTGTCAATATTTGCGCATAAAGGTGTTTCTGCTGCCATTTCTCACATAATTAATTTTGACTACACAAACAATTCCACCATGTCCAACGCGTATTTTATTTGGTCAACATTTGGAAAGGTTACCAAAAATGTAGCTGTTTCCATCAGGACTGTCTTGACATTTTTCTTATCCGACATGTATTTACTTTACTTGCATAAAATGGTTGTATGGAAACCTGGTTAGAGATTAAGTAAAGGAAGAAATGACAATTAAGGGAGGAATGACAAATGTTGTGTGTTGAATTTGGCTACTATCCTGTAATTTGCATTGCTGAACACAATAACAAAGCTACAGTGTCTGAGGCACTCAACATGTGAAAAAAACATCCTCGTTTCCAATAATTTACTGTTAGTGTAACGGATGTGAAATGGCTAGCTAGTTAGCGGGTACGCGCTAATAGCATTTCAATCGGTTACGTCACTTGTTCTGAGACCTGAAGTAGGGTTTCCCCTTGCTCTGCAAGGGCCGTGGCCTTTGTGGAGCGATGGGTAACGATGCTTCGTGGGCGACCGTTGTTGATGTGTGCAGAGGGTCCCTGGTTCGCGCCCGTGTCGGGGCGAGGGGACGGTTTAAAGTTATACTGTTACATTGATGCTGTTGACCCGGATCACTGGTTGCTGCGGAAAAGGAGGAGGTTGAAAGGGGGGTGAGTGTAACGGATGTGAAATGGCTAGCTAGTTAGCGGGTACGCGCTAATAGCATTTCAATCGGTTACGTCACTTGCTCTGAGACCTGAAGTAGGGTTTCCCCTTACTCTGCAAGGGCCGCGGCTTTTGTGGAGCGATGGGTAACGACGCTTCGTGGGTGTCAGTTGTTGATGTGTGCAGAGGGTCCCTGGTTCGCGCCCGTGTCGGGGCGAGGGGACGGTTTAAAGTTATACTGTTACATTAGTACATGAATCCACATCACTAGCAAGAGTGATATGGATACAGAGTGCTGGGGACAGAACACTGCGACATCAGGACCGGTGAGCAGTGGTGGAAAAAAGTACCCAACTGTCATACTTGAGTAAAGATACCTTAATAGAAAATGACTAAAGTAAAAGTCACCCAGTAAAATTCTACTTGAGTAAAAGTCTAAAAGTATTTGGTATAAAATGTACATACAGTAAGTATCAAAAGTAAAAATCACCAATAGATATATTTCACTGGTCATTCCCAAAGCCAGCAGTTCCTTTGGCCGCCTTTCCTTCTAGTTCTTTGCTGCCAATGACTGGAACGAATTGCAAAAATCACTGAAGCTGGAGACGTATTTCTCCCTCTGTAACTTTAAGCATCAGCTGTTAGAGCAGCTTACCAATCAATGTACCTGTAAACAGCCAATCTGTAAATAGCACACCGAACTACCTCATCTCCATATTGTTATTTATCTTCTTGCTCTTTTGTACCCCAGTCTATTGGGTTATTGACTGTAACTCTGTTGTTTTTGTCGCACTGCTTTGCTTCATCTTGGCCAGGTCGCAGTTGTAAATGAGAACTTGTTCTCAACTGGCCTACCTGGTGAAATAATTTTAAAAAATGCAGATTCCTTAAATTATGCAAACCAGGTGGCACCATTTTCTTGTTTTTTTAGTTTACGGGAAGCCAGGGTCACACTCCAACTCTAAGACATAATTTACAATCCAGCATGTGTGTTTAATGAGTCCGCCAGATCAGAGGCAGTAGGGATGACCAGGGATGTTCGGTCATGAGTGTGGCAGGACGGGCTCCAGCCCACGATGGCACGTGTAGCTCAGTCAATAGAGGGATTGTGTCGCTGGAGCCAAGAAAATCCCAATACCACAGGAACCTGTGGAGACTCAACCAGCAGGAATTGGATCTTCTCGCTGTGGTTCCCCGACACTCGTAGGTTGATGGGGGTCTGGTGGGTGACCCGGTGTATAGAGCACCCGTCCAGCGCTCTAACACCCATGGGAATGGAGAGGGGTTGAATGGGGATCCCCAGCTCGGACGCCAAGGTAACGTTCATGAGACTCACATCGGCCCCCGAGTCGATGAGTACCTGGAGAGGCTTGGACTGGTCGCCCCACAGCAGGGTGACATGAAGAGGGGCGGTGAGTAAGGGGAGAAGAACAATTATCTTTAAGACCCACCAGTGTACTCACTCCAACGAATGAGCTAGGTCTTTTGAAGGGACAGGTAGACACAAAATGACCAGCAGTACCATACAGACAACTCTGGCTCTCAAGTCTGCGTACACGTTCGGCTGGAGACAGCCTAGCCCTGCTGAGCTGTATCGGCTCGGGAATAGGTAAATCGGCAGTCTCCGGAGGCTATTGGAGGGACTCGGGTAAGCTCGGATCCTTTCAGGGGACGTAGACGCCGGACACTTTCGGAGTTCATCAGCTGCAAGGTGGGATCCCTGAGTGAGGGATTGGGACCGCAATCGGACCTCTTCTCCCTCCTACGTTCCCGTAGCCGTCCGTTGATCCGGATGGTTAAAGCGAAGAGGGAGTCGAGATCCGTCATTAGTTCTCGGGCTGCCAGCTCATCCTTTACCTCCTCCGATAATCTGTGCAGGAATGTGTCGAACAGCGCTTCCGGGTTCCAGGTACCCTCCGCTGCTAGCGTGCGGCACTCCACCGCATAGTCTGCCACACTGAGGGTGTCCTGCCAAAGCTGGAGTAACTTCTGTGCAGCCTCTCTCCCAGACACCAGAGTCTTGAAAACTTCGCCACGAATACCTCCAGACTGAGGCAGACGGCGGATTGTTGCTCCCACACCGCTGTGGCTCAGGCGAGTGCCCTCCCGGACATCAGCGTAATAATGTACCCTATCTTCGAGTGGTCCGAGGAAGGCTGCAGCTCGAAAACGAGGGAGCACTGGGAGAGAAAGGCCTGGCAGGTTCTGGAATCTCCATCGTAGCGCTCCCGGGGAGGTAAGCGGGGTTCCTGGGAAACCGGGTTACAGAGGGGCTGGGGGGTTACCGTCGTGGTAGGCTGCCTAGTAGGCAACCCCTGGAATTGCTCCCGCAATGCGTCCAAGGCTAGGTCGGCCACGGCCTCGAACCCTTCCATCAGACCAAGAAGCAACTCCTCGTGCCTACCAATAGTGGCTCCTTGGGAGGAGATGGCATTGTGGAGCTGGTCCAAGTCTGCTGGGTCAGTCATGGCTAGTTCATACTATCAGGTATCAAGGTAAGACCCAAGTGCAGACTGTGTGAAGTAACAATGTTTATTGTAGTCAAGACAGACGGGTCGATAATCCAGAGTAGGAGCAAAGGTACAGGATGGCAGGCAGGCTCAGGGTCAGGTAGAGTGGTCAGGCATGCAGGTACAGGGTCAGGACAGGCAAGGGTCAAAAACCAGGAAAATGAGAAAAAGAGAGACTGGGAAAAGACAGGAGCAGACAGGACAAATTCTGGTAAGCTTGACAAACAAGATGAACTGGCACAGACAGAAAACACAGGTATAAATACCCAAAGGATAAGTGGGGATGATGGGTGACACCTGGAGGGGGTGGAGACAAGCACAAGGACAGGTGAAACAGATCAGGGCGTGACACAGCTCTCCAGTCACATTTCCTTTCCCGAACTTCTATTCATTTAACACTCAGACAAAAATAATGTATGGCCCTGGTGACATTATATAATCTGAATATATGACTCATACATTTTAAGAAAGTTCATTTCTATGCATTTCTATTCAATTATAAAGCTCTAAAATACTATTCAGCTCAGTCGATCTACAAACATATAGCCTATTAGCTATACAATTAGCCGCTACACATGAACTCAGCAATGGGATTCAAAAGGATAATTTAATACATACAGAGGGATCTGTTAGCAGAAAAGTATTTGCAATTCTACACATTTTGTCATGACGTATGCCATGCTAATATGATATCTGAGTGAGAGTGACTAGCAAAATCAACAGGGGCCCCTGGAGGTCAGGGCCCCTGGGCACGTTCCCTGTGTGCCAGGTCGGTAATTCAGCCAGATGTCTATAGCTGGCTAGACTAACGAGACTGATTTACCAATTTAAAAATTGTTAACTGACACTGGATAATTGAGTGACTGTCAGTGAGTGACATACAGTGTAACAAGAGGACCATTTTGAAATGTCACCTTATGTATTCTACTATTCTAACTCTCAACAGTAAATTGAGAACCTGACTGAGTTCCCCAAAAATATTACACTTTTTTGTTGCTGTTATTACAGAGTTCTGGACCTCGGTATCCTATGTAGCTACGGCCCTGGGGATGACTCTTCAGGTCATTGAGCAATGTATTTCTTAGGGGTGAGAGCTGTACACCATAAATCATTCGACTTTTTTTTTTTAGGGTTTTTAGCGATACTAGAAAGAAAGAACAATAGAACAAGGACAAATATTGACCTTAAACAAATTAATTTTTAAAGTCTGACTACAACCAAGTGTCACGCCCTGGCCTTAGTATTCTTTGTTTCCTTTATTATTTTAGTTAGGTCAGGGTGTGACATGGGGAATGTATGTGTTTTTGTATTGTCTAGGGTGGTTGTATGGTTTAGGGGGTTAAGTAGAGTAGATGGGTTTGTGTTTAGTGTAGGTGTCTAGCTGTGTCTATGGTTGCCTGAATGGTTCTCAATCAGAGACAGATGTCATTAATTGTCTCTGATTGGGAGCCATATTTAAGACAGCCATAGGCACTAGGTTAATGTGGGTAATTGTCTATGTTGAACGTTAGTAGCTTGTGTGTGCACTTTCGTTTATAGCTTCACATTTGTTTTGTTGTAAGAGTGTTTCGTTTCGTGTTACGTCTTCATCAAAATAAAAAGAAGATGTATTTCTCACACGCTGCGCCTTGGTCTCCTCACTACGACAATCGTGACACCAAGAAAACCAAGCAAACCTGTTATTGACTGCTGCAACTGAATTTTAAATATATATTAGGTTTATCATTAAAATTATTATCTTTCAGAATCCATGGTGGAAAGTAATTAGTCTTTAAATTGAGGTCCCCCTTGCCTTGATAAAGATAATTTACCATCCAGCCTTCCCACTTTTGAGCTGAAGATGAGGTTGAGGGCCCAACATTCTTCAATTTCACACTTTCCAATTTCAGAGGCACTTTCATGCTCAACATTTTTGCTATGGCAGGTCATTTGGTCAGAGGCAAATGTTTTGGACCAGTAGCCGTCATCCCATCAATCCACACTTGTCATTGGCAGCAGAGTGAAGACTTCCTTGCAGGGTTGTAGCGTATTGTGTTTTGTATGGACACAAAACCTCAGAACAACAGTCAGGAGCTTACTCTCCTTCAAGACTATGTTACAGTGTCCTCTGGGGTGGCTTTCATTGCATAGAATACTCATTAATCTGTAAAATAATACTCACACGCACGCACACACACAGAGACACAGATGGAGGGGATTGGTTCCCACGTCCACTCACGGGGTTGCAATGAGACTCAGGCTGACAGGAATCTGGGTAAAACTGCCCTGCCACCATAATGGTAAACATAATTTCCTCTGAATCTTGTTTTAACTTTGGTTGTGATGAGAATATGCTCAAAAACAAATGTGGGGAAAAATTATGTGGAAAAATGTATTTTTTGTTGTTGCAATTTTCACAAGTCAGACCCATGGTTACTTTTTCAAATCTTCACGTCACTTTTTTTCCCCAGATGTTTATTTTTCCCATGTTTATTTTTACCACTTCCAGCTACATCTGGTCTCACATCCAGGACCAACTCTGCTTAGCTTCAGAGGCACACCAGCAGTGGTATGCAGGGTGATATGTTGCTGAATGAATGTGCTAATACTTGCAACTGTTAAAAAGGCAGTGAAAGAAAAGGCTAGGGTAACATATCCAAAGATTAGGAAAATTGCAGGGAAAAGGGAGGCTTTTTATTGAATTGCGTAATCATTAAAAATATATGTTTTTCTTATTTTTTTGCATCCATTTACAATTAATTTGTCCTCGCATTTAGAAATGATTTCCGCGCAATATTGTTTTGCTATCAATACTTTTAGGTTTGCAATAGTAAGAATTTTGTTCTCAACTTCAGAAGTTTTGCTTGATACTAATGGCACAAAAGTAATTCAATCACTAGAGGATTGCACCATATAATAATAACCGTATTACTCTATTAAAACTTTTTAAAGCGGTTGAAACATTAACAAAATGTTCTCCATGCCACATTTTCAGTAAAAAGCTGAAGGATGGGGCTGGAGAAATGCAACCACTCTCAAATCCATAGACTGACTACGCTACGGATGAAGGAAAGACCACCCGTGATATCAAAATTATAGTTTTAACCATGTTTTTAGGTTGTACAGTGGTTGTTTACATTTACTTTGTTTAAAGACTTGGGAGTAAAACAAGCTTATATTTTGGGTTCTGATGGGGTACGACAGTTGAACTAAGCTCATGAGGCATTTGTATGTTATTTACATTTAAGTCATTTAGCAGACGCTCTTATCCAGAGCGACTTACAAATTGGAAAGTTCATACATATTCATCCTGGTCCCCCCGTGGGGAATGAACCCACAACCCTGGCGTTGCAAGCACCATGCTCTACCAACTGAGCCACACGGGACCGTGTGTTATATTCTTCAAGAATCAATGGGTACAGTACATATCATTCATTTATAAGTCCAAAAATGGATATAGCAACTAAGGATTACCCCTTTAACAGGCAGTGATCCTCTTACAGCAGAACTGTCACCATTTGAAATGATCCATGAACCCCCCCTCCCATTAAAAAATGTCTGTCCTCTCGTCCGTGCATGTCCTGCAAAATCATTCCCTTGTTATCTTCTTATGGCTGCATCCCGCTCCCGGGATCGATATGACAACAGCCAGAGAAAGTGCAGGGCGCCAAATTCAAACAACAGAAATCTCATAATTAAAATTCCTCAAACATACATGTGTCTTATATCATTTTAAAGGTATTCGTGTTGTTAATCCCACCAAAGTGTCCGATTTCAAATATGCTTTTCAGCGAAAGCACTACAAACGATTATGTTAGGTCCCCATCAAACCACAATAAGCGCAGCCATTTTTCCAGCGAAAGATAGCAGTCAGAAAAAGCAGAAATAGAGAGAAAATTAATCACTAACCTTTGATTATCTTCATCAGATGACACTCATAGGACTTCATGTTACACAATACATGCATGTTTTGTTTGATAAAGTTCATATTTATAACAAAAAATCTGAGTTTACATTGGCGCGTTACATTCACTAGTTCCAAAAACATCAAGTGATTTTGCATAGCCACATCGTTTCAACAGAAATACTCATCATAAATGTAGATGATAATACAAGTTATACACATGGAATTATAGATATACCTCTCCTTAATGCAACCGCTGTGTCAGATTTCAAAAAAACTTTACGGGAAAAGCAAATCATGCAATAATCTGAGACGGAGCTCAGAACAATAGCCAAAATAGCCGCCATGTTGGGGTCAACAGAAACCAGAAAATACATGATAAATGTTTCCTTACCTTTGATGAACTTCATCAGAATGCAGTCCTAGGAATCCCAGGTCCACAATAAATGCTTGATTTGTTCGATAATGTCCGTTATTTATGTCCAATTAGCTACTTTGGTTAGCGCCTTGGGTAAACAATTCCAAAGTCACAAAGCGCCTCCACTATAACGTGACGAAATGTCCAAAAGTTCCGTAACAGTCAGTAGAAACATGTCAAACGATGTACTGAATCAATCTTTAGAATGTTGTTAACATAGATCTTGAATAACGTTCCAACCGGAGAATTAGATTGACTTCAGAAGAGCGGTGGAACGGACGTCCTCCTCATGTGAAGGCGCATGGTGAATGCGTGATCAGCTCGTGGCAGTGATTACTCATTTCTGTCTCCTTCGGCCCCCCTTCACATTAGAGTCATCAGACAAAGTTCTATTGGCTGTTGACATCTAGTGGAAGCCGTAGGAAGTGAAAACTCATCCATATCTCGCTGTAATTTCATTGAGAGCTTGGTTGAAAATCTGCCAACTCAGAAAAAATTCTAAAAGGAAGGGGAACTTCTCAGGTTTTTGCCTGCCATATGAGTTCTGTTATACTCACATACATAATTCAAACAGTTTTAGAAACTTCAGAGTGTTTTCTATCCAATATGCATAATAATATGCATATATTAGCAACTGGGACTGAGGAGCAGGCCGTTTAATATGGGCACCTCTGTGCACCTTTCATCCAAGCTACTCAATACTGCCCCTGCAGCCATAAGAAGTTATGCATTTGGGCTTTTAAGATACTGTCACCCTAATTTCACCGGTGAAAACATTGCTACTGCAACATGTTAAAACCATCTTTTCAGATGTGAGGAGAATAACACTATTTCAACCCCACATGTGAATCTGCAATTTTACATGTGAAACTGCAGATTAGATTTTCACTTTTACATGAGAAATTGCACGTTCACATATGAAAAACAATCACGTTGGAGTTTTTCACATAAAAAACTGTTTTTCACGTGAAAATGCAATTCCACATGTAGTTGTCTTACATGTGAACCTGCAAATTATATGTTCACGTAATTGTTTTTCACATGTGAAACTGCAAATTTCACATGTGAAAAGGTGGTGTTAACATGTGAACTCTAAATTTAAGATGTGAAAATATGGGTTGACATGAAATTTGATCTCAACAACTATTTCACATGTGAAACTGCAAATTTGAATTGTGTAAGGGTACTCAAATCTTTGTGCGAGTATTCACTCTTCATAGAGGATCATCACAGCATAGCAGTGAAGCAAAGCAGTAGATGTTAATTGTCAGTGAGTGCATACGATCACAGCATTAGCATACAGTAAATTCAGTGGGGTAAAATCACTATCATATATATCATCACATTTGACCATGGATACAATCAGAAAAGTGGACTGTCACAAAATATTTCTGTCTGTGGTTGAGAGAGAATATGTATGCCAGTTGCATGCTTGTGTATGTCTACAGTTGATTCACCCACGACTGCCTGGGCAACTCAGTGAGCGTATTCCGCCATAACCAAACACTAAAATGCTCATCCAGAGGAGGCGCTCCTAGTGTCCGGGGACTTTAATGCAGGGAAACTTAAATCTGTTTTACCAAATTTCAATCAGAATGTTAAATGTGCAACCAGAGGGAAAAAAACTTGAGACCACCTTTACTCCATCCAAAGAGACGAGTACAAAGCTCTCCCTCGCCCTCCATTTGGCAAATCTAACCATCATTTTTTAATTTTCTCCTTACAAGCTAAAATTTAAGCAGGAAGCACCAGAGACTCAGTCAATAAAAAAGTGGTCGGATGAAGCAGATGCTAAACTACAGGACGGTTTTTCTAGCACAGACTGGAAAATGTTCCGGGATTCTTCCGATGGCATTGAGGAGTACACCACATCAGTCATTGGCTTCATCAATAAGTGCATTGATGACGTTGTCCCCACAGTGACCGTACGCACATACCCAAACCAGAATCCATGGATTATAGGCAACATCCACACTGAGCCAAAGGCTAGAGCTGCCGCTTTCAAGGAGCGGTACTCTAACCCGGAAGCTTATAAGAAATCCAGCTATGCCCTCCGCCCAACCATCAAACAGGCAAAGCCTCAGTACAGGACTAAGATCGAATCGTACTTTACCGGCGCCGATGCTCGTCGGATGTGGCAGGGCTTGCAAACCATTACAGACTACAAAGGGAGCACAACCGAGAGCTGCCCAGTGAGACGAGCCTGCCAGACAAGCTAAACTACTTCTATGCTCGCTTTGAGGCAAGTAACACTGAAACATGCATGAGAGCACCAGCTGTTCCGGATGACTGTGTGATCACGCTCTTCGCAGCCGATGTGAGGAAGACTTTTCAACAGGTCAACATTCACAAGGCCGCAGGGCCAGAAGGATTACCAGGACGTGTACTGCGAGCATGCGCTGACATTTTCAACCTCTCCCTGTCCGAGTCTGTAATACCACCATGTTTTAAGCAGACCACCATAGTCCCTGTGCCCAAGAACACTAAGGTAACATGCCTAAATGACTACCGACCCGTAGCACTCATGTCTGTAGCCATGAAGTGCTTTGAAATGCGGGTCATAGCTCACATCAACACCATTATCCCAGAAACTCTAGACCCACTCCAATTTTCATACCGCCCTAACAGACCCACAGATGATGCAATCTCTATTGCACTCCACACTGCCCTTTCCCACCTGGACAAAAGGAACACCTATGTGAGAATGCTATTCATTGACTACAGCTCAGCGTTCAACACCATAGTGCCCTCAAATCTCATCAACAGGCTAAGGACCCCGGGACTAAACACCTCCCTCTGCAACTGGATCCAGGACTTCCTGACGGGCAACCCCCAGGTGGTAAGGGTAGGTAACAACACATCCGCCACGCTGATCCTCAACACAGGGGCCCCTCAGGGGTGCGTGCTCAGTCCCCTCCTGTACTCCCTGTTCACTCATGACTACACGGCCAGGCACGACTCCAACACCATCATTAAGTTTGCCGATGACACAACAGTGGTAGGCCTGATCACTGACAATGACGAGAGCCTACTGGGAGGAGGTCAGAGACCTGGCCGTGTGGTGCCAGGACAACAATCTCTCCCTCATTGTGAGCAAGACAAAGGAACTGATCGTGGACTACAGGAAAAGGCGGGCCGAACACGAACACACCATTTGCATCAATGGGGCTGTAGTGGAGCGGGTCGATCTACCAATGATCTATCATGGTCTAAACACACCAAGACAGTTGTGAAGAGGGTGCAACAAAACCTATTCCCCCTCAGGAGACTGAAAAGATTTGGCATGGGTCCTCAGATCCTCAAAAGGTTCTACAGCTGCACCATTGAGTGCATCCTGACTGGTTGCATCACTGCCTGGTATGGCAACTGCTCGGCCTCCGACCGCAAGGCACTACAGAGGGTAGTGCATACGGCCCAGTACATCACTGGGGCAAAGCTTCCTACCATCCAGGACCTCTAAACCAGGCTGTGTCAGAGGAAGGCCCTAAAAATTGTCAAAGACTCCAGCCACCCTAGTCATAGACTGTTCTCTCTGCTACCGCACGGCAAGCGGTACCGGAGAGCCAAGTCTAGGTCCAAGATGCTTCTAAACAGCTTCTATCCCAAGCCATAAGACTCCTGAACAGCTAATCAAGTGGCTACCCAGACTATTTGCAATGCCCACCCCCTCTTTTACGCCACTGCCGCTCTATGTTATTATCTATGCATAGTCACTTTAATAACTCTACCTACATGTACATATTACCTCAATTACCTCGACTAACCGATACCCCCGCACATTGACTCTGTACCGGTACCCCCTGTATATAGTCTCGCTATTGTCATTTTACTGCTGCTCTTTAATTACTTGTTTCTTTATTTTCTTAATCTTATTCATATTTTTAAACTGCATTGTTGGTTAGGGGCTTGTAAGTAAGCATTTCACTGTAAGGTCTACACCTGTTGTATTCGTTGCATGTGACTAATAAAATTTGATTTGATTTGAACTGACCCTGTATGTATTGTATGTTTGCTTATTGTGTTCTTCTTATTTGTTATTTTATATTTTGTGTGTTTGTGTTCTACCTTGTTATTTTTAGTATTACATTGTTATTGATTAGTGTGGGGGAAAAATGTCACTAGATTTTTTTTTTACATGAGGAAACAAGTGCAAAATTTATATTTGAAACTTCACACATTTTGTCCGAAAACCACGTCTTTTAAATGTTTTTTTTTGTAAGCTATGTTTTAGTTACTGGTTATTTGAACAAATAATGATTAAGTGGGTGTGCGCGTCTTTCGAAATTCGGAAGTGGAGGGTTCATTTGGGCCATACACTTGACCGAAACTTGCAAAGTCTTGACCCTGCTTCCGCTCCTATTTATCATATATTTTCTCATCTCCCTACAGAACTGAACTTTCTGATGCAATTACGCAAGATTTTAGTTCTGAGTTTCCGAGATAGGATCTGACGTAGTTAGGAAAAACTCTGGGCCCTTATGCATCCATAAAACATTCCACATAGCATGGCATATTCTCTTCAAGCATACTTAACGTCACTTAGTGTTGTCATCATCAGTGGATTACATTTGCATGTCTGGTGTGGTCCATCAGGTGATGGGAAGCATCAGTTTACAGATTGGAGCTACTGAGGTTTGTGGGTCAGGGTGAATGACTGAGTGACTGTGTGTTGTCTGCACTAATGTCACCTCTACACCTTCCAGATGAGAGGAGAACTCAGTCTGTTCAGGTTTGTCCATTTTCCCCCCAAAATTATGTGGTTAACAATTTGATATGGTTTTACGATTTATTCAATTAGATAATTTCATTAGATGTGTTGAAAAATACATTGAGTAAGTATGTCGTTTTGTGCTGATATTAAATCATTTCCTTAATTGACTGAGTTGAAATGGAATTGAACCCAACCGTTCTTCATTTGACTGATTCATGATTGATTGATTCATGTTTTACTGTGCCATTACAACAGGACAAACTATTTATTGTGGTAGAATATTGAAGCTCACGCATAAGTCCAGAAGGGGAAGACATGAACATCGCAGAGACAAACAGCTCTTCAGTAGCTGTCCTCCATGCACATATCAAGTCCTTCTCCACTGCTTCCTATACAATCAACCTCCTCCTTGATCTCCGCACCAATGTCTACATCCTCTGGCTGATAGTGACCGGAGCGGGAGGGACTATGGCCTCAGAGTTCTTCGCTCTCAACCTGACCATGTCTGAGATCCTCTATTCCCTGTCTCCTGTCTTATTATTGCCTACATACACATCCCTAAATGTATTATTGGTATCTTGAACACAGGCCGGACCGTTTCAAACCTTTGTTTGTGTGGAGCGCTGCCTGGCAGTGGTCCATCCTGTGGTCTACCTGAAGTCCAAACACCTGAGATACAGGGTGGGGTGTTGTGATGTTGATGGTGCTTGGGTCCTGTTTGTTCTGTATGCTTCTGAATCCTAAATCAATATATACTTTCTTGGTTCAGGACCTTTGTGATGTCATTCAGCTGCCTCTCAGGGCTCTGAAACTTCCCGGGCCGGGGGAAGGGGAGAGAGAGAGGGGGACAATAACATGAAGATGAGAGCGTTTAAGATCATTTTGATTATCCTGGTGTCTATGATGGTGAACTACCTCACTATGATTTTAATGATGTGTTTGTACAATGTCCTCGATCGGGTTGTGTTCTGTTTGTCACTATCCATTTGTTTCTCCATCAGTGTGACCCAGCCCCTCCTCTACCTCCACAGGGCTGGGAAACTGCCCTGTATCAGAGGTCTCTGAGGAAGAGGTGACTTCCTTATATGGGGCGCTCACACTGCTCACTACTTTCAGCAACCAAGCTACCAGAAATCTGTCATTTTAAAAAGGAGACATTCAAAAATTCAACAGTTGGCCACTGGAGAGTTGACAGTGTGCTGGATAAGCTAATAACCAACATTTTGTTTTACATGCTGTTCGAAAGATACACCTCTGAGGGTAGGTTTTGGTAATAAGGTAGCTGAAGGTAGTAAGTAGTGTGAGTGCTCTGTTAGATCTCACTGAAATTATATGAAATAGGGTTGAATCTTTGAAGTTAAGTGTTTCAACTCGTTTTAATTGTTAACTTAACTATTATTCAAGATGAACTAGAGTCGATGTTGATTAATCACAGATCACAATCCTGCAACAAAGAGGGGAAGGGAATCTGTTTCTAATTTGTCTGTCTCTGTGTTGTATTCTCAAATGAACATGACCTTTTCGTTCAGTTATAAGCCTTCCAATTAGTTGTATTTGAGTGTCCAAATTTTTTCCGGATATCGGCCATGTAAACCCATTTTGCAGCTGATAATGTCTTTCAACGCCAATGCAGCCATAGGCCTACAGCAGTGGTCCCCAAACTGTACTGTTGGGGGTACTCGAGGACTGGAGTATACCATCAGGTCACTTCAGTTTTTGGTTGTTTAATTAAATCAGGTGTTTTAGTGTCATATAAAGATTAAATATATTGTTCGGCTGGACAACCAATAGTCAACACAGCAGGTTGTCTTATCCTATTGAGGCATTTGTCCTATGTACATACATTTTAAACAGTGGTAGGCCCGATCACCGACAACGACGAGACAACCTATTGGGAGGACCTGGCAGTGTGATGCTAGGACAACAACCTCTCCCTCAATGTGAGCAAGACAAAGGAGATGATTGTGGACTACAAAGGAGGGCCGAACACATTCACATCGACGGGGCTGGAGTGGAGCGAGTCGAGAGTTTAAAGTTTCTTGGTGTCCACATCACCAACAAACTATCATGGTCCAAACACAGCTAGAAAGTTGTGAAGAAAGCACGACAACACCTTTTCCCTCGCAGGAGACTGAAACGTTTTGGCATGGGTCCCCAATTCCTCAAAACGTTCTACAGCTGCGCCATTGACCACAATGCATCACCGCCTGGCATGGCAACCTGCTCGACATCCAACCATAAGACACTACAGAGGGTAGTGCGTACAGCCCAGTACATCACTGGTGCCAAGCTTCCTGACATCCAGGACCTATATACTAGGCGGTGTCAGAAGAAGGCCCAAAAATGTTCAAAGACTCCAGTCATCCAAGTCATAGACTGTTCTGTCTGCTACCACATGGCAAGCAGTACCGGAGCACCAAGTCTAGGTCCAAAAGGCTCCTTAACAGCTTCTACCCCAAGCCAAAAGACAGTTGAACAATTAATCAAATGGCCACATGGAATATTTGCATTGACACCCCCTCCCTTTGTTTTTACACTGCTGCTACTAACTGTTTATTATCTATGCATAGTCACTATACCCCTACCTACTGTATATGTTCAAATTACCTTGACTAACCTATGCCCCCGCACATTGACTCGGTACCAGTACCCCCTGTATATAGCCTTATTATTGTTATTATTTTGTGTATTTTGTATTATTTCCTTTCTCTATTTTCTTAAAACTGCATTGTTGGTTAAGGGCTTGTAAGTAAGCATTTCATGGTATTGTTGTATTCGACGCATGTGACAAATACGATTTGATTTGATCATAGCAACAGTGCCCTCCCTACTCACTCTCCGAGACTTCTCCATCATTGCATACCATACCCTCTGTTTTACTCACTCTTTTACTCCCTTAGTCTCTCCCCTTTACTTCTCGTCTCTCTCTCTACTCTCTTGTCCTTTTCCATGTCATCCCGTTATCATACAAGCAGCTTTCTTCAGCTTTAGAGAGTTCCCTCTCTTCTGGACCTTTATGTTCTCTTTAGGGGTTCTAATTGTAAGGGCCATTAAACAGAGCTGGCGACACACCTGTACTACTGTGGGATGGGTGTCCCGTTCACATGAGTCGGTATGATTTATGTTTGAATACTGACTGACTCTCAGGCACTCTTGCTCAAAGGGTACATTGGTTAGTTATTATACATTGTTTTCACAAAGTCTTTAAGCTAATTTAAGAACATAAAGTATGACTCTTATTCCCTGTTCAATCAAACTGTATCTGGGACTGATGGTTCTGCCGGTCTTTGTTCAGTGCTTGATGAATTAATCTAATGAATTGACTGAATTTTCAGTCCACTCATTCTGCTTGTCACATACTAGCAGGCATTTTAGTCTGCATGTGCCCAATCACAGAGTATTGTTCCCCTTTTAAGGGCTCCATCCCTCATACATTGTATTCAACTCATCTTTTATTCACAATTTATTGATCTGTATACATGTAATCAACTTCATACATTTTTATTCAGCAAGTTGTAAACCATGCACTGATTTGAAAAGTGAAATGAGAAAAATCTCGCAATATATCATAATGGAATCAACATGACGCCAAACTGAAAAATCATTAGGAATTGACTCAACGATTTTATGGAAAGGTGTTGGGATAATTACAATACAGAGTATCAAAGCACAAGGCGAGGCACAAATGCAGACACAGGAGGCAGATGGTTGGAGTCATACAATGTTTATTAATCCAAGGGTAGGCAAGAGAATGGTTGTGGACAGGCAAATAGGTCAAAACCAGATCAGAGTCCAGGAGGTACAGAGTGGCAGACAGGCTCGTGGTCAAGGCAGGCAGAATGGTCAGGCAGGCGGGTACAGAGTCCAGAAACAGGCAAGGGTCAAAACCGGGAGGACTAGAAAAAGGAGAAAGCAAAAGCAGGAGAACAGGAGAACCACTGGTTGACTTGGAAACTTACAAGTCAATTGTAAACTTCTGACCCACTGGAATTGTGATACAGTGAATGATAAATGAAAACAATTGTTGGAAAAATTACTTGTGTCATGCACAAAGTACATGTCCTAACCGACTTGCAAAAACTATAGTTTGTTAACAAGAAATTTGTGGAGTGGTTCAAAAACGAGTTTTAATGATTCCAACCTAAGTGTATGTAAACTTCCGACTTCAACTGTACCTACAATCCTTCTTTCTTTCTTTCTTTCTTTCTTTCTTTCTTTCTTTCTTTCTTTCATTGCCTATTACTGTAACTCAATTATAGTGTCCTTGCATATTGATATTTATCTTACGGAGTCAGATCATTAATTGAATTGACTCATTGCATAGTCTTATTACGAGTCGCATGTGAGGTATATATGATATATTGTATATACACATATCAAATATTACTCTCACTACACGGAAACTGATTTCACTTCCTCAAAATCCCCAGAATGAATCTAAGATAACTCAAGAAATCTGTAGTTAATTTTGACGTTTTTGCAGAGGATGTTGGAGTTGTGCAATTTTAGAATAACATTACTTGAGATGAATTGTTTCTGATTTACACTACCGTTCAAAAGTTTGGGGTCACTTGGAAATGTCCTTGTTTTTGAAAGAAAAACAAATGTTTTGTCCATTAAATAACATCAAATTGATCAGAAATACAGTGTAAACATTGTTAATGTTATAAATTAATATTGTAGTTGAAAACAGCTGATTTTGTATGGAATATCTACAAAGGCGTACAGAGGCCCATTATCAGCAACCATCACTCATGTGTTCAAATGGCACGATGTGTTAGCACAGCTGAAAACTGTTGTTCTGATTAAAGAAGCAATAAAACTGTCCTTCTTTAGACTAGTTGAGTATCTGGAGCATCAGCATTTGTGTGTTCGATTACAGGCTCAAAATGGCCAGAAACAAAGTACTTTCTTCTGAAACTCGTCAGTCTATTCTTGTTCTGAGAAATGAAGGCTATTCTATGTGAGAAATTGCCAAGAAACTGAAGATCTCGTACAACGCTGTGTCCTACTCCCTTCATAGAACAGCGAAAATTTGCGCTAACCAGAATAGAAAGAGGAGTGGTAGGCCCCGGTGCACAACTGAGCAAGAAGACAAGTACATTAGTGTCTAGTTTGAGAAACAGACGCCTCACAAGTTCTCAACTGGCAGCTTCCTTAAATACTACCCGCAAAACACCAGTCTCAACGTCAACAGTGAAGAGGTACCTCCGGGATGCTGGCCTTCTAGGCATGTTAAGAAAGACATTTTTCTGTGGGAATTTCTTACAGGTTTCCTTATGGTTCTGTTTACAGTCACGTTCTCAAATTGTTCTGGGAATGTTACAAAAACATTCCATAAAAACCACAAGAAAACGTTAGTAACGTTCAGAGAACTTTCTAAGAATGTTTTTGAAAAACATACATTCTGTATGTTTAGAAAACTTTCCAAAAAAACACATGAAAACTTTAGTAACGTTCAAAGAATGTTCTAATAATGTTATTTAAAAACATATTCTCAGCATAAACAAAACTCTGTCAAATCAAATCTTATTAGTCACATGCGCCAAATACAACAGGTGTAGACCTTACAGTGAAATGCTTACTTATAAGCCCCTGACTAACAATGCAGTAAAAAATAAAAATAAAAATGCAGTTAAAAAAAAAAGGAATGTGTTCACATGATTAATGCCTAAGGAAATTAATTTCCATGTCCTATCTGTGCTTGGAGTTCAAAAAAGTTAGTGCTAAATAAGATAGCAATGTTTTGACACATCTTATTGAAATATTCAGTTTAAGTTTTTGAAAAAATTATTTTAAAAAACAACCAAAAAACTATAATTTTCGTTCTCAGAGCCTCAATAAAACCTCCCAGGAAAACATTCAACTGGGTAGAATGTCATATATGAAATCCCTAGGCCTAATCCTTTCACTGCAAGTCAGTAGGAAAATAAAGAAAAGAAGGAGGAACATTGGAAAAAGCAGCCTCAACCTTGGACAGCGTGTCACCCTACACTATAGCACAGCCACAAGCAAATGTGTGTGTTTTTTTCAACTAAGCTTGCCAGGCTTAATACTGTAGGTTAATTCCACCTGTAACAGCTATTGAGTTACTTAACCCCTCTTCCATTTGGACATCCATCAATATGCAGAGAGATATTCAATTCACATTTGTCAGTTGAATCAAGGTTGAACATCACATGAATCAAAATTATAATTGCAAAATTATAATTGCATGCTGTTGATCCAAGATGGCGTAGCAGTCAGGCGTCTTTGTCCTTGTCTTGTCGTGTCCCGTGTATATATCTTTTTATATCTTTTTTCTTCACATATTTTCTTCAATTTTTCTTAGCCTCAACTTCAACATACTCTCCTGAAACCCGCCTCACCCAATGTTGTATGGATCTTCTATTTTCTTTACTTTAGAACCGGTACCCCCAACAGAAGCTAGCCAGCTAACTAGCTACTAGCTAGTAGTCAGCTAGCCACTGCTAGCGGTCATCAGCTAACCTTTGGATCGGACAACTCCTGGCAGTCTGCTCAGCGCGATTCAACCCAGAGCATATCAAACTTCTCTTTTTCTCCATATCTCCGGATTCCTACCGCAAGCTCTGAACCTTTTCACCTGGATCATCGCAGCTAGCTAGCTGCTATCCTAGTGGCTACTCCTGGCTAACGTCTCTGTCCCGACGCAAGCACCAATTCGCCTGGAGCTAGCCTATGCTAGGCCCATCTCCCGGCTAGCTGAAGATGTCCATCAGCCACTCCTCAGGCACCAATACCTATTTTGCCAATTGGCCTGGACCCTTATACTACACGGAGCCCGGCTGATCCATCACGACTGGTCTGCTGACATAACCGCAGGAGGGGGCTACAACAGACTTCTTCCGTCGCGACGTCCCTCTAAGGCCCTTCTGATAGCCTGCTATCCCCGGCCCGCTAGCTGTCTGTATCGTAGTGTCTCCAGCCCGCTTAACTACTCACAAGACCCTATGATCACTTGGCTATGCCTGCCTCTCCCGAATGTCAATATGCCTTGTCTATTGCTGTTTTGGTTAGTGATTATTGACTTATTTCACTGTAGAGCCTCCAGCCCTGCTCTATATGCCTTAGCTAACCCTTTTTTCCACCTCCCATACATGCAGTGACCTCACCTGGTTTAAATGATGTCTCTAGAGACAATACCTCTCTCATCGTCACTCAATGCCTAGGTTTACCTCCACTGTATTCACATCCTACAATACCTTTGTCTGTACATTATGCCTTGAATCTTTTCTACCGTGCCCAGAAACCTGCTCGGTTTCATTATCTGTTCCGAACGTACTAGACGACCAGTTCTTATAGCCTTTAGCCATACCCTTATCCTACTCCTCCTCTGTTCCTACGGTGATGTAGAGGTTAATCCAGGCCCTGAAGTGCCTAGCTCCACTACCATTCCGCAGGCACTCTCATTTGTTGACTTCTGTAACCGTAAAAGCCTTGGTTTCATGCATGTTAACATTAGAACTCTCCTTCCAGACTCACAGTAAACATCTCCAATCCAAAATTGAATCTAGAATCGGCTTCCTATTTCGCAACAAAGCATCCTTCACTCAAGCTGCCAAACATACACTCGTAAAACTGACCAGCCTACTGATCCTCGACTTTGGCGATGTCCTTTACAAAATAGCCTCCAACACTCTACTCAACAAATTAGATGCAGTCTATCACAGTGCCATCCGTTTTGTCACCAAAGCCCCATATACTACCCACCACTGCGACCTGTACACTCTCGTTGGCTGGCCCTCGCATCATATTCATCGCCAAAACCACTGGCTCCAGGTCATCTACAAGTCTCTGCTAGGTAAAGCCCCGCCGTATCTCAACTCACTGGTCACCATATCAGCACCCACCCGTAGCACGCGCTCCAGCAGGTATATCTCACTGGTCACCCCCAAAGCCAATTTTTCCTTTGGCCGCCTCTCCTTCCAGTTCTCTGCTGCCAATGACTGGAACGAACTGCAAAAATCACTAAAGCTGGAGACTCTTACCTCCCTCACTAGCTTAAAGCACCAGCTGTCAGAGCAGATCACAGATCACTGCACCTGTACATAGCCCATCTGTAAATAGCCCATCCAATCTACCTCATCCCCATACTGTATTTATTTATTTTTCTTGCTCCTTTGCACCCCAGTATCTCTACTTGCACATTCGTCTTCTGCACATCTATCACTCCAGTGTTTGCTAAATTGTAATTAGTTCACCACCCTGGCATATTTATTGCCTTACCACCCTTGTCTTACCTCATTTGCACACACTGTATATGGACTTTTTCTATTGTGTTATTGACTGTATGTTTGTTTATTCCATGTGTAACTCTGTGTTGTTGTATGTGTCGCATTGCTTTGCTTTATCTTGGCCAGGTCTCAGTTGTAAATGAGAACTTGTTCTCAACTAGCCTACCGGGTGAAATAAAGGTGAAATAAAAAATTACATTTACTGAAACCTGAAACATGGGTGAAACACTAAGCTTTAATCCTAAGAGGTAAACATCCAAGCATCTGCCCTAGACAATAAAGGATATGAGGGTGGTTTGAAATGATTTGAAGAAAATTGGGAAAATGTATGATAAGAAACAAATGCTTATCAGTTAACTGACCTCAACTGGATCTCGAGTTTGTGCACTTTCTGAAGATGTACAATAACAATACTATTGTGGCGGTGCTGAAGAAGATTGCGATGAAATCGAATTTAGAAAACAATAACAATGTTCTCACAGCCATCTGGTTGAGCGCCTGAACAGATCCTCTTGGTATCATTGTTCTGAAGACTAAGACCAGTTCCCTATGTGAAGCCACTGTAAAGTACTCTACATCCTCTGCTTTATGTAACTAAGTGTGTCTTACTGTAACACCTGTTCACCAGATGTTCATTGACTCCCTCCCACCTTCCCCAACCCCAGAATCCCTCACTGATTACCTACTAAACAACTTAGAAACTTAGAGGTTCTTCATTGGGCATACTTCAAAAGACAAGTGTTCAGAAGGGTTGTGTGTGTCTGTGTGAGAGAAATAGAGAGATTAGATAAAAGTGTAGGCCAAATAAGGATCATTTCTTATTTATTTCTCTTTGCTGTATGATATATATGGTTACCTTCAAAGGCCAAAGAAATTGATTCTCATCCTTTCTGTCTCCAGAAGAGATTCTTGGCTTCTTGATTAATTCCAGAATTGGACATCCAGACAGGGGGATGAGTAGTGGGCAGATGTTGTGAATACCAGAGAGATCTGAGGTATTGAAGAAGTTAGCAAAAGTAAGTGTGTGTGTGTGTGTGTGTGTGTGTGTGTGTGTGTGTGTGTGTGTGTGTGTGTGTGTGTGTGTGTGTGTGTGTGTGTGTGTGTGTGTGTGTGTGTGTGTGTGTGTGTGGGCGTGTGTGGATGTGTGTGTGTGGGCGTGTGTGGATGTGTGCATGTGTGCGTGTGTGGATGTGTGCATGTGTGTCCATGTGCATGAGTGTGTGTGAACGTACATTAATGGATGCAATCGTGCATGTGTGTATGTGTTGTAGGGAGAGAAATGTTAGAGAGGAAGGGGAAACACTGTAGCTAACTGCCAGTAGCCAGTCTAGCCCTCCGTTGTACTCCTAGGGGATACACATCTGGAGCTGGTTGTTAAATTCATATTAGTAGACCATGCAGGTATAATCACACAATAATTTGAGCCGAGCACAGAGCTTAATGGTGGATGAAACGTCTTTGATGTACACAGGGAAGGCCTCTGGCAACAACACATCAGATAGTATTACCTCTAAATAGTGATCTGTTTGTCTGCCATTTCTGATGAGCCTCAGAAAGAGTATATATTGTAATTACTTCACCACCATGGCCTATTTTATTGCCTTAACTCCCTTATCTTACCTCATTTGCACTCACTGTATATAGACTTTTTGTTTTCTTTAGTTCTACTGTATTATTGACTGTATGTTTTGTTTATTCCATGTGTAACTGTGTTGTTGTATGTGTCGAATTGCTATGCTTTATCTTGGCCAGGTCGCAGTTGCAAATGAGAACTTGTTCTCAACTAGCCTACCTGGTTAAATAATAATACTTTTTTTTATGTGGATGAACCAACTTCGTTGTCAATTTTTTGTTATATAGAAATAACAAAACATGCCAAAAAGCTGCTGTGTTGTTCAATGTACATGTAACCAGGTCAAAAATCCTGACCTACAGTTTGCAATGCTCCCACATAGGGAAATAGAGCCTGAAAGAAGAGCCCTGTGGCTTTAGGTTATTCGGCGTGGGAAATGTGGAGACCAAGTAGGCTACACGTAGCTAATTGTGTGTGTGGAAAACATTTCATCACAAGAAAGAGATTTAACTTGTGTAGTATAGTCCATTTGTAACTCCACTCACTACTTGTAGCTGAATAGTCCATTTGTTTGTGTTGGCTAGCTTAATGTTCTGGTTGGTAGCTAGCTAGCCCTCACTCACGTGGCTGCTAGCATCGTCATGAAAAGGGGCATGAGGGAAGCACTACAATATTACGTTTTTCTAAGTTGTGAGAACGGTTTGGAGCAGGCAATGTTGAAAGTCATCCTTAGACATGTTAAACTTAACTAAAACAAGCAGACAAGAAAATGATGTTTGAAAAAGGTCAAGCTTTCGCTGTAAGCCAATGGGGTAGGTAACCTAAGTAACCACAGGTTGTTTTCCCCACAGGTGAGCGGGGCCGCAGCGTTCTATCTAATACCAAACATAATAAAATATAAGAATATGAACATAAAGTAAATGGTTCTGTAGAACTGAATAAAATGTTTTCGCATAAGTTTAATACAGAAAGGCACAATTTAGTCCAACAATTATACGTGTTTTGGGAAGGGGGGATTGGGGTGCAAGTGTTTAAATTGTGCAGTATTTAGCAATAATAATAATAGTCTGGTAGCGGCAGTTGTGATTTGTGTGTAGAATGAATGTACTGTATGTGTGTGTGTGTGCGTGTGTGTGTGTCTGTGGATGAGTGTATATCTGTGTGTGTTTGTGAGTGAAAGCTCATCACTAAGCTAAGGATCCTGGGACTAAACACCTCCCTCTGCAATTGGATCCTGGACTTCCTGACGGGCCGCACCCAGGTGGTGAGGGTAGGTAGCAACACATCTGCCACGCTGATCCTCAACACTGAGCTCCACAGGGGTGCGTGCTCAGTCCCCCCCTGTTCTCCCTGTTCTCCCAAGACTGCATGGCCAGACACGACTCCAACACCATCATTAAGTTTGCAGATGACACAACAGTTGTAGGCCTGATCACCGACAACGACGAGACAGCCTATAGGGAGGAGGTCAGAGACCTGGCCGGGTGGTGCCAGAAAAACAACCTATCCCTCAACGTAACCAAGACTAAGGAGATGATTGTGGACTACAGGAAAAGGAGGACCAAGCGCGCCCCATTCTCATCGACGGGGCTGTAGTGGAGCAGGTTGAGAGCTTCAAGTTCCTTGGTGTCCACATCAACAACAAACTAGAATGGTCCAAACACACCAAAACAGTCGTGAAGAGGGCACAACAAAGCCTATTCCCCCTCAGGAAATGAAAAAGATTTGGCGTGGGTCCTGAGATCCTCAAAAGGTTCTACAGCTGCAACATCGAGAGCATCCTGACTGGTTGCATTACTGCCTGGTACGGCATTTGTTCGGCCTCTGACGGCAAGGCACTACAGAGGGTAGTGCATATGGCCAGTACATCACTGTTCATAAAGTCAATTTCTTTGCCAATTTTTTTAAGTTTTACTTTAGAGCCTTATTGCAAACAGGATTCATGTTTTGGGATATTTTTATTCTGTTACAGGCTTTCTTCTTTTCACTCTGTCATTTAGGTTAGTATTGTGGAGTAACTACAATCTTGTTGATCCATCCTCAACTGTTTTAGTCAAAATTGGTCTCATGGTGAAATCCCTGAAAAATGTCCATCCTATCTGGTAGTTAGGAAGGATGCATATATCTTTGTAGTGACTGGGTGTGTTGATACACGATCCAAAGTATTTACATTTTTTTATTTAATCTTTATTTAACTAGGAAAGTCAGTTAAGAACAAATTCTTATTTACAATGACAGACTATCCCGTCCAACGCTGGGCCAATTGTGCGCTACCCTATGGGACTCCCAATCACGGCCAGATGTGATACAGCCTGGAATCGAACCAGGGACTGTAGTGACACCTCTTGCTCTCAGATGCAGTGCCTTAGACCGCTGCGCTACTCGGGAGCCCATATAATTGGTAATAACTTCACCATGCTCAAAGGGATATTCAATGTCTGCTTGTATTTACCCATCTACCAATAGGTGCCCTTCTTTGCGAAGATTTGGAAACCCTCCCTGGTCTTTGTGGTTAAATGTGTGTTTAAATTCACTGCTCAACTGAGGGACCATTCAGATAATTGTATGTGAGGGGTACAGAGATGAGGTAGTCATTCAAAGATCATGTTAAACACTATTATTGCACAAAGTGTGAGTCCATGCAACTTATGATAAACAATGATTACTTATTTAGGCTTGTCATAAGAAAGGCATTGAATAATTGAGTCAAGAAATTGTACTTTTTCTTTTTTAAATTCATTTATCAAAGTTAATGTCTAAATACAAATTTCCACTTTGACATTATAGGGTATTGTGTGTAGGCCAGTAACACAAAATCTCAATATAATACATTTTAAATTCAGGCTGTAACCCAGCAAAATGTGAAGAAAGTCAAGAGGTGTGAATACTTTCTGAAGGAACTGTATATCTTATATCGCATGACAATTACTGTAATGTTTATCATTGCTACTCTGCTTTTCCATAGTTGGAAAAGTTAGTTCCATTTTCCATAGTTGTTTATGCAAGTTATCTGCCTTGAGTGGGATAAATATTGTAACCAGGTGACAATAATTGGTTACAACCATTCTCCTTGGGATCAGAACCACTAGAGCAGAAACTAAGTTCCTCACATTGAAATATTAGCTTTTCTTAAGTGGATAACAAGCAAGCATAGTCATACAGTTGCCATTGTCTTGCCATTGGATTAGAAAGCCACCCAAGGTGAGGTGGATAGATGTTGGGGCTTCCCCCACTAGTTTTAACCCTCTCAATAAAGCATTCACTTCCCAGATATAGGACTCCTAAGAGGGAATACTCTGTGTGGCAAATCAGTACATGTATGGAATGCCTAGGAACAGAAAACACATTTTGAGGTCATGCTCTCTGCAAAGCACAATGAAGAATAACTGAATTGTCAGCCTGACCGATGCACAAAGTAAAAGAAGGCAAGCTCATTTGCAGATGAAAAAGCTTTTTCTAATATCTTAATAAATAAAGTAAATGGACATCCAAATATGATCATGGGTTACAGTGCTATCAGGTATGAAGGTAAGACCCAGATGCAGACGTCAAATTAACAATGGTTTAATAATCGAACAGGGGCAGGCAATAGACAGCTCAAGGCAGGCAGGGGTCAGTAAACCAGAGGTGGGGCAATGGTACTGGACGGCAGGCAGGCAGGCTGACGATAGGCAGAGGTTGTCGTGGAAAACATTTCAAATACAACGCTTATCAGAACTTGTAAATTCAAACATGCTCTTTATTACAACTGTACAGCCAACTGGCATGTCCCCGCGGAACACACCCCGCGGAACACACCCTCCCAGAGCACTGGTTCGCTCTTTATACCCAAATAGCATATGAGTCCACCTAGGCGCCTAAAAGCAATTGGATACCCTAAGGATAGGGGGGGAACAGAACAAAGAGTGCATTGATTTAGTGGTGAAGGGAAGGGAAAAAGAGTTTGTTGACACACTAAGATAGAGGGTCTGACCACTATTATAATTTAACTGAAAGCAGATGATGGGCGTTAGTATGCGTGAACAAGCAGGAAGCCTGAACTAAAAAGATAATGATGTTGAAGAATTAGGGGAAGTATGTTTATTTGCATATGGATGCAAATAAACATACTTCCCCTAATTCTTCAACATCATTATCTTTTTAGTTCAGGCTTCCTGCTTGTTCACGCATACTAACGCCCATCATCTGCTTTCAGTTAAATTATAATAGTGGTCAGACCCTCTATCTTAGTGTGTCAACAAACTCTTTTTCCCTTCCCTTCACCACTAAATCAATGCACTCTTTGTTCTGTTCCCCCCCTATCCTTAGGGTATCCAATTGCTTTTAGGCGCCTAGGTGTCTGACACATACGTAGTGGAATGGGTAGACTATAAATCTAGTGTGTCAAAGCTTTTTCCATACATGCACTTTAAAGCACGTATGACTTTGGCCATCTGCTAATCTTTGGTTTCCTGTATTTACCAGAATGGCAAATGCACTCACATCTGCCTTCTTATACTATTTTCTAGTATACTCCTGTCTATTGTTTAATAGTGTGATATCTACCTACATATGTCAATTACTCCTACATAATCCCTCCTCTTGAGGGTAATTAACCTCAAAAACTATACTAAAATGACATATAGAGAGTAGATATCAATACCAACAAATGACTAAAACATTATCAAAATAAAGCTTACAAATCACTTGTACCAAACATCTCCAATACATAAACACAGACAGGAAGAAAAGATCCAATTGAAACATAATACACTTACAAAACCCAACTAGACCAAACATCTCCAATGTGAAATAGGAGTAAAAGATCCAATCAGAAACAGTATAAAAAATAAAAATAATACAATGAATATAATAAGAAATTGAATATGAGAAAATCAAAGACCTACATGCAGTTACAAAAGAAAATTGACACAACATCATTCTAAATTTAAGCATTTCAACATGATCCTGCCTTGCAGACACCTCTCTAATAAAGTGATATCCATGATATCAACCTTTGTTTTAGAAGATCAAGGACATGGTCTATAGGCACTTATAACCGGAATACCCTCTGTTACCTAACATGTTTTTGAAATTAACCTAGTCTTTAGAAGGCATAACTAGCTTTAATTAAAGGAAACCATATATATATTCATTGATATACATATCTAAAAATTCAACCAAACATACAAAAACACAAGGCCTTAAACTAAAATAGATATACTAAAATCCTTACATAGGAGCACAGTCCTCATCCTTACAGATTCTACAATCTCCTTTTTGACATTTCGCGCAAAACACGGGGTCTCCGTGATGATCATAGCCTTCCACATAAAATTTTGTGCACCACTTGCACTTACGGCGCAAATGACACTTTTTGTGGACATGTACAAGTAGACATTCGCCTGAATTTGGGAATACAGCATATACAGGTAGACCATCCTTACGAAAATCATGGCAAGCATAACCACCTCCAGGAACTACTCTATATAGACAGTTTGGATTCCCAAAGGGGCAGTCCAAAGGTCCACCGACCGCATTACAAGGCTTTCCATACTTATTAGTATACTTGCCTGGGCTACTCGGTACAGGATCAATCACCACAGGAGGGTCATCTCTCCTTACAGACATCTATTTAACTGTTGTCTGAACCACAATTGACTTTACCAGGGGTATAACACAACAAAATGCAATACCCAAAGCCAACAACCCTCCTCCCAACATGATGGTCATCCTAGCAAACATGGCTCCCCACTTTCTTAACGCTAGATCCAACCAAACTCATACATGAGAGTCTAAACATTTTCATTACATTTACATCAGCATTAGCCTTTACTTCTGCTCGTAATCCTTTGAGTTTGGCCATAGCAATATTGTGAATAAAGGTGCAACAGTCATCCCCAAACATGACACAAACTCCACCCTTCTCCACTAAGAGCCAATTAAGTATAGTTAATGAATCCCTGTTGGTTATAGCCAATAAAATTAATCCACTCTAAGTTCTAATTTGGTGTTATCCACAGAAATATAGATTCAAATCCTGAATTAACCTCATCTCTGGCCTTGAAATCCCTAGGTAGACCTCTAAGCAGTCCAATTGCATTAAGGTATATCTCAGGATCCTTCTCATAAGCCCTTTTAACTCTAGGTTTTACATAGTCATCATGGGGTGATTTAATAATCGTAACCTATTTAATTGCTCTAAGGCACAAAGACCAATCCATCCATCAGACAATACATTCAACAGTTAGTTTTTTCCACACATCCAGAAACTATCAGCAATACGTCTGTCTTGAATTTTCAACATAGTAAGAGATGGCGCAACCTGAGTTATGTAACTACACAACCCTTTTCTATTCATAATCAACCCTTTATCATTACTTTTACGAACTCCCGCATTCTCTAACACCCAAATAGTATCACATTCTACAGTGGTGTTTCCTACATCAATTCCTTCGGTGTAGTGTCTGTAAAAACATTCATATTTTCCTTTAACCACGGTACCTCTGTCTAATTGAGGTACATTTAATTCAGTTCTAATATTATAGGCAACACAATCATTGTCTCCCAGCATGGTCTCATTCAACATAGTTTTACCCCTAGTACTTACCCAGAGCAATCCTACATTTTATGTCACACAAGGGAATAGAATACTTTCTATTGGTACAATAGTCATTTTTCCAACTTACACAGTTTTTAAATGATGCTGGTTCAGAGACTATTAAAAGATCAGACAAAGGTGATTTTCTTCACAAAATACAATTGTCCATTCTGTGTCTGTTTGCCATATACTTAGCCCATTCGTATCACTTCTTCTTCACTACTTCTTCTCGTGTGGTGTCCTTGAGTGCTTCTGATTCTGATATATCTAATTCTGTTGCTTTTTCAATGTTCTTATCTTGAGGTAGATCATTAGAGTTTATCAGAAAGTTTCAAATATCAGTAAAAACTCTCCTGACTGATGTCTCAGGTTGCTTTGTTGGCACGGTGGTCTGCTTGGTAAGGGCAGTCGATGTCATCTAGTGGTGCTACTCCCTTCGGTCACTGTTGTTCTTGTTATTTCAACTATTAATTCTTCACCTTCAACTGGTTCAATCTGATTCATGATGAGCACCCTCTCGTCTTTTTCTTTGATTAATGTCAGGTCACATCCTTTCGGATCCCAAACGACTTGTCCCTTTGTTTGGTGATATGTCCATCCACAGAGTGCCATCTCCGATAAGGGTTTGATCCTTATGATTGAGATAGACTTCAGTTCTCCTGCTTCTGTTATAACTTGAGGTGGAACATAGATTCTAACCTTGTCAGTCTTTTTGGATTGTTCGGCTGATTCCATTCTTCTCTTCCTGCTCCCACCATACATCTTGATTGTGCATTAGTCTGTTGTTTCTATACTAGCATTCACTGTTACTTCTGTTATGTCAATGTCATTATTCTTTTATTGTTCTAACATCAATTGTCTGTAAAGGAGGCCATTCAAAAGTTTAAAAGTCAATTGTGGGGTAATCCCCATTTTCTTCAGCTTGCGGGACTTTTCCTCCTCTTTCTTCACCTGAAGCTCCCTCCTCAGGCCGGACTTAGCTTCCATCTGGAAGGGTTTCAATTTTAGGGAAGAAACGTTCTTATTCTGTTCCTTGTGAGGCCTCTCCTCCTCTTCTGGGTGCATTAGTCGGTGCACGTGTCATATTTTGGCTTTCACTTGATTTACTGTTTTCTTGGCTCCTCCCTGGCGTCTCAATCGTTTCCGCTGCTCCTGCTCCCTCCAGGCTCCCTCCTGGTGAATCAGCATCCTCTGTGTCCTCATCTCTATGTGGTTGTATCCTTCTCTCTGTTGGGACTCAGCTGCAGTGGTTCAGATGGTACCACGTCTGGCTTCTTTTCACTTGGACGGCCGTTCTTGTTGCTTTGGCCACCTCATAGGGTCCATCTCTCCTCGGTTGATCCCACTTCCTCCGGATCCCTCCAACGTGGACTAGATCTCCTGGTATCACTGGGAGAGGTCCTTCTGGTCCCCTTGGATCATCAGACGCAGAACCTCTCATCCTGGTTCAGGTTTCTGCCTACTTTCTGTGAAGCATTCATACTTAGAGACTTATGGCCTCTGTTCTATGATTGCACCATACATCCTCTTACTTCCATCACTCATCACACAACAAACAGACATTCCAGCTGAAGCTGGCGAACCCCTCTCCTTCTGGTTTCCTAAACATAAGACTTGGAAAACAACAGACAAAACATAACAGCATTGACAATGTTATGTGTTATGCATAAATATATTCATGCAAACTGAAATCTGAGACCATGACAATTCCCACTCTCTCTTTACCTGACTCTATGCCTCCAGGATATTTTTCTGCTGGACTCCACAAAAATAAAAGCCCTAAAAAGCTTCCTCATGCTTCCACCCAGTCTTCCCCTTTCGGCCCCAGGTTCTGAGAGGTGTTCCCAAATCATGTCATTTTTTTTTTACTTAGTTTCCCATCTGCTCCATTTCAACTGATAATCATGTGCATAACCTACAATTAACATTATCTCTTCTTGAATTAATTCAACACTGTATATGCTTTCATATCAATCCCTTTAACATGTTTGTTTAGAGTATAATATCCTATCATCCATTCTCTTTCACATGATGTATTAAAAATAAAACAAGTAGCCTCCAAACTCAACCCAGTATGTCTATAGTGGAATCTAGTCTCTCTCTCTTTCTCTCTCTGATTCCACATCCTCTGTCATGGTGTTTTCAAGCTCACCCATTATTCAGCTGGACCTTACTTCTCGTGAGACTTATGCACCCACCAAAGAGAGACATGAAGAACTTTACCACTGCAGTGTTGTAAGAAGTATACCACCAGCCTGGTGTATCTTGATGTACACTCAGTCTCCAGAATGCAGCCCAAGCCCTTCCATTTCTGGCTGTTTTTTCCTGAGGACATACACACTAACACATGGGTTATTTCCTGACAACATTAGCAAGATCACTAAATCTTAATTTTTAATAACAGCCCTATGTAACCATTCTACCTCAAATACCTGGCCTCCTGCCACAGAAATATTCAATGATGGTCAAATGATGTTCCCTACATCAACTGCTGTACAATAACATGTAATCAGTCAAATGTCTTCCAGTTGGATTAATATCCAATCCTATCAAAACTAAGTAATAAGTTTCTTAAACTTTTGCTCTAGTGTTCAAAATGCCACCACTTATTCTTTTTACCATATCTTTAGATATGTGAATTGTTCTATTTACTTTAGAATTGTCCCTATATTTTACACAGCCAGCTGTCTTTCCTTTTCTGTGAATTATCTCTATTATTATACATAGTTTCTAGAAATAACACCCCTTCACTATCATTACCTTCATTTATGAGTCCCCTAACCCATAACAGCCATTGTTTGATACATACTTAAAACATCCTTAAGTCAATTTATATATCATTTATATCAGTATCAGTCCCTCCTCAGGAACATATACACAACCTTATGTTCCTCAAAACAAAAATAAATTGACCAAACGAGAAAAAGAGAAAAAAATAAAAATAAAATTATAATAATTACACATTTGCAATAAATTTCCACTATTTGTAATGTAATTAAACCTGGAGAAAACGTCCATCTGTTTCATTCTATGCCCATGTTATTATTGGTCTCTTTCTTCTTCATTCTTGGGTATCATCGCACAACAGACTACCTTTTTATTCAATTACTTATATTATTATATTTTATCATTCCAATGGCATTATAAAACAAAAGAAACAAAAAAAAACTTTAATCTAATATTCTGTAAGTTTTGTCAACCACCTTGTCTCAGGATTAGTTTCCAGAGCTTCCCTAGGCCTATTAAATTTAAACAGTTCTATATCTAAATAACTAAACAGTTATTTCTTAAATACATTTTCCAACCCAATATTCAGGATAACAGTCCTTAGTGTTTACTTTAACTCAAATTTGACCTTATCTATTCAATACACAACATCCCTTTAATAATTAACATTTATACTAAACACTTTAAATACCAGTATTATCTATTTTCCAATAGCCCCTTTGTCTCAGTTTTTCTCTCATTTGTGGCCTGATAATAAAAAGATCAGTACCCCAATTCCTTTAAGTCATTACTCTCCCTGGCCCATATCATTTCAGCATGTCTTTTTTTAGATACAGTTCACAGGTCATCAGACACAGTTGTCCCTCACTGTTCAGTCGGTTAGGGTGGGTTTGATCTCCACACCCACTTGTGGTGATATTCTCTCCCATGCCTTAAAGCATTCTGACGTCACCTTCTTATGATAACTCCCTTATTCCACCAGTGTTCTCTCAGATGAATTACAGATGATGTATTTATCAACAAAACCCTTACAGAAACCCACACTCCAATAAACCCTTTGGAATAACTTTCAACACTTTTTATATGCATAATGAACAAAACACATTTGTGTATTTACCCAAAGACCATAACCCCAAGGAACTGATAGTTTTACCTATGAACCCATGTTATATCAAAAATTAAAATTAAAATAAACCTATTTGAATAACTTATTCAATTTAAGGGTACAACTCTTCATAATTTTCCCAGGGACATAATAGATTTTCAAAGTAATTATACAGTTTGAATAGAGTCTGGTGTCTTAAACATTTTATAAGTAAATCCCACCTGTTCCAACAATTTCTAGTAAAAGGTGATCAGTCTTTCACAGGAAATTCCTAGGATTCAGGGCATTTTGACACCATTAATATGTTTCCACTCCCCCTTTCTTTAGGAACAACTTAAATACATTTTTCAAAAACATGTCCATCCTTTTGCATACCCAATTTGAAACTGAATTGGAAAAAACCCTTCCAATAAATCTACTAATGCATATTCATTCCCAGTACATGGTGTACTTACTAGTGAACCATAAGCCAATAATCGCAAAGGGACTGGACTCACTCATCCAGAACTCCATGTTTTAGCCTTATCCAGATATTTTTATTTTTAAAGCGGCTGACTTTAATTAACTGCTTTCCACAGTAATGCAGTCTCCAATGACATTGTTGACCAGAGAAGATTAAAAAACCCTTTTTTTTTTTTTCTTATTCTTTCTGGAAAAGAAAGTGTACATATCGTTAATATTCACAATGTTACCTTTTAGTCAGCAAACCAATAATTTTACTTATCCATAGATTTTATTCTAAAGCGTCTTTAACAGTTCCAGAGAATTGTGGTATAGAATGTCTAACAATTAAAATTCCATCGTTACTCTACTAGATGTCAAGTCAAACGTGATCTAATACTTCTTCTTGACCACATATAAACTGTAATCTCTATGAAACACTCATTGTTCGCTCAGAGACTATACACCGCCAAGTAAAAAATTCCATTCTCACTAACCTCAAACCAATTAGTTGTTTGTTATTTTGACAAGGATATAAACTCTTGTATAGCGGCATTTCCTACTACCGCACTAAGTTCTAATGTCACATTACACTAATTTTCCCATACCCGATATACCTATATCCAGAACAGAGAGCTATTTTCTTATTGGTTCTTAGATCTTGTCAATAGTTCTGCCAATCACCCGCACGTCTGCGAGGACTAGAGGAACCACACACACAACCTCATCGCAATGTATTTTCTGATGATAGAATGTTGACATCAGAACGCCTGCAAATCGAGCTTCACATTTTGGTCCCATGTGACTGTGCCTCCCTTGTCCTATTCATCCTGTTTATCAGGTAATAGTGTCCTTCTCTCTCTATTCTATGGAAACAGTCATTTTGTTGTCATGCCACTAATTATTTATTTATTTTTCCTAAATACTCCCATGTATTATACACCTTTTATTTACTATTTTTCCAAGGTAGAGCTAATCCCCTTTCCAATTAAAAATTCATTTGTCACATCACTTAATTTCTCTTATCAAAGCATGCTCTATATAGTACAGACATTATTTCTGAATACTACAGATGACTTAATGTCTTATTCTAGTACAGTACTTCAAATATCACTGTGTTTTTCCCTTTACAGATATCATTATTTATTCATTTTATAGTTCTAATCAATTTTATGATTACATTTACATTACATTTAAGTCATTTAGCAAATGCTCTTATCCAGAGCGACTTACAAATTGGAAAGTTCATACATATTCATCCTGGTCCCCCGTGGGAATTTAACCCTCAACCCTGGAGTTGCAAGCACCATGCTCTACCAACTGAGTCACACCGGTCCACTGCCCGCTCCGTTAAGATCTCTATCTAACGTCTTACTTTTACCTTTATTAATTTATTTTGTCTATACTTTCTTACCTCTTCTCTATATTCTTATTATTTCATTGTCTTTTATCCCATTTTACTGTTTAATTCCCGATTCACGGTTTTAGTGAAACAAACCTCTCATATTCTGGTCTCTGTCCTTCAGGCTATTTTTAGACCGCAGTCTCTGTGGGTACAGAGTGATCGACGGACTGTTTTTTTTTTCCTCTTCCTTTGTTACACCGTTCGTGAATCCTTAATCTGTCCTGAATTTCACTATTTATCACTATTTATCTTAACTAACCTAGATTCGTTTTTAACTTTATATTACAATTTCAATTTATCGACGATTCTACTTTCTGTTTTGTTACACACTTTTCTATTCGTTTTTATACTATTTGGTTTAAACCTCTTTTATTATCTTTATGGTTATTTATTTTAACACCTTTTTTAGTATTCTACTATGGTCGCTTATTACTTTATCACATCAGTGTTTTTATCCTTGATTATAACTTATTTTACTTCGATGTTCCTTAATTTTGTTCCTCTTCCCTGTGAGAGTTAAATGCACTCTCCTTCTCAAATTACCCTCAGTTAACTGTCAGAGAGGCTTGCGCATGCCTCTTCCTACCAGCAGTTGGTCACAGACACACACACACTATTTTCCTAATCTGCTCATTCATTTATTCAATCCCTTTGTTTTTACCTCAAAACAACTCAGTCTTTCTTTATTGACTTAATTCACTTCCTCCTACATAAGCCTAGACTTCTAGGATTTCTACAATATGACGAGACTACTGTCTAATCGGATCAGCTTGTCTTCATATTCTATTCACCCCCCCAATACTGATCTTTACTTCTATTATTAGAGTAGTATTGTGGCGTGACCTACTGAATTACAAAACCCTGTTAGCTAGACAGAGCGGTTTTTTATTCGCAGGATTTCTTTTGCATTTGAACGCCGCACAATCGGGCAAACGTTTTTCCTACAACCTAATATTTATAAGCTACTTTTGCAGTTGAACGCCGCACAATCGGGCAAACGTTTTTCCTACAACCTAATATTTATAAGCTACTTTTGCAGTTGAACGCCGCACAATCGGGCTAACGTTTTTTCTGCCTTCTAAATATTCACCAACAGACCCTTCTACCGCGAATATCCCACCCAATCAGACCTCTTTAAAAATGTTCCTTTTTTAAAAAGCGGTATCGTGGCTTCCTAACTACTTATTTATGCAGTTCTCTGTTATCTTTAGAGTCGTTATTCATAAGTAACCTGTCCAAGCATTCCTTCTACTAATTTTATTGAAGAGGTATCACAGGATTTTCTACCTACATTATCTGTTTTTACCGTATGGGCTGTCCCACATTATAGCCAGCCATCTCAGCCAGATGGCGCAAACAAGCACATCATTTAAGCTACACATTCGAACGGTCTGATCAGAACGAGCGCATGCTCCGCTAAACACCTAACACAAGCAAAGTTCACATCGCCTATTCACTCATTCTCTATACATGCGCATGCATTTATATTTAATACAATTCCCCAAATTACACATACATGCAAATTTATTTGAATTCAAAAGTTCTTTCGTTTTTACTGGTTTCTTTTTAGGAAATTTGAAAGAGAGACTTACGTGGCGCCCCTCTCGCTGAGACAGGATCTCTGAAGCAATCCATACAAACATTTCAACTATGTAAGAACAAGCTTACCTTTTTATAGTTGTGGCCACATTGTTTGCAAGATTGTCCAAAGAAACTATCTCCAGCCCTGAACGCCATTCCTCAGTCCCTGTCCCTCCTGGCTCAGCTCGCCAAATATGTCGTGGAAAACATTTCAAATACAACGCTTATCAGAACTTGTAAATTCAAACATGCTCTTTATTACAACTGTACAGCCAACTGGCATGTCCCCGCGGAACACACCCCGCGGAACACACCCTCCCAGAGCACTGGTTCGCTCTTTATACCCAAATAGCATATGAGTCCACCCCATATGCAAATAAACATACTTCCCCTAATTCTTCAACATCATTATCTTTTTAGTTCAGGCTTCCTGCTTGTTCACGCATACTAACGCCCATCATCTGCTTTCAGTTAAATTATAATAGTGGTCAGACCCTCTATCTTAGTGTGTCAACAAACTCTTTTTCCCTTCCCTTCACCACTAAATCAATGCACTCTTTGTTCTGTTCCCCCCCTATCCTTAGGGTATCCAATTGCTTTTAGGCGCCTAGGTGTCTGACACATACGTAGTGGAATGGGTAGACTATAAATCTAGTGTGTCAAAGCTTTTTCCATACATGCACTTTAAAGCACGTATGACTTTGGCCATCTGCTAATCTTTGGTTTCCTGTATTTACCAGAATGGCAAATGCACTCACATCTGCCTTCTTATACTATTTTCTAGTATACTCCTGTCTATTGTTTAATAGTGTGATATCTACCTACATATGTCAATTACTCCTACAAGGTCAATAATCCAGAGGTGGGGCAAAGGTACAGGTCGGCAGGCAGGGTCAGGCAGAGTGGTCAGGCAGGTGGGCTCAGAGTCAGGACAGGCAAGGGTCAAAACCAGGAGGGAGAGAAAAAGAGAGACTGGGATAAGCAGGCGCTGAGACACAAAACCGCTGGTTGACTTGACCAACAAGACGAACTGGCAGCAGACAAACAGAGAACACAGGTATAAATACACAGGGGATAATGGGGAAGATGGGTGACACCTGGAGGGGTGGAGACAATCACAAAGACAGGTGAAACAGATCAGGGTGTGACAAGTGCGACAGCTTAAAATACAGCAGCTAAACATGATTCCTCATGTTGGGAGTAGCTTGGCTTTCTTCAAAATAAGTTTATTATTAGTATTAGTGTTTTGGGGAAAACCTCAGGTAGACTAGAACTCTGACCAAAGGATTTAAGAAAATTGTATATGCTATCTGTTTGTACAACTTGCTGTAGGGCAAAATCCCTTTTCAGAGTCGTGAGTCATCAACACCACCCTATTTCACTCTTTCTATCTGAGCAAAGTGGGTAGTTTTGGCTATCTTCTTGAAGGGTGGTACATGGGTGTGGCAGTGCCATTGTGGCAGGGGCTGATTTGCTAACCAGCACATCTGTGTTAGGTCTGGCACACAGAGCTCTACCAAGGTAGTGCCAACAATACAGGGCTAAGGCTGGCAGCAGCCCCAGGTGCATATGTAATCCGGGACAGAGACTGTTGTCAGGAAGCATGCAGGCGTGCACACAAACAGATCCACACACACCCTCTGGCAGAATTCCTAAGCCAATGGAGGCTGAAAGACAGCAAATATGTCAGATATGTACACACATTGATAGTTTTTTCATTAGCCACATACTGGGAAGAGAGAGTGTATGGAAGGTCAGGTCAGCTTGCTGATTGGACAAGGACACAATTAGCCACTCAAGCCATGATAGGAGGACTCAGATGAAGGAATCTGTATAGACCTCCCCGTGCATGGACTGAACATTCAGGCGGTTTTACAGTATGTAAATTATTATATTCTACTGTTCCAATCATGACATTGAATTGTGCCTCACAAAGTAGATCCAATTTTTTGCGACAATTAAACCAAAAATCTCTGCCTTCATTTTGGTCTTCCCTCAGTTAAGCAACAGACAGCATGTCAATACGATGTGCTCAATAAGACATCAAACGCACCTCTACTTCCCTACTTTACAATATTCCATCCAGATATGCTGATAAAGAAGCTGGAATACTTGAGGGAATCCCAATTCGATACGAGAGTTGTTAGACTGCTGGAGCCAAAGTCCAATGTGACTGAAGGATCCTATGCCTTTCTGCTTACTGCCTGTATGCTGATTATAAACTCAGAAAAAAAAGAAACGTCCCTTTTTCAGGACCCTGTCATTCAAAGATAATTTGCAAAAATCTAAATAACTTCACAGATCTTCATTGTAAAGGGTTTGAACACTGTTTCCCATGCTTGTTCAATGAACCATAAACAATTAATGAACATGCACCTGTGGAATGGTCGTTAAGACATTAACAGCTAACAGACGGTAGGCAATTAAGGTCACAGTTATGAAAAGTTAGGACACTATAGAGGCCTTTCTACTGACTCTGAAAAACACCAAAAGAAAGATGCCCAGGGTCCCTGCTCATCTGCGTGAATGTGCCTTAGGCATGCTGCAAGGAGGCATGAGGACTGCAAATGTGGCCAGGGCAATAAATTGCAATGTCTGTACTGTGAGACGCCTAAGACAGCACTACAGGGAGACATGAAGGACAGCTGATCATCCTCGCAGTGGCAGACCACAGGATCGGTACATCCGAACATCACACCTGCGGGACAGGTACCAGATGGCAACAACAACTGCCTGAGTTACACCAGGAACGCACAATCCCTCCATCAGTGCTCAGACTGTCCGCAATAGGCTGAGAGAGGCTGGACTTAGGGCTTGTAGGCCTGTTGTAAGGCAGGTCCTCACCAGACATCACCGGCAACAACGTCACCTATGGGCTCAAACCCACCATCGCTGGACCAGACAGGACTTGCAAAAAGTGCTCTTCACTGACGAGTCACAGTTTTGTCTCACCAGGGGTGATGGTCGGATACGCGTCGTCAAAGGAATGAGCATTACACCGAGGCCTGTACTCTGGAGCGGGATTGATTTGGAGGTGGAGGGTCCGTCATGGTCTGGGGCGGTGTGTCACACCAACATCGGACTGAGCTTGTTGTCATTGCAGGCAATCTCAACGCTGTGTGTTACAGGGAAGACACCCTCCTCCCTCATGTGGTACCCTTCCTGCAGGCTCATCCTGACATGACCCTCCAGCATGACAATGCCACCAGCCATACTGATCATTCTGTGCGTGATTTCCTGCAAGACAGGAATGTCAGTGTTCTGCCATGGCCAGTGAAGAGGCCGGATCTCAATCCCATGGAGCATGTCTGGGACCTGTTGGATCGTAGGGCTTGGGCTTGGGCCATTCCCCCCAGAAATGTCCGGGAACTTGCAGATGCCTTGGTGGAAGAGTGTGGTAACATCTCACAGCAAGAACTGGCAAATCTGGTGCAATCCATGAGGAGGAGATGCACTGCAGTACTTAATGCAGCTGGTGGCCACACCAGATACTGACTGTTACTGTTACTTTTGATTTTGACCCCCCTCCCTTTGTTCAGGGACACATTATTCCATTTATGGTAGTCACGTGTCTGTGGAACTTGTTCAGTTTATGTCCCAGTTGTTGAATCTTATGTTCATACAAATATTTACACATGTTAAACTTAACGCAGTTGACAGTGAGAGAATGTTTCTTTTATTTGCTGAGTTTAGATACAGAGATAGAAAACAGAGTAGCTTTAGAGAGGGAGTTAATGAGGGTGCCTAGACCAACACGTAGAAAATAAGTATAAATCCAGATTATCTTCATCCCACAATTCATAATAGTGTGTGAGAGAGAGCGATGGGAGAGGGTAAAGAGTATACTCTTGTCTAAAGTTCTACAAGTGAAATAACAATTATAATTATGCCACGAGATCAGATGTAAATTCAGTGGAACAATATCATGAAATCAGAACTCAGCGATAATGATAAATATTTGATTAGAACTTTGATGTGTTCGTAATTCAATCTGGAGTGCCAGAGTGCGCTCAGAGTGTGCACTGGGTGTTTGTTAATTCAGAGCGTTGTCAGACTAACCACCGGCCTTGGCAACAATCATTACGCACACCTGGTCATCATTATCTCCTTGATTACTCCCCCTTTATTTAGCTCTCAGTTGACAGAAGTTACTAGGTAGTATTGTTTTCTCTCATGTTTTGTTTATCTGCATTGATTTATTATTAAACTCACCTTCTGCACCTGCTTCCTGACTCCAGCCCTATTACGTCACACCACCAAAGCCCAGTGTACGACTACTGTAGGAATGGAAGAAAACATGAAGGAACAAAGCAGAGACTGAATTAATCAAAGAATTTGAAGACAATGGTTTGGACAAACAAATAAGATAAAGAATCTGTCATGAATGGAAATGTATCATCCGAGACTGAAACAGGAAGACGCTGTACATTCCAGCAGCAAGGTCTCAAAATATGCTTTGAAAAATGACTCACCTGGTCACCAATCTGTAGGGACAGGAAGTCTGAGCCTTTCTATCCAACCATCTATCCAACCATTCCAACCAACAGGAGGAGTCTCCTCTTTTTCTCCACTCTGCTACATTGGTAGAATACTCGGCAGACCTCCATTGGCAATACTTCCCACAACACAACCATGACAGAGGAGGAAATCTGGAACAGGGGAGGTCTGGAGCAGCAAAGACGGGTAGTAATACTGTATTATGGTACTTGTATGATCTGTAAATTCAATTGTTTAACAGTTCTGATTTCCCGTGAAGACTAGGAACAAGGTAGTTGTCTCATGCTGTACAACGAGGCTACAGCACATACAGTATGGAACCAGGCAAGGAACAAGGTGTTATGTAAGGATGTGTGTGTACATCCTATAGAGCTAAATAACCCAGGCCTCTAGAGGTTGTGAAGAACCTGACAGGCCTGTGGGGCAGTAGTGTGACACCACCCTTACAAAAAAAACACATCTGTTTTCACATGTTACATTTACATTACATTTAAGTCATTTAGCAGACGCTCTTATCCAGAGCGACTTACAAATTGGTGCATTCACCTTATGATATCCAGTGGAACAACCACTTTACAATAGTGCATCTAACTCTTTTAAGGGGGGGGGGGGGGGTTAGAAGGATTACTTTATCCTATCCTAGGTATTCCTTAAAGAGGTGGGGTTTCAGGTGTCTCCGGAAGGTGGTGATTGACTCCGCTGACCTGGCGTCGTGAGGGAGTTTGTTCCACCATTGGGGTGCCAGAGCAGCGAACAGTTTTGACTGGGCTGAGCGGGAACTGTACTTCCTCAGAGGTAGGGAGGTGAGCAGGCCAGAGTTGTTCAGCTTACATTTCACGTGAAACCTTATTGTCATGTATTACATTTTGCGTTCATGTTAACACCAGAATTTCACATGTGGGATGTTATTCTCCTCACTGGGTGCAAACAAGTTGACTCCATGTGTCCATGTAATTTCAATGAAATGACGTTGAACCAACATGGAATAAATGTTGAATGGATGTCTGTGCCCAATGTGATGTTTTCACCAAAATTTGCTGTTTAACATTTTAAACTTTAACATGTGAGAATTGGATATGCATGTGAATCTCCCTTACACATGTCAAATTGCATTTTCACGTGAATCTCACCTGACAATCAATCACGTGAAGAAAAAAAAAATTTGCAGGTTCAAATGTAGGAACTCCACATGTGTGGAATTGCAAGTTAATCACGTGTGGAATTGCAAGTTAACATGTGAAAAACATTCGCTTGTAAAAATCGTGAAATATGTGAAAAACACTTGCATGTGATTGTATTACACATGTGAAGGTGAGATTTTCACGTTGGAAATTCGAATTTTACTTATTTTAATGAAAATCTATTTTGCAGTTCAACATGTAAGAAATCCACATTTACTGCAATGTAAACAAACACTGTATAGCCTATTTTATTTTTTATTTTTCACCTTTTTTTAATTAACCAGGTAGGTCGGTTGATAAGTTCTCATTTACAACTGCGACCTGGCCAAGAAAAAGCAAAGCAATGCGACACAAACAACAACACAGAGTTACACATGGAATAAACAAACGTGCAGTTAATAACACAATAGAAAAAAAGTCTATATACAGTGTGTACAAATGGCGTGAGGAGGTAAGGCAATAAATAGGCCATAGTAGCGAAGTAATTACAATTTAGCAAATGAACACTGGAGTGATAGATGTGCAGATGATGATGTGCAAGTAGAAATAATGGTGTGCAAAAAAGTTAATAAAAACAATATGGTGATCAGGTAGGTAGATTGGATGGGTTATGTACAGATGGGCTGTGTATAGCTGCAGCGATCAGTTAGCTGCTCAGATATATGATGTTTAAAGTTAGTGAGGGAGATATAAGTCTCCAGCTTCAGCGATTTTTGCAATTCGTTCCAGTCATTGGCAGCATAGAACTGAAAGGAAAGGCGGCCAATGGAGGTGTTGGCTTTGGGGATGACCAGTGAGATATACCTGCTGGAGCGCGTGGTACGGGTGGGTGTTGTTATCGTGACCAGTGAGCTGAGATAAGGCGGAGCTTTACCTAGCAAAGGCTTATAGATGACCTGGAGCCAGTGGGTTTGGCGGCGAGTATGAAGCGAGGGCCAGCCGACGAGCATACAGGTCGCAGTGGTGGGTGGTAAATGGGCCTTTGGGGACAAAACAGATGGCACTGTGATAGACTGCAAACAATTTGTTAAATAGAGTGTTGGAAGCTATTTTGTAAATTACATCGCCGAAGTCGAGGATCGGTAGGATAGTCAGTTTTACGAGGGTATGTTTGGCGGCGAGAGTGAAGGAGGCTTTGTTGCGAAATAGGAAGCCGATTCTAGATTTAATTTTGGATTGAAGATGTTTAATATGAGTCTGAAAGGAGAGTATACAGTCTAGCCAGACACCTAGGTATTTGTAGTTGTCCACATATTCTAAGTCAGAACCGTCCAGAGTAGTGATGCTAGTCGGGTGAGTGGGTGCGGGCAGCGATCGGTTGAAAAGCATGCAATAAGTTTTACTAGCGTTTTAAGAGTAGTTGGAGGCCACGGAAGGAGAGTTGTATGGCATTGAAGCTCGCCTGGAGGGTTGTTAACACAGTGTCCAAAGAAGGGCCAGAAGTATACAGAATGGTGTTGTCTGTGTAGAGGTGGATCAGGGAGTCACCCGCAGCAAGAGCGATGTTGTTGATACAGTTGAAGTCGGAGGTTTACATAAACTTAGGTTGGAATCATTAAAACTCGTTTTTCAACCACTCAATAAATGTCTTGCTAACAAACTATAGTTTGCAAGTCGGTCATCTACTTTGTCCATGACACAAGCAATTTTCCCAACAATTGTTTACAGACAGATTATTTCACTTCATTCACTGTATCACAACTCCAGTGGGTCAGAAGTTTACATACACTAAGTTGACTGTGCCTTTAAACAGCTTGGAAAATTCCAGAAAATGATGTCATGGCCATAGAAGCTTCTGATAGGCTAATTGACATCATTTGAGTAACAAAATTCTTAGTATTGGAAAGGGGGATACCTAGTCAGTTGTACAACTGAAATGTGTCTTCCGCATTTAACCCTACCCCTCTAAATCAGAGAGGTGCGGGGGGCTGCCATTGCAAACAAAACAAATTATATTGAAAGGAAAGCAAAATATTGCAAGGAAATAATTTATTAAAATGCTGTAGCAAATTAATTGTAAATGGTTGCCCAACATTTTTTTCAGTGACTTAATTCTTAAAATAAATGCCTCCCTCTTTCTTGCAATTTTCCGTATCTTTGGTTATGTTACCCAGGCCTTTGCTTTCGATGCCCTTTTTCCAGTTGAAAGTTTTATATTGAGCGAGAGCTGCCAAAAGACTTAACGTACGGATTGTTGGGATCGTAAAAAAAGCCATGCGTCAAACATGAAACGTAAACGTTAAATTAGATCTGTAAACGTACGAACCATATGTTACGACTATGAATGAACATTTATACGTTCAATTCTTACGTCTCCCTTTACTCAGTTACATATCTTTTTTATATGTACAAACTTTTGTCGGTAATGTGGCTTCTGCAAAGGACATGAACCGAACGTAGCCAATTGAAGTTAGCTAGTCAATCAAGCAACTCTAGCCCAGACATTAGTTGCTTCCGATTTCATTTTCAAAATAAGTTGAGCTTGTTTTAGAACTGAAGTCAATAATGATGTTATACCAGTAGATGGCGAAGTATTGGCTTGGACCTTCAGCAAATGACTTGTGTGAGAATGATGGACACAGAAGAGCCTTGTCTAGAATAACCACCTGAGCTGCAAAATAGAAAGTAAATAAGATTTAGGCTAGGCCTATTCCACTATCTAAATACGCCATGCTGTTGTGTTAATGGCCATATAATTGCATAATTTATTTTTATAGCCAGGTGGGGCTACTGTGGTGATCATGTAACCTAATGAATCAGACTTTTTCCACTATTTGGTAGCATGGACTGTAGGCCTTGGATAAGGCATTTTGAATATTATTTTCATGAATTCCACACTATGTAGGCTTGTTAAAGATATTTGTGTTGCACAACCCCATCACGCAGAGGCTATATCCATGTCAATAAATGAGACAAAACAAAACATTGATAAAGTCTAGGCTATAACGTGTCCTGAGCGAAATAGTCTTGACCATTTGGGACCCCTTGGCTATCTATAGCCTATTCTTATTGCCAGATCTGTTTTCCATATCAGCCACCGCACGTGCTTCAACTATTTTGTTAAGTAAAATTAAAATACATTTGAAAAAGGTAATTCCGTAATCGTAACATGGCGTTTGAATGTTCACAGATTAAATTGTAGGTTTCATATTTCATGCGTGTGTCACGCCCTGACCATAGAGAGCCATTGTTTCTCTATGGTATAGTAGGTCAAGGAGTGAATAGGGGTGATCTAGTATTTCTATGTCTATGTTGTGTTCTAGTTTCTTTTTCTATGTTGGTGTTTTGTATGATTCCCAATTAGAGGCATCTGGTAATCGTTGTCTCTAATTGGGGATCATATTAAAGTTGTTATTTTTCCCACCTGTGTTTGTGGGATATTATTTTGTGTTTTGTGCACCACTTAGTCACGTTTCGTTGTTTCTTTATTGTTTTGTTTTGCTTAAGTTTCACTTAGAAATAAAGATGTGGAACTCAACCTCCGATGCGCCTTAGTCCGTCTCTACACACGGTCGTGACAGCATGGCTTTTCTTACGATCCTAACAATACACACGTTCAATGTTTTGGCAGGTATATCACTCTATAGTTTTGGCACATTAATTCCATCAAAATAGCAACCTGCATCCCAATCCTGGTTTGCCTCTGATGCTAAGCAGGATCGGTCCCCAGATTGGAGACCAGATATAGCTGGAAGTAGTGAAAATAAATGTTTAAAAAATACTCCCCTCTCACTGACTTCCAGTGACAGGGCCATACCTCTGACTTTATGGAGTTTATTGAGGGGCCGAAGAGACAATGTTTTTGGAGGTGTGGGACCTCGGGACCGAGGGGACCAAGGGAAAATTACTGGAGAGCACGGACGTGCTGGACGAGGGCACCTGGCTCCAGAATGATGAAACCACACGAGAAAAACAATCCTCACGATTTGTGTGTAAAACCCTTAAAGTATTTGATTCCTTCATAAAGTATTCCTTTTATGCTTTAATACCTTCATCCGTGCATCCGTCTATACATTCATCAACATAGTATAGTCTTAGAATACTCTCGCAGTTGCATTACTAAAAGGAAGTGGATATTTTACCGGCAGACCTAAACTTTAAGGTACAGAAAAGAGGTGTGCTGGACAAGAGCACCTGGCTCCCGAAAGATGACAACTAGTGAAACCAAATTACAGATTATGAATGATGATGGAACTGTGGCTGGTTTACTTCTTCCACAGATGATCCAGAGATATCACTATTAAAGGTAGACTCAGCGAAATGACGTTGCCACAAGCCACACTGCAGATATTGAGATGAGCTCAGTCACACACAGTATTTGCGCATGTGCACGGGTCCGCTTCACGCTGTTCACAGCATGGTAGCCAGGGCAACAAAACAGCGGAGATGTTGAGCCTCACGCATCCTCGCTCTTAGTTGTATGCTGTTTACTTTCTGTATCTGTCATATTGCACAGTCTACCTTAAAAAATAGATCTGTATTGTGTTTTTCTGCAAGCATACTTCCAATGTCCTACAGTTACTACTAGCCTACTACTGTACTGCAGTCAGTACTAATTATTCTACTGTAGTCACGTCTACATCAGTCACAACCAATTACACGCCATCACTCTATCCAACTTCTTATCTATCTATTCAACCTAGTATACAGTACTAGAATACTCCTGCAGCTGCATTACTAAAAGGAAGTGGATATTTTCCGGGTAAGGCTCCTAGCTGGAAGGCAGAGATGTGGCCAGAATACCAAGTATGGGCTCCGCCAAACACCCTCTAATCTCTAGAGCCAAGGGGATTAAGCAGGAGCAGTGTCAAAGCACCCTACCCTCAGACATTCACAATCTCTCCCCTTGTCTGGCCCTGCCTAGAGCCAGCTGTGACAAGAGGACTTCTGATTCCTCACCTGTTGGGAAAGGAACAGTAATGCTCAGCAGCCTAACTTTTTGGGGAATATGACTAAACACATGCTTCTCATACTCAAGTGATTAGAACTGCTTGCAGGATTGTTTCTGCTCTAATTGATGAATAACATTTGGTAAACACTGAATTATGACTGTTGAACACTACATAATTGGCAGCAATTTCTACAATGTAGTCAATCTCTGCAAACAAGCATTTGCTACACCCGCAATAACATCTGCTAAATATGTGTGACCAATACAATTTGATTTTAAAACATTTAGAGGGAGACATCCTAATCACAGTGTAATTGAACATATGTAACCCATTTAATCATATCTTCTACACATACTGTGTAGAACTTTCCCATACTGCTGAATGAAATACATTTCAACCAGTACCACTCAAGTTGACAGACTGTAAAGTAATCAGTCCGTGGACTGATGTGAGGATGAGACAAAAGGAAGGAAGAGAGAATGGACGACTGTCTCGAAGTAACAAAAAATAAACACATTATCTACATTTTCTCTGACAGGTCAAATTAAGATGAATCTAATTTCCTCTGTATTGACCCCTCATGGTTGTCTATGTAACAGTGATTTACAAGCTAATCACAGTGCTACAGTGACATACTGTGAGGTCGGTGGCTGGGTAGACACTGGCTTTTATCGAAGCCAGATTTACTCACAAATAAACTTTCATGAAGCCCAATTTCACCATATGACAGATGGCTCTAACAACCACAGTAACATACTGTAAGCTATTGACAATTTTCCCCAAATGTAGATACCAATGTACACAATAGCCTCTGAGGGCGGTATATATCTGTAAAAATTACACACTGCTCAACTCAGCTCAACCATAGACCGATGTAGTTACAACTGATAGGTTGCTCTAAAATATTGATATATGGATACATTTAATCTGAGTAATTTGCTTCGCAAACTCCATAGACTTTCACAATGTAATTACAATTCTTCCAATGTGTGGCATGCGCACACAATAATAATAATAATAATAATCAAAATACTATTACACGCATACAGTGGGTCCTCCGTTAAAAGTTGCAAGTTTACACCACAGGACTTAGAGGTACCCAGTGTCACGGCTTCAAATGAAACAAGCAGGCAGCAGGTTTCGAACCCTCAACATTCTTGCCCGAAGTCCAGCTCGCTATCAACTGTGCACCAAAAGCATGCTCAAGCTGCAGAGTCGATAGAGCACGTCCTCTTATACGTTATGCTGGCTGACAATGTGTTAGCTACGCTGTCCTTACGAACCACATAGCATATCATTACAGCAGTATGTACCGGTATGTTAGGTAGATAGCTGATGTTAGTAGTTATACATCAAATTTGACAATATATTAACTATAGGCTATCTAACTACCCAAAATTTATTGACTTGATTATTCCCATCATTCTTAGCTTAGCTAAATGGTATAGTCGTTGTGCGTTCTCAATGGACATTCGGATGCTTTTGTAAATTCGCTCTGGCTATCTACACCGATTTCAGAGCACTCTCGCCAGAGCGCAGAATAATGAATTTACGAGCGCTCAACACCCGTTGAATATGGCCGGCATCAGTAATCGTTGGCAAAAAAGCGTAGTTCAATTGTTTCCAGCAGCACAGTCACCAACACTCTGGTTAACACAAACTGCCTAACCAGCTCTGCTAGGGTGAGTAAAATGGTCAGAGTGGTCTCATTTGTGTCTGGAAGTAGCTAGCAAGCTAGCCAATGTTAGCTTGTGTGCTCGACTGCCATTGTAACGCCAGAACGCTCAAATCAACCCTACAACGTGAGAGCAAAACAGTCTGAATTTATAAACTGACAATCTGACAATGCTCTGAATTTACGAGCATCATGTTTTACAGTGCCATATTTTCCGTTCCATCCTAACAGAAACCCAGAGCTTTTTTCATGGTATCGAAACACCATAATATTAATCAAATGAATTAAGCAAGTACCAGTCAAAAGTTTGAACACCTACTCATTCCAGGATTTTTCTATATGTTTATTATTTTCTACATTGTAGAATAATAGTGAAGACATGAACTATCAAATAACACATATGGAATCAGTTAAGAACTAATTCTTATTTACAAGGACAGCCTACTCATTCCTCCCCATCGGGGAATTGAACCCGGTCTCCTGCATGCCCTCCCCATCTCTGGTAATGCCAATATGGAAGACTATCAAATGCTTCTCAAAGATGCCCTCCGGTGGTCAAACTAGCACTAACTTGCAGTAATAGAAAAAATGGCTGACAATTAAATGACGTGCCATGGAATGCAGCTGCAGCCCGCAAGGTGTGCCGCGTTACGACGCAACTTTTAAAGGAGGAACCACTGTACAGTGAGCTCCCAAACTTTTTTTTGGGGGGGGGGGGGGGGGGGGCTCTGTACTCCAGCTCTTTGGATTAGACTGTGAGGTTTGACTATGAGGTTATAGTGCAGACTCTATGCTTTAATTTGAGGGTATTTTCATGCAATTTGTCCCAATATATTAAAGGACCAAAAGTACATTTACAGTTGAAGTCGGAAGTTTACATACACATAGGTTGGAGTCATTGAAACTCGTTTTTCAACCACTCCACAAATGTCTTGTTCACTTCTTTGGGATCCGTGTCCCTTCCACGGGACGGTTAAGCTAATGTAGTCAAATGCGATTAGCATGAGGTTGTAAGTAACAAGAGAATTTCCCAGGACATAGACATATCTGATATTGGCAGAAAGCAAAAATTCTTGTTAATCTAACTGCACTGTCCAATTTACAGTAGCTATTACAGTGAAATAATACCATTCTATTTTTTGAGGAGAGTGTACCATTTTTAACATGAAGAGTTATTATTAAACAGATTATGCACATTTTGGCAAAATAGATGAACAGAAATGCAATGGTTCATTGGAGCAGTCTAAAACTTTGCACAAACTGCTGCCATCTGGTGGCCAACATCTAAATTGCACCTGGGCTTGAATAATACATTACGGCCTTTCTCTTGCATTTCAAAGATGGTACAAAAAAGAAACATGCAAAAGAACATATTTATTTTCTTTGTATTATCTTTTACCAGATCTATTGTGTTATATTCACCTACATTCCTTTCAGATTTCCACAAACTTCAAAGTGTTTCCTTTCAAATGGCACCAAGAATATGCATATCCTTGCTTCAACCCAGAGCTATAGGGAGATCGATTTGGGTATGTCATTTTAGGAGAAAATTTTAAAAAGGGGCAGATCCTTAAGAGGTTTTTAATTAACAAATGATCGCTTTGGCAAGTCGGTTAGGACATCTACTTTGTGCATGACACAAGCAATCTTTCCAACAATTGCTTACAGACAGATTATTTCACTTAATTCACTGTATCACAACTCCAGTGGGTCAGAAGTTTACATACACTAAGTTGACTGTGCCTTTAAACAGCTTGGAAAATTCCAGAAAATGGTGTCATGGTTTTAGAAGCTTCTGATAGGCTAATTGACATAATTTGAGTCAATTGGAGGTGTACCTGTGGACATATTTCAAGGCCTACCTTCAAACTCAGTGCCTCTTTGTTTGACATCATGGGAAAATCTAAAGAAATCAGTCAAGACCTCAGAAAGAAAATTGTAGACCTCCACAAGTCTGGCTCATCCTTGGGAGCAATTTCCAAATGGCTGAAGGTACCACGTTCATCTGTACAAACAATAGTCCGCAAGTAGAAACACCATGGGACCACAAAGCCATCATACCGCTCAGGAGGGAGACGCGTTCCGTCTCCTAGAGATGAAGTTACTTTGATGCAAAAAGATCCCAGAACAACAGCAAAGGGCCTTTTGAAGATGCTGTAGGAAACAGGTACAAAAGTATCTTTATCCACAGTAAAATTAGTCCTATATCGACATAACCTGAAAGGCCGATTAGCAAGGAAGAAGCCACTGCTCCAAAACCGCCATAAAAAAGGCCAGACTCCGGTTTGAAACTGCACATGGGGACAAAGATCGCACTTTTTGGAGAAATGTCCAACGGTCTATGAAACAAAAATCGAACTGTTTGACCATCGTTATGTTTGAACAAAAAAGGGGGAGATTTGCAAGCCGAAGAACACCATCCCAACCGCGAAGCACGGGGGTGGCAGCATCATGTTGTGGGGGTACTTTGCTGCAGTTCACAAAATAGATAGCAGACACCAGCAGACTGGTGCACTTCACAAAATAGATAGCATCATGAGGTAGGAAAATTATGTGGATATATTGAAGCAGCAACATCTCAAGACATCAGTCAGGAAATTCAAGCTTGGTCACAAATGGGTCTTTCAAATGGACAATGACCCCAAGCCATACTTCCAAAGTTGTGGAAAAATGGCTTAAGGACAACAAAGTCAAGGTATTGGAGTGGCCATCACAAAGCCATGACCTCAATCGTATAGAACATTTTGGGGCAGAACTGAAAAGGCATGTGCGAGCAAGGTGGCCTACAAACCTGACTCAGTTACGTTAGTTCTGTCAGGAGGAATGGACCAAAAATCAACAAACTTATTGTGGGAAGCTTGTGGAAGGCTACCCGAAATGTTTGACCCAAGTTAAACAATTTAAAGGCAATGCTACCAAATACTAATTGAGTGCATGTAAACTTCTGACCCACTGGGAATGTGATGAAAGAAATAGAAGCTGAAATAAATCATTCTCTCTACTATTATTCTGACGTGTCACATTCTTAAAATGAAGTGGTGATCCTAACTGACCTAAGACAGGGAATTTTTACAAGGATTAAATGTCAGGAAATGTGAAAAACTGAGTTTAAATGTAGTGTATTTGGCTAAGGTGTATGTAAACTTCCGACTTCAACTGTATGTGTATTAAAGTAGTGAAAAGATTAGTATGTGGTCCCATGTTTCTAATGATTACATCATGCTTGTGACTCTCTACGAACGTGTTAGACTCATTAGCTGTTTGTGTTATATTTCAGTAGAACAGTAGCCAGGTAAAGCTCTAGCTGGAGCAAGAACCCCTTGCACCCGGCAGCCATTCCATCGTACTCCCTCGGGAGCGTGAGCCGAAGAGCGCTGGGTCAAGACGCCGCCGGAGAAGTAGGTAGCGCAGGCTGATGAGGAGCTGGAGACGAAGTAGGGAGGCCGCTCCTCTCCCATCTATTCATTCTCTCCATCATCTGATCCATCGCCGTCCCAATTCGGTGTAGGATGGCTGTGTGATGGAGGACACGCTCTTCCATGGAAGGGAGGGGGGGCGCGGCTGGTCCTGCTGACTCCATGTTATGGTGCGGGCTTCTGTCACATATTTCTTTTCATATTTTAAATAGACTGTAAATAAACCCAAAATAACCAACAGGTGAAAACAATCAAGACAAAACCAACAGAAAAGATAAAGGGATCGGTGGCAGCTAGTAGACCGGTGACGACGACTGCCGAGCGCCGCCCGAACAGGGAGAGGAGCCACCTTCGGTGGAAGTCGTGACAGCGGGGGCACCGGTTACTCAAGGTAATTGAGGTTATACAGTGGGGCAAAAAAGTATTTAGTCAGCCACCAATTGTGCAAGTTCTCCCACTTAAAAAGATGAGAGAGGCCTGTAATTTTCATCATAGGTACACTTCAACTATGACAGACAAAATGAGAAAAATAAATCCAGAAAATCACATTGTAGGTTTTTTAATGAATTTATTTGCAAATTATGGTGGAAAATAAGTATTTGGTCACCTACAAACAAGCAAGATTTATGGCTCTCACAGACCTGTAACTTCTTCTTTAAGAGGCTCCTCTGTCCTCCACTCGTTACCTGTATTAATGGCACCTGTTTGAACTTGTTATCAGTATAAAAGACACCTGTCCACAACCTCAAACAGTCACACTCCAAACTCCACTATGGCCAAGACCAAAGAGCTGTCAAAGGACACCAGAAACAAAATTGTAGACCTGCACCAGGCTGGGAAGACTGAATCTGCAATAGGTAAGCAGCTTGGTTTGAAGAAATCAACTGTGGGAGCAATTATTAGGAAATGGAAGACATACAAGACCACTGATAATCTCCCTCGATCTGGGGCTCCACGCAAGATCTCACCCCGTGGGGTCAAAATGATCACAAGAACTAGTGAATGATCTGCAGAGAGCTGGGACCAAAGTAACAAAACATACCATCAGTAACACAATACGCCGCCAGGGACTCAAATCCTGCAGTGCCAGACGTGTCCCCCTGCTTAAGCCAGTACATGTCCAGGCCCGTCTGAAGTTTGCTAGAGAGCATTTGGATGATCCAGAAGAAGATTGGGAGAATGTCATATGGTCAGATGAAACCAAAATAGAACTTTTTGGAAAAAACTCAACTCGTCGTGTTTGGAGGACAAAGAATGCTGAGTTGCATCCAAAGAACACCATACCTACTGTGAAGCATGGGGGTGGAAACATCATGCGTTGGGGCTGTTTTTCTGCAAAGGGACCAGGACGACTGATCCGTGTAAAGGACAGAATGAATGGGGCCATGTATTGTGAGATTTTGAGTGAAAACCTCCTTCCATCAGCAAGGGCATTGAAGATGAAACGTGGCTGGGTCTTTCAGCATGACAATGATCCCAAACACACCGCCCGGGCAACGAAGGAGTGGCTTCGTAAGAAGCATTTCAAGGTCCTGGAGTGGCCTAGCCAGTCTCCAGATCTCAACCCCATAGAAAATCTTTGGAGGGAGTTGAAAGTCCATGTTGCCCAGCAACAGCCCCAAAACATCACTGCTCTAGAGGAGATCTGCATGGAGGAATGGGCCAAAATACCAGCAACAGTGTGTGAAAATCTTGTGAAGACTTACAGAAAACGTTTGACCTCTGTCATTGCCAACAAAGGGTATATAACAAAGTATTGAGATAAACTTTTGTTATTGACCAAATACTTATTTCCCACCATAATTTGCAAATAAATTCATAAAAAATCCTACAATGTGATTTTCTGGATTTTTTTTCTCATTTTGTCCGTCATAGTTGAAGTGTACCTATGATGAAAATTACAGGCCTCTCTCATCTTTTTAAGTGGGAGAACTTGCACAATTGGTGGCTGACTAAATACTTTTTTGCCCCACTCTATGAATATGTAGGTAGAGTTATTAAAGTGACTATGCATAGATGATAAACAGAGTAGCAGTGGTGTAAAAGAGGGGGGAGGGGGGCAATGCAAATAGTTTGGGAAGCAATTTGATTAGATGTTCTGGAGTCTTATGGATTGGGGGTAGAAGCTGTTTAGAAGCCTCTTGGACCTAGACTTGGCGCTCCGGTACCGCTTGCCGTGCGGTAGCAGAGAACAGTCTGACTAGGGTGGCTGGAGTATTTGACAATTTTTAGGGCCTTCCTCTGACATCGCCTGGCATAGAGGTCCTGGATGGCAGGAAGCTTAGCCCCAGTGATGTACTGGGCCGTACGCACATCACTTTGTAATGCCTTGCGGTCGGGGGTCGAGCGGTTGCCATACCAGTTAGGATGTTCTCGATGTTGCAGCTGTAGAACCTTTTGAGGATCTGAGGACCCATGCCAAATCTTTTCAGTCTCCCTAGGGGGAAAATGTTTTGTTGTGACCTCTTCAAGACTGTATTGGTGTGCTTGGACCATGTTAGTTTGTTGGCGATGTGAACACCAAGGAATTTGAAGCTCTCAACCTGCTCCACTACAGCCCCGTTGATGAGAATGGGGGCGTGCTCGGTCCTCTTTTTCCTGTAGTCCACAATCATCTCCTAATAACCATGGAGGAATAATGTATTGTCTGCTAGATGGCAGGTAGAATAATGAACTGAACATAATCAAAAAGGAAATGTGGGCAGCTCTCATTATCGAGAGCCAGACGCAGTCAATGTAATCTGCAAAGAGTTGCTGCTCTGTGACAAACATGAAAGTCAAGTGTGCCAGTGACTTTGTGCTCAAAGTGAGGAGCTAGAGTTTTTGTTCTGAAGGTAAGTAGCTGACAGAGGGTGGTTACAACAGATGTGGGATTAAAATAATTTAATTTGTTCAAGAACTAGGTGGTGGATATGAGGGAGGGGCAGATAGGGAGGGAATGGATAGAAGGCCATGCTGTGGATGTCAATGTCATAGATTAAAGCCTTTGAGTGACAAGGAGTAATCCCAAATGTTACAATGTCCTTTTGGCTGACCTGTCAGATTGGTTGAACTCTGACCCTGAGGAGAATGTAGGGGATTAGTATCCGTGTCTGGCGGCTGCCCGGTGTATGGCCGATTTTTAAGATGATTCAGGATAACCTCCAGCATGAATTTTCCTTGGGTCTGAGAGACAGTCATGTCCTTGACAGTGGCGAAACAAATATCAGTCAACATTTCTGCCTTCGTAAGGGAACATATTAAAGCTTGTTTACCCTTTGATTTGCTGTAATCGAGCATGTCAGGTATTTAGAGCCAATGGCTAGAGAATAAAAGGAAGCAGAAATGAAAAATGGCCAGTTTTTTATGGCAATACAGCTTGGTATTTCATAATTCAGCAACAGTATTTCTGATAAATTCTTGATACTGAAGTATAGTCTCCTGTTGGATTTAGGTATTTTGGTTTGAGTCTGGAGCTCTTTGTACAACTGTTCAGAATAAAGGAGTGAAGTTTGTTCTACTCAGTTTGACTGGGCTTTGCAACATGAAATGAAATGCACCAAAAAGAAGAGCCTGCACTGCCTCAGTGGCTTACCTGAAGGGGCAAGATAAGGTGATGAACGGTTGAATCCGGTCACCAGTAATAACTCTAACAGCCAGTTTCAGGCATGCAGCCTGCCAGCTGTCCCCATTCATCCAAGCCAAATTCCACCTCTATCCTCAACCAAGCATTCTCACTACTGGCCGCCAAGGAGATCCAAGCAGAGCGAGGCTAGGATGAGTCGTGACATGGTTCGATGTAGTCTTATCAAATGCACACAGGCCTGGTGAAACAACATAGTCCAGATCAGGCTCCACCAGTTCTCAGAACCTCTGACGCCCTGTGCTACTCAATAGAGGATTCAACTAGCAAATGTGAAAAAAGGTAGAGGGCAAAAACCTCACCTCCTTTATTCACATATTTTCTGCTAATATGAATGTACACTACCGTTCAAAACACTGGGGTCACATAAAAACGTCCTTGTTTTTGAAAGAAAAGCACTTTTTTTTTTGTCCATTAAAATAACATCAAATTGATCAGAAATACAGTGTAGACATTGTTAATGTTGTAAATGACAATTGTAGCTGGAAACGGCTGCTTTTTATGGAATATCTTCATAGCTTTCCAAGTTTATCATTTTTAAAGGCTAAAAATGTCCAGAAACAAATAACTTTCATCTGAAACTCGTCAGTCTATTGTTCTGGGGAATGAAGGCTATTCCATGTGAGAAATTGCCAAGAAACTGAAGATCTCGTACAACGCTGTGTACTACTCCCTTCACAGAACAGAGCAAACTGGCTCTAACCAGATTAGAAAGAGGAGTAGGAGGCCCCGGTGCACAAATGAGCAAGAGGACAAGTACATTAGTGTCTAGTTTGAGAAACGGACGCCTCACAAGTCCTCAACTGGCAGCTTCATTAAATAGTACCCGCAAAACACCAGTCTCAACGTCAACAGCGAAGAGGCGACTCCGGGATGCTGCCCTCTAGGCAGAGTTCCTCTCTCCAGTGTTCTTTTGCCCATCTTAATCTTTTCTTTTTATTGGCCAGTCTGAGATATGGCTTTTTCTTTGCAGGTCTGCCTAGATGGCCAACATCCTGGAATCGTCTCTTCACTGACGTTGAGACGGGTTTTGCGGGTACTATATATATTCGTTGTTCCAATTGTGTAAAGAAATATATATATATTTTATAACTGATAGTGCTACAATCTTATTAAATCAAATCAAGTTTATTTTATATAGGCCTTCGTATTACCATGTGACATCTGTTACTACAGTTATTACTGTGCAGTTACATAGTAATAGGGGCAACTTAATGTAAAGTGTTTCCTTGCATTTTAAGCCTGTTATATTCAATGAACTGCCTTCCCCTTCAGCTGTTAAACTCCGAGTAGTTGTTTTGGGCTCTGTACATCCTCCACATGCGCCGTTGATCTGGGCTCTGTACATCCTCCACATGCGCCGTTGATCTATCGCACTCGTTTACAATAGGGAAAGTGAATGGGAAAAGAGGTTTGAGGTTCCCCACCCGTCTGTCTTATTATTTTTATTACTCTAACTTGAAAACCCTGATTGCTGGGTCATTTTAACATGTCAGGCTTGAAAATCCATTCAGCCATTTTGGCTCAATGACTCACTACCCAAACCAGATGCAATTGGTTTCAAGTGGCCAAGAAACGCCACTGGTTTCTAGTGGACGACTTCAGATTCCTGTAAAACAAAAAATGAAAGCATGTTACATTGCACAAGCCCTGCACTTATAAAATGGCTGTGTTCCTACGGGGATTTTCGCATGTTTAGAGGCCCACCATAGGTAAAAGATCTTTTTTATTTATTTTATTTTTGGAACAGTAATCGGTAACATTTCATTTCAAACCTCGACTTTCAAATCTCTTATTCCCCAACACGGGGACAATTGGGGGAACACCCCCTCCCCAAAGAAAAAAACCTGCTGTATTTCGAGATCTGTAGTAGGCTGAGCCACATTACTTCCGACACCTCTATCAGAATCCCACAGTTCATACCTTTCTAACAGTACTAAGCATGTGTTTGTTTGGACTTAAAGTTTTGAAACCGAAATGTACTTTACAAAATTACGCGTCGTTTAGAAAAGGCCACCAGACGGCGTCAGAGTTTGAGGTTCTATAGACCACATAGAGAATTCTATAAATCATTTTTTTTTACATGAATAAAGAGTTGTTCAAGTCCCAAATGTCCCTCTGTGCACCATCTGTGACTTCCAGGAAGATTTTAACACACTCACCATCATTGTAAAGCCCTAGTTATTTTGTTGCTTTGACAAAGTCATTGCTGAAGATTATTTACTTCATGTGGTTAGTGATTTAATTTTAAGAAAAATATAACATGCCCCTCATTTTGAGGTCAACCCTGCTACATGAACTTAACTCTTGTTTTAATAATGTGAAACTATTACTTTAAGAAATATATATTTTTAATAGTCAAATCATAGTGTAAAAGCGGGTGAGGTGGTTCTACTCTGTTTTGGCAATTGTCTGGTGAAAAACTGAGTGGGTTGAGCATAACAATAGGCACTTACTATAGTCGTTTAAAAAAAAAAAAATGAGATGGAAAACCATGTTTTTTTTATTAAGTTGAACATGTGCTCTTTATGACAATGTTAAAATGAGATGAAATCAATGTTCTTTCCCCACAAAGTTGCACATATCAAAAGGTACCAAATTGGTGGAACGGCCCACCTTTCAATTCAAGGTGCAGTCAGTGTATTGGAAGTTGAACTTTACTTTCTGTGCCAATAGTAACCTGCACCAACTTTGATATTTTTGCACTACTGTATATATTCAAACTGCTTCATAACACCTGCATCTCTCTTCTTAATGTAACTCCACGTGTACATGTTTTATAGTGTACCTATGAATTCCATCTTTTCATCTCTTTTTGCTATTGAAATATTAATGCAGAAGTCTTTCAACTTGCAGAAAATAAATGACATGCTTGATTTTCTCACAGTTTTAGATATTTGGAAGCAAGGTTCCCAGCTGGGTCCGGTACTAGAATAAAAGCACAATGGCTCTTTTGAAGCCTCGTAGTGTACTGAAAGTTTCTGACTTTGACGAAAAGGTCTGAACATTTGTCTGATGGTAAAAACGGTCAATTTTTCCTCAGCCACATTCTTTAATTCCATCGTATACTTTAGGATTAATGAGCTAAGCATCCCTAAATGTTCAGGATTGAAAAATCTGCATTTGATGCATTCCAAGGTTATATTATTCTGACATACAGTATGTAGTTGATGTATTCTTAAACCCTCATTGAAAGGTAAGATAATGTGGTAACAAACCTGCTTGAATCACTGGTGTTCCAAGATGGCGTAGCAGTCGGACGTGCGTTTTGTCTTGTCCCGTGTAAATATTGTTTTCCTCTTTTTTTATAAATATATTTTAATCTAATTTTACATCTACGGACTGAATATACTCTCCTGCAACCCGCCTCACCCAATGTGGTACGGATCTGATATTTTTATACTTTAGAACCGGAACCCCCATCAGAAGCTTGCCAGCTAACTAGCTACTAGCTAGTAGTCAGTTAGCCACTGCTAGCGGTCTTCACCATTACCTCGGACACCAGCCAGTCTCAGCTCGGTCAATACCTGCCAGTCTGCACAGCGCGATATCTACCCAGAGCATATCGGACTGCTTTTTCTCTACCATATATTCGGATTCCTACCGCGAGCTCTGAACCTTTACACCGGAGCATCGCAGCTAGCTAGCTGCAATCCGAGTGGCTACTCCTGGCCAACGTCTCTGACCTGAAGCAGGCACCAGTTAGCCTTGAGCTACCCTCGAGCAAGGCCCATCTGCTCTCCCCGGCCCGCTAGCTGTCTGAATCGCAGTGTCTCCAGCTCGCCTAGCGTAGTAGCAACTACTGAATCGGCTCCCTGACTCACCTATTGCTACTCATTGGACCCTATGATCACTTGGCTACACATGCTTCTCATTAATGTCAATATGCCTTGTCTATTGCTGTTTCGGTTAGGGGATTGTCTTATTTCACTGTAGAGCCCTCAGCCATGCCCAATATGCCTTAAATAGCCCTTTTCTCCCACCCCCCACACATGCAGTGACCTCACCTGGTTTAACTGGTGCCTCAAGAGACAAAACCGCTCTCATCGTCACTCAATGCATAGGTTTATCTCCATTGTACTCACATCCTACCATACCCTTGTCTGTATATTATGCCTTGAATCTATTCTTCCACATCCAGAAATCTGCTCCTTTGACTCTCTGTTCCGAACGCACTAGACGACCAGTTCTTATAGCCTTTAGCCATACCCTTATCATACTCCTCCTCTTGTTCTTCTGGTGATGTAGAGGTTAACCCAGGCCCTGCAGCCCCCAGCACCACTCCCATTCCCAGGCGCTCTCATTTCTTGACTTCTGGAACAGTATAATACTTGGTTTCATGCATGTTAACTTCAGAAGCCTCCTCCCTAAGTTTATTTTATTCACTGCTTTAGCACACTCCGCCAACCCCGATGTCCTAGCCGTTTCTGAATCCTGGCTTAGGAAGGCCACCAAAAATCCAGAAATTTCCATCCCCTAACTACAACATTTTTCGACAAGATAGAACTGTCAAAGGGGGCGGGGTTAGCCTGCAGATTTCTGTCATTCTATCCAGGTCTGTGCCCAAACAATTCGAGTTTCAACTTTTATTTAATTAATTTTTTAAATAAAAAATACACCTTTCCAGAAATAAGTCTCTATGTTGCCGCTTGTTATAGACCCCCCTCAGCCCGCAGCTGTGCCCAGGACACCATATGTGAATTGATTTCCCCCCATCTATCGTCAGTTCGTACTGTTAGTTGACCTAAACTGGGATATGCTTAACACCTACAATCTAAGCTAGATACCCTCAAGCTAACACAAATGATCAAGGAACCTACTAGGTACAAGCCTAAATAACTATGGGCACCCTCATAGATATCATCCTGACCAACTTGCCCTCTAATACTCCTTCAACCAGGATCTCAGCAATCTGGCTCATTGACTGGCTCATTGCCTGCGTCCGTATTGGGTCCGCGGTCAAACGGCCACCCCTCATCACTGTCAAACGCTCCCTAAAACACTTCAGCGAGCAAGCGTTTCTAAATCGACCTGGCCCGGGTATCCTGGAAGGATATTGACCTCATCCCGTCAGTAGAGGATGCATGGTTGCTCTTTAAAAGTGCTTTCCTCACCATCTTAAATAAGCATGCCCTTTTAAAAAAATGTAGAATTAAGAACAGATATAGCCCTTGGTTCACCCCAGACTTGACTGCCCTTGATCAGCACATACATCCTGTGGCGTTCTGCATTCACATCAAATAACCCCCGCGATATGCAACTTTTCAGGGAAGTCAGGAACCAATACACACAGTCAGTTAGGAAAGTTAAGTCTAGCTTTTTCAAACAGAAATTTGCATCCTGTAGCACTAATTCCAAAAGGTTTTGGGACACTGTAAAGTCCATGGAGAATAAGAGCACCTCCTCCCAGCTGACCACTGCACTGAGGCTAGGAAACACTGTCACCACTGATACATCTATGATAATCGATTCATTTCAATAAGCATATTTCTATGGCTGGCCTTGCTTTCCACCTGGCTACCTCTACCCCGGCCAACAGGTGTCCAGGCACATCGACATGGCCAAGGCTTTTGACTCTGTCAATCACCGCATTCTAATCGGCAGACTCAATAGCCTTGGTTTCTAAAATGACTGCCTCGCCTGGTTCACCAACTACTTCTCAGAGTTCAGTGTGTCAAATCGAAGGGCCTGTTGTCCGGACCTCTGGCAGTCTCTATGGGGGTGCCACAGGGTTTAATTCTAGGGCCGACTCTTTTCTCTTTATACATCAACGATGTTGCTCTTTCTGCTGGTGATTCTCTGATCCACCTCTATACAGACGACACCATTCTGTATACATCTGGCCCTTCTTGGGACACTGTGTTAACAAACTTCCAAACGAGCTTCAATGCCATACAACACTCCTTCCGTGGCCTCCAACTGCTTTTAAATGCTAGTAAAACTAAATGCATGCTCTTCAACCGATTGCTGGCCGCACCAGCCCGCCCGACTTGCATCACTACTCTGGACGGTTCTGACTTAGAATATGTGGACAACTACAAATACCTAGGTGTCTGATTAGACTGTAAACTCTCCTTCCAGACTCACATTAAGCATCTCCAATCCAAAATGTAATCTAGAATCGGCTTCCTATTTTGCAACAAAGCCTCCTTCACTCATGCTGCCAAACATACCCTTGTAAAACTGACTATCCTACCGATCCTTGACTTCGGTGACGTCATTTAAAAAATAGCCTCCAACACTGTACTCAGACTACATCCAGTTTGCTATCACAGTGCCATCCATTTTGTCACCAAAGCCCCATATACTACCAACCACTGTGACCTGTATGCTCGTTGGCTGGCCCTCGCTTCATATTCGTTGTCAAACCCACTGGCTCCAGGTCATTTATAAGTGGTTGCAGGTTAAACCCTGCCTTTTTTCAGCTCACTGGTCACCATAGCAACACCCACCCGTAGTGCACACTCCAGCAGGTATATTCCACTGGTCATCCCCAAAGCCAACACTTGCTTTGGCCGCATTTCCTTCCAGTTCTCTGCTGCCAATGACTGGAACGAATTGCAAAAATCACTGAAGCTGGAGACGTATATCTCCCTCTATAACTTTAAGCATCAGCTGTTAGAGCAGCTTACCGATCACTGCACCTGTACACAGGCAATCTGTAAATTCTGTACGTTTTTTTTCCCCCGCTTTGCTTTGTCTTTGCCAGGTCACAGTTGTAAATGAGAACTTGTTTCTCAACTGGCCTACATGGTTAAATAAAGGTGAAATAAAATACAAAATTGTGATAAGATTTGTTCGACATTTCCAAAAGATGTAGCACACCGTATGCCTTATGGGATTTGCTGAAGCGCATAGCATGTAAAAATCATCTGTCTGCGGTTGCAACACTCACTACCAAGTTCCAAATATCCTCTGGAAGCAACTGCAGCACAAAACTGTTCGTCTGGAGCTTCATGAAATGGGTTTCCATGGCTGAGCAGCCGTCCACAAACCTAAGGTCACCATGCGCAATGCCAAGCGTCGGCTGGAGTGGTGAAAAGCCATTGGACTTAGTGGAAACAAGTTCTCTGGAGTGATGAATCGAGCTTCAAATTAAATTACATTTGTCACATGCGCCGAACACAACAGTGAAATGATTTCTTTCAAGCCCTTAACCAACAATTCAGTTTTAAGAAATCCCCCCCCCCCAAAAAAAAAGTAAGAAATAAAAGTAACAAATAATTAAAGAGCAGCAGTAAAATAACTGCTGGTAGTTCACCATCTGGCAGTCCGACGAACAAATCTGTGTATGGCGGATGACAGGAAAATGCTACCAGCCCGAATGCATAGTACCAACTAAAGTTTGGTGGAGGAGGAATAATGGACCGGGGCTGTTTTTCATGGGTCGGGTAAGACCACTTAGATCTAGTGAAGGGAAATCTTAATGCTACACCATACAATGACATTCTAGACGATTCTGTCCTTTGTGGCAACAGTTTTGGGAAGGCCCTTTCCTGTTTCAGTATGACAATGCCCCTGTGCACAAAGCGAGGTCCATACAGAAATTGTTTCTCAAGATCGGTGTGGAAGAACTTGACTGGCCTGCACAGAGACCTGACCTCAACCCCATCAAACACCTTTGGGATGAATTGGTATAGGCGAGCAAAGCCTAATCGCCCAACATCAGTGCCCATCCTCACTAATGCTCTTTTGGCTGAATGGAAGCAAATCCCTGCAGCAATGTAAAAAAATCTAGTGGAAAGCCTTCCCAGAAGGTGGAACTAAGTCCATTAATTGATACCCATGATTTTGGAATTCGATTTTTGACGAGCAGGTGTCCAAATCATTTTGTCATGTAGTTCACCTGACTAATCTTACATCCAGTGGTGTGTATTCATGGATGCCAAGGGAAGCCAGGCTTCCCCCAAAAATGTACCGATTTATTTTATTTTATTTTGTCTCTCTGTGTTTAATAATGTTCCTCAGAAAGCATCTGAGCGAGAAAAAAACAGTGCCCCTCTTTCTCTGTGTAGCCCATCTCTTCACCAACTTTGCTATTTTTAGTTAGTTTATTTGCATTTTTTGTAACTCATTTTATACATAATGTTGCTGCTACTGTCTCTAGTGACCAAAACTAGCTTCTGGACATCAACAGCGATTACTCAACTCGAACTGGACAAAGATTTCTTTCTTTAAAACTTCTTCGGGATTGATGTCCCTTCCACGGGATGATTGAGCTAATGTAGGCTAATGTGATTAGCATGAAATTGTAAGGTATACAAGAGTTTCCCAAGACATATCTGATATTGGCAGAAAGCTTAAATTATTGTTCATCTAACTGCACTGTCCAATTTACAGTAGCTATTACAGTGAAAGAATACCATGCTATTATATGAGGAGAGTGCACAATTTTGACAATGAAGTTATTAATAAACAAATTAGGCACATTTGGGCAGTCTTGATACAACATTTTGAACATAAATGCAATGGTTCATTGGATCAGTCTAAAACTTAGCACACGCTGCTGCCATCCAGTGGCCTAAATCTAAATTGCACATGGACTGGAATAATACATTATGGCCTTCCTCTTGCATTTCAAAGATGATGGAACCAAAAAAATACAAAAGAACATTTATTTTATTATCTTTTACCAGATCTGTTATATTCTTCTACATTCCTTTCAAATGGTACCAAGAATATGCATATCCTTGCTTCAGGACCTGAGCCAAAGGCAATTAGATTTAGGCATGTCAGTTTAGGCGAAAATTGAAAAAAAGAGGCGGATCCTGCTTCCCGGAGACCAGGCCCAAATCCCCATCATTCGCGTGAAGAAAAGACGGAAATACCCGTCGGAGGTCTGGGTGTCTTGTGAGAATTCATCGGCGAGTGAGTAACCACTGCTCTCATTATTGGCCAACATGCAATCATTGGAAAACTAATTGGGCGATCTACGATTAAGACTATCCTACCAACGGGACATTAACTCTAATCTTATGTTTCACAGAGACTTGGCTGAACGACGACATGGATAATAAAGAGCTGTCTGGTTCTCCTTGTTTTGGCAGGACAGAGCATCTACGTCTGGTAAGACGAGGGGCAGTGGTGTCTATTTGTCAATAACTGCTATGTCTAATATTAAAGAAGTCTCAAGATATTGCTCACCTGAGGTAGGATACCTCATAAGCTGTAGACAACACTATCTACCAAGAGTTCACATCAATATTTGTAGATGTCTACTTACCACCAAACTGATGCTGGCACAAAGACTGCACTCAACGATCTGTAATAAGGCCATAAACAAACAAGAAAATACTCATCCAGAAGCGGCTCTCCCAGTGGCCGGGACGTTAATGCAAGCAAACTTAAATCCGTGTTACCCAATTTCTACCAGCGTGTTTTTATTTTTTCTTATTTATTTTATCTTTATTTAACTAGGCAAGTCAGTCAAGAACAAATTCTTATTTTCAATGACGGCCTAAGAACAGTGGGTTAACTGCCTTGTTCAGGGGCAGAACAACAGATTTTACCTTGTCAGCTCGGGGATTCGATCTTGCAACATTTCGGTTACTAGTCCAACGCTCTAACCACAAGGCTACCTGCCACCCCAACATGTCATGTGCAACCAGAGGGAAAAAAAACTTTAGACCACCTTTTCTCCACACACAGAGATGCTTAAAAAGCTCGCCCTCCATTCGGCAAATCAAATCATAATTCTATACTCCTGATTCTTGCTTACAAGCAAAAACTAAAACGGGAGGAACCAGTGACTCGCTCAATACGGAAGTGGTCAGATGACTAAGATGCTACACTACAGGACTCTTCTGCTAGCACAGACTGGAAAATGTTCCAGGATACATCCAATGGCATTGAGGAGTATACCACCTCAGTCACCGGCTTCATCAATAAGTGTTTTGACGGCATCATCCCCACAGTGACCGTATGTACATTTCCCAACCAAAAGCCATCGATTACAGGCAACATCCGCACCGAGCTAAAGGCTAGAGCTGCCGCTTTCAAGGAGATGGACACTAATCTGGACGCTTGTCCGCAGACTAACCATCAAACAGGCAAAGCATCAATACAAGACTAAGATTGAATCCTACTACACAGGCTCTGACGCTGGTCGGATGTGGCAGAGCTTGAAAACTAGACTACAAAGGGAAAACCAGAAGTGAGTTGCCCAGTGATGCAAGCCTACCAGACAAGCTAAATGCCTTTTTATGCTCGCATTGAGGCAAGCAGCATTGAAGTATGCAGAGGACCAGCTGTTCCAGACGACTTTGTGATCACTCTCTCCGTAGCCGACGTGAGCAAGACCTTTTTAAACAGGTCAACATTAACAAAGCTCAAAGCATGTGCGGACCAACTGGCAAGTGTCTTGACTGTCATTTTCAACCTCTACCTATACGAGTCTGTAATACCTACATGTTTCAAGCAGACCACCATAGTCCCTGTGCCCAAGAAAGCGAAGAGAACCTGCCTAAATGATTACCGCCCCGTAGCACTCACGTCGGTAGCCATGAAGTGCTTTGAAAGGCTGGTCATGGCTCACATCAACACCATTGAGCCATGTTTCCGTGAAACAGAGGATGTTACAATCTCTGTCTCTCTGGAAGGCAACTCGTGCCCTAATTTCATCCACCTTGTTATCTAGAGATTGGACATTGGGGAGTAATCTGCTCGGAAGAGGTGGATGGTGTGCTCTCCTTCTGAGTCTGACCAGTAGGCCTCTCCGTCTGCCTCTCCTGCGGCGACCGCGTTGTTTTGGGTTGGGTACGAACAGGGTGGAGGTCCGAGGTCCGAACAAGGGAGCCGCTTCGGGAAAGACATATTCCTGGTCGTAATGTTGGTAAGTTGACATCGCTTTTATATACAATAGTTCTTCCCAGCTGTATGTATTAACACTTGAGATTTTCTGGGCTAACAATGTAAGAAATAATACATAAAAACAAAATTGCATAGTTTCCTAAGGACCTGAAGCGAGGCGACCATCTCTGTCTGCGCCATCTTGCTTGACCATGCTGTATGTCATGGAACTGTTTTTTACATGCAATATGGTTTGTGGACTTCACCAGACAGAGAATGCGCTCCAGTTTTGTGATGAAAGAAAGGTATGGTTGAATTTGTTCTGTTGTCACTGTCTGATTGTCTCGGCCTTAGGCCTATGTATCATGGTCGCAAGGCATATAAACTAACAGGTTATAGAGCAAACAATGCAATTAACACAACACAGGTTGTAAAATGGCCTTCTTTTCTGGCATGGGTTCCTCAGTGATTTTACCCACGCATCGCTACTGCCTACATCTCCACTTTAGCCCAGTAAGCACTCCTAAAGTGATTCTGACAGGTTTGAGAAAGTAAGGAAACACTCCTTGAGAGTATCTCAGTTGCATAGTCCTCGCATGCTTTCTTTTCACCACCTTCTCAAAACCCAATGTGAGGTTAATATGAGTCTTGAATTGTCAACAAAAAAATTAATGGCTTATTTTCTAATTGTGGCTTATTTGATAGAATGAAGTCCGTAATTCTTAGGTTCTTACGAGTGTACAATACTTATAAGTAGGACATGTGACACCCTGACCCAAAAAATGTCCATTGTTAGAGCAGCCACATATCTGGTCAATTATAATGGTTAATCTGTGGCTAGAACAAGGCCAAGTCAGCCTGTGCTCATGCTATAGTTCTCTCAGCTAGGGGAAGTGAAATTATAGAATACAATGATTTTGCTCATGATGCACGCTGCAACTAATTTGTAACAACACTGTGAGCGCATCGCATCACGAAACAAAACATCAATGCAAATGTAATAACAGCTAAACAAAATAGATAAACAAGTTTGATATTTTCTTTCGAGGGTGCCTTTTCATTATGACATAGTAGACACTTGTGGTTTCTAGCTCACCAATCAAAGCAGTGGAGGGTGGTCAAAACCATTAATCTTGGGGCGACGGGGAGCAGGGTTCTAAAATGCAATTATATCACATTCAATTTTACCATTTATAAAATGGTCATATAAGTTTTCATGCGGACTAGCTTTGCTTGAAAAAGTGGAGGTGCAAAAATAATAAGTTTGCACCCCCTATTTCAATTGTATCCATGGCTCAGGCGACCAAGTGTAGGCTACTGCGAAAATCTGTTTGGCTGAGCTCAGTTGCGACTCGGGAAGAGGAAGAGCTTTGCAGGTGTTTCTGATTAACAATGCCATGCTGGTGGGTGGTAACATTCAAATAAAACCCAGCACCTGAAAAGAAACGTAAACTTAAAGTATTAGCACATCTCATCGGGGAAAAACACAGCATTGACAAAGTTACCACTTCGGATTTCCCACTTCAAGCCCAAATATAGAATACTTTTTCCCACTTCAAGCCCAAATATGTATAATACTTTGACTAAAACTTTTTGACATAAATGGTCTTTTAAATGACATGTCCGTCAACAACTGCCAAACATCGAAATACAACAAGGTATTTGTGCCCAAGTTTGTCTGAAAGGAAAGGAGTCTGTCATACATATTTTTGTTATGAAGTCATGAGTCATGAAGACTGAAAGACAGGCATAGACTATGGTAAATAGTCAAATAGTCAACTGAACTATAATAGAAATGTTAATGTGGCTTTGGCATCCCTCTCCATGTTCATACAGAACACCTTTCTGCCTGAGCTATGAGCAAAATTGTGTTTACACACAATTCTTTCCTTTTGTCATATTTTATTGATTCATGGCTGATATTATATTTTCATATATTCTGCTGATGTGTCTTCAGAAGGAAGAAAGAAATATTAGGATGCTTTTCTGGGTGATCCAACAGGATCCACCTTGCCCTCAATGCATATGCAGATGTTCTACAGCCATCTGTCCATATGAATGCTTTTGTATGTTATCTGAATTTTTTCAGGGGGGAAATTGGTCCTCTGGGTAGAGTTGATGGATCCATTACTTAATTGATTTCCCATTGAAATTGAAGATTCTGATGACTGGTTCTATTAATTACACGTTCCGTTATCACATTAGTCTAAATTATTGGTTTCCATCATTGACAGAAACCCAGTGGGGATTTCATCCCAGGATATGAGATATTATCTAAGCTCTATTTTTTTCTCCAGTATTCACTTGTGATCATCTTTGTATGGAACACAATGTGCTTGCCGAACACAATATTTCATATGGCTTGCATACGGAACATGTCTGTATAAGCCACTCTGTGTGGTCTGAAGCTGCTACATCTTAATTTGACCTGTATTGTCGCAGCTAAATAATCCTGCAGCAACAGGATTTGAATGTTTAGTCTATAATGTTGCTTGATCTGTACTCAAAATGAGGGTACATGAAAAGTAGAAGTGTTCATATAACTTTGTTAGTGCAGGTTTTCAGTTAATTTGTTTAAATCACTAAGCTCATTGGTATTGTCTGCGGTGAAGGAAAATGTTCAGCAACAAAAGTGATCAAATTTAAGATCCCACGCCTGTAGCTGCTGCTCTCTACTAACTGAGCCATGTCGGACTGTGCTATCAGATAGCCTGTGCTGTATGGCTGTCCACACTTCTCAATTAGCCCCAGTAATGAGACTGATCACGTGGCCCTCTTGTCCAGACTCCACCGCAGCAGCCAGACACAGACATGCTGCAGACTGCATAACCAAGGCCAGCTGTCCTCGACATTACTCAACTGTTGATTTAGGACTTTGGGAAATGGCGCCGCCTGCTCTGCTACCGGGAAATAGCATTGCTGTCTGCTGTGCTATCATCCATCTTGCCCTGGGTGCCTTTGATCAAGGCTAGTAGGCCGGTAGCCACAAAATACAACATGTTCAAGTGTCTAAGGTCCAGTACACCATGTTCCTGTAACACGATCGTGTTGAGGGCTTCTCAGCTTGTTCAACAGCTAGCTTCTGTTCGTTGAGGAAACCACAAGGCGAGTTGGGTATCTGTTCTATGTTGGTATGATGGATTTTCATTCACATTGGAATGAGGTTCATTTCCAAGGGGGACAACGTTTTGATGAGAGAGGGGTTTCATATCTTTGCTCTGTACGAGGAGGGATGTTACAACCGTAGATATAGAACTGATATATGGACATCTGGAAATCTCAACCATCCATGTCCTGGGATAGTCTGTGTGACTGTAGGTAAATCTGGATGTCCTCCATGTGCAGTATGGTAGAGACATATTCATATTTTTCCCAAAGTATCACATTTTCAATAAAACAATTGCCTCGTATTGTGCAATGGAGCCAGCAGTGGAGATTTTGTTACAATGAACATAATCCAGGCTCATTCATGATCGTATGAAAATACCCTGGAATGGGTTAACTGCGATCACAATGATGAGCAGGGAATGTATTCAACCTGTGTTTAATCGATTAACTGCAGTAAAACAAAGCAACACTATTCCGAATGCTTATGAGAAATCCTGCTACAACCGACAGGCAAAGCTTCAATACAGGACTAAGATCAAATCCTGCTACTCCGGCGCTGATGCCCGTCCGATGTGGAAGAGCTTGCAGACTATCATGGATTTCAAAGGGAAACCCAGCCACAAACTGTCCAGTAACGCGAGCCTACCAGATGACCTAAATGCCTTCTATGCTCGCTTCGAGGCAAGTAACACTGAACCATGCATGAACCACAGCACCAGCTGTTCCGGACGACCATGTGATCTTGCTCTCCATAGCCGATGTGAGTAAGACCTTTAAACAGGTAAACATTCACAAGGCCGCGGGGCTAGACGGATTACCAGGACGCGTACTTGGAGCATGCGCTGACCAGCTTGCAAGTGTCTTCACTGACATTTTCAACCTCTCCCTGACCCAGTCTGCAATACCTACAAGTTTCAAGCTGACCACCATAGTCCCTGTGCCCAAGAATGCCAAGGTAACCTAATGACTATTGCCCCATAGCATTCACATCTGTTGCAGTGGAGGCTCCTCAGAGGAGGAAGGGGAACACCATCCTCAGTGAAATTTCATACAAATAAAATAGTGGAACATAACATTTATTTTGTTCTTTTTAGTAAAACTATATTAAATATATTCATGTCACCAAATAATTGATTAAAATACAATTTTGCAGTGAAGGTATACAGTAACTTCAACAACACTGTCTGGGGTAGCACCATGGTGTAGCCGGAGGACAGCTAGCTTCCGTCCTCCTCTGGCTACATTGACTTCAATACAAAACCTAGGAGGCTCGTAGGCCTCACCACCTTCCATAGACAAACATGGTAACTATGACCACTTCTGGAGCATGTCCTCCAACCAATCGAAGCTTTTGCAATATGAACTGACATGTTGCCCATTCAATCAGAGAATTAACCTAGTGACTTGTATTGGGATTGTGCCACTGAGCATTATGGGGGTTCTATGTGTTGAGAAGCTTGGTAACACTGTTGGATAGAGATTAAGATTGAAAAGTGATAGTTGAGCATTTTTGGGATATTATTCAATTCAAATGAGTTTTTTCAAATTACAGGAGACTGAGGAGGTTAATTATAAATTGTTTTCTTCGTTTTAGAACTTTATTTTTGTGTCCAGTTAGTGCAATTTATTTAAATTTGCCTTGTTAGCTACTGAAGTTATCTAGCTACCAGCGCGAGTGTGCAGCTTTCTCTGCCAGAATGGTAGAATGGCCAATGCTGCTGAAAATGTTGGACTTTTTGTTGAAGAACCCCTTTCATTCTCTGGTGTACATGGAAAAGATGCAAATTAAAAGCGAGGGTCGACCTCTGCCTGAGGTCATTTCAAGAAGAAGAATGAAAGGTGAGGGTGTTCAATACCAACTGGTATCAAAAGTACAGCTGGTTAATAACAGGGAGCCTTTCATCAAGCCGCTTGTATTGCTGGCCTTGCCTGCTTTTTGGAAAGTCTGAGCTTTGGTCGAAAGGTGGGTACAGTGACCCGAAGAACATTGATCCTTCAGCTAAGCGGCAAAACAAAAGCCGGGAGCATATAAATGCCCACATCAGATTCAAGCTTCTGGGAAAATGCTGCATCTATTATGAAGAAGGTCTGCGTATTCAAACTGCGCAACACACCGAGAAAGTAAGAAGAAACAGGAATGTTCTCAAGTGGCTTATCAACACTGCATTTTTGGACATGCAAGAATTTGCTTTTAGAGGACACGATGAGAGGGAAAGTTCAACAAGTACAACTGCAAGGAGCTTTGCAGAGGCAATTGCACATTACAATGGTTTACTTGCTGAACACATCGAACTTTCAACTGTCTTTTCTGGAACGACTCCGAATGATTTGATAGCTTCCATCGCATCATCCATTAAAATATTAAAGGTTGACGCAGCGCATTTGTTGCCTGTGCTCATGTTAGCTTTCCACTTTCCTCCGGTATTTATTTAGCAAAGAACACATCACTCCGGATAGACACAAGCAAAAAATGTATGACATAAACGTTGCAGCTGCCTAGGCTACACCTAAACATTAGAAATTTGACTTGCTGTATAGGATGAAAACCAGACTATTTTTCAGGCTGACAAACTGTAGGCTGCTAATACCATCATTAAGTTCGCTGATGACACGACGGTGGTATGCCTGATCACCGACAACGATGAGAAAGCCTATAGGGAGGAAATAAGTGACCTGGCAGTGTGGTACCAGGACAACAACCTCTCCCTCAACGTCAGGAAGACAAAGGGAGGGCGGAGCAAGCCCCCATCCACATCAACGGGGCTGTAATGGAGCGGGTCGGAGCTTCAAGTTCATCGGTGTCTACATCACTAAGGAATGGTCCACACACAGTCGTGAAGAAGGCATGACAATGCCTCTTTCCCCTCAGGAGGCTGAACAGATTTGGCATGGGCCCTCAGATCCTCAAAGTTATACAGCAGCACCATTGAGAGCACCATGGCTTGGTATGGCAACAGCTTGGAATCCGACCTCAAGGCAGTACAGAGGGTGGTACGGACGGAGTTCCCTGCCATCCAGGACCTCTATACCAGACGGTCAGAGGAAGGCCCGGAGAATTGCCAAAGATCCCAGCCACCCAAGCCATAGACTGTTCACTCTGCTACCCCATGGCAAATTGTACTGGAGCATTCAGTCTGGAACCTGAAGGCTCCTGAACAGCTTCTACCCCCCAAGTCATAAGACTGCTGAACAGGTAATCAAATGGCTACCCAGACTATTTGCATTGACCCATTTTTTGCACTCTGCTACCCCACGGCAAATGGTACTGGAGCATTCAGTCTGGAACCTGAAGGGTCCTGAACAGCTTCTACCCCCCATGTCATAAGACTGCTGAACAGGTAATCGAATGGCTACCTGGACTTTTTGCATTGACCCATTTTTTGCACTGACTCTATGCAGACACAATGAACACTACCCACACACTCACACATACAGGACTTACACTGACACTCCAACGCATGCATGCAACCACCCACACACACCTTGATTGTTTAGTTACTTTTATGTACATGTACAGTACATATTACCTCAACTACCTTGTAGCCCTGCACATTGACTCCTACCGATACTCCTTGTATATGGCCTTGTTATTGTTGTCTATTGTGTTAGAATTTTCAATTTTTATTAGCAAATGGTTCTTTCACTGTGCATTGTTGGGAAAGGGCTTGTAAGTAAGTATTTCATGGTAAAATCTACACCTGTTGTATTCAGCCCATGTGACAAATAAAAATGTATTTGCTCTAATTCCCAGCTACTGTAGGTCCTATGAGGCGAATCAAAACAAATCCACACTGCGTATCATAACAAAGCCATAGTAATACCTTGCCTGCACCTCGATCTCAGCATAATAAGACAATATCTGCAGGTGGCACGCAGGGCCCGGTCTCCCTCCCGCCAATCTCCTACACACAACATTAAATGGTTTAATGATCCTCGCCTCGGTCATGTAATCAATGTGTTGCGCTCAGAGCCTCAAAGAACGGTTTAGGGCGGTCTGAAGCAACGGTCCATCACACTGTTCAGCACGGGGGATTCATTTCACGGTAAAGGTTTGGCCCCTCAGTGCTCTGAACATGGTTCAGACTGGTGAGTCAGCCTGAAACTAGAAGGATGAGAGGAACAGATGTCAGAGTGTTTGTCTGTATAAGAAAGGCACACAAAAGAAGACATGGCTCTGAATAGACAGATCGGAGACTGACTGAAAACTGGACTGTGAAAACAGGCCTCAACACTGATATTCACACACATTTTGTGTGCTACTTCTTGGTAATACCCAAATAGTACCATCCAAATACTTATACGAATGGAAGCAAAACCACTGAACAGAACCATTGGGTTTTCGTTTCAACTTCTTTATTTCAAATGAATGACAAATTATATCATATTGCCACAATTTAACACATACAGTCATATCAGAACCACTAGAGTGAAAGCTGGTGTATTAAAGTGACTAATTCTCTCCACACAAAGCACACACATTACTTTTCCAGACCATTGATTAAAGTGCATATTATCCTTCTCCATTTGACAGTCCACATTCATCACTCTGGATTATACAGGAAAAAAATGAATATACAAATTGAGTGCGCCATAAAATGTATATAATATTCAGTAGTTGACTACAGCGCATACCATATATACAGTAAGTTGAGTTTGTGAATAATTCTAAAGGCTATACATCATCCTATATGATGACTGTCACGACTTCCGCCAAAGTTGGTGCCTCTCCTTGTTCGTTCGGCGGTCAACGTCACCGGTTTTCTAGCCGCCACCGATCTACGTTTATTTTTCCATTTGTTTTGTCTTGATTGTACACACCTGGTTTCCATTACGTATATATTTATTCCCTATTTAACCCTCTGGTTCCCACATGGTTTTGTGCGTGTTTGTTCTTTGTTAAGTGGTCGCTATTTTGTGTCGAGCTGGAATATTTTTCCCTGTATGGAATTAGTTTGTGATTTATTCGAGTAAAGTACATTTTTACTCAGTTCTGTGTCCTGCGCCTGACTCCGTCCTACCCACTGCACACTGACACTTGACAATGACATTACTATGACAAACATCAGATATCCCTTCAGCTGAGCTGGTCTTCATACTCTTTATGGAAACCGTCACCGACAAGAAAGAATTCCCAGCAACACTCCTGGCACATCTTCCATACATACTGTAGGATTCCTGTCAAGGACAATTCAACCGTGTCAAGGACATCAGTAATTAATATATTCGGCTTTCATGTAATTTGATGCCCAGAACACCTAATCTGTATTTTGGATATCAGCAGATTACTTAGTCCATGTGTTTGGTTTCAGCTTTGTTAATGAGGTACATCACAACGAATCTCAGGAGAAAACCGGTTGAGACACATTGAGATACTCTTACAACATGTCACTATTCCAGAGAGTAGAATGTAGAACATAAGCACATTCAATGTTGGCTGGCCTTAGCAAGCTATTGTGGAAGTATCCTCTAATTTTAATAGGGAGGCTGGTATAATTGACCCACCAATTATAATAATGTCAGTGATTTACAAATCATTATAAAATAATACGTCTCAGCATGCATTATTAGACATGCATATCAATTCATTGCTAAAATTAAACACCCTAAATAATTCAACGGGTAATTGTTTTTGACATTAAGAATAACCTGTAAAATAGAGAGCCGAGAGATGCCATTAAGGGGCTGAACAACCCATTACATTTAATAGTATATACTGAGTTTACAAAACATTAGGAACACCTTCCTAGTAAGTTGCACCCCCTTTTCCCTTCAGAACAGCCTCAATTCGTCGTGGCATGAACATCGAAAGGGTTCCACAGGGATGCTGGCCCATGTTAACTCCACTGCTTCCCACAGTTGTCAAGTTGGCTGGATGTCCTTTGGGTGGTGGACTATTCTTGATACACACGGGAAACTGTTGAGAATTAAAAATCCAGCAGCTTTGTCATTCTTGACACACACTAACCGATGTGCCTGACACCTAATACCATTCCCCGTTCAAAGGCACTTAAATATTTTGTCTTACCCATTTACTCTCTGAATGGCACACATACAAGCCATGTCACAATTGTCTCAAGGCTTAAAAATCCTCCTTTAACCTGTCTCCTCCCCTTTTGTCTACACTGATTTGAAGTGGATTTAACAGGTGACATCAAAAAGGGATCATAGCTTTCACCTGCATTCACCTGGTCAGTCTGTCACGGAAAGAGCAGGAGTTCCTAATGTTTCGTACAGTCAGTGGTAAACTTTCTGTTGGACAACTGAACCTACACATGAATTGGGAAGCAATCAAATGAGGACAGATCTCTTAAATGTCCATACCTAGTCAGTCATATTACTCCCTATACACCTGTCAAAATATCTGATAAAGAACAAGGGTCAAAGACAAAGACGTGTAAATTTGATGTCCGAAGGCCATTCATTTAACATAAAAAGATAAATATGTATAAATATAATATTAAATCACTCAACTCTTACCCTTCTTCTGACCCAGAAATATTTGTGTTGCAAACTATTCAATTAAGGGAGTTATTGAGCTCTAAATTAAAATTCTAATGACAATTGTTTTTAAAATGGAGAAATTCATCCTAAAAATATAAATGAACACTCATGGCATAATTGTGTTAGTGTTTGCAACAATATATAGAATAATTGGCGACATACTGTATCTAAAAAATATTTAACTTGAATAACTTTTGTCCGGACTTTTGCGCGTCATCAATGTCATTCAGCATTGTGTGACATCACAAAGATGACCCATTAAAGAACCTCTATCAATGTGATGAGGTGAGTAAATCTCTCTGAAATGTTTGATTTCACCTTTTCACGCTCTAGCAACATTTGTAACAAAAATGCATGTCCTTCAGTACAACACAGAAAACATAATTTCAAAAAAAGCTATATTAAATATGAAAGTAAGGATAATCTTTATATTTCAAGGTCATTACTTTATATAGGTGGCCAAGGAACTGCCTGTTAAATATGTTTATGTATTACATTTACATTTACATTTAAGTCATTTAGCAGACGCTCTTATCCAGAGCGACTTACAATGTATGAAATCCGTCCTTCAGTTTCACGCTTTTGTCTTTCAGCACAACAAAAGGTTAATGTTATACCACAATGTGATCCTTTATGATGAAAGACTAGCTTTATTATCCCATGTTTTCACTAGTTTACACCGTTTAATCATGCAATTCATATTTACTTGTTGTATGAATACTGAATATTATAATTTAAAAATTGATAAGGAGATGGCTGCACGGCGCAGACAAAAGATTAATGCAGATCCAGTTGCTAGGGAGAAAAGACTAGCCAGAAGAAATACAATTGATTGTTTTCATGGTTTCATGCTGCTGTCAGCAACAGAATAGGATATAAAGCTGGGTGGATAACACTTAACATTAAGTTGCACTATTACACCGTAGTTAATGTTTTATTGCACTGCAGTTAAGGCATAACTGATGGATTATATTAATATTACACACACACAATTATGAATTATATTAGTTAATAGCTGCTTCACATTTGGGGCACCAAGTTACACACCAGTTAGGCTACAGAATACTACATAGGCTTACACAAGCAATCTAAAAGAAATCCATGTTTTAAAGATGTTATTGAATGATGAGTTCAGTTTGAGAACGTTTATGAGTTCCATTTGATGTTCAGACAATGGATTTGGTTAAAATTCTGTTCAGGATACAGAAATGTTTTGTTTTGCTGTTAGTGGAATATTTTTTTTTTTTATGCATTTTCTTTCAAATACCTGATGTGATGTAATGTCATGATATTACTTTGAGAAAGATATCCACTGTTTCATGATGATTTTAAACTAAACTAAAAAAAAATGCATCATGTTTAATTAATGCTTTGTTTGAAATGTTCAATGCTGATTTAATCCTATGTGAATTAAATTGTACCTCATGTGTCAGTTAAACTGTTGCATAGTAATCCCCATGTTCTTTGTGTGTGGCGTATGGGTCATTTCTCTCGCTCTCGTATGGAAGCGACCTAAGTTCAGCTAGCCTGCACATTTTAAACATCTTATCCAGTTTTTTTTTTTACAGTTTAATAACTTAAATAGCTAAAAGAAAAATACTATTGCTGCTACTAATAATAGTTCATAGAATCATTATTGCTGAAGGAATCACATTTAATCAATATTTGTGGGCCGTAGTGATGTCATTCAGGGTAACAAAATATTGTCATACAGTATAACACCAGTATTTATAATAAAATACAATAACTTTGGTTTTTGTATTAGTCAGCAATCTCAAAGGATGAGGTGAAAGAATATGTGGTATTCAAAATAAAATGTCATTTTTTTCTGGGTAGTTATATTTCTGCCAGTCTAAGCATGCATATATAACCTTGTGATTATGAAAAATGGGCATAAAATTATTGATTTTAAAACACTTTGTTATACTGAATTACATTTTACTAAGGTACATTCATATGAATCACAATAAAAATGAATTATTGTATTTTCTTGAATATAACTAATATAAGGGCATAAGTGTCACTCCAAAGAACATAAAAGCCTTTTAGGGAATTGTAATTGCTGTTTTAAATTTTTTTGCTTCTTTGAAAACTTTATCTTTGTCCCATATAACATGACAAGAAATTACCCCTTTTCACACATGAAAAAGTTTAAAAAAATGTAACTCAGAAAAACGTTCTGCTTAACAAGTGTCAACAATAATCTTATGACAGGCATGTCATTCCTGTGATAGGAGGATGTCGATATTAAAACCTCTTTGGGGCCAGTGGGACGCTACCGTCCCACCTGGCCAACATCCGGTGAAATTGCAGAGCGCATAATTCAAATGACAAAAAGTGTGATATTCAACATTCATGAAAATACAAGTGTCATACATCATTTAAAAGCTTAACTTCTTGTTAATCCAGCCGCTTTGTCAGATTTCAAAAAGGCTTTACGGCGAAAGCACACCATGCGATTATCTGAGGACAGCGCCCCCACAACAAAAGCATTACATACATTTCCAACCAAGCAGAGGCGTCACGAAAGTCAGAAATAGTGATAAAATAAATCACTTACCTTTAAAGATCTTCATCTGGTTACAATCACAAGGGTCCCAGCTACATAACAAATTGTCCTTTTGTTCGATAAAGTCCTTCTTTATATCCCAAAAAAGTTGTGGGAAACCAGTAATCCACTGGTTTCCCTCGTTCAAAATGCATACAAATGAATCCCGTAAATTACCCATAAACTTCTTCCAAACAAATCAAACAGCGTTTCTAATCAATCCTCAGGTATCCTAATATGTAAAGAAATGATAAAGACGGAGAATAGTATATTCATTACCGGAGATAAATAACAAAGTGCGCACCCTCACCGGAAGGCGCTACAAACACTACAGCCAAAATGGATGCCACTTACAAACACTACAGATTCTAGCTCATTTTTCAAAAAAGGTATTCCTTTTATATTCCCATTGACATCCATAGTAATCAGGGGTGAGCTGAAAAAACAATTGGGGGATGGATTGTCCTCGGGTTTTCGCCTGCCATATCAGTTCTGTTATACTCACAGACTTTATTTTAACAGTTTTGGAAACGTTTGAGTGTTTTCTATGCATATCATAGTTTCTGGGCCTGAGTAACATGCAGTTTACTTTGGGCACCTCATTCATCCAAATTTCCGAATACTGCCCCCTAGCCCGAAGAAGTTAAAAGATAATTTAATTATTTAGGAACCTAATCTGTATTTTCTTTGTAAATGGCATGTTACAGAAGGGTCCAGACACTTTTTTTTTGCAATTTCACTTGGTTTTAATCAAAACATCCAAAATACATAATATGTACAATGCGATGTAAAAACAAGTTGACCTTGAGGTTAAAGAAAGTGTTTCTCAATTCACGTGATTTTGCTAAGCGTTACTTTAGGTCAAATCAAGACTTCAATATTCTTGTAATATTTTTAAAAAATCTTAAATTACAGCTCATTGCGATTTAATCACAGCAAATCCAGCGATTAACTTGATTAAATGTTTGAATTGTTTGACAGCCCTAGTAATCATATGATGAAATTTCCACATTTGCATTTCACTAGATCTAGTCATTATGCAGCAAATATACTCCGACTTTCAGAACACCTTAGTCCTTAATGTTGTGTCTGTGCATGCACACCACGAGTGTTGAGAGTGTTGTCTCCAAAAGGTTCCTAACTACATTCAATATCAAAGATTTATTGGGATGCAAATAAAGCAGAGCCCAGGTTTAATCTGCAAATATTTATATTTTTATAAAATGTTGTGCAATTATCTCCATCTCATTAGATAAGACTGTCCCCATTTAACAACACGCTCTAACACATTCTCTGAATCCACTTAAAACATCAGTCTCATAAATTTACACTCATTAGAGTTGACATGAACTTTTCAGTCATTTAGCAGACGCACTTATCCAGAACGACTTACAGGAGTAATTAGGGTTAAGTGTCTTGCTAAAGAGCACATCGGCAGACATTTTTACCTAGTCGGCTCAGGGATTAGAATCGGCGACCTTTCAGTTACTGGCCCAAAACTCTTAACCACTAGGCTACCTATCGCCCCGTAACCTAGAGGGCAAACCAATCTTGGTACTGCACCTGAAAGTGCACTAGGCCCTCAGGCCAGCGAGGTCAGGTAAGGATAACTTCCATATATAAGTACCTTTTACAGATAACATGAGGAAATGTTTGAAAGAGTGAATTACAGGTGCAGTAGGTTCTTCAAAAAAAGTACATGCAGCACCAGTCAAAGGTTTGGACACACCTACTTATTCCAGGGTTTTTCTTTATTTTTACTATAATAGTGAAGACATCAAAACTATGAAATAACACATGGAATCATGTAGTAACCAAAAAGTGTTAAACAAATCGAAATGTGTTATATATTTGAGATTCTTCAAAGTAGCCACCCTTTGCCTTGATGACAGCTTTGCACACACTTGGCATTCTCTCAACCAGCTTCATGAGGTAGTCACCTGGAATGCATTTCAATTAACAGGTGTGCCTTTTAAAAAGATAATTTGTGGAATTTCTTTCCTATTTAATGCGTTTTAAGCCTATCAGTTGTGTTGTGACAAGGTAGAGGTGGTATACAGAAGATAGCCCTATTTGAAACTGGCTCTCATGAGGACCACCACAGAAAAGGAAGACCCAGAGTTACCTCTGCTGCAGAGGATAAGGTCACTAGTTACCAGCCTCAGAAATTGCAGCCCAAATAAATGCTTCAGAGTTCAAGTAACAGACACATCTCAACATCAACTGTTCAGAGGAGACTGCGTGAATCAGGCCTTCGTGGTCAAATTGCTGCAAAGAAAACACTACTTAAGTATACCAATAAGAAAAAGAGACTTGCTTGGGCCAAGAAACACGACCAATGGACTTTAGACCGGTGGAAATCTGTTATTTTGGTCTGATGAGTCCAAATTTGAGATTTGTTGTTTCAACCGCCGTGTGTTTGTGAGACGCAGAGTAGGTGAACAGATGATCTATGCGTGTGTGATTCCCACCGTGAAGCATGGAGGTGTGATGATGTGGGGGTGCTTTGCTGGTGACACTGTCAAGGATTTATTTAGAATTCGAGGCACACTTATCCAGCATGGCTACCACAGCACTCTGCAGCGATATGCTATCCCGTCTGGTTTGCACTTAGTGGGACTATCATTTGTTTTTTCAACAGGACAATGACCCAACACACCTCCAGGCTGGGTAAGGGCTATTTGACCAAGAAGGAGAGTGATGGAGTGCTGCATCAGATGACCTGGCCTCCACAATCACCCGACCTCAACCCAAATGAGAGGGTTTGGAATGAGTTGGACCGCAGAGTGAAGGAAAAGCAGCCAACAAGTGCTCAGCATATGTGGGAACTACTTCAAGACTTTTGGAAAACCATTCCAGGTGAAGCTGGTTGAGTGTGCAAAGCTGTCATCAAGGCAAAGGATGGCTACTTTGAAGAATCTAAAATCTAAAATATATTTTTGATTTGTTTAACACTTTTGGTACCTACATATGTGTTATTTCATAGATGTTCTCACTTTTATTCTACAATGTAGAAAATAGTAAAAATAAAGAAAAACCCTTGAATGAGTCACTTTTGACTGGTACTGTATGTGTGTGTGTGTGTGTGAATCATTTTATGAAAGTACTCATTTCACCTGCTCCTGTTGGTCACGCCGCTCCCCAAAGGCCTAACTTATCAAACCTACAGGAAACAGGGACATGGATGTGTACTGTATGTGTGTTACAGAATAATGTGTGTGTGTGTATGATTGAGTGAGAGGTGACAGGAAAACCTTAGACACTGAAGAGATAAACAGATACATTAGAATTGCTCTTTTCTCAACCACATCAAGACATTCCAGTCTATCTGACCCACTGGTGAATAATGGAGAAGGATTTGTGTGCGTGTGCGCAAGCATCTGTGTGTGTGGTGTGTATGTGGCGTTAACAAGCTGTGTCACCCTGAATTATGGCCAGAAGGATGACGAAGAAGGTGAAGTCAAAGATGATCGTGACCACCTCAAATTTGTCCCCAGCCGAGTCCTGAATCTCGTCACCGATGCCACCGCCCACTCGCACGCCCACGTACTTGTGGAACATAAAGCACTGGCCAATTGACTTAACTACTTAACATTGCTGGGGTATAGTACAGTCCATGGGGGATACGCAGCTCTTATAATTAATGGGTTCAGCGATCTTACTCTAACTAAACAAGTTGCTGAGGTAGTGCATTCATGTACATATCTACATGTTATATCATTACTAGTGAACCTTCAAGTCTGGTGTAATGTTATGTTATGTATTTTGAAAGCATAACAAGTACAGTGCCTTCGGAAAGTATTCAGACCCCTTAACTTTTCCCAAATTTTGTTACGTTACAGCCTTATTCTAAAATGGATTAAGTCGTTTTTTTCCCTCATCAATCTACACATGGAACCCCATGATGACAAAGCAAAAACAGGTTTTTAGACATTTTTGATAATATATTTAAACAAAACTGAAATATCACATTTACATAAGTATTCAGCGCCTTTACAAAGTATTTTGTTGAAGCACCTTTGGCAGCGATTACAGCCTTGAGTCTTTTTGGGTATGACTCTACAAGCTTGGCACACCTGTATTTGGAGTTTATCCCATTCTTCTCTGTAGATCCTCTCAAGCTCTGTCAGGTTGGATGAGGAGCGTCACTGCACAGCTATTTTCTGGTCACTGCAGAGATGTTAGATTGGGTTAAAGTGCGGGCTCTGCCTGGGCCACTCAAGGACCTTCAGAGACTTGTCCCGAAGCCACTCCTACATTGTCTTGGCTGTGTGCTTAGGGTCGTTGTCCTGTTGGAAGGTGAACCTTCACCCTAGTCTGAGGTCCTGAGTGCTCTGGAGCAGGTTTTCATTAAGAATATCTTTGTACTTTGCTCCGTTCATCTTTCCCTCAATCCTGACTAGTCTCCCAGTCCATGCCACTGAAAAACTTCCCCACAGCATGATACTGTCACCACCATGCTAACAATAGGGATGGTGCCAGGTTTCCTCCAGACGTAACGCTTGGCATTCAGGCCAAAGAATTCAATATTGGTTTCATCAGACTACAGAATCTTGTTTCTCATTGTCTGATAGTCTTTATTTGCTTTTTGGCAAACTCCAAGCAGGATTTCATGTGCCTTTTACTGAGGAGTTGCATACCGTCTGGCCACTCTACCATAAATACCTGATTGGTGGAGTGCTGCAGAGACCGTTGTCCTTTTGGAGGTGTCTCCCATCTCCACAGAGGAACTCTAGAGCTCTGTCAGAGTGACTATCGGGTTCTTTGTCACCTCCCTGACAAAGACCCTTCTCTCCCGATTGCTCAGTTTGGCCGGGCGGCCAGCTCTAGGAAGAGTCTTGGTGGTACTAAACTTCTTCCATTTAAGAATGATAGAGGCCACTGTGTAATTGGGGACATTCAATTAAATGTTTTGGTACCCTTCCCCAGATCTGTGCCTCGACACAATCCTGTCTCGGAGCTCTACAGACAATTCTTTCGAACTCATGGCTTTGTTTTTGCTCTGACATGCATTATTAACTGTGGGACCTTATATAGACAAGTGTGTGTCTTTCCAAATCAAGACAAATCATTTGAATTTACCACAGATGAACACCAAACAAGTTTCAGTAATGTCTCAAGGATGATCAATGGAAACAGGATGCATCTGAGCTCAATTTCAAGTCTCATAGAAAAGGGTCTGAATACTTATGTACAGTTTAAGTTGGAAGTTTACATACACCTTAGCCAAATACGTTTAAACTCAGATTTTCACAATTCCTGACATTTAATCCAAGTAAAAATTCCCTGTCTTAGGTCAGTTAGGATCACCACTTTATTTTAAGAATGTGAAATGTCAAAATAATAGTAGAGCGAATTATTTATTTCAGCTTCTATTTCCTTCATCACATTTCCAGTGTGTCAGAAGTTTACATACACACAATTAGTATTTGGTAGCATTGCCTTTAAATTGTTTAACTTGGGTCTAACGAGTTGGCTAGCCTTCCACAAGCTTAAATTGGGTGAATTTTTGCCCAATCGTCCTGACAGAGCTGGTGTAACTGAATCAGGTTTTTAGGCCTCCTTGCTCACACACGCTTTTTCAGTTCTGCCCACACATTTTCTATAGGATTGAGGTCAGGGCTTTGTGATAGCCACTCCAATACCTTGACTTTGATGTCCTTAAGCCATTTTGCCACAACTTTGGAAGAATGCTCTGGGTCATTGTCCATTTGCGACCAAGCTTTAATTTCCTGACTGATGTCTTGAGAATTTGCTTCAATATATCCACATCATTTTCCTTTCTCATGATGCCATCTATTTTGTGAACTGCACTAGTCTCTCCTGCAGCAAAGCACCCCCGCAACATGATGCTGCCACCCCCGTGCTTCATGGTTGGGATGGTGTTCTTCGGCTTCCAAGCATCCCCCTTTATCTTTCAACATAACAATGATCATTATGGCTAAACAGTTCTATTTTTGTTTTATCAGACCAGAAGACATTTCTCCAAAAAGTACAATCTTTGTCCCCATGTGCAGATGCAAAACGTAGTCTGGCTTTTTATGGCGGTTTTGGAGCAGTGGCTTCTTCCTTGCTGAGTGGCCTTTCGGGTTATGTCGATATAGGACTTGTTTTACTGTGGATATAGATACTTTTGTACCTGTTTCCTCCAGCATCTTCACAAGGTCCTTTGCTGTTGTTCTGGGATTGATTTGCACTTTTTGGACCAAAGTACATTAATCTCTGGGAGACAGAACGTCTCCTTCCTGAGCAGTATGACGGCTGCGTTGTCCCATGGTCTTTATACTTGCCTACTATTGTTTGTACAGATGAACGTGGTACCTTCAGGCGTTTGGAAATTTCTCCCAAGGATGAACCAGACTTGTGGAGGTCTACAATTTTTTTCTGAGGTCTTGGCTGATTTCTTTTGATTTTCCCATTGTGTCAAGCAAAGAGGCACTTTGAAGGTAGGCCTTGAAATACATCCACAGGTACACCTCCAATTGTCTCAAATGATATCAATGAGCCTATCAGAAGCTTCTAAAGCCATGTCATCATTTTCTGGAATTTTCCAAGCTGTTTAAAGGCACAGTCAACTTAGTGTATGTAAACTTCTGACCCACTGGAATTGTGATACAGTGAATTAATCTGTCTGTAAACAATTGTTTGAAAAATTACTTGTGTCATGCACAAAGTAGACGTCCTAACTGACTTGTCAAAACTATAGTTTGTTAAGAAGAAATTTGTGGAGTAGTTGAAAAATGAGTTTATATGACTCCAACCTAAGTGTATGTAAACTTCCGACTTCAACTGTAACGAAAGTATTTGCACAAATTTCTAAAAACCTGTTTTTGCTTTGTCATTATGGGGTTGTGTGTGTGTAGATGAGTATTTTTTTTACTTAATACATTTTAGAATAAGGCTGTAACGTAACAAAATGTTGAAGTCAATGGGTCTGCATACTTTACGAATGTTCTGTATGTCTATCCTGAGTGTGTGACATTGGGAATGTTTTATTCCAATATGGATTTCAATCAGATAAAGAGCAAACCTCTAGGGCTATCATAGCCCAAGTGTCCATCAATCCAGGGTGGAAATAGAGCTCGCCAGCTTGTGAGTTACTTCTGTTTTACACACAGACATGCATACTAAGCTCGCCCTCTATTTGGCAATCTGACCATAAAGCAAAAACTAAAGCAGGAAGTACCAGTGACTAGCTGAATATGGAAGTGGTCAGATGACGCGGATGCTACGCTACAGGACTCTTTTGCTAGCACAGACTGGAATACGTTCTGGGATTTATCCTGTGGCATTGATGATTTATCCAATGACATTCTACCACCTCAGTCACCAGCTTCAATAAGTGCATGGACGACATCGTCCCCACAGTGAACGTTCATACATTTCCCAACCAGAAGCCATCGATTACAGGCAACATCCGCACCAAGCTAAAGGCTAGAACTGCCGCTTTCAAGGAGCGGGACACTAATCCGGACACTTATAAGAAAGGCCCTCAGACGAACCATCAAATAGGCAAAGTGTCAACACAGGACTTAGATTGAATCCTACTACACCAGCTCTGACGCTCGTCAAAATTGGCAGGGCTTGAAAACTATTACACACTACAGAGGGAAACCCAGCAGTGAGCTTCCCCCTTCCAGACGAGCTAAATTACTTTTTATGCTCACTTCGAGGCAAGCAACACTGAAGCACGCATGAGCACCAGCTGTTCCGGACGACTGTGTGATCACGCGCTCAGTAGCCGATGTGAGCAAGACCTTTAAACAAGTCAACATTCACAAAGTCACTTGGCCAGACGGGACGCGTACACAAAGCATGCGCGGATCAACTGGCAAGTGTTTTCACTGAAATTTTCAACCTCTACCTGGCCGAGTCTGTAATACTTACATGTTTCAAACAAACCACCATAGCCTCTGTGCCCAAAAAAGCAAAGTTAACCTGTACAAATGACCCGTAGAACTCAAGTCGGTAGCCATGAAGTGCTTTGAAAGGCTGGTCATGGCTCACATCAACACCATCAACACCATCATTCCAGAAACCCTAGACCCACTCCAATTCGCATACCACCCCAACAGATCTACAGATGACGCAATCTCCATTGCACTCCACACAGCCCTTTCCCACCTGGACAAAAGGAACACCTATGTGAGAATACTGTTCATTGACTACAGCTCAGCGTTCAACACCATAGTGCCCTCAAAGCTCATCACTAAGCGAAGGACCCTGGGACTAAACACCTCCCTCTGCAACTGGATCCTGGACTTCCTGACGGGCCACCCCCAGGTGGTAAGGTTAGGCAACAACACATCTACCATGCTGATCCTCAACATTGGGGCCCCTCAGAGGTGTGTGCTTTGTCCCCTCCTGTACTCCCTGTTCACCCACGACTGCGTGGCCAAGCACGACTCCAACACCATCATTAAGTTTGCTGACGACACAACAGTGGTAGGCCTGATCACCGACAATGATGATTCCTCCATATAGGTGCCAGGACAAGAGAGTTTCAAGTTCCTTGGTGTCCACATCACCAACAAACTATCATGGTCCAAACACACCAAGACAGTTGTGAAGAGGGCACGACAACAACTTTTCCCCCTCAGGAGACTGAAAGGATTTGCCATGGATCCCCAGATCCTCAAAAGGTTCTACAGCTGGGACCATTAAGAGCATCCTGACCGGTTGCATCACCGGCTGGTATGGCAACTGCTCATCATCTGACAGTAAATCGCTACAGAGGGTAGTGCATATGGCCTAGTGCATTACTGGGGCCAAGCTGCCTGACATCCAGGACCTATAAACTAGGCGGTGTCTGAGGAAGGCCCAAAAGATTGTCAAAGACTCCAGTCACCCAAGTCATAGACTGCTCTCTCTGCTACAGCATGGCAAAATGTACCGGAGCGCCAAGTCTAGGACCAGAAGGCTCCTTAACATCTTCTACCCCCAAGCCATAAGACTGCTGAACAATGAATCAAATGGCCACCCAGACTATTTACATTGACCCCCCCCTTTTACACTGCTGCTACTCGCTGTTTATTATTTAAATTATATCTGTAAAAATTACACACTGCCCAGCTCAGCCATAGACCGATGTAGTTACAACTGATAGGTGGCTCTAAAATATCATATGGATACATTTCATCTGAATAATTTGCTAAGTTAAGTTTGCTGAAAATAAACGCAGTTTACAGTGAGAGGACGTTTCTTTTTTTGCTGAGTTTATGTATAATAACTTTACAAATTACCTCGACTAACCTGTACCCCTGCACATTGACTCGTTACGATACCCCCTTTATATAGCCTTGTTATTGTTATGTAAATATCTTGTTTTACTTTTTGATTGGATTTTTTTAAACTTTAGATTATTTAGTCAATATTGTATTAACTCTATTTATTGAACTGCAATGTTGGTTAAAAAACGTCTTATGGCTGCAATCCCGTTAACGGGATGATATGACAACAGCCAGTGAAAGTGCAGGGCGCCAAATTCAAACAACAGAAATCTCATAATTAAAATTCCTCAAATATACATGTATCTATTACCATTTTAAAGGTAATCTTGTTGTTAATCCCACCAAAGTGTCCGATTTCAAATAGGCTTTACAGCGAAAGCACCACAAACGATTGTTAGGTCACCGCAAAATCACAGTCATTTTTCCAGCCAAAGACAGGAGCACAAAATACCAATTTGTAAGTCGCTCTGGATAAGAGCGTCTGCTAAATGACTTAAATGTAAATGTAAATGTAAAAAGCAGAAATCGAGATAAAATGAATCACTAACCTTTGATGGTCTTCATCAGATGACACTCATAGGACTTCATGTTACACAATACATATATGTTTTGTTCGATAAAGTTCATATTTATATCCAAAAACCTCAGTTTACATTGACGCCATGTTCAGAAATGCCTCCAAAATATCCGGAGAAATTGCAGAGAGCCACGTCAAATAACATAAATACTCATCATAAACTTTGATGAAAGATACATGTTTTACATAGAATTAAAGATACACTTGTTCTTAATGCAACCGCTGTGTCAGATTTCAAAAAGCTTCACGGCAAAAGCACAATATTCAATAATCTGAGAACAGCATTCAGCCACAAAAGGAAGCCATACAGTTACCCGCCAAATTGTGCGGTCAACAAAACTCATAAAAAGCATTATAAATCTTCACTTACCTTTGCTGAACTTCGTCGGAATGCACTCCCAGGACTCCCACTTCCACAATAAATGTTTGTTTTGTTCGGTAATGTCCATCATTTATGTTTAAATAGCTATTTTTGTTTGCGTGTTTGGTAAACAAATCCAAAGTCAGGAAGCGCGTTCACTAAAAGCAGACAAAATGTCAAAAACTTCCGTAACAGTCAGTAGAAACATGTCAAACGATGTATTGAATCAATCTTTAGAATGTTTTTAACATAAATCTTCAGTAACGTTCCAACCAGAGAATTACATTAACTTCAGATGTGCGATGGAACAGAGCTCCCTCTCATGTGAACGCACATGGTCAGAGCATGGTCAGGTCATGATAGACCTGACTAATTCCTGTCTCCTTCGGCCCCACTTCACAGTAGAGGCATCAGACAAGGTTCTACAGACTGTTGACATCTAGTGGAAGCCGTAGGAAGTGCAAGCTCATCAATATCCCACTGTGTATTCAATAGGGGCTTGGTTGAAAATCGACCAACCTCAGATTTCCCACTTCCTGTTTGGATTTTTTTCTCAGGTTTTTGCCTGCCATATGAGTTCTGTTATACTCACAGACATCATTCAAACAGTTTTAGAAATTTCATAGTGGTTTCTATCCAATACTAATAATACTATGCATATATTAGCAACTGGGACTGAGGAGCAGGCAGTTTGCTATGGGCACCTCTGGGCACCTTTCATCCAAGCTACTCAATACTGCCCCTGCAGCCATAAGAAGTGTTTAAGGGCTTGTAAGTATGCATTTCACGGTAAGGTTGTATTTGGCGCATGTGACAAATACAAATTGATTTTAGATGCGGAAGTGCAACATAGGCAGATGTGGTGGATATCTCTAGCTTAAACTGACAGGTTTTTATGGGGATTAAATAAAAACGCTAATTAGATTTCCGAGGGGGCACGGAGATCGACCATAGGGGTTTAACATGATCTACATTTGTGAACAAAGCACAACAGTGCCTCTTCCCCCTCAGTAGGCTGAAAATATTTGGCATGGGCCCCGTAGATCCTCAAAGTTATACAGCTGCACTATTGAGAGCACCCCAACACACACACACACACACACACACACACACACACACACACACACACACACACACACACACACACACACACACACACACACACACTACAGTGCCTTGGAAAAGTATTCATCCCGCTTGGCGTTTTTCCTGTTTTGTTGCATTACAACCTGTAATTTAAGTGGACTTTAAAAAAATAACTTGTTACAAAAAATTCAGCAACAAAAAAAACCCGGAGAAGTGGTGCGTGCATTTGTATTCATCCTCTTTGCTATGAAGTCCCTAAATAAGATCAGGTGCAACCAATTACCTTCATAAGTCACATATTTAGTTAAATAAAGTCCACCTGTGTGCATTCTAAGTGTCACATGATCTGTCACATGATCTCAGTATATATACAACTGTTCTGAAAGTTGTGGAGAAGTACAGATCAGGGTTGAGTTATAAAAAGAATATCCAACACTTTGAACATCCCATGGCGCACCATTAAATTCATTATTCAAAAATGGAAAGAATATGGAACCACAACAATCCTGCCAAGACAGGGCCACCCACCAAAACTCACAGACCAGGCAAGGAGGGCATTAATCGGAGAGGCAACAAAGAGACCAAAGATAACCCTGAAAGAGCTGCAAAGCTCCACAGTGGAGATTGGAGTATCTGTCCATAGGACCACTTTAAGCTGTACACTCCACAGAGCAGGGCTTTACGGAAGAGTGGCCAGAAAAAAGCCGTTGCTTAAAGAAAAAAATAAGCAAACGCATTTTGTGTTCGCTCAGATGAGACTAAAATTGAGCTTTTTGTTCATCAAGGAAAGTGTTATGTCTGGCGCAAACCCAACAACTCTCATCACTCCGAGAAAACTATCCCCACAGTGAAACATGATGGTGGCAGCATCATGCTGTGGTATGTTTTTCATTGGCACGGACTGGGAAACTGGTTAGAATGGAAGGAATGATGGATGGCGCTAAATACAGGGTAATTCTTGAGGGAAACCTGTTTCAGTCTTCCAGAGATTTGAGACTGGGATGTAGGTTCACCTTCCACCAGGACAATGACCCTAAGCATACTGCTAAAGCAACATTCGAGTGCTTTAAGGGGAAACATTTAATTGTCTTGGAATGGCCTAGTAAAAGCCCAGACCTCAATCCAATTGAGAATCTGTGTTATGACTTAAAGATTGCTGTACACCAGTGGAACCCATCCAACTTAAAGGAGCTGGAGCAGTTTTGCCTTGAAGAATGGTCAAAAATCCCAGTGGCTAGACGTGCCAAGCGTATAGAGACATACCCCAAGAGACTTGCAGCTGTAATTGCCGCAAAAGGTGGCTCTACAAAGTAGTGACTTTGGGGGGGGGGGGGGTGAATAATTATGCATGCTGAAGTTTTCTGTTTTTTGTCTTGTTTCACAATAAAAAAAAAGTGTATCTTCAAAGTGGTAGGCATGTTGTAGAAATCAAATGATACAAACCCTCCAAAAAATCTATTGTAATTTCAGGCAACAAAATAGGAAAAATGCCAAGGGGGTGAATACTTTTGCAAGCCACTGTACATACGCCCACACACACATGCATACATGCGCCACACACACACTCATACATACACACTTTCACACTCACCACTGTTGCTACTGTCTATTATCTTGTTGCCTAGTCACTTTACCACTAGTTATATGTACATAGCTACCACAAATTACCTCATGTCCCTGCACATCAACTCGGTACTATTATTTCTACTCGTTATTGTTATTCGTTATTCACTGTGTATTTTGTCCTCATGTCACTATTTCTATTTTATATATCTTTTTTTTCATCTTTAACTCATTGTTGGAAAATGACCATTAAGAAAGCATTTCTGAACAGTGTGATGAGTGGCAGGAGCGGATCAATCTGCTTGTCACCGTCCTCTCCCTCCCCTTTCTCCTCTCTTTCAGAATGCTCTGGCAGTCTGCAATGTAAACACACCACTCATCCCAACACCCACTCTGTACATGTGCGTCACACTGACTATCCATGGACGCTATGGCGTGGCTACATTAAAAAAAACATTTTATACTTACATTCTAGTCATCTAGCAGACGCTGTTATCCAGAGTGACTCTCACTACATGACAAAAAGTATGTGGACACCTGCTTGTTGAACATCTCATTCCAAAATCATGGGCATTAATATGGAGTTGGTTCCCCCTTTGCTATAACAGCCTCCACTCTTCTGGGAAGGCTTTCCACTAGATGTTGGAACATTGCTGCGGGGACTTGCTTCCATTCAGCCACAAGAGCATTAGTGAGGTCGGGCATGGATGTTTGGACGATAAGACCAACTGACTTGTTGGAACGGTGGCATCCTATGACAGTGCCCCATTGAAAGTCATTGAGCTCTTCAGTAAGGCCATTTTACTGCCACATTTGTCTATGGAGATTGCATGGCTGTGTGCTCAATTTTATACACCTGTCAGCAACTGGTGTGGCTGAAATAGCCAAATCCACACATTTGAAGGGGTGTCCACACACTTTTGTACAGTATATATCGTGTACATTAGTGCGTTCATCTTAAGATAGCTAGGTGAGACAACGACGTATCACAATCGTAGCAAGTACATTTTCTTTCAGCAAAGTAGATATCAGCAAAGTCAGTGCTAGTAGGAAAAGACAAGTACGTTGGGGGGAGGTTTATTTAAGATAACCCCCCTCAGACCATACCCTACATGTCAATTCAGCCACCCATCCCTTAAAAGCCACTCTGATTAGTTGTTACAATAGGTGCCTGAAGTGTCTGGGAATTCATCTTTGTCATGTTATTTCCCCCCAATCATACCTCCATGGAGAGTAAGAAAGGTATAATTGAACCCAAAGTGACAATGACAACCCAAATAATAGGGCCCTTAAAAATAATCACTAGGTAAAACTCAATCAGAAACGTGTCCAATCAAACAATGAATAAAAAGAGTAATGATTCACCAGAAAACGGATAACATGAATGTATAGCTATAATTTGACTGTGCGAAAGAGTCATACAAAGGTGAAGTAATAAGTTAAATTGAACTTTCACTCTGTTGCCTGTTGAATGCTCACACTGACACTTACAGCCAAATCTTCGACTAACTTTTCCTCAAAGGAGTGACCATCAGCAGAGATCCAGGTCTTGGCATAGCCGTGTAGAAAGAGGTTGACGGCCCAGTGCCTATAGAAGAGGTACAGAGGAGGTAAGGGAAGCATACCAGAGAGAGAGAGTGAGACCGAGAAGGATAGAGGGAAGGAATGAGTTATGATTAGGCTCATAAGACTCCAGGCTTCTTATTTCATCTAACTCAGGCACCCTTTATATTGGCCAGATGGTGGAGAATTGCCTTGGGGCTGCTAGCTTATTCAACTATCTGTATGTAAACCTAGAAGTCATATCACTGTACAAACCCATGAGCCTTTCCTATGCTAATGTTGCTATGTTCATACTGTATAACCTGCCTGACAGGGCTATGATAAATGGACTCATCTCTGGGTTTTAAGGTGCATCCCAATCACCATGTAACACTGCTCTGCCGTTTCATATTCTCTCTGTACTTACCAAGTGGACCACTGTTTACTGTGGTCTATTGGTACAGTAAATGAAACTGTGTTCAGTTCTTGTACGCATCGGAACATGGGATCAACAGCCATATATTTTCTGTTAAACCTTACACCAATCATCCACTAGTTGAGGTTTCTGGGATACCTGGGTAGGGAGGAGCCATTTTAACGCAGGCCACAACAGCTCTCTTCCTCTGTTTGGATAACTCCTTGCGCCACACTGCCTTCCACTTGGGATACTCTACTTATGGGCAAAGGCAAATGTTCAGATGACAATCAAATTGTGTTTTAGGTACTTTTTACCAGATATTTTGTTGCACAACAATACCCCAAGGCTAAATAAACTCAGCAAAAAAAGAAATGTCCTCTAACTTTTAACTGAGTTTATATTCAGCAAACTTAACATGTATAAATATTTTTATGAACATAACAAAAGTCAACAACTGAGACAGAAACTGAACAAGTTCCACAGACATGTGACTAACAGAAATGGAATAATGTGTCCCTGAACAAAGGGGGGGTAAAAATTCAAAGTAACAGTCAGTATCTGGTGTGGCCACCAGCTGCATTAAGTACTGCAGTGCATCTCCTCCTCATGGACTGCACCAGATTTGGCAGTTCTTGCTGTGAGATGTTACCCCACTCTTCCACCAAGGCCTCTGCAAGTTCCCGGACATTTCTGGGGGGAAAGGCCCTAGCCCTCACCCTCAGATCCAACAGGTCCCAGACGTGCTCAATGGGATTGAGATCCAGGCACTTCGCTGGCCATTGCGGAACACTGACATTCCTGTCTTGCAGGAAATCACGCACAGAACGAGCAGTATGGCTGGTGGCATTGTCATGCTAGAGGGTCATGTCAGGATGAGCCTGCAGGAAGGGTACCACATGAAGGAGGAGGATGTCTCTGTAACGCACAGTGTTGAGATTGCCTGCAATGACAACAAGCTCAGTCCGATGATGCTGTGACACACCGCCCCAGACCATGACGGACCCTCCACCTCCAAATCAATCCCGCTCCAGAGTACAGGCCTCGGTGTAACGCTCATTCCTTCGACGATAAACGCGTATCCGAGACAAAACCGCGACTCGTCAGTGAAGAGCACTTTTTGACAGTCCTGTCTGGTCCAGTGACGGAGGGTTTGTGCCCATAGGTGACGTTGTTGCCGGTGATGTATGGTGAGCACCTGCCTTACAACAGGCCTACAAGCCCTCAGTCCAGCCTCTCTCAGCCTATTGCGGACAGTCTGAGCACTGATGTAGGGATTGTGAGTTCCTGGTGTAACTCGGGCAGTTGTTGTTGCCATCCTGTACCTGTTCCGCAGGTGTGATATTTGGCTGTACCGATCCTGTGCAGGTCTTACATGTGGTCTGCCACTGCAAGGACGATCAGCTGTCCGTCCTGTCTCGCTGTAGTGTTGTCCTAGGCGTCTCACAGTACGGATATTGCAATTTATTGCACTGGCCACATCTGCAGTTCTCATGCCTCCTTGCAGCATGCCTAAGGTACGTTCACGCAGATGAGCAGGGACCCTGGGCATCTTTCTTTTGGTGTTTTTCAAAGTCAGTAGAATGGCCTCTTTAGTGTCCTAAGTTTTCATAACTGTGACCTTAATTGCCTACCGTCTGTAAGCTGTTAGTGTCTTAACGACTGTTCCACAGGTGCATGTTCATTAATTGTTTATGGTTCGTTGAACAAGCATGGGAAAAAGTGTTTAAACCATTTACAATGAAGATCTGTGAAGTTATTTGGATTTTTACAAATTATCTTTGAAAGACAGGGTCCTGAAAAAGGGACGTTTCTTTTTTTGCTAAGTTTAGCTTTGGGAGCCAGGTAATATCTTAATTGTATGATTCAATGCTGTACTAAATGTTTTAATAATAGGAAATACTTGGGTAAGAGAGCAGCATTCACTAAGCCCACCTTGGTGGTAGAGCACACGAGGCAAGTCCAGGACCCTATCTACTGTCCGCATGGGGTGTACCGGTACAAGACATCCTACCACAGGGCCCCTGGGGCCTCTTGCTGGTACAACACAGAGAACCGGCTGTTAGCACAAGCTTCACCTAGACTTAGCGCATTTAAATTATATGCCAATGCGCGCCTTTGGAATGTCTACATTTTAAACAGTCTAATAAATAAGAAATATTATGAAAAAATATATATTTCAAAAGAACATAATAGCATATTTAGAGTTTACTCTACGCCATACTAATGGCATAGCCTACTCTATTTATTCATTTAGCAAACAAAATACGCTTATTTTCCAGTGTCCTAATTACAATCAACACACATATTTTATAGTAATAATATAATGTTGTCAGTGTCGCAGGTGAGCATGTGTGGAATCACCGTAATAAAAAAAGGAGATATTCTGAAACAGGGCTCATTTCCGAGAGATGTTTGGCAACTTCAGGTGCGTTACCAATGTAAGAATATTTTATTTTCGATAGTCTACAGAAATTGAACGCCACTCTATATGATGATTTGAAAAAGTCACATTTTGGTAACAAAGCATGTGCTCCGTTCCCTGCATTAGTGCAAATTACACGCGCTGTTCATCTGTCTCTTTATTCACAATTTGACAATTGATAATATTCTCACCCATCAGACTATTTTCAATGTAATCTTGTCTTTACATCTATTAGTATGTGTGTAAAATTTGTTTCAATAGTTTATAAAGAAAAACAGTCTGAAATTGGGTGTGCTCGGTCTCCTTCACATAGAGTAGCCAATTTCACTCTGGCGGACAATTTATGTTTGAGGCATGCTATGCAAATTTAAGGCAAGAATTAGCAAGATTAGCCAGACAAACTTTTCTCTTTGTTGCGAGCCCAAGCACTCCCCCAGTGTTTCCCTAGGTCAGGTATGCAGACATTTGCGCATCTCCAGTCAGAACAGAACCTGCACCAACTTTTTCCCACTGGCGAATTTTCCATCTGATGCCCGCATTGCCTTCATTGTTATTTTCCTTACTAATAATAACTTTGGACATGTGTGCGTTCCTATCAAAGTAATTACCTTATTACATTATCATACTAGTTTCTGTGTATCGTGTTTTTTAATTTGTACTGTAGCACACCGTATGTATGCATGTACGGAGCATAATGCATTCTGTGTGTACAGTAATCCCTCGTTTATCGCGGGGGTTACGTTCCGAAAATGACCCGCGATAAGTGAAATCCGCGAAATAGAAAACTTTTTTTTTTTTTACAATTAGCAACTATTACATGTATACAAATACAGTGACTCACGTGTAGGCCGTTTCGTCGACATTATGGGTTTAGGAGATGTTCGAAATTACAAGATAATTTGGCCAACTTAATGTAAATTTGCCAAGCTGTTTTATGTACGTACACATAACTGCACGAGACGACAAAATGATAGCACAATTCGTAGCATGTTTTGATACAAGAAGCGGGAGTGAGTTTTTAGCGAATCAGAATGCAGAGCACAATGCACCAAAAAAAAAAAAAAAATGCATTATGAAAATCCGCGATAAGTGAACCGCGAAGTGGCGAGGGATCACTGTATTCCTTTATAACCACAGACAACAGCAGAGGTACTAATTTTTTAACCTTTATGGTGTTATACTGTCACGCCCTGACCATAGAGAGCTTTTTATTCTCTATGTTGGTTAGGTCGGGGTGTGACTAGGGTGGGTCATCTAGGTAATTATATTTCTATGTTGGCCTGGTATGGTTCCCAATCAGAGGAAGCTGTTTATCGTTGTCTCTGATTGGGGATCATATTTAGGCAGCCATTTCCCCTTTGTGCTTTGTGGGATCTTGTCTATGTATAGTTGCCTGCGAGCACTTCATGAGCTTCACGTTTCGTGTTGCGATTGTTTGTTTTCTTTGAGTTTCAATTTCAAATAAAGAGGATGGAACCATACCACGCTGCATCTTGGTCCAGTTATTATGACGATCGTGACATATACTGAATTATGCTTATGTAACTAGCTACATTCTTCTATTAGCTCTGTAAAACAATGCCAATGGCGTCACAGATGTATTAGCTTGTGTTGTATCATTTGAGGCTGCCCCGGCCTTATCATGACCATGGCCTGTGTATTCATTTGGCCTGTTTAGCATAACTCTGCCCTGCCCTACCCCCTTGTAGAGCCCTTGTGGCGCTCTTCAGTTACTGTTTCTTAATTTTTCTTATATCATTCATGATAGTGATTTTGTCAATGAAACGAATTATTTTATAGCAGTGTTATTATTACTTCACTAATTATTTTATTTCTATCCTGATTTTGAATTCTAATTACAAATAATTCCTCTTTATTCTGTACTTTCAGAAACAACACACAAACAGTGTTGAATATTATCTGCCAACGTCATAACTGGAATTAGACATATTTCTTGCAGAATATTGAGGCCAGCTTTTGTATGCAAGCAACATACTACTTAATCATACACTCCTTTACAGTTTTACTGGAGGAAAAAGCTGCAAGAAAATATATAGGCCTACAGTGCCTTCGGAAAGTATTTAGCCCCCTTGACTTGTTCCACATTTTGTAACGTTACAGCCTTATTCTAAAATGTATTAAATAATTTCCCCCCCTCATGAATCTACACACAATACCCCATAACGACAAAGCAAACAAAGGTTTTTAGAATGTTTGCAAATGTATTAAAAATAAACTGAAATATAACATTTACTTAAGTATCCAGACCCTTAGTACTTTGTTAAAACACCTTTGGCAGCGATTACAGCCTTGAGGCTTCTTGGGTATGATGCTATAAGCTTGGCACACCTGTATTTGGGGAGTTTCTCCCATTCTTCTCTGCAGATCCTCTCAAGCTCTGTCAGGTTGGATGGGGAGCGTTGCTGCACAGCTATTTTCAGGTCTCTCCAGAGATGTTCAATCGGGTTCAAGTCCAGGCTCTGGCTGGGCCACTCAAGGACATTTAGTTAGAGACTTGTCCCAAAGCCAATCCTGCGTTGTCTTGGCTGTGTGCTTGGGGTCGTTGTCCTGTTGGAAGGTGAACCTCCGTCCCACTCCGAGGTCCTGAGCGCTCTGGAGCAGGTTTTCATCAATGATCTGTTGTGGAAAAATTCTTACACATCTTAAATCTTAAATGAATCATTGTTTATTGTCAGGGCACTGGAGAGGTTCCAACCAACTCAATACACCATAGGACACATCAATCAGGAGCTCTCCCTGGGCAGACCCAGCAGTTGTCTTATATACAGCTATACACAGACAAGGTATATTTACATGAATTAGCATAATTAATTAATCATTACCGTTTTGTTTCATTCATGTGACCGACCAATACTGTTTCATAACATGTGACAGACAAACACCTCACAAGGCTTCTCTCTAAGCTGATACCTTGAAACTGAGATATCTGAGATATCTGGGTGTACTGCCAAACTGCAGCTACTGATAAGAGAAGGATTTGTTCAGTCAACCACTTGCATGAACACAGAAATTGGTTTTATAGAACAGCACATGAAAATAACACAGAAATGAATTACAAGAAAAACACAAACATTAAAATTCCCATTACATTCCATACATGATGGGAAACATGTGGCAGCTCAAGTATGATTGATGAGGATTTCCATAGGGCAAATGGAGGTCCCTTACTAACGTCCGCGGGTGCTATTAAAATAGGCCGACGGCCTCAGGTTGCCCCCCCCCAGGCCTGGTCTTCCGGGAAGTCAAAAAATAAAATTTCCAGGACACTCGGTTTCCTCTATATAATTTTATTTTGGGGGGGTTGCCAGATGGCAACTCTCTGTATATGGCAAATTGACATTTCATCACCAAATGGACATGGCCGTTTCGCATAAACGGAAAAGACTTCGAATGCACAACTCGCTGAGCACAAATTGGCCAAATGTACTTTTAGCCCAGAAACAAGATGACGTCAAGGCCTCAACGCTCTTTGAGTTAATGCACAATTTGTGGGATAAAAGGTTGAAAATGGTAATACAGCGCAAATTTGTCTGCTTCGCGTCAAAGTACATCTACCTACGGTGTAAGGAAAAATAGAACCAGCCATTTATCTATCGTAGTTTACGAGAAATCGTAGAATGTCAAATGTTTGTTTTTTTCCAAAAAGTTACAGATCCAGTTGAGGTGTGTTATGGCAAATCCGTTAAGGCAGGTTTCGGAGCTCTACGTGATTTCTGTTCTTTTCTGTACTCACACACACACAGCCAAGATGGAATGACATAGTTTGGGGCTTACAGACACACTGTCACGTTCCTGATCTGTTTTCTGTTAGTTTTTGTATGTGTTAGTTGGTCAGGACGTGAGTGTGGGTGGGCAGTCTATGTTTTGTGTTTCTATGTTGGTTTAATGGGTACCTGATATGGTTCTCAATTAGAGGCAGGTGGTTTTCATCTCCTCTGATTGAGAATCATATTAAGGTAGGTGGTGTCACATTGTTTGTTTGTGGGTGGTTGTTCTCCTGTGTCTGTGTTTGTTTGCACCATACGGGACTGTTTCGTTCGTTCGTCGTTTTGTGTAGTCATTTTCCTGTTCGTGAGTTCTTCGTGTTATGTAAGTTCTTATGTTCAGGTTCGTCTACTCCGTTTGTTGTTTTGTTTAGTTTCAAGTGAAGTTCGTGTTTTCGTCTTTACTTAAATAAATCATGTCATATCAAGACGCTGCATTTTGGTTTAATCCCTGCTCCTCCTCTTCGGATGAAGAGGAGGAGGAACGCCGTTACAGAATCACCCACCAAATCAGAACCAAGCAGCGTATGTTCGAGCAGTGGAATACACAGGACTACTGGACTTGGGAGGACGAGCTGGATGGAAAAGGACCTTGGGCTCAACCAGGAGAATATCGCCGCCCCAAAGCTGAGCTAGAGGCAGCGAAAGCAGAGAGGCGGCGATATGAGGAGGCAGCAAGGAAGCAAGGCTGGAAGCCGGAGAATCAAGCCCAAAACCGCAGATATGAAGGTACGCGGCTAGCAAGAAAGCCCGAGAAGAAACCCCAAAAATGTCTTGGGGGGAGGGCTAAGAGGTAGTGGGCCAAGGGCAGGTAGGAGACCTGCGCCCACTTCCCAGGCTAACCGTGGAGAGCGGGAGTACGGGCAGACACCGTGTTACGCAGTAGAGCGCACGGTGTCTCCTGTACGTGTTCATAGCCCGGTGAGGGTTATTCCACCTCCCCGCACTGGTAGGGCTAGATTGAGCATTGAGCCAAGTGCCATGAAGCCGGCTCTACATATCTGGCCACCAGTACGTCTCCTTGGGCCGGCTTACATGGCACCAGCCTTACGCATGGTGTCCCCGGTTCGCCTACATAGCCCGGTGCGGGTTATTCCACCTCCCCGCACTGGTCGGGCGACGGGGAGCATTCAACCAGGTAAGGTTGGGCAGGCTCAATGCTCAAGGGAGCCAGTACGCCTGCACGGTCCGGTATTTCCGGCGCCACCTTCCCGCCCCAGCCCAGTACCACCAGTTCCGGCACCACGCACTAAGCCTCCTGTGCGTCTCCAGAGCCCTGTACGCACTGTTCCTTCTCCCCGTACTCGTCCTGATGTGCGTGCCCTCAGCCCGGTGCCACCAGTGCCGGTACCACGCACCAGGCCTATAGTGCGCTTCGAGAGGTCAGTGTGCCCTGTCCCTGCTCCCCACACTAGCCTTGAAGTGCGTGTCTCCAGTCCGGTGCCTCCAGTTCCGGCACCACGCACCAGGCCTACAGTGCGCCTCAGTCGGCTAGAGTCTGTAGTCTGCCCAACGCCGTCTGAGCCATCCGTCTCCCCAGCGCCATCTGAGCCATCCGTCTCCCCAGCGCCATCTGAGCCATCCGTCTCCCCAGCGCCATCTGAGCCATCCGTCTCCCCAGCGCCATCTGAGCCATCCGTCTGCCCAGTGCCGTCTGAGCCACCCGTCTGTCCCGAGCCATTAGAGCCGCCCGTCTGTCCCGAGCCGTCAGAGCCGTTCGTCAGTCAGGAGCCGCTAGAGCCATTCGTCAGTCAGGATCTGCCAGAGCCATTCGTCAGTCAGGATCTGCCAGAGCCGCCAACCAGACAGGATCTGCCAGAGCCGCCAACCAGACAGGATCTGCCAGAGCCGCCAACCAGACAGGATCTGCCAGAGCCGCCAACCAGACAGGATCTGCCAGAGCCGCCAACCAGACAGGATCTGCCAGAGCCGCCAACCAGACAGGATCTGCCAGAGCCGCCAGTGAGCCATGAGCAGCCAGAGCCGTCAGCGAGCCATGAGCAGCCAGAGCCGTCAGCGAGCCATGAGCGTCTAGAGCCGTCAGCCAGCCATGAGCGTCCAGAGCCGTCAGCCAGCCATGAGCGTCCAGAGCCGTCAGCCAGCCAGGAGCGTCCAGAGCCGTCAGCCAGCCATGAGCGTCCAGAGCCGTCAGCCAGCCATGAGCTGCCCCTTAGCTTAGAGCTGCCATTTATCCAGAACTGCCCCTCAGTCCAGAGCTGTCTCTCTGTCCGGAGCTGCCCTTCAGTCCGGAGTTGCCCCTCTATCCTGAGCTACCTCTCTATCCTGAGCTACCTCTCTGTCCTGAGCTACCTTGTCCCGGAGCTGTCCTTTATCTTGGTGTTGCCCCTTAAATTAGGTGGGTGGAGTAAGAGGGTGGTCATTCTGAGGGGGAGACGTAAGCTGGGATTGACTATGGTGGGGTGGGGACCTCGCCCAGAGCCTGAGCCACCAACGTGGTCAGATGCCCACCCAGACCCTCCCCTAGACTTTGTGCTGGTGCGCCCGGAGTTCGCACCTTGAGGGGGGGGTTATGTCACGTTCCTGATCTGTTTTCTGTTAGTTTTTGTATGTGTTAGTTGGTCAGGACGTGAGTGTGGGTGGGCAGTCTATGTTTTGTGTTTCTATGTTGGTTTAATGGGTACCTGATATGGTTCTCAATTAGAGGCAGGTGGTTTTCATCTCCTCTGATTGAGAATCATATTAACCTTTCATGAGCCTCTACCCCGGGTCCGGGATCACCCCCCACCCCCCCACACACTGATTAGCATAGCTAGCATAGCTTCACAAGTAGATAGTAGCATCTAAATATCATTAAATCACAAGTCCAAGACACCAGATGAAAGATACAGATCTTGTGAATAAACCCATCATTTCTGTTTTTTAAAATGTTTTACAGGGAAGACACAATATGTAAATCTATTAGCTAACCACTGATAGCAAAAGACCTCATTTTTTTTTCACAATTTTTTTCCTGCATCAGTAGGTATCACTAATTCGACTAAATAAAGATATATATAGCCACTAACCAAGAAACAACTTCATAAGATGACAGTCTGATAACATATTTATGGTATAGGATAGTTTTTTTTTAGAAAATGTGCATTTTTCAGGTATAAATCACAGTTTACCATTGCAGCTGCAATCTGAAATAGCGTTGGAAGCAGCCGGAATAATTACAGAGACCGACGTCAATTACCAAAAGAATCATCCTAAAACACTTCAGAAAAATACACAGCCTACAGCAATCTAAAGACACAGATCTTGTGAATCCAGAGAATATTTCAGATTTTCTAAGTGTTTTACAGCGAAAACACAATATAGCATTATATGAGCGTACCACAATAGCCAGAATCACAACCGCATTTACCAGCTGTAAATGTTAGCGATCGTAATAACCCAACAAAAGATATATAATTTTACTAACCTGGATTTACTTCATCAGATGACAGTCCTGTAACATCATGTTACACAATGCATATAGCTTTTGTTCGAAAATGTGCATATTTAGCAGCATAAATCGTGGTTATACTATGTAATCACTACAAACATTGCATGTATTCTGGCCGGCGCCATTTTGGATTAGCGCCTATTCTTATAAAAATACTATTCATAAACTTGACTAAAAAATATAAGTTGGACAACAATCGAAAGATAAATTAGTTCTTAATGCAATCGCTATGTTAGATTTTTAAAATTAACGTTACTAGACATATAGTGTGCGTTGCAGCCAGACCAGTGCCTGCAAAAGTGGCGCGCAAACACTATGACATTTTTCCACATAAATACGTAATAACATCATAAATAGTTCCTACTTTTGGACGAGCTTCCATCAGTATCTTGGGCAATGTGTCTTTTCTTCAAAAGAATAGTTGCTTTGTTGTAAAACGTCCTCTTCACCTTTGGAACTAGCTGCTACCATTAGCTATGTCGCACAAACATGTCCAAATCCTCAAACTAGATACAAAGGAAATTCAGAAAAATAGCACTATACTCGCATAAACTGATATAAATCGGTTTCAAATAACATCGTTATGATGTTTCTAACACCTATATTTAATTAAATTACAGACGGATACATCTCTGGTCGATAACTGAGCGTTCCAAAATTTCATCCTGAGTTCTTGCCAGGCGCCATTACGAACGAGGAAAAGAAATGTACTCTCGTTCCATCCGGCTTTATAACCTCGGACAGCTACGTAGAGAGCCGATTCCACTTCTCATTGGTTACTGACATCCAGGGGAAGGCGGGGGCAGTTCATTTCCAGCCATAGGATATACACAGGCTTTAAAACTGAACCCAGATCAGAGGATAATTCTCAGACCTTCGCAAGTCATGTCAGGATTTTTGCTGTAGAGGGAGTTCTGGGTCACCCACAGACATAATTCAAACGGTTTTAGAAACTAGACAGTGTTTTCTATCCAATAGTAGTAAGGATATGCATATTGTACGATCAAGAATTGAGCAATAGGCCGTTTAATTTGGAGACCAAAAAATGCTAATGCGGAACAGCACCCCCTATAGTTGCAAGAAGTTAAGGTAGGTGGTGTCACATTGTTTGTTTGTGGGTGGTTGTTCTCCTGTGTCTGTGTTTGTTTGCACCATACGGGACTGTTTCGTTCGTTCGTCGTTTTGTGTAGTCATTTTCCTGTTCGTGAGTTCTTCGTGTTATGTAAGTTCTTATGTTCAGGTTCGTCTACTCCGTTTGTTGTTTTGTTTAGTTTCAAGTGAAGTTCGTGTTTTCGTCTTTACTTAAATAAATCATGTCATATCAAGACGCTGCATTTTGGTTTAATCCCTGCTCCTCCTCTTCGGATGAAGAGGAGGAGGAACGCCGTTACAGAATCACCCACCAAATCAGAACCAAGCAGCGTATGTTCGAGCAGTGGAATACACAGGACTACTGGACTTGGGAGGACGAGCTGGATGGAAAAGGACCTTGGGCTCAACCAGGAGAATATCGCCGCCCCAAAGCTGAGCTAGAGGCAGCGAAAGCAGAGAGGCGGCGATATGAGGAGGCAGCAAGGAAGCAAGGCTGGAAGCCGGAGAATCAAGCCCAAAACCGCAGATATGAAGGTACGCGGCTAGCAAGAAAGCCCGAGAAGAAACCCCAAAAATTTCTTGGGGGGGAGGGCTAAGAGGTAGTGGGCCAAGGGCAGGTAGGAGACCTGCGCCCACTTCCCAGGCTAACCGTGGAGAGCGGGAGTACGGGCAGACACCGTGTTACGCAGTAGAGCGCACGGTGTCTCCTGTACGTGTTCATAGCCCGGTGCGGGTTATTCCACCTCCCCGCACTGGTAGGGCTAGATTGAGCATTGAGCCAAGTGCCATGAAGCCAGCTCTACATATCTGGCCACCAGTACGTCTCCTTGGGCCGGCTTACATGGCACCAGCCTTACGCATGGTGTCCCCGGTTCGCCTACATAGCCCGGTGCGGGTTATTCCACCTCCCCGCACTGGTCGGGCGACGGGGAGCATTCAACCAGGTAAGGTTGGGCAGGCTCAATGCTCAAGGGAGCCAGTACGCCTGCACGGTCCGGTATTTCCGGCGCCACCTTCCCGCCCCAGCCCAGTACCACCAGTTCCGGCACCACGCACTAAGCCTCCTGTGCGTCTCCAGAGCCCGGTACGCACTGTTCCTTCTCCCCGTACTCGTCCTGATGTGCGTGCCCTCAGCCCGGTGCCACCAGTGCCGGTACCACGCACCAGGCCTATAGTGCGCTTCGAGAGGTCAGTGTGCCCTGTCCCTGCTCCCCGCACTAGCCTTGAAGTGCGTGTCTCCAGTCCGGTGCCTCCAGTTCCGGCACCACGCACCAGGCCTACAGTGCGCCTCAGTCGGCTACAGTCTGTAGTCTGCCCAACGCCATCTGAGCCATCCGTCTCCCCAGCGCCATCTGAGCCATCCGTCTCCCCAGCGCCATCTGAGCCATCCGTCTCCCCAGCGCCATCTGAGCCATCCGTCTCCCCAGCGCCATCTGAGCCATCCGTCTGCCCAGTGCCGTCTGAGCCATCCGTCTGTCCCGAGCCATTAGAGCCGCCCGTCTGTCCCGAGCCGTCAGAGCCGTTCGTCAGTCAGGAGCCGCTAGAGCCATTCGTCAGTCAGGATCTGCCAGAGCCATTCGTCAGTCAGGATCTGCCAGAGCCGCCAACCAGACAGGATCTGCCAGAGCCGCCAACCAGACAGGATCTGCCAGAGCCGCCAACCAGACAGGATCTGCCAGAGCCGCCAACCAGACAGGATCTGCCAGAGCCGCCAAACAGACAGGATCTGCCAGAGCCGCCAACCAGACAGGATCTGCCAGAGCCGCCAGTGAGCCATGAGCAGCCAGAGCCGTCAGCGAGCCATGAGCAGCCAGAGCCGTCAGCGAGCCATGAGCGTCTAGAGCCGTCAGCCAGCCATGAGCGTCCAGAGCCGTCAGCCAGCCATGAGCGTCCAGAGCCGTCAGCCAGCCAGGAGCGTCCAGAGCCGTCAGCCAGCCATGAGCGTCCAGAGCCGTCAGCCAGCCATGAGCTGCCCCTTAGCTTAGAGCTGCCATTTATCCAGAACTGCCCCTCAGTCCAGAGCTGTCTTTCTGTCCGGAGCTGCCCTTCAGTCCGGAGTTGCCCCTCTATCCTGAGCTACCTCTCTATCCTGAGCTACCTCTCTGTCCTGAGCTACCTTGTCCCGGAGCTGTCCTTTATCTTGGTGTTGCCCCTTAAATTAGGTGGGTGGAGTAAGAGGGTGGTCATTCTGAGGGGGAGACGTAAGCTGGGATTGACTATGGTGGGGTGGGGACCTCGCCCAGAGCCTGAGCCACCACCGTGGTCAGATGCCCACCCAGACCCTCCCCTAGACTTTGTGCTGGTGCGCCCGGAGTTCGCACCTTGAGGGGGGGGTTATGTCACGTTCCTGATCTGTTTTCTGTTAGTTTTTGTATGTGTTAGTTGGTCAGGACGTGAGTGTGGGTGGGCAGTCTATGTTTTGTGTTTCTATGTTGGTTTAATGGGTACCTGATATGGTTCTCAATTAGAGGCAGGTGGTTTTCATCTCCTCTGATTGAGAATCATATTAAGGTAGGTGGTGTCACATTGTTTGTTTGTGGGTGGTTGTTCTCCTGTGTCTGTGTTTGTTTGCACCATACGGGACTGTTTCGTTCGTTCGTCGTTTTGTGTAGTCATTTTCCTGTTCGTGAGTTCTTCGTGTTATGTAAGTTCTTATGTTCAGGTTCGTCTACTCCGTTTGTTGTTTTGTTTAGTTTCAAGTGAAGTTCGTGTTTTCGTCTTTACTTAAATAAATCATGTCATATCAAGACGCTGCATTTTGGTTTAATCCCTGCTCCTCCTCTTCGGATGAAAATCGAAATCCAAGATGGCGTAGCAGTCAGATGTCCTTTGTCCTCGTCCTGTCCCGTGTATATATTTTTTATATATTTTTCTTCGCATTTCTTTTTATATATATTTTTTTTCTTCTTAAAAACTCAACTTCAAAACACTCTCCTGCAACCTACCTCACCAAATGTGGTGCGGATCTGTTTTTTTTTCTCCTCAAAGGTATTATTCACCTCGTATCCGAAATCTACAACAGAAGCTAGCCAGAAGTTAGCCAGCTCACAAGCTAACGTGAGTAGTTCAGCTAACCACAGCTAGCGCTTATCAGCTATCCTTTAGCTCGGAAAACTATTGCCAGTTTTGTACAACGCGACTCAGACCAGAGCATACCAGACCTATTTTCTCTCCATATCCCCGGATTTTTACCGCAAGCTCTGGACATTTACACCTGGATCTTGCAGCTAACTAGCTGCTATCCGAGTGACTATTGGCTAACATCAATTCCGGAGCAAACACCAATTATCCCGGAGCTAGCCAGCTGAAGAGTTCCATCAGCCACTCCTGGGCTACAATCACCTATCCGGACCCGTTTTACTGCCGATGCGGAGCCCCACCGGGCCTTCACGACTGGGATACCGACGTTATCTGCCCTAGGGAGTTATTCATCTAGCCAGAAGTTAGCCAGCTCACAAGCTAACGTGAGTAGTTCAGCTAACCACAGCTAGCGCTTATCAGCTATCCTTTAGCTCGGAAAACTATTGCCAGTTTTGTACAACGCGACTCAGACCAGAGCATACCAGACCTATTTTCTCTCCATATCCCCGGATTTTTACCGCAAGCTCTGGACATTTACACCTGGATCTTGCAGCTAACTAGCTGCTATCCGAGTGACTATTGGCTAACATCAATTCCGGAGCAAACACCAATTATCCCGGAGCTAGCCAGCTGAAGAGTTCCATCAGCCACTCCTGGGCTACAATCACCTATCCGGACCCGTTTTACTGCCGATGCGGAGCCCCACCGGGCCTTCACGACTGGGATACCGACGTTATCTGCCCGAGGGAGTTATTCAACTGGCCCCTCCATCGCGACGTAACCTGAACGCCCATATGCTAACTGCGGCCCGCTAATCGTTAGCTGTCTTGAGCATATCGGCTGCTATCTGAACAGGTCTATCGAACAATCTTACGCCGCGGGCTAGCTTAGTGGAGGCCTCACTGCTCCATCTACGGCTGCCCCCTGGACACTATGATCACTTGGCTACATAGCTGATGCTTGCTTGACTGTCCATTAATTCACGGTACTCCATTCCGTTTATTTGTGTTTTATCTGTCGGCTCTGTGCTTTAACTCAGGATCTGTGTGTAGTTAATCCGACCCTCTCTGCCTAGCCGTCGCCATTTTTACCTGCTGCTGCTGTGTTAACTGACTAGCTGCTGTTATCTCACCTGTTGTTTTAGCTAGCTCTCCCAATCAAGACCTGCAATCACTTTATGCCTTATTGTATGTCTCCCTCAAATATCAATATGCCTTGCATACTGTTGTTCAGGCTAGTTATCATTGTTTTGGTTTGCAATGGACCCCGTAGTTCCACTCTCCGTACCTCTGACACCTCCTTTGTCCCACCCCCCACACATGCGGTGACCTCACCCATTGAGACCAGCATGTCCAGAGATACAACCTCTCTTATCATCACCCAGTGCCTGGGCTTGCCTCCGCTGTACCCACGCCCCACCATACCCCTGTCTGCACATTATGCCCAGAATCTATTCTACCACGCCCATAAATCTGCTCCTTTTATTCTTTGTCCCCAACGCTCTAGGCGACCAGTTTTGATAGCCTTTAGCCGCACCCTCATCCTACTACTCCTCTGTTCCTCGGGTGATGTGGAGGTAAACCCAGGCCCTGCATGTCCCCAGTTACCCTCATTTGTTGACTTCTGTGATCGAAAAAGCCTTGGCCTCATGCATGTCAACATCAGAAGCCTCCTCCCTAAGTTTGCCTTACTCACCGCTTTAGCACACTCTGCCAACCCTGATGTCCTTGCCGTGTCCGAATCCTGGCTTAGGAAGGCCACCAAAAATTCTGAAATTTCCATACCCAACTATAACACTTTCCGTCAAGATAGAACTGCCAAAGGGGGAGGAGTTGCAATCTACTGCAGAGATAGCCTGCAAAGTTCTGTCATACTTTCCAGGTCTATGCCCAAACAGTTCGAACTTCTAATTTTAAAAATTAATCTCTCCAGAAATAAGTCTCTCACTGTTGCCGCCTGCTACCGACCCCCCTCAGCTCCCAGCTGTGCCCTGGACACCATCTGTGAATTGATCGCTCCCCATCTAGCTTCAGAGTTTGTTCTGTTAGGTGACCTAAACTGGGATATGCTTAACACCCCGGCAGTCCTACAATCCAAGCTTGATGCCCTCAATCTCACACAAATCATCAAGGAACCCACCAGGTACAACCCTAAATCCGTAAACATGGGCACCCTAATAGACATTATCCTGACCAACCTGCCCTCCAAATACACCTCTGCTGTCTTCAATCAAGATCTCAGTGATCACTGCCTCATTGCCTGTATCCGCCACGGGTCCGCGGTCAAACGACCACCCCTCATCACTGTCAAACGCTCCCTAAAACACTTCTGCGAGCAGGCCTTTCTAATCGACCTGGCCCGGGTACCCTGGAAGGATATTGACCTCATCCCGTCAGTTGAGGATGCCTGGTCATTCTTTAAATGTTACTTCCTCACCATATTAGACAAGCATGCTCCGTTCAAAAAATGCAGAACCAAGAACAGATATAGCCCTTGGTTCACTCCAGACCTGACTGCCCTCGACCAGCACAAAAACATCCTGTGGCGAACTGCAATAGCATCGAAGAGCCACCGCGATATGCAACTGTTCAGGGAAGTCAGGAACCAATACACGCAGTCAGTCAGGAAAGCAAAGGCCAGCTTTTTCAAGCAGAAATTTGCATCCTGTAGCTCTAACTCCAAAAAGTTCTGGGATACTGTAAAGTCCATGGAGAACAAGAGCACCTCCTCCCAGCTGCCCACTGCACTGAGGCTAGGTAACACGGTCACCACCGATAAATCCGTGATAATCGAAGACTTCAACAAGCATTTCTCAATGGCTGGCCATGCCTTCCTCCTGGCGACTCCAACCTTGGCCAACAGCCCCGCCCCCTCAGCTGCTACTCGCCCAAGCCTCCCCAGCTTCTCCTTTACCCAAATCCAGATAGCAGATGTTCTGAAAGAGCTGGAAAACCTGGACCCATACAAATCAGCTGGGCTTGACAATCTGGACCCCCTATTTCTGAAACTGTCCGCCGCCATTGTCGCACCCCCTATCACCAGCCTGTTCAACCTCTCCTTCGTATCATCTGAGATCCCCAAGGATTGGAAAGCTGCCGCGGTCATCCCCCTCTTCAAAGGGGGAGACACCCTGGACCCAAACTGTTACAGACCTATATCCATCCTGCCCTGCCTATCTAAGGTCTTCGAAAGCCAAGTCAACAAACAGATCACTGACCATCTCGAATCCCACCGTACCTTCTCCGCTGTGCAATCCGGTTTCCGAGCCGGTCATGGGTGCACCTCAGCCACGCTCAAGGTACTAAACGATATCATAACCGCCATCGATAAAAGACATTACTGTGCAGCCGTCTTCATCGACCTGGCCAAGGCTTTCGACTCTGTCAATCACCATATTCTTATCGGCAGACTCAGTAGCCTCGGTTTTTCTAATGACTGCCTTGCCTGGTTCACCAACTACTTTGCAGACAGAGTTCAGTGTGTCAAATCGGAGGGCATGTTGTCCGGTCCTCTGGCAATCTCTATGGGGGTACCACAGGGTTCAATTCTCGGGCCGACTCTTTTCTCTGTATACATCAATGATGTTGCTCTTGCTGCGGGCGATTCCCTGATCCACCTCTACGCAGACGACACCATTCTATATACTTCCGGCCCTTCCTTGGACACTGTACTATCTAACCTCCAAACGAGCTTCAATGCCATACAACACTCCTTCCGTGGCCTCCAACTGCTCTTAAACGCTAGTAAAACCAAATGCATGCTTTTCAACCGTTCGCTGCCTGCACCCGCACGCCCGACTAGCATCACCACCCTGGACGGTTCCGACCTAGAATATGTGGACATCTATAAGTACCTAGGTGTCTGGCTAGACTGCAAACTCTCCTTCCAGACTCATATCAAACATCTCCAATCCAAAATCAAAGCAAGAATCGGCTTTCTATTCCGCAACAAAGCCTCCTTCACTCACGCCGCCAAACTTACCCTAGTAAAACTGACTATCCTACCGATCCTCGACTTCGGCGATGTCATCTACAAAATAGCTTCCAATACTCTACTCAGCAAACTGGATGCAGTTTATCACAGTGCCATTCGTTTTGTTACTAAAGCACCTTATACGACCCACCACTGCGACCTGTATGCCCTAGTCGGCTGGCCCTCGCTACATGTTCGTCGTCAGACCCACTGGCTCCAGGTCATCTACAAGGCTATGCTAGGTAAAGTGCCGCCTTATCTCAGTTCACTGGTCACGATGGCTACACCCACCCGCAACACGCGCTCCAGCAGGTGTATCTCACTGATCATCCCTAAAGCCAAAACCTCATTTGGACGCCTTTCCTTCCAGTTCTCTGCTGCCTGCGACTGGAACGAATTGCAAAAATCTCTGAAGTTGGAGACTTTTATCTCCCTCAACAACTTTAAAAATCTGCTATCCGAGCAGCTAACCGATCGCTGCAGCTGTACATAGTCCATCTGTAAACTACCCACCCAATTTACCTACCTCACCCCCCATACTGCTTTTATTTATTTACTTTTCTGCTCTTTTGCACACCAGTATCTCTTCTTGCACATGATCATCTGATGATTTATCACTCCAGTGTTAATCTGCTAAATTGTAATTATTCGATTTATTGCCTACCTCATGCCTTTTGCACACATTGTATATAGATTCTCTTTTTTTTCTACCATGTTATTGACTTGTTTATTGTTTACTCCATGTGTAACTCTGTGTTGTCTGTTCACACTGCTATGCTTTATCTTGGCCAGGTCGCAGTTGCAAATGAGAACTTGTTCTCAACTAGCCTACCTGGTTAAATAAAGGTGAAATAAAAAAATAAATAAAAAAATTATGCCCATTTATGTCCAAATAGCTTCTTTTGTTAGGGCGTTTGGTAAACAAATCCAAAAGCGCGTTCAGGTCCAGTCGGACGAAAAGTTCAAAAAGTTATATTACTGTCACGAATCCCGCTTCCTGAGTCTGTTTTTGCCTGTGTTCTGTCCTGGAGTGTTTTTCCGGTGTCCTGGAACGCACCCTGTCTGGTTGCCGGGCGACGTAGCTAGTTGGGAGATCTCTGATTACCCGCACCTGTATCCCATCAGCTATCTGCACACCTGGTCCTGATCATCACCCCTCCACTTCATAAGCTCTGACCTGACATCCATTCCCTGCCGGATCGTTAGCCATGAACAGTATGTTGTGCCAGCGTATCAGCCTCCAGTTTGATAGAGTTTGTTTTGTTGTTTTGTACGTCTTGCTTGCCTTGAACTTACCTCCGTTTTTTCTGTCTACAGTCATTCACCCGGAACACTCATCCCATCCCTACCTGGTCGTCGGTGACTTCAGTTACTTCCTTGGATCTGCTTACTCAATTCCATCAACTCACCTCCGCTGCCCGCTCCGCTACTTGGATTTTTCTATCACTACATTTACACTTGTAAATAAATACTCACCTTCGTCTTACTCTCCTTGTCCTGGTCTGCTTCTGGGTTCTACTTTAGAGAATCGTGACAATTACAGGTCGAAGAAACTTGTCAAACTAAGTATAGAATCAATCTTTATAATGTTCCAACCGGAGAATTCCATTGTCTGTAGAAAAGCAATGGAACGAGAGATAACTCTCATGTGAAATGCGCGTGACTGAGAACAAGTCTGCTGCCAGACCCCTTAGTCAAACAGTTCTCATCCGGCACCCCTTCACATGAGAAGCCTGAAACAACGTTCTAAAGACGGTTGACATCTAGTGGAAGCCTTAGGAAGTGAAAAATAACCCATATCCCACTGTGAATTCGATAGGGGCTGAGTTCAAAAACTACAAACCTCAGATTTCCCACTTCCTATTTGGATTCTTTCTCAGGTTTTTGCCTGCCATATGTTTTATGTTATACTCACAGACATCATTCAAACAGTTTTAGAAACTTCAGAGTGTTTTCTATCCAATACTAATAATAATATGCATATATTAGCATGTGAGACTGAGTAGGAGGCAGTTTACTCTGGGCACGCTATTCATCCAAAAGGGAAAATGCTGCCCCCTATCCCAAAGAAGATAAAGCATCCGGAGTAAAAAAGTTGAGTTGATCTACTGCGCCCATTTTGAGATTATAGTCAAGCACACAGTCTGGTTTGATTTTTCTCCCGTCAGGTGGTCCACCTTCCCTGTGGCCAACATGGTTGCTGTATGGACAGTGGAGAGGAAATGGATGTCTCGTTTGTCATGCCACTTTACTGCCAGCTGTTGACCATTCTCCTTGAACTCCACTTCCCCTCTCTGTATCTTCCTGCATCCGAATGCCGGCATCCCCTTCCTGTTTGACCTGACTGTGCCACAGGCCCCTGTGCTGGTGGAGAGCAGATGCTGGAAGAGTGTGGGACTGCTGTACCAATTGTCCACCAATTGTCCACGTACAAACTGTGTCCCTTGCCGAGATCAGGAGCCAGCATGGCCATCACCACGGACCTGGACAGCCTACCTTTCCATAAAATCAGGGACTCATCAATGCATAGGTCCTTGTATGGCACAAATAATCGACCAAAAGCTGATGTCAGGCTGGTAAGAACATTTCTTATTTTGTATAACGGGTCATTTAGGATGGCAGTAGCATTGTTGATGAAATGCAGGCATCGCAGCAGAACTTGGAAGCGGTCTTGGGAAAATAGGGTGGCAAAGAAGGGAGTTGGAAACATAGGATCTGTGCTCCAGTATTCTCTTAGGGAGTTCTTCTTTACTATCCCCATGAGAAGGACTGTTACCAGGAAGGTATACATTTTACTAATTCCGGTTGTCACCCATTTAGCGATCCCCCAACTCCTAGCTCTCTCTTCTCCTGTAGCTCCAAGGTATAGCGATTGGTCTCCTCTACTATGTCTCCCACCAGCTCCTCTGTCAGAAACAACTTGAAGCACTCTGCCTCAGATGGAAATGGCAAGGGGCATTGCACTCCAGACTGGGACTCATCAAAGCAAACAGCAGGGCTAGGAGGGGTGAAATGGCTGGCGGCCTTCCAGCTACCACAGAACTCCTGTACTTCACCCACTGTCTGTCTGCCTCCATCACCACCAGCATCTTCAAAGGGACCTGGGACTTCGTCAGTGGACAAGGGGTCCTCAGATTCAGGGTTCTCAATGTCTACAAGGTTGGGGGGGCAGCTCGTCACTGTCAGAATCAGATTCCTGACTTTCATACTCAGACTCATTGTCAGAATTGTAAAAAATCTCCAGAATTTCTTCATCTGTGAGTTGTCTCCTTTTGAAAGACATTGCTAAAACTACAGCTTAGCTCACTAGCTACATACATAAACAACAACACTGAATGGCTCAGAGTGGGAGTGAGAGGTTACGTGATTGACTGCCGGCATGCGCCACTTGTATCATATCACTATCAGAAAATGTTTTATGTGGTAATTATTTATATATTTACTGTTTTATAAACATGTTTTCTAGTACCGGTGACAAATCATGCATTCCGATTCTTGCATATATTGTAATGGGCACATATTATGTGTGTAAAATACTTTTTTGAAGGTTGTACTGATTATGATGAGCTAAGCCAATTCCAGCTGTGTGTGGAGCCATGTTTGTTGACATACAATGCATTCTGGGTTTCACTTAGTCGTCTGTCGGACCAAAGATGTCATAACAAAATGAGGTGAGTAAGGGTTCACTCATTTTTTGAGAACTTCTGCAAATTAATGGTGGGATGTGAACGATGGTAGACACACCCCCTTCAACATGCATACTATAAACAGACCAAACTCATCTTGTCTTCTCTTATTAGCTTTGGTTTCTGTCAGAAAAAAAAGCATGGCAGTGCGCAGAAACTACCCATCGTCGGATTACTTTCGATTTATAGAGAGTTTTACAAAATTAATTTGATCAATGGTGAGCACACCAGTGATGTGATTAATATTAAATTGTTAATTATATTAGCTAATTCATATTGTAGTTTATGTCGGCCGAGAGTTATACAAATATGACCGCTTGTGTTACATCAATCTTTCCTCAGTTAGCGCTAGGACAAATCTAGCCTACATTTTTCCGGTTTGGATGATTTTGTTATGTGATCATTGCATCCAAATATAAACTGCTCACATTATGGACATAACTTTGTAAGGACTGTATTTGTGTGAAATGTTACTGAAAAAACAGTGTGGCTGGCTCAAATGCTGATTGTTGCGTCATTCGAAACTGACCGTTCTAAATAAGCTTTCTAAATAAGTGTTCTAATCACACCGGTTTGATCGTACGCTACAGGGACCACTGTAGAATGATCACACCAGTGTGTTGGTACGTGTGAAAAGGTTAACATGTTATACTGCAGATGGACAGTGTCCTTGCCAATATAATGCTATTGGACAGTGTTCATTACACATATGCTATATTGTCAGTCTGAACATGATCTTCTGCAAGTTAAATTAAAATGATAGAATCAACGTGAAGCACTAATGACTGTCATTCTAAATTTGTGTTGGATAATACATCAATAATTATAATTATGATTTGGAAAGGCAAGGCTTCTAGAGACAGAGCTGTGCCCTTAAAAAGGAGGAGAGACTTGATTGTAGCTTGAGCTAACCTTAAACAATCTCATTCTTTGCAAGTTTGATGTGAAACTGTTATATCTCTTCCCTGTGAAATGTTAATAACTTCTTAGTGATAGGTGGCAGTATTCGGAAGTTCGGGTGACTGAGGTGCCCAAAGTAAACTGCCTGTTACTCAGGCCTAGAAGCTAGGATATGCATATAATTGGTAGTATTGGCTAGAAAACACACTGACGTTTCTAAAACTGTTAAAAAAATGTCTGAGTATAACAGAACTGATATGTCAGGCGAATACCCGAGGAGAATGCATCCGGAATTTTTTTTTTTTAGGTGACCACCCATTGAAATGCCTGTCTATGGGAAAATCAAAGGAAATCCTCCCAGATTGCAGTTCCAGGCTTGTTTAAAAAAAAATGTGCTATAATTTGTAGGTTTTCAAGGTGGCTCTCATTTTGACTGTAGTCTTGTGGTGCGCGTGGATGAGGGTGCGCACTTCGTTATTTATCTACGGAATTGAACACACTATTCTCCGTCTTAAATTTGAACATGTTTTTACATATTAGGGTACCTGAGGATTGATTAGAAATGTTGTTTGACTTGTTTGGACGAAGTTTATTGGTAACTTTTGGGATTCCTTTGTATGCATTTTGAACGAGGGGAACAGGTGGATTACTGAATCAAGCACGCCAACTAAACTGACTTTTTTGGGATATAAAGAAGGACTTCATCGAACAAAACAACCATTTGTTATGTAGCCGGGACCCTTGGGATGGCAAACAGAGGAAGATCTTCAAAGGTAAGGCATTTATTTATAGCTATTTCTGACTTTTATGACGCCTCTACTGGTTTGGAAAATGTTTTTAATGCTTTTGTACATGGGGCACTGTCCTCAGATAATCGCATGGTATGCTTTCGCCGTAAAGCCTTTTTGAAATCTGAAAAAGCGGATGGATTAATAAGAAGTTAATCTTTTAAATGATTTATGACACTCATTTTCATGAATGTTTAATATTAGAATATTTGTATTTTGAATTTCGCGCTCTGCAATTTAACCGGATGTTGTCGAGGTGGTGGGCTATCGGCACGTCTAGCCCAAAGAGGCTAACAAGAAGTTCAGCTTTATTTTGAATGGTTACACTTGTGATTTTATGAAAGTAATAACTAAATGCATGCTCTTCAACCAATCGCTGCCCGCACCTGCCCGCCCGTATAGCATCACTACTCTGGTCGGTTCTGACTTAGAATATGTTGACAACTACATATATCTAGGTGTCTGGTTAGACTGTAAACTCTCCTTCCAGACTCATATTAAGCGTCTCCAATCCAAAATTAAATCTAGAATCAGCTTCCTATTTTGCAACAAAGCATCTTTCACTCTGGCTGCCAAACATACCCTCGTAAAACTGACTATCCTTCCGATCCTCGACTTCGGCGATGTCCTTTACAAAATAGCCTCCAACACTCTACTCAGCAAATTGGATGCAGTCTATCACAGTGCCATCCGTTTCGTCACCAAAGCCCATATACTACCCACCACTGCGACCTGTATGCTCTTGTTGGCTGGCCCTCGCTTCATATTCATCGCCAAACCCACTGGCTCCAGGTCATCTATAAGTCTTTGCTAGGTAAAGCCCCGCCTTATCTCAGTTCACTGGTCACCATAGCAGCACCCACCCATAGCACGCACTTCAGCAGGTATATCTCACTGGTCACCTCAAAACCAATTCCTCCTTTGGCCGCCTTTCCTTCCAGTTCTCTGCTGCCAATGACTGGAACGAATTGCAAAAATCATTGAAGCTGGAGACTCATATCTCCCTCACCAACTTTAAGCATCAGCTATCAGAGCAGCTCACATATCATTGCACCTGCACATAGTCCATCTGTAAATAGCCCATCCAACTCCCTCATCACCATTTTTTTTCCCTTTTTCTCCGTTATACCCAGTATCTCTACTTGCACATTCATCTTCTGCACATCTATCACTCCAGTGTTTATTGCCAAATTGTAATTAATTCGCCACTACGGCCTATTTTATGCCTTACCTCCCTAATCTTACTTAATTTGCACACACTGTATATAGACTTTTCTATTGTGTTATTGACTGTACGTTTGTTTATTCCATGTGTAACTCTTTGTTGTTGTTTGTGTCACACTGCTTTGCTTTATCTTGGCCAGGTCGCAGTTGTAAATGAGAACTTGTTCTCAACTGGCCTACCTGGTTAAATAAAGGTGAAATATATATATTTTTAATTGTCATGTTTGATCATAGGAAGTCATAGGAGTCAGAATTTCTTGTTGGTGTTGATTTAGCATGTCCATTTCGTAATGGGAAGTCCTTATGGATATGAATTGGCAATGGACACTGTTAACCTGTTTGGGCTGCAATCCCCACACAGGTACACCTATGACAACTGCCATTTCAAGTGCAGGGCGCGAAATTCAAAATCTATTTTTTTTAAATATTTAACTTTCACACATTAACAAGTCCAATACAGCATATGAAAGGTAGACATCTTGTGAATCAAGCCAACATGTCCGATTTTTAAAATGTTTTACAGGGAAGACAAAATATGTAAATCTATTAGCTAACCACGTCAGCAAAAGAGAGCACTTTTCTAACTCCATCAGTTTTTTACTCCGTCACTAGCTATCACTAATTCGACCAAATAAAGTATATATAGCCACTAACCAAGAAACCACTTCATAAGATGACAGTCTGATAACATATTAATTGTATAGCATATGTTTTTTTTGAAAAATGTGCATATTTATGGTATAAATCATAAATTACATTTCAGCTACAATCAGAAATTGCACCGAAAGCAGCCATAACATTTACAGACACCAACGTCAAATAACTAATTACTCATCATAAAACATATCTGAGAAATACATACTGTGCAGCAATTGAAAGACAGGATTCTTGTGATTCCAGACAATATTTCCGATTTATTAAATGTTTTACAGCGAAAACAAAATGTAGCGCTATGTTAGCATAGCCACAATAGCCAGACACACTTGGGCGCGCACGACCAGTTGACATGCACGACAGATATATGAAATAACATTATAAATTGGGTCTTACTTTGGCTGATCTTTCATCAGAATGTAGATCAGGGTGTCCTTTGTCCAGATGAGTCGTTGTTTGGAGTCAGGATGGCAACTGTCCCTTCTCACTTAGCATTGGCACTGGTCGACTGGCACGGATTTGTCCAACGTTAAAAAAGTCAGAGAACGGAACACGCAAAACTCCCGAAAAAAATTCAAATAATCTGATTAAACTATATTGAAAAAACATACATTACGATGATATGGTCTCATTTATCAAATAAAAACCCAGCCGGAGATTGTTCCCGTCCAAAACAGCAGCAAAACAGAACACAATATCACTCCCAAGACGCGCGCTTCAGACTTCCGGAAGTGGTCGGTCACGTCAAAGAAATAGCTCTTATTCAACCTCTGAACAAGATATTCACTAAATTTCTTCTCTCATACCCTCTTGACACCCAGAGCAAGGCGTACGGAGTGTACGTAGGGTCTTACGTATAATGACCATGTATAGGCATAACGTTGAAGCGAGCATAGATTTCTGACATTCTACTTCTTGGTCAGGGAAAGTGCTGCCAAATGACTTCTGTACCACTCAGAGAAAAAATTAGAACGGTTTTAGAAACTAGAGATTGTTTTCTATCCAATATTAATATTAATATGCATATTGTAAGAGCAAAAATTGATTAAGAGGCCGTTTGAAAATTGGCACATATTTTCCAGTTTTTCCAATACGCCCCCTGCAGCCATAACAGGTTTTAAGACCCTCACTTTTCTCATCACTTGTGGGAATGACAGATTAGTATTTTGACGCATTCTTAGTCTAAATTACTATAAATTGTGCAGTTTGCAGACCTCCACAACACAATCAACCTGATACTCCAAATAAATAATTTTGGACCAGAACAACAGTTTAGTTTAGAGTAACAACACACATTTGAACCCCCCCCCCCCCCCACACACAAAGAAATATTGGCTTATACTCCACTATCATCGTGGCAATCTCACTGCGGTCCTACAGGTCAGGGAGTCAGAGGGCTAATCCTTAGGGAGAAATTCTGACCATCCAGCAGGCCCAATCTGGTGAGATGTGTTATTGAAGAAGGAAAAAACTAAGCAAAGACAACAAAACAACAGCAGCAATACACATCAGATTTACATTGGGTTTTTCAGAACATTTCTTATAATCAGGAGAATTTACATTTGTAAAACCAAAACTCCGACAATAGAAACTTTCATTTGTGTACAGCAACCTTTGTAACCTGTGAAAAACCCAGTAAAACAAAATAAAAGACCCCACATTTCTAAATCAATTAGAGTATTAACCACTAATAAATATTAATTAACAGGTGGGTTGTGTGTGGGTGCTGGCATGTGTGTGGAAAAAAATCATAGGGTAAACACAAACAAAATGGCCAGGCCTTGCTTAATTTTGGAGGTCCCTTAACAGCTGGATCCGGGCACTTTTAACTGCTCTCCAAGGCACCGGCCTCAGGAAGCCATTTTAAAGGGAGAGATACAGAATCATTGATAAACATGAAAAAAAACTTGGTAGCAAACATTCCATCAGTCCTAGATGAAAGAAAATAAACATGTACTTAGTTTTCACTATGCTACAGTTTAATCAGTCCTAAAAATAATCAGTCCTAAACCCATCCGTATACAGAATTATACTTCAGACACATTTATATTTAAGTCATATCAGATGATATGGTGTCCTGCAAATCTGAATTGGGCACCTTCTAAGGTAAACGGCAGGTAGCCTGGAGAGGTGGCAGGTAGCCTAGTGGTTAGAGTGTTGGACTAGTAACCAAAAGGTTGCCAGATCAAATCCCCAAGGTAAAAATCTGAATAAGGCAGTTAACCTACTGTTCCTAGGCTGTCATTGAAAATAAGAATTTGTTCTTAACTGATTTGCCTAGTTAAATACAGGTAAAAAAAACAACTCTCTTGTAACCTTAATCTTTTTGACCTGTTGCACTGACATACAATTATGTACAAACTGTTCCAAATTTCCCCACTGTGTCCCTCACAGCCTGTTTGAGTTCAGTGTGTAATGGTGGGTATCTATTGTTCCACAGGAAGGTTATCTCTAATCCAAACAACAGATGACGTAAACCCGAGAGCAGTGGACCAGGCCTTGAAGAGTGAGCAGCCTCTAATGTAATGTCAGTCCCAATACTCAATCCCTCTGTCTTACTCCTTCAAATTACTAAGATATTGCATTATTGAATTGCTATCTGAAAGCCAATTAACATTCTTTGTTACTTTCACTAGTCTCCATAATCTGTCTCCTTCAAATAGGACTCTCTTATTCCCAATAGGAATACCTAATCACCACTGCTTAATATGGCTAGGCGTGGCGCTAACGACCCACCTCGACAACATCCGATGAAATTGTAGAGCACGAAATTCAAATTACTGAAATAGTAATATTTAACATTCATGAAAATACAAGTGTCATACATCAAAATAAAGCTTAACTTCTTGTTAATCCAGCCGCTGTATCAGATTTCAAAAAGGCTTTATGGCGAAAGCACATCATGCGATTATCTGAGGACAGCGCCCCGCAAACAAAAGCATTAAAAAAATTAAGCCAGACAGGTGCGACACTAAAGTCAGAAATAGCAATAAAATAAATGCCTTACCTTTGAAGATCTTTTTCTGTTGCCACTCCAAAAGGTCCCAGTTGCATCACAAATGGTCCTTTTGTTTGATAAGGTCCTTCTTTATATCCCCAAAAACTCAATTTATCTGGCGCGCTTCATTCAATAATCCACCGGTTTCCCTCCTTCAAAATGCATACAAAATGAATCCCAAACGTTACCAATAAACTTCTCCAAACAAGTCAAACAACGTTTATAATCAAACCTCAGGTACCCTAATACGTAAAGAAATGATAAAATTTAGGACGGAGAATCGTTATTGTCTTTACCGGAGATAAACAACAAATAACGCGCTCTCATCCACATGCATGAAAACACTACAGCCAAAATGGGAGCCACTTAGAAAAACTACGAATTCTAGCTCCTTTTTCCAAAAGCAAGCCTGAAACTCTTTCTAAAGTCTGTTGACATCTAGTGGAAGCCATAGCAACTGCAATCTGGGAGGTTTGCAAACCTAGCTTCTGGGCCTGAGTAACAGGCAGTTTATTTGGGCACGCTTTTCATCCAGACGTCAAAATACTGCCCCCCAGGCCAAAGAGACACACAGATCACTCTCAAACCACATTTAGCTTTTCCCCTATTGCAAGGGTTAAAACAAAACAAACATGATAACTTTCTCCATATTGGAAGGCATTGTTTTAATTTTAGTATTCCTTCAAAAAGTTACTCTATATTTTTATTACCAATCTCTGTTGGATATTCTTTCTGCTTCAATATTTATTAAATGTATGTTATTTTAAAATTCATATGTAGTGCTTTGGAGGGATCAATATGTATTAACTGGGTTGCACTTTCTCAGTCCCCAGGAGATGTCGCACACGGTCCATAACAAGTCTGCCACCTGAGATAACAGGGAAACAGATGTAGTATCCATTTTACCTCCTCATGAATTGGTTTAGAACGTCATCATTTGGGATTAAAAAAAAACTCCAGCGGCAGTACAATAAATTGTAGCCTTTTATATTTTGTTAACAGAAAATCATGTTCAATATTCATTGGTTGTATTTAACAGGGTATGGGCTTATTTCAAAACTCATTACCAGGGTGGAGGAACTATTCTAAGCATTTATTAGTTCTATTGGTTAGGGGTAAGTCAAGTCCTGTACAATGCTTCAACTCTTATCGTACAAATGATCCTTAAAGGGACCACCCTGAACATTCCTCAGAATACTTTGTCACCACTCACGTACGTCTACGTGTGGGTGTGCTAGTTGCATATTATTATTATTGTTATTATTCTATTCTTACTTCATCAGATCATCATAATAACCCATTATACTCAATATTATGTTATCTATCTCTAGTACTCTCTCTTGTAACCCATTATACATTTGTGTTACATCACAAATTCCTCCTCTAGAATAGTGTTCTATTCATACAGGGGTTTAGATAGGTACTAGTTCTATTTAACAGCATATTTGAAAATAGTTATCTTCTTTCATATCTCCATACATAATAATGTTATACATCAAACTCCAATGATGAGACATGTTATCCTCATATAATCTAAAGTCATGATATCCTCAGAGACATGTTATCCTCGTTACCAACGAGACATGCTATCCTCGACATTAACGAGACATGTTATCCTCTGAGACATGTTACATATCTGATTTCTGACACTTGTTATCCTCTACCTTTAGATCCAACAGCGGTGTTGGACAGACCCCAAGATAACGTTACTAATCAGCTCACACAGAATTGGAAAACTCAAAGAACTAGTCTTCTCTTAAAACTAGTGAATAGTCTCTATAAGACTAGAGGTACCTTTTTTATATGTTATTCGCCTTGATTTTCTTTTCTATCCTTTTTATGCAAATTCATTTAAATTGACTTTCTGAAATTAGTTTCCGTCCCTCAATTGTTCGTGGATGATGTGACTCCTCCTGGGCAGCTTGACTATCCTACTGATCCTCGACTTCGGCGATGTCTTTTACAAAATAGCCTCCAACACTCTACTCAACAAATTGGATGCAGTCTATCACAGTGCCATCCGTTTTGTCACCAAAGCCATATATACTACACACCACTGCGACCTGTATGCTCTCGTTGGCTGGCCCTCGCTTCATACTCGTCGTCAAACCCAATGGCTCCAGGTCATCTACAAGTCTTTGCTAGGTAAAACCCCGCCTTATCTCAGTTCACTGGTCACCATAGCAGCACCCACCCGCAGCACAACCAACTGTTGTCACCTTCTCACCAAGCTGCTTGGCGATGGTCTTGTAGCCCATTCCAGCCTTGGAGAGCTCTTTGGTCTTGGCCATGGTGATGAGTTTGGAATCTGATTGATTGATTGCTAGGTAACAAGCTGAGATTAGGAGCACTCCCTTTAAGAGTGTGCTCCTAATCTCAGCTCGTTACCTGTATAAAAGACACCTGGGAGCCAGAAATCTTTCTGATTGAGAGGGGGTCAAATACTTATTTCCCTCATTAAAATGAAAATCAATTTATAACATTTTTGACATGTGTTTTTCTGGATTTTTTGTAGTTATTCTGTCTCTCACTGTTCAAGTAAACCTACCATTAAAATGATAGACTGATCATTTCTCTGTCAGTGGGCAAACGTACAAAATCAGCAGGGAATCAAATAATCTTTTCCCTCACTGTATCTGTATGGCTTGTTTTGGTGCCTGAGCACTGTACTCAGATTATTGGATGGTGTGCTTTTTCCGTCAAGCTTTTTTGAAATCTGACACAGCGGTTGCATTAAGGAGAAGTATATATTTAATTCCATGCATAACACTTGTATTTTCATCAACATTTATGATGAGTATTTCTGTAAATTTATGTGGCTCTGCAGATTCACTGGATGTTTTGGAAGCAAAACATTACTGAACATAACGCGCCAATGTAAACTGAGATTTTTGGATATAAATATGAACTTTAACGAACAAAACATACATGTATTGTGTAACATTAAGTCCTATGAGTGTCATCTGATGAAGATCATCAAAGGTTAGTGATTCATTTTATCTCTATTTCTGCTTTTTGTGACTCCTCTCTTTGGCTGTAAAAATGGCTGTGTTTTTCTGTGACTTGGCGCTGACCTAACATAATCGCATGGTATGCTTTTGTCGTAAAGCCTTTTTGAAATCGGACACTGTGGTGGGATTAACAACAAGTTTATCTTTAAAATGGTGTATAATACTTGTATGTTTGAGGAATTTTATTTATGGGATTAATTACTTTCACTGGCTGTTGTCAAATCGATCCCGTTAACGGGATTTCAGCCGTAAGAAGTTTTAATTGCTATATCGTAATTACCTCGCCACTATGGCTTATTTTATTGCTTTACCTCCCTTATCCTACCTCATTTGCACACACTGTATATATACTTTTTTCCCCTACTGTATTATTGACTGTATGTCTGTTTATTCCATGTGTAACTCTGTGATGTTGTATGTGTCGAACTGATTTGCTTTATTTTGGCCAGGTCGCAGTTGTAAATGAGAACTTGTTCTCAACTAGCCTACCTGGTTAAATAAAGGTTAAATAAATGAAATGAAAATAAAAAATGACAGTAAGGGTCTGGTCTGGGTGGGTCCTGAACCTCTTTCGGTCAGACAGGAATTTCAAGCTTTCAAGCTCGCAGACCTCCTCGCAGACCCCCACTGGAAAGCGCCGCAGGCAAAGTCAATCCTAAATGAATCATTGTTTATTGTCAGTGTGCTGGAGAGGTTCAAACCAACTCAATGCACCATAGTACACATGTGAATCAGGAGCTCTCCCTGGGCAGACCCAGCAGTTGTCTAATATTCGGCTATACACAAAAAAAGTTATATTGCATGAATTAGCATAATTCATTAATCATTACCATGTTGTTTTATTCATGTGACCGACCAATACTGCTTCATAACATGTGACAGACCAACACCTCACAAGGCTTCTCTCTAAGCTGAGACAACGAAACTGAGATATCTTTAGTTTGCTCTCAAAACAAGGTCTGGGCACACTGCCAAATTGCAGCTACTGATAAGAGGATGATTTGTTCAGTCAACCACTTGCATGAACACAGAAATTGGTTTATAGAACAGCACATGAATAGAACACAAATGAGGTATATGAAAAGCACAAACATTACAATTCCCATTACAGATCTCTCCGTTAATCTTTGCCTCGATCCTGAATAGTCTCCCAGTCCCTGCCACTAAAAAAAAATCCACACAGCATGATGCTGCCAGCTGGATCTCCCACATCTGAAACAGAGACAGCTTAAAATGCCTCAGCTAACTAAATAGAGTTAATGAAAAATACTAAATAGACACACAACCGGTGTGAAGCACAGTGTGAGACAGTAGTGAGACAGTAATAGGTGTGTGCATGGTTGCCCTCTTTCTCTTTGGGACTCATGGTGTTGTAGATAGAGTATAGGTTGTCCTCATTCAGACCTGGCTCCAGGAAACACATAGGGAAAGCCCTGACAGCGCTGCTAGATACGCTCCTGCTGCCGGTCTCTGCCTGCAAGTGCACACACTCACAGATGGCTGACAGCTCTGGACAGAACTGTCGGCCACACACCACCACTACTATTGCCACACAGGGGACGTGCACAGCCATAAGACACAACTGAGAGAGAGGCATATTAATGCACAGAATCATGTACACTTTTTGATGTTATGAATCTGTCACATACTGTAATGTTAAAATCAAATCACATTTGTCACATGCGCCGAATACAACCGTTGTAGACTTTATCTGCTAATGCTTACTTACGAGCCCTTTCCCAACAATGCAGAGTTAAAAGGTAAGAAAAGATTAACAAAAAAGAAATACAAAAGAAATGAAATAGTAACAATAAAATAACAATAACAAGGCTATATACAAGGAGTACTGGTACTGAGTCACTTTGCAGTGGTACGAGGTAGTTGAGGTAATTGAGGTAATATGTACATGCAGGTAGGGGTAAATGTGACTAGGCAATCAGGATAGATAATAAACAGAGTAGGAGCAGCGTAAGCAAAGAGTGTGAAAGTGTGTGTGTGTGTGTGGTGTCAATATGCATGCGTGTGTGTTTTGTGTATGTGGGATCATATGTAGTGTGTGATTGTGTGTGTATGTGTGTGTTGGAGTGTCAGTGTAGTATGTGTTAGTTGGGGTGTAGAGTCCAGTGAGTGTGCAAAGAGCCAGTGCAAGAATGTCAGTGGGTAGAAGATGTTCAGTTGGTCCCAGACTTGGTGATCCGGTACAAATTGCTGTGATCTAGCAGAGAGATCAGTGTATGACAATTTGTATGGCCTTCCTCTGGACATTGCCTGGTACATGGTCAGTCTGTTATATCTGGTGTAATTCTCCTGTCTTATTTGGTGTTCTGTGAGAATTTAAGTATGCTCCCTCTAATTCTCTAATGCTTTCTCTCTCCCCCTCTCTCCCTCCCTCCTGGAGGACATGAGACCTAGGATCATGCATCCAGTTCCAACTGTTCTGTTTGCTACTAGGAAAGCCTGGCATTTTCACCGGACGTGCTACCTTATCCCGGACATGCTGTTTTATCAAATCAAATTGTATTTGTCACATACACATGGCTAGCAGATGTTAATGCGAGTGTAGCGAAATGCTTGTGCTTCTAGTTCCGACAATGCAGTAATAACCAACGAGTAATCTAACCTAACAATTTCACAACAACTACCTTATACACACAAGTGTAAAGGGATGAAGAATATGTACATAAAGATATGAATGAGTGATGGTACAGAACAGCATAGGCAAGATGCAGTAGATGGTATTGAGTACAGTATATACATATGAGATGAGTAATGTAGGGTATGTAAACATTATATTAAGTGGCATTGTTTAAAGTGGCTATTGATACATGTATTACATAAAGATGGCATAGTGCAGTAGATGGTATAGGGTACAGTATATACATATGAGATGAGTAATGTAGGGTATGTTAACATTATATTAAGTGGCATTGTTTAAAGTGGCTAGTGATACATTTTTTACATCAATTTTTCCATTATTAAAGTGGCTGGAGTTGAGTCAGTATGTTGACAGCAGCCACTCAATGTTAGTGGTGGCTGTTTAACTTTTTAGGGATAGGGGGCAGCATTTTCACTTTTGGATGAATTGGTGCCCAAATTGAACGGCCTCCTACTCTGTCCCAGATGGAAATATATGCATATTATTATTACTATTGGATAGAAAACACTCTGAAGTTTCTAAAACTGTTTGAATTATGTCTGTGAGTATAACAGAACTCATGTGGCAGGCAAACTTCCAAACAGGAAGTGAAAATTCTGAAAAGGGTTGAGGTGAAAGTCATCCCCTATTCAAATCCCTGTAATTTATGGATCTGTTTGCACTTCATACGCCTTCCACTAGATGTCAACAGTCAGTAGAACGTGGAATGAAGCCTCTAGTGTGATGTGGGACCGGATGGGAGGTGTTTCAGTCACTGGTCTGGCAGATTGCCAGTTCCTGGTCACGCACGCTAGCCATGGGATCTCAATGTGTGCCATTACTTTGACAGACATGAAGAAATGCTCCGGTCGGGACGTTATTGGATATATATGATAACAACATCCTGAAGATTGATTCTCAACTAAGTTTGACCAGTTTATTCGACTTGTAATATAACTTTTTGAAGTTTTCGTCCGAGTTCGCCTGGACCGGCGCCATCGTTTGGACATGTGAACTACACATGCTAGCAAAAGTTGCTAATTCAACATAAGTAATAGACATTATCGAACAAAACAACGATTTATTGTGGAACTAGGATTCCTGGCACTGCATTCTGATGAAAGATCATCAAAGGTAAGGGAATATTTATGATGTAATTTCGTATTTCTGTTGACTCCAACATGGCGGAGAAATGTTGCTTCTATCTGAGCACCGTCTCAGATTATTGCATGTTGTGCTTTTTACAAAAGTTTTTTTTTAATCTGACACAGCGGTTGCATTAAGAACCAGTGTATCTTTAATTATATGTAAAACATGTATCTTTCATCAAAGTTTATGATGAGTATATCTGTTATATGACGTGGCTTTCTGTAGGTACTCCGGATATTTTGGAGGCATTTCTGAACATGGCGCCAATGTAAACCGAGATTTGTGGATATAAATATGCACATTATCGAACAAAACATACATGTATTGTGTCACGTTCTGACCTTTATTTCCTTTGTTTTTGTCTTTATTTAGTATGGTCAGGGCGTGAGTTGGGGTGGGCAGTCTATGTTTGTTTATCTATGTTTTTCTATTTCTGTGTTTGGCCTGATATGGTTCTCAATCAGAGGCAGGTGTTAGTCATTGTCTCTGATTGGGAACCATATTTAGGTAGCCTGTTTTGTGTTGGGTTTTGTGGGTGGTTGTTTTCTGTCTTTGTGTGTCTGCACCAGACAGTACTGTTTCGGTTTTTCACATTTGTTGTTTTTGTATTTTAAGTGTTCACCTTCATTAAACAAGATGAACAATTACCACGCTGCACCTTGGTCCTCTTCTTCTCCTCCAGACGACAACCGTTACAGAACCACCATACCAAAAAAGGACCAAGCAGCGTGGTAACGGGCAGCAGCAGCAGCGATCGGAGGACTCCTGGACCTGGGAGGAGATTCTGGGCGGCAAGGGACCTTGGACTCAGGTTTGTGAATATCGCCACCCCAAAGCTGAGCTGGAGGCAGCGAAAGCGGAGAGTCGGTGGTTATAAGGACATCAGATCTCACCTCGCCCCACGAGGTGAGATCTTGCATGGAGCCCTAGACCGAGGGTGATTGACCTTCGTCTTGAACTTTTTCTAATAATTGCGCCAACAGCTGTTGCCTTCTTACCAAGCTGCTTGCCTATTGTCCTGTAGCCCATCCCAGCCTTGTGCATGTCTACAATTTTATCCCTGATGTCCTTACACAGCTCTCTGGCCTTGGCCATTGTGGAGAGGTTTGTGGAGAGGTTGGAGTCTGTTTGATTGAGTGTGTGGACAGGTGTCTTTTATACAGGTAACGAGTTCAAACAGGTGCAGTTAATACATGTAATGAGTGGAGAACAGTAGGGCTTCTTAAAGAAAAACTAACAGGTCTGTGAGAGCCGGAATTCTTACTGGTTGGTAGGTTTTCAAATACTTATGTATGTCATGCAATAAAATGCAAATTAATTACTTAAAAATCATTCAAGGTGATTTTCTGGATTTTTGTTTTAGATTCCGTCTCTCACAGTTGAAGTGTACCTATGATCAAAATTACAGACCTCTACATGCTTTGTAAGTAGGAAAACCTGCAAAATCGGCAGTGTATCAAATACTTGTTCACCCCACTGTATGAACGTTTGAACATCTTGAACCATCTGGCCTTAAATGACCATGTATTCTTATACTCTCCACCTGGCACAGCCAGAAGAGGTATGGCCACGCCTCAGAGCCTGGTTCCTCTCTAGGTTTCTTCCTAGGTTCCTGCATTTCTAGGGAGTTTTTCCTAGCCACCATGCTTCTACATGTGCATTGCGCATTGCTTGCTGTTTGGGGGTTTAGGCTGAGTTCTGTATAGCACTTTGTGACATCTGCTGATGTAAAAAGGGCTTTATACAGTGAGGGAAATAAGTATTTGATCCCCTGCTGATTTTGTACGTTTGCCCACTGACAAAGAAATTATCAGTCTATAATTTTAATGGTAGGTTTATTTGAACAGTGAGAGACAGAATAACAACAAAAATATCCAGAAAAACGCATGTCAAAAATGTTATAAATTGATTTGCATTTTAATGAGGGAAATAAGTATTTGACCCCCTCTCAATCAGAAAGATTTCTGGCTCCCAGGTGTCTTTCATACAGGTAACGAGCTGAGATTAGGAGCACACTCTTAAAGGGAGTGCTCCTAATCTCAGTTTCTTTCCTGTATAAAAGACACCTATCCACAGAAGCAATCAATCAATCAGATTCCAAACTCTCCACCATGGCCAAGACCAAAGAGCTCTCCAAGGATGTCAGGGACAAGATTGTAGATCTACACAAGGCTGGAATGGGCTACAAGACCATTGCCAAGCAGTTTGGTGAGTAGGTGACAACAGTTGGTGCAATTATTCGCAATTGGAAGAAACACAAAAGAACTGTCAAACTCCCTTGGCCTGGGGCTCCATGTAAGATCTCACCTCGTGGAGTTGCAATGATCATGAGAATGGTGAGGAATCAGCCCAGAACTACACAGGAGGATCTTGTCAATGATCTCAAGGCAGCTGGGACCATAGTCACCAAGAAAACAATTGGTAACACACTACGCCGTGAAGGACTGAAATCCTGCAGCGCCCGCAAGGTCCCCCTGCTCAAGAAAGCACATATACATGCCCGTCTGAAGTTTGCCAATGAACATCTGAATGATTCAGAGGACAACTGGGTGAACGTGTTGTGGTCAGATGAGACCAAAATGGAGTTCTTTGGCATCAACTCAACTTGCCGTGTTTGGAGGAGGAGGAATGCTGCCTATGACCCCAAGAAACCATCCCCACCGTCAAACATGGAGGTGGAAACATTATGCTTTGGGGGTGTTTTTCTGCTAAGGGGACAGGACAACTTCACAGCATCAAAGGGACGATGGACGGGGCCATGTACCGTCAAATCTTGGGTGAAAACCTCCTTCCCTCAGCCAGGGTATTGAAAATGGGTCGTGGATGGGTATTCCAGCATGACAATGACCCAAAACACACGGCCAAGGCAACAAAGGAGTGGCTCAAGAAAAAGCACATTAAGGTCCTGGAGTGGCCTAGCCAGTCTCCAGACCTTAATCCCATAGAAAATCTGTGGAGGGAGCTGAAGGTTCGAGTTGCCAAACGTCAGCCTCGAAACCTTAATGACTTGAAGAAGATCTGCAAAGAGGAGTGGGACAAAATCCCTCCTGAGATGTGTGCAAACCTGGTGGCCAACTACAAGAAACATCTGACCTCTGTGATTGCCAACAAGGGTTTTGCCACCAAGTACTAAGTCATGTTTTGCAGAGGGGTCAAATACTTATTTCCCTCATTAAAATGCAAATCAATTTATAACATTTTTGACATGCGTTTTTCTGGATTTTTTTGTTGATATTCTGTCTCTCACTGTTCAAATAAACCTACCATTAAAATTACAGACTGATCATTTCATTGTCAGTGGGCAAACGAACAAAATCAGCAGGGGATCAAATACTTTTTTCCCTCACTGTAAATACATTTGATTGATATAGAGGTCATGGATGGCAGGGAGCTCGGCCCCAGTGATGTACTGGGCCGTACGCACTAACCTTTGTAGCGCCTTGCAGTCGGGTCAAGATGCTCTCAATGGTGCCACTGTATGATTTTTTGAGGATCTGAGGACTCATGACAAATCTTTTCAGCCTCCTGAGGGGGAAGAGGCATTGTTGTGCCCTCTTCACAACTGTGTTGGTGTGTTTGGACCATGATAGGACCTTAGTGAGGTAGACACTGAGGAACTTGAAGCTCATGACCCACTCCACTACAGCCCCATCGACGTGAACGGGGGTGTGTTCGGCCATCCATCTCCTATAGTCCACAATCAGCTCATTTGTCTAGCAGATGTTGAGAGATCAGTGGTTGTTCTGTCGCCACACTGCCAGGTCTCTGACTTCCTTCATGTGTGCTGTCTCATCGTTGTTAGTGATCAGGCCAACCACTGTCGTGTCATCGGCAAACTTAATGATGGTGTTGAAGTTGTGTGCGGCCATGCATTCATGGGTGAATAGGGACTACAGGAGGGGACCAAACACACATCCCTGAGGAGCCCCCGTGTTGAGGGTGAGCAGGGCAGATGTGTTGTTGCCTACCCTCACCACCTAAGGATGGTCGATCAGAAACTCCAGGATCCATTTGCAGAGGGAGGTGTTTAATCCCAGGGTCCTTCGCTTAGTGATGAGCTTGGAGGGCACTATGGTGTTGAATGCTGAGTTGTAGTCAATGAACAGCATTCTCACGTAGGTGTTACTTTTGTCCAGGTGGGAAAGAGCAGTGTGGAGTGCAATAGAGATTGCATCATCTGTGGATCTGTTGGTGTTGATGTGAGCCATAACCAGCCTTTCAAAGTATTTCATGGCTACGAATGTGAATTCTACGGGGCAGTAGTAATTTAGACAGGTTACTTTGGCGTTTTTGGGCACAGGGACTATGGTGGTCTGTTTGAAACATGTAGGTATTACAGAATGGGCCGGGAAAGGTTGAAAACATCAGTGAAGACACTTTCCAGCTGGTCAGCGCATGCTCTGAGTACACGTCCTGGTAATCCGTCAGGCCTTGTGTGGATGTTAACCTATTTAAAGATTTTACTCATTTCGGCTATAGAAAGCATGATCACACAGTCATCTGGAACAGTTGGTACTCTCATGCATTGGTTGAGTGTTGCTTGCCTCGAAATGAGCATAGAAGGTATTTAGCTCGTCTGGTAGGCTTGCGTCGCTGGACAGCTCTCGGCTGGGTTTCTCTTTGTAATCCGTAGTAGTTTGCAAGCCCTGCCACATCCAACAAGCATCAGAGCAAGTGTAATAGGATTCGATCTTTGTCCTGTATTGATGCTTTGCCTGTTTAGTGGTTCGTCAGAGGGCATTTATTTTAAGTGTATGGATTAGTGTTCCGCTCCTTGAAAGCAGAAGTTCTAGCCTTTAGCTCAGTGCGGATGTTGCCTGTAATCCATGGCTTCTGTGTGGGATATGTAAATATGGTCACTGTGGGGATGATTTCGTCAATACAATTATTAATGGAGCTGGTGACTGATGTGGTAAATTCCTCAGTGCCATCTCGGGCGGCAGGTAGCCTGGCAGGTAGGAGCGTTGGGCCGGTAACCCAAAAGGTTGCTGGATTGAATCCCCGTGCTGACAAGCTAAACATCTGAGCAAGGCAGTTAACCCACCTCTTCCCTGGGTGTTGATGATGTGGATGTCGATTAAGGCAGACACCTGGACAACTCTAATTCAGAGAGTTTGGGTTAAATGCAGAAGATACATTTCAGTTGAATGCATTCAGTTGTACAACTGACTATGTATCCCCCTTTCCCATCGGATAAATCCCGGAACATATTCCAGTCTGTGCTAGCAAAGCAGTCCTGTAGTTTAGCATCCACCTCATTGGACCACTTCCGTGTTGAGCACTGGTACTTCCTGTTTGAGTTTTTGCTTGTAAGCAGGAATCAGGAGGATAGAGTTATGGTCAGATTTGCCAAATGTAGGGCGAGGGAGAGGTTTTGTATGCGTCTCTGTGTGTGGATTAAAGTTGATCTCAAGTTTTCCTGCATTAAAATAACCGGCCACTAGGAGCGCCGTCTCTGTGTTAGCATTATCTTGTTTTCTTATGGCCCTATACAGTTCATTGAGGTAGGTCTCAGTGCCAGCACCAGTTCGTGTTGGTAAATAGACAGCTATGAAAAATATAGATGAAAACGGTCTCGGTAAATAGTATGGTCTACAGCTTCTCATAAGGTATTTTAAATCAAGTGAGCAGAACCTTGAGACTTCCTTAATATTAGACATCATATACCAGCTTTTGTTAACAAAGAGACACACACCCCCTCTGAGCTTCCCCGACGCTGCCGTTCTGTCCTGTCGATGTATAGATAAACCAGCTAGATTTATATTTTCCATGTCCTTGTTCAGCCACGACTCAGAGAAACATAGGATATTACAGTTCTTCAGACCACGTTGATAGGATAGTCTCGAAATGAGCTTGTCCAGTTTATTCTCCAGTGATTGCACGTTCGCCAATAGAACAAAGGGTAGAGGGGATTTATCCACTCTCCGATGTAGTCTCGTCAGGTACCTCGCACGTCGGCCTTCTCCTAGTTTCTTGGATTTGGGCCTGGTTTAGGAAAATCATTATGTTGTTCGCCTCAGACTCATTGAAGTAGAAGTCCTCATCCAAATCAAGGATAGTGATAGCTATTTTCGTAGGAAACATGGTGGAAATAATAAATACGCACAAAAAACGTTAAGATCATCACAAAACAGCACAATTGGTCAGGATCCTGTAAAACGGCTACTATTCCCTCCAGCGCCATTATGTTACATTACACAAAGATAAATGACAAAAAGTATCCTTCCACATAGAAGCTTTTGCTGGTGCCAAGTTGGATTGTATAACAGGACACCTGGACACAGTCCACTGTAAAGGATAAGGTGAGACTATAAGCAGAGTAACGAGATTTAAACAAATCTTGAGTCAATAAGCTCTATGTTAACTTAACACCATCCTTACCAAACAGAGATATCCTATGTCTGACAAGAGCTCCCAGTATGCAGAACAGGCTGAACATGGAAGAAGGAGAGATGGATGGAGGGAAAAAGAGGAATAGAAAATGAAATATGATGAGAATGTAAATTTTCAGGGCACAGGGGCGTATTTGAAGCCAAGTTGGGTTAAATGCCCCTTATAAAATGCATAGACAGTTATTGTAATATGTTAATAACCAATACCTGGTCCCTATCTCCTTCTCCTTATTGGAGCCATGACACCCATTGCCATGGGAGCTGGCTGCGGTGGACAGAAACTAGAGGCGATGGTTCTTTACTGTAGGTACTGTTCCACCAAAGGGTATGATAGAAATGACTGAATCACAATGCTTTTAGGCAAATTTAACCCAATAGACCTAACACACTAATTATTTGTGTCAGCACACCAATATGGGCTATTCATATCACTTTATCACTTTGTTTTGGTAAATGTATCCTGTTTTTCCTCGTTGTGTCTGTTTTGAGTCATTTCCAAAGGAACAGTGATAGTTGTTGTGCTGTATTTGTTGCCATGTCTCAGTTTATATCTTTGTGCGTAGAGAGTGCAGAAAGACTGGCTGCCGTCTGAATTAGTGGTCCCGTCAGAGGGCCTTATCCCCTTTTATTCTCCGTCTCTATAGAGGGAGCGTGGGAGGCTTAATCAATGGTCTGATGGAAATCGACACACCCACATGGATTTCCAAAATGGCTAAATCAATTCCGGTGCCACAGTAGCTTTCACTTACTGGGGTTGCCCATGGCAACCTCCCAACAAAACGATTAGCCTACATCAGTGTGTGGTCGTAAAGGAATTAATAATAGCCAGGGCAAAATCAAGCAGGACAACAGAGTGCAAACTGTTCATTCATATCCTCCTACAGTACATGCCCATCTCAGTTGTTGGACTGGAGAATACATTTACAAACCTTGCTGAAAAAGTGAATCTGCTGCATCTGGGAGACATTACTTTGTCATCTGACTTCTTGCCTGAATAACCTCTGAGGAAAAACACAACACATTCTAGGATGACCACCCACTCTGCCCAGAGTGTGTGAAACATGCTTTGGTGAAGAAATTTCACTTCCTTATGTTATAAAATACCTTTTACAAAGACAAATATGGTTATTCACGTTCTGAATCATTCAGTGAGGTTTTTCTCGAACACATTAACATTATTTCCAAAAAGTTGGATTTCGTAACAATACATCCGATAACAAACACAAGCCTTTTTGACTGAGCGGTGCAGGTTTCTCTGAACAACTTTTGAGGATATTACACTTTGTGGTCATCATCTTCAAATTTGTTTCCGCGGGTCACAAAAAGCTAAATTAGCATGACACAAGCTGAATTCAATGTAAAAGGCTTTGAAAATAAAAAAGCTTGGTATAAGAACAGGGCTCTGTTGACATTTCACAGAGAAATGGAGGTTTACTGTATACCCTTAAACAAGGCACTAAACCTGAAACTGTTAAGGATGTACAGCAACTAGGTATGATAAAGAACAATGATCATTGACAGGGTTGTGGTGGTCATGAAATTTTGTCAGCTTGTGATTGTCAAGCAAATAATTGCCGGTCCCACTGTAATTGGCCGTTAATTAACATAAACACATTTAGCATCTCCTCTCTTCCACGCATAGCCAACAAGCCACTGATGCAGACCTTTGGAACATCTACATTTTAAAAGTCTAATAAATCCATGTAATATAGCCTACAACATCACAAAAATGCATTATTTATTGGGGACATGTCTAAAGAAACATAATATGAAGAAAATGGAAACGGCATGAGCTCTGCTTAGTTTTTTTGCACAGGTTGTACACACTTCATCAGTCTCTCATTCACAATTTGACAAGCACTTGATAATGCCTCGAATTTCCCAGCTGCATCCCCTTCGTGTGGCCATAATCCTCCCCCCAAAAAATCCATGCCTTTTGTGCCAGTGGCCGTTATGCCGTTGGGCTGAATATAATAATTATAATTCCCTTCTCCCCTCTGAGTACCGAAGCACCTCTAGCTCAAATGGCTCTCCGTCACATGATCGGGTCTTAATCACAGGCTACAAGTGAAGACAGACACATTGGGGAATCAAATGTGTGCTTCCTTATCCAATTTCGAGGCATATATTGAAGATGTTGGAAGAACTGTCCACATGTACTTTTTGTCAGCCAACAAGATGAGTAGGCCTAATGAACAGCAAAAGCACTAGCCTATGTCAATCTACTATACCCCATAGTACAAAAGATGATCTATTCTATTCTTTGTGAGAAATAAATATTCCAAACCTAGTCCGGGACAGTTGTGGATTGCGATAGATCCCAAATTAATACAACCACTAGCATCAAAAAACCTGATTAAGGCAATGAGCATGATGCAATAGATGAGAACGTTTATCTTAAAATGTTGATAAACGAAACTATAGCGTGAATGTTCCATTAGCAGGAAAACACCATTCTCAAAGGTGACCACAAATGTGATTATGCATGTAATGCTTTTATAATAAAGGTGCATTTTCTATGGTGAAAATTATCTTCCCCAAACTTCAAACATTTTCATGCCACCCAGGTAGGCTATACTCCTGCTTTAAAGAGAAGCAATGTGCTTAACATTAGTAAAGTTGAGAAATACATATACTAGGCCTACCCTATAGAAAGCTGATGGGTTCCTCCTCTTTTTAACAGAGGCCATCACTCTGTTTTATCATGCAATAGCATTGCCTATAGAAATGTTTGATTACATTTGCATTGATGTCAGAGTGATTAGAGTGCTGAGTTCCAGGCAGTTAGCAAGTTTGGTAGGCTACTAATCACCATCAGCAGCATCAGAGCTTGGAGAAGCCTAATTACCATGACAAAATGGTCACATGGAATTTGACTGCCATCATGACTCATGACCGCCTGTGTGGCGGTAATACAGTCAGTGTAAAAGTCAAACAGAGAGCGATCCCAAGATGTCCTCAAGTTCTTTCAGCTCAACAGCTACACTGTGTGAAGATGAGGAACTGGCTGTAAAAAACAGGATTATAGCAACTGATGCTAATAATCAATGGATTACTTGCATCAGTTGTTATAGTCCTGTCCTTTACAGACAGTTCCTCATCTCCACAGTGTAGCCGTTGAGCTGAAAGAACTTTGAGGACATCTTGGGATCTCTCTCTGTTTGGCTGTCTCCTTGGCAGGGAGGGTATCATAGGGCACTACTGTAGAATGACCCCCTACCCCTAGAGTAACAAATTAGATCAGAGATTAACAAATTAGATCAGTTTTATAGATGAAAATGTATGAAATTCAGAAAGGATAGTCAGCACATTTGAAATTCGCCAATCATGATCATTTATTTGAGATGCAATATGCAGATGAATCATTCTGCACAGCGCTTTGCTTCAAAACCACTAGTAACCTTTTTGATTGGCTTCAAGTTGCCAAAGGTACATAACGCCACTTAATTTAGCATTGTTTCTGATGTAATGGTCCTTTTAGTATCCACTTCTTGCTTCCTTTTTGACCAGGTGTTATGGTAGTTCTCAGTCAGCATTTCAGCCATAGACTGAAGGAAAGTATAAAACAATAGATTATACGGTCAATAACAATAATCATAATTCTAGATATGAAATCTCAGTTGGAGGATTCTCAGGAATCAGGAGAACATAAGCAGGAATTCCAGAATCTTCAAACCAGGTTTTCTGGAACACCAGGAAATTAATTGAAAATTCCTGGAGTTTTGCAAGCCTGTCTTACAAACTGGTCCAATGAGTGTCACACTGCTCATGTCCATTGGTTTGGAGGTGAAGGTTGAGCCTCCTTCAAATGACAGCTAAACCACAGAGACAGAGAGATGCATTCATTTAAATATTTATTTGAGTCCACTGCAATCCATGTCTATGCATCCATTGAAATATATGTATCCATTGCGCAATAGTATAGTTAGTACATTCAGTGTGAACAACAATATGACCTGTACAGCTGCTCAGTTTCAAAGAAGAAAACAAGGAAGGAATATTTTTGATTTCTTTATTATTATGTTGATCCACCTCTACGCAGATGACACCATTCTGTATACTTCTGGCCCTTCTTTGGACGCTGTGTTAACAAACCTCCAGACGAGCTTCAATGCCATACAACTCTCCTTCCGTGGCCTCCAACTGCTCTTAAATGCAAGTTAAACTAAATGCATGCTCTTCAACCGATCGCTGCCCGCACCTGCCCGCCCATCTAGCATCACTACTCTGGACGGTTCTGAATTGGAATATGTGGACAACTACCTAGGCGCCTGGTTAGACTGTAAACTCTCCTTCCAGACTCACATTAAGCATCTCCAATCCAAAATTAAATCTAGAATCGGCTTCCTATTTCGCATACAAAGCATCCTTCACGCATGCTGCCAAACATACCCTCGTAAAACTGACTATCCTACCGATCCTTGACTTCGGCAATGTCATTTACAAAATAGCCTCCAACACTCTACTCAGCAAATTGGATGCAGTCTATCACAGTGCCATCCATTTTGTCACCAAAGCTCCATATACTACCCACCACTGCGATCTGTATGCTCTCATTGGCTGGCCCTCGCTTCATATTCGTCACCAAACCCACTGGCTCCAGCTCATCTATAAGTCTGCTAGGTAAAGCCCCGCCTTATCTCACTGGTCACCATAACAGCACCCACCCGTAGCACGTGCTCCAGCAGGTATATTTCACTGGTCACCCCCAATGCCATCTCTTCCTTTGGCTGCCTTTCCTTCCAGTTCTCTGCTGCCAATGACTGGAACGAACTGCAAAAATCTCTGAAGCTGGAGACTCTTTCCTCCCTCACTAGCTTTTAACACCCGCTCTCAGAGCAGCTTACAGATCACTCCACCTGTACATAGCCCATCTGTAAATAGCCCATCCAACTCCCTCATCCCCATACTGTTGTTTATTTATTTATTTTTCTCCTTTGCACCCCAGTATCTCTACTTGCACATTCATCTTCTGCACATCTATCACTCCAGTGTTTAATTGCTAAATTGTAATTATTTTGCCCCTATGGCCTATTTATTGCCTTACCACCCTAATCTTACTTCATTTGCACACACATAGCCTTTCTACTGTGTTATTGACTCTAACGTTTGTTTATTCCATGTGTAACTCTGTGTTGTTGTTTGTGTTGCACTGCTTTGCTTTATCTTGGCCAGGTCGCAGTTGTAAATGAGAACTTGTTCTCAACTGGCCTACCTGGTTAAATAATGGTGAAATAAAAAAATAAAATCTCCCTCTTTATTTCTCGCTATGATCCAGCCAAAGGCCAACATACTTTTCACTGTCTCCTTTATGGACCAGTGATACACCTCTGTGTCCTGAGGAAAACAAATATGGGATTAGCAAATTGATAATAAAATGTTGAACTGTAACAAATACATACAAATATTACAGATTTTATTCTAATTATAAAAATCCTACAGCATACAGTACTCTCTCTGTTTGCTGTAGCTTAGACCTACCTCTCAGCCAGAGCTATGTAAGGCTTCAGGAGAGAGTGTACTTTGGTCTCTTCACAGAGCTCCTCAAGGACCAAGCCATTGGCAAACTGAAAGACAGCAAAGATACACATAAATAATTAATCATATACAGTATGATAATCCTATACACACACAGCATAAACTTCATACACAGCAGTTCACGCTTGACACAGAATGACAGTGTCAGAGTTATTGTACAGAACATACTGTATATTCATAGTAAACTAAAAGCTCAGTTACCTTGTCCGTTGACCACTTCTCATGGGTGTGTTCTGCATTTATTCACCACAAACTCCAGTTTCTCTGGTACAGACACTGATTAAGAGGAAAACATGTATACATTCATGACACATATCAGAACAATTTTATATTAGAAATTATAATGTCATGTCAATTTAACCTCTCTGGGATATGTGGGACGGTAGCGTCCCACCTGGCCAACATCCAGTGAAAATGCAGAGCGCCAAATTCAAATAAATTACTATAAACTTTCATGAAATCACACATTCAATATCCCAAATTAAAGCTACACTTGTTGTGAATCCAGCCAACGTGTCAGATTTCAAAAATGCTTTACGGCGAAAGCAAACAATGCTATTATCTGAGGTAAGCACCCCAGCTAACAATCACAGACCATCATATTTCAACCCTCCCGGCGCAACACAAAACGCAGAAATAAAGATATAATTCATGCCTTACCTTTGACGAGCTTCTTCTGTTGGCACTCCAATATGTCCCATAATCATCACAAATGGTCATTTTGTTCGATTAATTCCGCCAAAATGTCCATTTATTTGGCGCGTTTGATCCAGAAAAACACCGGTTCCAACTTGCACAACGTGACTACAAAATATCTCAAAGTTACCTGTAAGCGGTGTCCAAACATTTCAAACTACTTTTGTAATACAACTTTAGGTATTTTTTTACGTAAATAATCGATAAAATTGAAGACGGGATGATTTGTGTTCAATACCGGAGGAAAACAATGTGTAGCATGCTTTCTGGTCAAGCGCCTCTAACAAACAGTACACTTCACTGGAGCCTCATTCTGAACATGGCTACTTCTTCATTTCTCAAAGGAAAACCTCAAACAATTCCTAAAGACTGTTGACATCCAGTGGAAGCGGTAGGAACTGCAGGAAGGTACCTTAGAAATCTGGATTCCCATTGAAAAGAGAGTGACCTCAACAACAAAAAATCTGAATGGTTTGTCCTCGGGGTTTTGCCTGCCAAATAAGTTCTGTTATAGTCACAGACATGATTCAGAGTGTTTTCTATCCAGAACTAATAATAATATGCATATATTAGCATCTGGGACTGAGTAGGAGGCAGTTTACTCTGGGCACGCTTTTCATTCAAACGTGAAAATGCTGCCCCCTATCCTAGAGAAGTTAAGGGGTATTTCTACAAGAGAGAGGAAGAATAACGATAGGTCAAAGGCCCTAGCTGAAGGCTCGCTTGTAGGTGTCTACAGGCTGGGAGTCAAAGTATCCCTCTACATCCATGGAGTGGGTGTCTCTCCAACCAGGCTCAAACAGGGTCCATGTGGTCAAGAGGGGGGCTCCAGCTGCCAGATACTGCAGAGCCAGCCTAGAGAGCTCAGTGTCATAGGGCTGTTTAGGAGAGGCGACAGGGAGGAGGAGACAGGGAGAGTCTGAACAAACACATGCCTTAGGGCTACACAGGAAAAGACACACATAATATAAATCATGGACTGGGTGGGTTAGTGTGGGCAGTAGCATTTATGCTTGGTCTGAAAACAAATCCCATGCCCCCTCCAATATATGTTTACAGATCTAAATGGTCCCGATTACATATGAATTGGCCCGATTATGATATGTTGACAACTCCGCTTATCCTTTAAATGGGCTATTGGGAGCTCCCTTTGTAGGCTATTGCTTACACCTTTCAAGTCTGTTAACATCACAGGGTTGTTTTTGGGACAGGCTGGGTTAAGAGTTGGTCCAACTGTACCTTCCTGGACAGAGCGTTGAACAACCCCCAGAACAGCTTCCTGGAGAAAAGAAGCTCCTCCGAGGCGGAGTCCACGTGTCCCAAACCTCCAGTTCTGCTCATAGTGATTGGTCAACAGCTGAAAATAAGGAGTTACCCAAAGTCAATGTCTTCAGAAAAGTTGTACAGGTCGAAATACACATATATTACATGGGCTGTGTGTATTACTGCTGTTATACACTAAGTGTATAAAACATTATGAACACCTGCTCTTTCCATTACATCGACTGACCAGGTGAATACAGGTGAAAGCAATGATCCCTTACTGATGCCACTTGTTAAATCCACTTCAATCAGTAAAGATGAAGGGGAGCAGACAGGTTAAATAAGAATTTAAAGATAAAATTGAGACATGGATTGTGTATGTGTGCCATTCAGAGGATGAAGACTAAATATTTAAGTGCCTTTGAACGAGGTATGGTAGTATGTGCCAGGCGCACCGGTTTGAGTGTGTCAAGAACTGCAAAGCTGCTGGGACATCCAGCCAACTTGACACAACTGTGGGAAGCATTGGAGTCAACGTGGGCCAGCATCCCTGTGGAATACTTTCAACACCTTGTAGAGTCCATACCTAACCTTTTACAACAGGTGGGTCTAATCCTGGATGCTAATTGGTTAAAACCGCTTTCCAGCTGGTGTTAACACCGGCTAAAGCTATGACGTTGAAATGCCTATTTACTTTGTTCCATCTGACTGCGTAATCCATTGTCTCATCAGCCCAGCCAGACAATTTATGAACTTGATCTCCACTGTAAAAAGCATATATACACATGATCTCCCATTTCTTTTAAACTAGCAATTGATTTTCAATAGCGGAGATTTGTATAAACATTGCTGTCTGTCTCTCTGACATTTGCAACATTGTTTCAGTATTGAAATTTGATCTCCAGCTGTCCCATAGTAATGAATGTGTAGGGGTCGGTAGTCAGGATGAGATACAGGCAGGCAGCTTTTCTCAGCCAGTCGAATCAGCATCATTTTATGCAGGGGCGCCCCTTTCACTGAGGACGGGGGGGGGGGGGGTCTGAAGTTGCATTTTTGTCCCCTCCAGTTTTATCATCGCAATGTGATACAAAAAGCAGCAAATGTGTGCTTTAGGAGCATGCGGATGCCTCAGAGGTTGGGTAAGCTGTTTGGAGTTTTCAGGTGGCTGGATTTAGGACTGCAAGGACACCACAGAGACGGATGACAGGCTGTGTGAAGGCAAAGCTTCTGGAAGGCTGGCTGGACCAGCACAGAAGAGTTGAGAATAGTTCAGTGTGTATATGTTGTGCTCTTTCACCGAGATGTAACAGCAAGCAGAGCAGAAACTGTCTACTATTTAGTTGACTGATGTAGCTGGAAACGTAACTGCTGTTTAACAGAAAAAAATGAAACTAATATTTATTCGCAGTGCTGAGCTAGTATTGTAACTGACATGTAACGTTAGATAATGTTTCATCCCCTCTGAACTGAGGTGAATGAATAAGCTACGCTAACTAGTAGCTACCACATCCGGGTCAGCTCTTACCTCTAGTTATCTGTCAGATAGTAGTAGTAATAGCCACCTCACATCACTATCTAACAGCTGCTGTTTGTATGAAACATGTCAGTAGAAACATGTCAACCGATGTATTGAATCTTTAGGATGTTTTTAACATAAATCTTCAATAAAGTTCCAACCGGAGAATTCCATTGTCTTCAGAAGTGCGATGGAACAGAGCTCCCTCTCATGTGAACGCGCAAGGTCAGAGCATGGTCAGCTCATAGTAGACCTTACTCATTCCCGTCTCCTTCGGCACCAGTTCACAGTAGAAGCATCAGACAAGGTTCTAAAGACTGTTGACATCTAGTGGAAGCCGTAGGAAGTGCAAACTGACCCATATCCCACTGTGTATTCGATAGGCAATGAGTTGAAAAAACAATTCTCAGGTTTTTGCCTGTCATATGAGTTCTGTTATATTCACAGACATCATTCAAACAGTTTTAGAAACGTCAGAGTGTTTTCTATCCAATACTGATAATACTATGCATATATTAGCAACTGGGACTGAGGAGCAGGCAGTTTACTCTGGGCACCTTTTCATTCAAGCTACTCAATACTGCCCCTGCAGCCATAAGAAGTTTTAACAATATCAGTGACTGATACAAAGTAGCTACAGGATAGTAACTTAAACGTAATGCTACAGTCTGGGATCTAAGAATAATGGTAATTTCAAGGGGTCAGGCAACCAGGAAAGACCAGTCTGTGATGGAGGTGAAGTGCATTTTAGCAAAAACAGCACTTTATTCCTCTGTGCAGAAAACACTGGACAAACCAGATGCTATTTAATGGCAGTCTGACAAAGCTCTAAGTTGATTTCCAAACTGTATCAAGGGTTGGTTGATAGAGGCTTTTCCCGATGACACAAAACATGTAAAACAAAAATGTGAGAAAGACCTGGTAGAAGCTATTGATGACGATAAATGGATAAAGATATGTTTGGATGCCCAGTCATGTTCAAATTATTGCAGTTTTAGACCATCCATAGAACGTACTATATATATGCCAGTGAAACTGAATGACATGCACTCAGAAATGTAATTCCTCTGCTGAAGGTGTAAAACACAAAGGGGAACATATTTGCATACGTTATGGTCTTGTGAAGGCTGGCTGAATTCTGGCAAAGAGTACAGTGGCTTGCAAAAGTATTCACCCCCCATGGCATTTTTCCTATTTTGTTGCCTTTGTATAATTTGATTTACAAAACATGCATACCACTTTGAAGATGCAAAATATTTTAATTGTGAAACAAGAAATAAGACCCCCAATAAAATAAGCGTGCATAAATTCATATTTGGATATGAACTGGAGAGCTCTCGTAAATAAACATTGATTTGACTTTTGTAAGCTGGGAATTCTGTCTGTTTCATTTAAACCAGAACTTTACAAACTCTGGGTTGCATATCGATTAGAATAACTGAAATTTATGAACATTGATAACAAAATTCCATATCAGTTTCCCTCAAGAATTACCCTGTATTTAGCGCCATCCATCATTCCTTCCATTCTGACCGGTTTCCCAATCCCTGCCGATGAAAACATACCACAGCATGATGCTGCCACCACCATGCATCACTGTGGGATGGTGTTCTCGGGGTGATGAGAGGTGCTGGGCTTGCGCCAGACATAGCATTTTCCTTGATAGCCAAAAATCTCAATTTTAGTATCATCTGACCAGAGTACCTTCTTCCATATGTTTGGGGAGTCTCCCACATGACTTTTAGCAAACACCAAATGTGTTTTCTTATTCTTTTCTTGAAGCAATGGCTTTTTTTCTGGCCACTCTTCCGTAAAGCCCAGCTCTGTGGCGTGTACAGCTTAGTGGTTCTATGGACAGACACTCCAATCTCCGCAGTGGAGCTTTGCAGCTCCTTCGGGGTTATCTTTGGTCTCTTTGTTGCCTCTCTGATTAATGTCCTCCTTGCCTGGTCCATGAGTTTTGGTTGGCGGCCCTCTCCTGGCAGGTTTGTTGTGGTTCCATATTCTTTCCATTTTTGAATAATGGATTTAATGGTGCTCCATGGGATGTTCAAAGTTTCTGATATTTTTTTATACCCCAACCTTGATCTGTACTTTTCCACAACTTTACCCTGACCTGTTTGGAGAGCTCCTTGGTCTTCATGGTGCCACTTGCTTGGTGGTGCCCCTTACTTAGTGGTGTTGCAGACTCTGGGGCCTTTTAGAACAGGTGTATATACACTGAGATCAGATCATGCGAAACTTAAAGTCCATCTGTGTGCAATCTAACTACTTATGTGACTTATGAAGGTAGTTGGTTGCACCATATCTTATTTAGGGGCTTCATAACAAAGGGGGTGAACACATATGCACGCACCACTTTTCCATTTTTTTATTTAACCAGGTTCTTTTTCTTCATTTCACCAATTTTGTGTATGTCCATTACATGAAATCCAAATAAAAATATATTTAAAATTACAGGTAGTAATGGAACAAAATCGGAAAAACACCAAGGGGGATGAATACTTTTGCAAGGCACTGTAGTTGTTAACATGCTATGGTACATGTTTCTAAATGGATGACTAATTCTTGCTAATTCATTTAAATATCGACAAGACTGTTTGTATGTACTTCTAAGAAATCCATTGATTCTTCCCAACAAGCTGTTATTTTTAAAACCTCTTGAGAATCGGACCCTTTTTAAAAATAATTGCCTAAAATGACATACCCAAATCTAACTCAGGCCCTGAAGCAAGAATATGCATATTCTTGGTACCATTTGAAAGGAAACACTTTGAATTTTGTTGAAATGTGAAAGGAATGTAGGAGAATATAACACATTTGATCTGGTAAAAGATAATACAAAGAAAAATATGTTTTTTATACCATCATTTTTGGAATGCAAGAGAAAGGCCATAATGTATTATTCCAGCCCAGGCGCAATTGAGATTCTGGCCACTAGGTGGCAGCAGTGTATGTGCAAACTTTTAGACTGATCCAATGCATATATGTTCAAAATATTGTATCAAGACTGCCCAAATGTGCCTAATTGGTTTACTAATACATTTTCAAGTTCATAACTGTGCACTCTCCTCAAACAATAGCAGGGTATTATTTCACTGTAATAGCTACTGTAAATTTGACAGTGCAGTTGGATTAACAGGAATTTAAGCTTTCTGCCCATATCCGATGTCCTGGGAAATGTTCATGTTACTTACAACATCATGCTACTCACATTAGCCTACGTTAGCTTAACCGTCCTGTGAGGGGAGTCACCATCCCATGGAGGTTAATGGGGAGAATCTGAAAGTTGTGTTGAACGTCAGGTATCTCGGTCATTTTGGACTCCAACTTGACATTTAAGAAACATGTGAAGGTGGTTAACAGTCAAGTTTGGATTATACAACTTCATGTTTATAAGACCTTTCCTTTCTCTGGAGGCCGCCAAACTATAAATGCACGCTGTGATCTTCTCACATATTGCCTCACATGCTGGTCACAAGCAGGAGCTACTACTCTGAAACCAATTGAAATCACTCTATAAACAAAACATTGTGATTTTATATAACAAACCAAACAGTTACCACCATTGTCATATCATTTACAAGCATACATTATTTAGTCTGGATAGCTTTAAACAGTACGTAGATGCAAGCCTTGTCTTTAAGATCCTGCATATACTTAACCCTCCACCCCTATGCCGGCATATCACGCTCAAGGAAAGCAACTCCAGGATAACAAGGGCAGTAACTAGAGGGGATTGCTTTGTCCCTTTTCAACACAGTAAAATCAGTCTATCGGTATTCTGTTAGAGCTACAATATACTGGAATGCAATGCCCATGGACTTGCGAAGCTGCACTGATTATTGTATTTTTTACATGTAAATTGAAAACATGGCTCAAATCTATGAATGTACCCAAATAAATTTCACTAGAAAACAGCTTAAACAAATGCAAATGCAGCTACTTTATGTTATTCTGACTGCATTGTTTGACATAACTGTCAGTTAGCTAGCAAGGGATAAGAACTTTGCCAGCCAGTATGGCAATAGAACATTTAGAACGAAGAAACGTTGCGTACATAAATACAGAACATGATCCGATTATTTGAGATGCAATATGCAGATGAATCATTCTGCACAGTGCTTTGCTTCAAAACCACTAGTAACCTTTTTGATTGGCTTCAAGTTGCCAAAGGTACATAACGCCACTTAATTTAGCATTGTTTCTGATGTAATGGTCCTTTTAGTATCCACTTCTTGCTTCCTTTTTGACCAGGTGTTATGGTAGTTCTCAGTCAGCATTTCAGCCATAGACTGAAGGAAAGTATAAAACAATAGATTATACGGTCAATAACAATAATCATAATTCTAGATATGAAATCTCAGTTGGAGGATTCTCAGGAATCAGGAGAACATAAGCAGGAATTCCAGAATCTTCAAACCAGGTTTTCTGGAACACCAGGAAATTAATTGAAAATTCCTGGAGTTTTGCAAGCCTGTCTTACAAACTGGTCCAATGAGTGTCACACTGCTCATGTCCATTGGTTTGGAGGTGAAGGTTGAGCCTCCTTCAAATGACAGCTAAACCACAGAGACAGAGAGATGCATTCATTTAAATATTTATTTGAGTCCACTGCAATCCATGTCTATGCATCCATTGAAATATATGTATCCATTGCGCAATAGTATAGTTAGTACATTCAGTGTGAACAACAATATGACCTGTACAGCTGCTCAGTTTCAAATAAGAAAACAAGGAGGGAATATTTTTGATTTCTTTATTATTATGTTGATCCACCTCTACGCAGATGACACCATTCTGTATACTTCTGGCCCTTCTTTGGACGCTGTGTTAACAAACCTCCAGACGAGCTTCAATGCCATACAACTCTCCTTCCGTGGCCTCCAACTGCTCTTAAATGCAAGTTAAACTAAATGCATGCTCTTCAACCGATCGCTGCCCGCACCTGCCCGCCCATCTAGCATCACTACTCTGGACGGTTCTGAATTGGAATATGTGGACAACTACCTAGGCGCCTGGTTAGACTGTAAACTCTCCTTCCAGACTCACATTAAGCATCTCCAATCCAAAATTAAATCTAGAATCGGCTTCCTATTTCGCATACAAAGCATCCTTCACGCATGCTGCCAAACATACCCTCGTAAAACTGACTATCCTACCGATCCTTGACTTCGGCAATGTCATTTACAAAATAGCCTCCAACACTCTACTCAGCAAATTGGATGCAGTCTATCACAGTGCCATCCATTTTGTCACCAAAGCTCCATATACTACCCACCACTGCGATCTGTATGCTCTCATTGGCTGGCCCTCGCTTCATATTCGTCACCAAACCCACTGGCTCCAGCTCATCTATAAGTCTGCTAGGTAAAGCCCCGCCTTATCTCACTGGTCACCATAACAGCACCCACCCGTAGCACGTGCTCCAGCAGGTATATTTCACTGGTCACCCCCAATGCCATCTCTTCCTTTGGCTGCCTTTCCTTCCAGTTCTCTGCTGCCAATGACTGGAACGAACTGCAAAAATCTCTGAAGCTGGAGACTCTTTCCTCCCTCACTAGCTTTTAACACCCGCTCTCAGAGCAGCTTACAGATCACTCCACCTGTACATAGCCCATCTGTAAATAGCCCATCCAACTCCCTCATCCCCATACTGTTGTTTATTTATTTATTTTTCTCCTTTGCACCCCAGTATCTCTACTTGCACATTCATCTTCTGCACATCTATCACTCCAGTGTTTAATTGCTAAATTGTAATTATTTTGCCCCTATGGCCTATTTATTGCCTTACCACCCTAATCTTACTTCATTTGCACACACATAGCCTTTCTACTGTGTTATTGACTCTAACGTTTGTTTATTCCATGTGTAACTCTGTGTTGTTGTTTGTGTTGCACTGCTTTGCTTTATCTTGGCCAGGTCGCAGTTGTAAATGAGAACTTGTTCTCAACTGGCCTACCTGGTTAAATAATGGTGAAATAAAAAAATAAAATCTCCCTCTTTATTTCTCGCTATGATCCAGCCAAAGGCCAACATACTTTTCACTGTCTCCTTTATGGACCAGTGATACACCTCTGTGTCCTGAGGAAAACAAATATGGGATTAGCAAATTGATAATAAAATGTTGAACTGTAACAAATACATACAAATATTACAGATTTTATTCTAATTATAAAAATCCTACAGCATACAGTACTCTCTCTGTTTGCTGTAGCTTAGACCTACCTCTCAGCCAGAGCTATGTAAGGCTTCAGGAGAGAGTGTACTTTGGTCTCTTCACAGAGCTCCTCAAGGACCAAGCCATTGGCAAACTGAAAGACAGCAAAGATACACATAAATAATTAATCATATACAGTATGATAATCCTATACACACACAGCATAAACTTCATACACAGCAGTTCACGCTTGACACAGAATGACAGTGTCAGAGTTATTGTACAGAACATACTGTATATTCATAGTAAACTAAAAGCTCAGTTACCTTGTCCGTTGACCACTTCTCATGGGTGTGTTCTGCATTTATTCACCACAAACTCCAGTTTCTCTGGTACAGACACTGATTAAGAGGAAAACATGTATACATTCATGACACATATCAGAACAATTTTATATTAGAAATTATAATGTCATGTCAATTTAACCTCTCTGGGATATGTGGGACGGTAGCGTCCCACCTGGCCAACATCCAGTGAAAATGCAGAGCGCCAAATTCAAATAAATTACTATAAACTTTCATGAAATCACACATTCAATATCCCAAATTAAAGCTACACTTGTTGTGAATCCAGCCAACGTGTCAGATTTCAAAAATGCTTTACGGCGAAAGCAAACAATGCTATTATCTGAGGTAAGCACCCCAGCTAACAATCACAGACCATCATATTTCAACCCTCCCGGCGCAACACAAAACGCAGAAATAAAGATATAATTCATGCCTTACCTTTGACGAGCTTCTTCTGTTGGCACTCCAATATGTCCCATAATCATCACAAATGGTCATTTTGTTCGATTAATTCCGCCAAAATGTCCATTTATTTGGCGCGTTTGATCCAGAAAAACACCGGTTCCAACTTGCACAACGTGACTACAAAATATCTCAAAGTTACCTGTAAGCGGTGTCCAAACATTTCAAACTACTTTTGTAATACAACTTTAGGTATTTTTTTACGTAAATAATCGATAAAATTGAAGACGGGATGATTTGTGTTCAATACCGGAGGAAAACAATGTGTAGCATGCTTTCTGGTCAAGCGCCTCTAACAAACAGTACACTTCACTGGAGCCTCATTCTGAACATGGCTACTTCTTCATTTCTCAAAGGAAAACCTCAAACAATTCCTAAAGACTGTTGACATCCAGTGGAAGCGATAGGAACTGCAGGAAGGTACCTTAGAAATCTGGATTCCCATTGAAAAGAGAGTGACCTCAACAAAAAAAATCTGAATGGTTTGTCCTCGGGGTTTTGCCTGCCAAATAAGTTCTGTTATAGTCACAGACATGATTCAGAGTGTTTTCTATCCAGAACTAATAATAATATGCATATATTAGCATCTGGGACTGAGTAGGAGGCAGTTTACTCTGGGCACGCTTTTCATTCAAACGTGAAAATGCTGCCCCCTATCCTAGAGAAGTTAAGGGGTATTTCTACAAGAGAGAGGAAGAATAACGATAGGTCAAAGGCCCTAGCTGAAGGCTCGCTTGTAGGTGTCTACAGGCTGGGAGTCAAAGTATCCCTCTACATCCATGGAGTGGGTGTCTCTCCAACCAGGCTCAAACAGGGTCCATGTGGTCAAGAGGGGGGCTCCAGCTGCCAGATACTGCAGAGCCAGCCTAGAGAGCTCAGTGTCATAGGGCTGTTTAGGAGAGGCGACAGGGAGGAGGAGACAGGGAGAGTCTGAACAAACACATGCCTTAGGGCTACACAGGAAAAGACACACATAATATAAATCATGGACTGGGTGGGTTAGTGTGGGCAGTAGCATTTATGCTTGGTCTGAAAACAAATCCCATGCCCCCTCCAATATATGTTTACAGATCTAAATGGTCCCGATTACATATGAATTGGCCCGATTATGATATGTTGACAACTCCGCTTATCCTTTAAATGGGCTATTGGGAGCTCCCTTTGTAGGCTATTGCTTACACCTTTCAAGTCTGTTAACATCACAGGGTTGTTTTTGGGACAGGCTGGGTTAAGAGTTGGTCCAACTGTACCTTCCTGGACAGAGCGTTGAACAACCCCCAGAACAGCTTCCTGGAGAAAAGAAGCTCCTCCGAGGCGGAGTCCACGTGTCCCAAACCTCCAGTTCTGCTCATAGTGATTGGTCAACAGCTGAAAATAAGGAGTTACCCAAAGTCAATGTCTTCAGAAAAGTTGTACAGGTCGAAATACACATATATTACATGGGCTGTGTGTATTACTGCTGTTATACACTAAGTGTATAAAACATTATGAACACCTGCTCTTTCCATTACATCGACTGACCAGGTGAATACAGGTGAAAGCAATGATCCCTTACTGATGCCACTTGTTAAATCCACTTCAATCAGTAAAGATGAAGGGGAGCAGACAGGTTAAATAAGAATTTAAAGATAAAATTGAGACATGGATTGTGTATGTGTGCCATTCAGAGGATGAAGACTAAATATTTAAGTGCCTTTGAACGAGGTATGGTAGTATGTGCCAGGCGCACCGGTTTGAGTGTGTCAAGAACTGCAAAGCTGCTGGGACATCCAGACAACTTGACACAACTGTGGGAAGCATTGGAGTCAACGTGGGCCAGCATCCCTGTGGAATACTTTCAACACCTTGTAGAGTCCATACCTAACCTTTTACAACAGGTGGGTCTAATCCTGGATGCTAATTGGTTAAAACCGCTTTCCAGCTGGTGTTAACACCGGCTAAAGCTATGACGTTGAAATGCCTATTTACTTTGTTCCATCTGACTGCGTAATCCATTGTCTCATCAGCCCAGCCAGACAATTTATGAACTTGATCTCCACTGTAAAAAGCATATATACACATGATCTCCCATTTCTTTTAAACTAGCAATTGATTTTCAATAGCGGAGATTTGTATAAACATTGCTGTCTGTCTCTCTGACATTTGCAACATTGTTTCAGTATTGAAATTTGATCTCCAGCTGTCCCATAGTAATGAATGTGTAGGGGTCGGTAGTCAGGATGAGATACAGGCAGGCAGCTTTTCTCAGCCAGTCGAATCAGCATCATTTTATGCAGGGGCGCCCCTTTCACTGAGGACGGGGGGGGGGGGGGTCTGAAGTTGCATTTTTGTCCCCTCCAGTTTTATCATCGCAATGTGATACAAAAAGCAGTAAATGTGTGCTTTAGGAGCATGCGGATGCCTCAGAGGTTGGGTAAGCTGTTTGGAGTTTTCAGGTGGCTGGATTTAGGACTGCAAGGACACCACAGAGACGGATGACAGGCTGTGTGAAGGCAAAGCTTCTGGAAGGCTGGCTGGACCAGCACAGAAGAGTTGAGAATAGTTCAGTGTGTATATGTTGTGCTCTTTCACCGAGATGTAACAGCAAGCAGAGCAGAAACTGTCTACTATTTAGTTGACTGATGTAGCTGGAAACGTAACTGCTGTTTAACAGAAAAAAATGAAACTAATATTTATTCGCAGTGCTGAGCTAGTATTGTAACTGACATGTAACGTTAGATAATGTTTCATCCCCTCTGAACTGAGGTGAATGAATAAGCTACGCTAACTAGTAGCTACCACATCCGGGTCAGCTCTTACCTCTAGTTATCTGTCAGATAGTAGTAGTAATAGCCACCTCACATCACTATCTAACAGCTGCTGTTTGTATGAAACATGTCAGTAGAAACATGTCAACCGATGTATTGAATCTTTAGGATGTTTTTAACATAAATCTTCAATAAAGTTCCAACCGGAGAATTCCATTGTCTTCAGAAGTGCGATGGAACAGAGCTCCCTCTCATGTGAACGCGCAAGGTCAGAGCATGGTCAGCTCATAGTAGACCTTACTCATTCCCGTCTCCTTCGGCACCAGTTCACAGTAGAAGCATCAGACAAGGTTCTAAAGACTGTTGACATCTAGTGGAAGCCGTAGGAAGTGCAAACTGACCCATATCCCACTGTGTATTCGATAGGCAATGAGTTGAAAAAACAATTCTCAGGTTTTTGCCTGTCATATGAGTTCTGTTATATTCACAGACATCATTCAAACAGTTTTAGAAACGTCAGAGTGTTTTCTATCCAATACTGATAATACTATGCATATATTAGCAACTGGGACTGAGGAGCAGGCAGTTTACTCTGGGCACCTTTTCATTCAAGCTACTCAATACTGCCCCTGCAGCCATAAGAAGTTTTAACAATATCAGTGACTGATACAAAGTAGCTACAGGATAGTAACTTAAACGTAATGCTACAGTCTGGGATCTAAGAATAATGGTAATTTCAAGGGGTCAGGCAACCAGGAAAGACCAGTCTGTGATGGAGGTGAAGTGCATTTTAGCAAAAACAGCACTTTATTCCTCTGTGCAGAAAACACTGGACAAACCAGATGCTATTTAATGGCAGTCTGACAAAGCTCTAAGTTGATTTCCAAACTGTATCAAGGGTTGGTTGATAGAGGCTTTTCCCGATGACACAAAACATGTAAAACAAAAATGTGAGAAAGACCTGGTAGAAGCTATTGATGACGATAAATGGATAAAGATATGTTTGGATGCCCAGTCATGTTCAAATTATTGCAGTTTTAGACCATCCATAGAACGTACTATATATATGCCAGTGAAACTGAATGACATGCACTCAGAAATGTAATTCCTCTGCTGAAGGTGTAAAACACAAAGGGGAACATATTTGCATACGTTATGGTCTTGTGAAGGCTGGCTGAATTCTGGCAAAGAGTACAGTGGCTTGCAAAAGTATTCACCCCCCATGGCATTTTTCCTATTTTGTTGCCTTTGTATAATTTGATTTACAAAACATGCATACCACTTTGAAGATGCAAAATATTTTAATTGTGAAACAAGAAATAAGACCCCCAATAAAATAAGCGTGCATAAATTCATATTTGGATATGAACTGGAGAGCTCTCGTAAATAAACATTGATTTGACTTTTGTAAGCTGGGAATTCTGTCTGTTTCATTTAAACCAGAACTTTACAAACTCTGGGTTGCATATCGATTAGAATAACTGAAATTTATGAACATTGATAACAAAATTCCATATCAGTTTCCCTCAAGAATTACCCTGTATTTAGCGCCATCCATCATTCCTTCCATTCTGACCGGTTTCCCAATCCCTGCCGATGAAAACATACCACAGCATGATGCTGCCACCACCATGCATCACTGTGGGATGGTGTTCTCGGGGTGATGAGAGGTGCTGGGCTTGCGCCAGACATAGCATTTTCCTTGATAGCCAAAAATCTCAATTTTAGTATCATCTGACCAGAGTACCTTCTTCCATATGTTTGGGGAGTCTCCCACATGACTTTTAGCAAACACCAAATGTGTTTTCTTATTCTTTTCTTGAAGCAATGGCTTTTTTTCTGGCCACTCTTCCGTAAAGCCCAGCTCTGTGGCGTGTACAGCTTAGTGGTTCTATGGACAGACACTCCAATCTCCGCAGTGGAGCTTTGCAGCTCCTTCGGGGTTATCTTTGGTCTCTTTGTTGCCTCTCTGATTAATGTCCTCCTTGCCTGGTCCATGAGTTTTGGTGGGCGGCCCTCTCCTGGCAGGTTTGTTGTGGTTCCATATTCTTTCCATTTTTGAATAATGGATTTAATGGTGCTCCATGGGATGTTCAAAGTTTCTGATATTTTTTTATACCCCAACCTTGATCTGTACTTTTCCACAACTTTACCCTGACCTGTTTGGAGAGCTCCTTGGTCTTCATGGTGCCACTTGCTTGGTGGTGCCCCTTACTTAGTGGTGTTGCAGACTCTGGGGCCTTTTAGAACAGGTGTATATACACTGAGATCAGATCATGCGAAACTTAAAGTCCATCTGTGTGCAATCTAACTACTTATGTGACTTATGAAGGTAGTTGGTTGCACCATATCTTATTTAGGGGCTTCATAACAAAGGGGGTGAACACATATGCACGCACCACTTTTCCATTTTTTTATTTAACCAGGTTCTTTTTCTTCATTTCACCAATTTTGTGTATGTCCATTACATGAAATCCAAATAAAAATATATTTAAAATTACAGGTAGTAATGGAACAAAATCGGAAAAACACCAAGGGGGATGAATACTTTTGCAAGGCACTGTAGTTGTTAACATGCTATGGTACATGTTTCTAAATGGATGACTAATTCTTGCTAATTCATTTAAATATCGACAAGACTGTTTGTATGTACTTCTAAGAAATCCATTGATTCTTCCCAACAAGCTGTTATTTTTAAAACCTCTTGAGAATCGGACCCTTTTTAAAAATAATTGCCTAAAATGACATACCCAAATCTAACTCAGGCCCTGAAGCAAGAATATGCATATTCTTGGTACCATTTGAAAGGAAACACTTTGAATTTTGTTGAAATGTGAAAGGAATGTAGGAGAATATAACACATTTGATCTGGTAAAAGATAATATAAAGAAAAATACGTTTTTTATACCATCATTTTTGGAATGCAAGAGAAAGGCCATAATGTATTATTCCAGCCCAGGCGCAATTGAGATTCTGGCCACTAGGTGGCAGCAGTGTATGTGCAAACTTTTAGACTGATCCAATGCATATATGTTCAAAATATTGTATCAAGACTGCCCAAATGTGCCTAATTGGTTTACTAATACATTTTCAAGTTCATAACTGTGCACTCTCCTCAAACAATAGCAGGGTATTATTTCACTGTAATAGCTACTGTAAATTTGACAGTGCAGTTGGATTAACAGGAATTTAAGCTTTCTGCCCATATCCGATGTCCTGGGAAATGTTCATGTTACTTACAACATCATGCTACTCACATTTGCCTACGTTAGCTTAACCGTCCTGTGAGGGGAGTCACCATCCCATGGAGGTTAATGGGGAGAATCTGAAAGTTGTGTTGAACGTCAGGTATCTCGGTCATTTTGGACTCCAACTTGACATTTAAGAAACATGTGAAGGTGGTTAACAGTCAAGTTTGGATTATACAACTTCATGTTTATAAGACCTTTCCTTTCTCTGGAGGCCGCCAAACTATAAATGCACGCTGTGATCTTCTCACATATTGCCTCACATGCTGGTCACAAGCAGGAGCTACTACTCTGAAACCAATTGAAATCACTCTATAAACAAAACATTGTGATTTTATATAACAAACCAAACAGTTACCACCATTGTCATATCATTTACAAGCATACATTATTTAGTCTGGATAGCTTTAAACAGTACGTAGATGCAAGCCTTGTCTTTAAGATCCTGCATATACTTAACCCTCCACCCCTATGCCGGCATATCACGCTCAAGGAAAGCAACTCCAGGATAACAAGGGCAGTAACTAGAGGGGATTGCTTTGTCCCTTTTCAACACAGTAAAATCAGTCTATCGGTATTCTGTTAGAGCTACAATATACTGGAATGCAATGCCCATGGACTTGCGAAGCTGCACTGATTATTGTATTTTTACATGTAAATTGAAAACATGGCTCAAATCTATGAATGTACCCAAATAAATTTCACTAGAAAACAGCTTAAACAAATGCAAATGCAGCTACTTTATGTTATTCTGACTGCATTGTTTGACATAACTGTCAGTTAGCTAGCAAGGGATAAGAACTTTGCCAGCCAGTATGGCAATAGAACATTTAGAACGAAGAAACGTTGCGTACATAAATACAGAACATGATCCGATAGAGTGAACGACCAGCCGGCTTGGGGAGCAGCCCTAGATTTGTGTCGGGACTATATCTTATGGAAAGATGAAATAGTATGAATGAATTCATCTAAATAATGTTTAATGAAAATATGTAAATCATTATTCGAATATGTTAATAACCCGTTGTATAAAAGTGATAATGCCCTCGAAACCGGTGTTTGGAGGATATATTAACACGATTTGCGGGGCCTCAACGAACAACACTTGTGCCAATATATCCTCCAAACACCGGCTTATCGGGCATTATCACTTAATTGAGTGGCGTGGTCTGTCAGAAAGGGCACCTCAAAAACAAGCCGACAGAGGAGAAGTTGCATCATGGACAGCCTGAGCTTACTGAGAACACAAGCAGATAAAGACAGTATGCACCAACATTTCCTTTAGAATAACATATCCTTGTAAATAACTGTGCACATTCTGCCTCTATGGTAGAGAAGGTGTGCAAGTGATGGAGGCAATAAGGGAGCGGTATGGAGTGACAGTGATAACATAGTTCCTCCATGTCCCCCACCTGCTTATGGCCAGCATGGCGTCTCTCTGGGCCTTGGTGAGGCTGAGGGCCCTGGACAAGTGGTAGACAGCCTGTAGGAGAGCATCCAGCAGTGGCCTCTGGCCCTCTGTCTCAGAGAACAGGCTGGAGCACTTAGTGAGCACAGCCTTACAGGTACGGGCTAGGGCCATGTCTGTGGCACTCAGATTAGTTTGCAGGGAGAGAAGCAGCCGGGTGAAGTTTACTTTACTGAAGTGTCAGGACCAAAAAGAGAATTTTAGCCTAGGCGAGGCTAGCAGGAAGAGACTGAGGAAAAATGATTTGATCCATAAAAGTCTGAGAGGAGAGTCCGAGAAATGGAGAGGGATAGGAGCGAAGGGGACAGGTTGTTCATTGAAGTCTGTTAAGAATGAGTGGAAGGGGGAGTGAATGAGTGAGGAAAAAACAGTGGATATAGTAACAGTGCCCCATAGTGTTCGGTAGTAGCCACTACTATTCTGTGTCTCCAATACTAACCTTAATTCAAATCTCGTTCATTTATTAATGGTGCACTTCATCTGCATTAGTGTCTCACTCTTTGTTACGCAATGTTCATTAGCTGATCACTCCAATGAGGTTATAGTGAATCACAGTGGGCATTTCTGTAGGTCCCTCAGTTCCATAACAATGGTCACTTCAGTGGTGCTTTGCCAGTATGCCCAATGTCTCCCTCATTGTGTCCAGAGAGGCAGTAGCCTGCAGGTCTGTCAGGAAGAACACTTCCAGCAGGTGGAAAAGGACGCTCTGGTCCTCGATGCCCTACACAGTCCAGGAACAGTGCCATGGCTGACTTGTGGTCCGGGTAGAACACAGTGGCTGGGTCTAGTTCGACTACAGTTCCATCTGGATAAATGACAAGCCCCGAAAGAAATTTGGACAAATTTCACCACATTATATTTCGGGTAAAGCAACATAATTTTTTGATGGGTGGATTTGTAATAAATGCTTGGCGATCTGTCTCAACTTGAGCCAACTTAACCCCAGGCTGGTGAGACTAGAACCAATTTATCTATAAAAGTGGAGATTTTTTTTTTATTTTTTTATTAAAGTCCAAGCTGCAAAGATTGGGTTTACAACCACAACACTATAGTGACTTCTCACAGACGACTGACCTTTTGCTAGAGAAGGGAGTTGGAAAGGGATGCTGATGACCCCCTCAAGGTCTTGGGTGGGGATGAGGATTGCCTCACCCTTCCCAGCATTGATCAGCTGGACAAACAAAGTCACATTACCTTTGCATTTTTAAAGGTTCAATGCAGACATTTTTAACTCAATAAAAAAAATCATTTCTAGGTAACAATAAAGTCCTCATTGTTCAATTAAAATGGTCAGAAACAAAAATAGCTAAAGCCCTATTTGGACGGGATTAGTTTTATTGGGGGAAGTCGGGTAATGTAATTATGTGCACAAGCACAAAACACCACTTGCCATTTTTGTCCCGTCCGAATCTACCATGTCAGTCATTTTTACATGTTAGTAGAGTAACAATTCCTGCCAGAATAACCTCTGACAATACTAGTCCCGTGCAAATCGACATCCCTGTGTTTTGAGAGAAATGTCTGAGTTTGGTCTCAGGAAAACATTAACTGAGTCGATAAATTTATATATGAATGGCCTACATGTATCAACTTTCACAGTGAATGCTTTTGTTTGTTGTTTTGTACATATGAATATTGCCAAATGCATCAGTAAAAAAATATTGCGCCTATTTAATCCAACCCTTGCTGTTGATAGATCACAAAGCAGCATACAACTGACATAAACGTTTGGAAAGGACAAGTTAACTTTCTCATCCATAGCCTTAATAAAACACATCTCAAGTGCAAATGCACTGTTTAGCTCACATCTGAAGGCTGGGGGTCATTTATGACAAAATATCCTAATTATAATATTTCCTCAATTTAAGTATTATGGTGACGCTATACCAAAGACGGTTTGGTATGGTTTAGAAATTTGTGAACCAAACTCGAGTCAGTGTAGCCCTGCTGACACTGAACATGTTGAAATACAAGGTGTTTCTCAATATGCTTACTACCGTGCTCCACACTCTCAGTATGGAGAATGCATAAAACAATACATTTGAGAAGCACTCACACGCCACCTACTGTATTACATGACTTCTTCACCTCCCATTCACTGAACCTTCTTCCAGCCAGGACAATGGCAACAACAACGAAACAAGACATGCAAAGCAAACGTTATTACTTCATAATAAGCTAGATATGTGAATCATAATATCCTAGCTAGCTAGTTACAGGCAAAAATGACCTAAAACAAATGTTTTGCAAAGTAGATACATTTTTCATGGGTAGCTAACAATTCTTCGTGGCTAGCTAGCCAGTTAGCCCTATGGACTTACCCGTTTACTGAATCCCCTTCCAGACAGAACAGAGACGAAACAAGATATATACAAAGCAACCGTTTTACTTCACAGCTATCAGCTAGTTATGTGAATTGTAATAATGTAGCTAACCAGATAGTTTAACAGACAAAAATGATCTAAAACTAATATTATGCAACATAGATGTCAATTCTTCGTGGGTAGTTTGCTAACATTTTTTTTGTGGCTAATAGTACTAGAAGGTAGCCAGTTAGCCCTATTGACTTATGGGCTTGCGATATACGGTATGTTGACAGGTAACATGCCAAAATAAACACAGCATGTATTTATTCGCGTATCAAGATAAAATATTGTAGTCGGGTAACATGATATGTGAATAGGCAACATTTCTTTTCGAAGTGCGAGTGTATTTTCTATTGCTTCAGCTCAAATAATGGTCGCCATTGATTAAGAAGTTTTGCGTAATTTTTACGTAGTTGGATCATATTTCTTTACATACTTTGTTGAAGCTTGCGTCGATGCATGCTTCAAAATATGTACAAGTGGAGTACGCATTCGAGAAGTCTCCTCCATGCTCCATTTCGCATACTACATTTCGTATACTATGATTTTAACTCGTACTCCCACGCTCCTGTGCTCCAATTTGCATGCTCGGAGCACGGCAGTATGCTTAAGTGATAATGCCCTTGAAGCTGGTGTCTGAAGGATATATTAGCACGGGTTGTTAGGCCTGAGATGAAGTCGTGCCAATATATTCTCTCTAACACCGGCTTCAAGGGCATTATCACTTTTATACAACGGGTTACCAACATTCAAATAATGATTTAAATATTTTAATTAAAAACTGTATTCATACTATTTCATCCTTCCACAAGATATAGTCCTGACACAAGTATACAGTTGCTACCCAAACCGTGTGGTCGTTCGCTCTATCGGTTTGGTTGCCAAAGATGTGGCCCAGTCGTTTGTTCTAAATGTTCTATGGCCATACTGGCTGGCAACGTTCTTATCCCTTGCTTGCTAGCCAGCCTACTACGGCTAACTTACTAGTGACATTTATTTGGACACATCCATAACAAAGAGCTAATGAGGCTCGATTTCACCTGGCATAGCAAATCTGCTCTCGTCAGGACACTGTTGTTCAGAGGAGCTAGCCATTAACTCAGCTAACACAATCAAGGCACCCTTTGCCAGATCCGTGTAAAGCTGTTCTAACTCTAGTTGTAAAGATTTAAATACAAACTCTTTTTGAAATAGAGTATCTTTCTTTAGAAAACTGTCAAGCTTCCTCATCAACTGTTTTTCTAAGGTTCTTTAGGTGCACATTTAATGGCTACAACTGACTTTATATTTGAAAAATTCCCGTCTACTTCCATGACTCAAGTCCTTTCTTGCAAAAAATATTTAGCTAACATTTATGTTTCCAATGAGAAAAGGATCTTTAAGAAGTGTTTAAATTTCCAATACCCTCGAGTACCTTTTGATTTTTTAGTAGCTTGTAAATTCAGGGAAATCAAATCATGATCAGAAAAGGGAGCCAACTGATGATCTACATCTATAACAAAATGGGGGAAATTAGGAATAAATCTATTCTAGATTTACGTGACATAGTTGTGTTGGTCCAGGTATAACGCTTTGCATCCGGATTGAAATAACACCAGGCATCAGAGATCCTTGCATAATGTTGATATTGCTATTTTGAGAGCTTTGCATCATTCTAGGACGAAAAGGATCAACAGTCATGTGTTTCATTAAAATTCCCTGAAATAATTAGAAAAGCCTCTGAGTATTTGTTGTGTAAATCCTGTAATTTTCTGGTAAATTGGGGAAAAAAGGGTCTTATTGGAGCATGTGAGTTATGGCCATACACATTACAGATGATGAAAATAGCATTGTCAAGTTTAACAGTTACTATGACTCATCTCCCATCCTGTGAAGATGTGGATTTAAGAATGTCACCTTTAAACTTGTAGATAAGTCTCAAAACACCAGCAGAGTGGTTTTCAAATCCCTTTCACACAAATGAGTTTCCTGAAGGACAAAATCTACATTACTGCATTTACAATATAAAAATAAGGCTTTCCTTTTACTAAGATCTCTCAAACCCCTAGCATTCAGACTAACGATATTGAGTGAGATGAAAACAAACTCCTGCATTAAAAAAAGAGACAAACTAGATGACAGATGTAGTAATGTGAACAATAAAACAAACATTGAACCTTGAGGGTTACTCTGACGGAAAACTACGGTCAGCAGAGGTAGCGGTGTTTAACAGTATAACAAATCCCTTTTTTTCTTAGCAAGTGTTCATAAATTGTAGTTCAAACAGTAAATTTACTTGTGGTGGTACATTAAATGTACTCTTGGCAGTACTCCCAGTTCAAGTGTGGTTCATGTCAGAGTGAACCAGTAATCTTTCTTCCTTTGATAAATGCGTGTGGGCCCTTGAACCCAGCGTTCTTTCCCTCTTGTCGTGCGTTCTGTATAAGCGGCCACAGTTTCTCCCTGGCAGTCTGATCCTGCGGTATCAGAGCCTCTGATGCGGAGCTTCTTCTTGTCCAGAAACTTGTTCCCCTAGGCCATTTTTCAGATGATGTCCCTGTAATGGTGCATAGTGAAGCGCAGGATGACATTGCGAGGGGGTACCTCAGATCTTAGTTTCCCAAGTCAATGTACCACGTCGATCATGTCTCTTAGCTTGTCTTTGATGCACGGAGCCAGGATATTAATGACGGCTTCCCTAATGTCCTCTCCCTCTCTTACACCTTGGATTTTCAGATTCCACCTGCACGAGTACCTTTGAAGTTCAGCTACATTCTCACAGCTCATTATTTTGGGGATTGCAGTTTCTTCAGCTCATTCTCTAGGAACGTTATCTTTTCCTTGTTCTTACTCAACTTTGTGATTGTCTCTGACAATTATCAATCTTTGATGTTTCTTCGGTAACCTGCTCTATGATGGACACTTTTGATAACGTGGCACCTTGTTTATTAGACAGGGAGAGGATTGCGGAGAAAAGTTAATACATGGAAATGTCCTTTCACTTTTTTTTACATTTGTGGTCTGAGGTAGGTAAAGCGGTTGCAAGGATCTCATCCTGGTCAGTTTTTTTTCCTCTTGCTTGAGCTTGCAGCATCTAGTGTATCCATGCTGCTCTGGCTCTCATCGTAGCCACCTACTCCTGTCGTCTTCTGTGAGGCTTGGATATTCCATCTTCTGTTGTCTTTCTGTCGTGCTCTTCCCATTCAACTTGACAAAAACTAACTCTAAAACTTGCCCTATGTGGTTAAAACAAGTTATAGTTAGTTTCTTGCTACATTGATAGCATATATTAGACTATTAACCACCTAACCCTCAAAGTTGCTTTGACAAGTGAGAAAACACTCCCTCACAGCGACGCCATCTTGGCTTCATCTCTCTTATTGGTATATTAACTAATGTCACCAGGCAGGCCAAAACTCTATCCCACCAAAATAGGCTGAAACTGCAGGTGGCCTTTTCAAACAGCTCTTACACGAAAAGGGCATTATCATCATTTTCACAATAGCATTCCAGTATTCTCATAGTGTGGAAATATATGTTAATATATATAAAACACAGGAAATTAAGTTAACTGCATTGGGCCTTTAAAATCTGCCATTCACTCCAAGATCTTCAAAGACCTCAGAGAAGCAGCCAATGTCAAATTATTTAGCGGTCAAGTAATTTGCTTGATATAATACCAACCTTTACTTTTTGGACACACAAAAAAGTGAGGAAATATAGATTCTTAACCCTGATAAAGTTTGGATTAGTATGCAGTGTCAATCACTGCATGGCCAATCAGTGTAAACCCAGGGGAGCTATTTGTGGTCCTACAAAACAGCACTAGACTATTGGACTATTGACAGTGTCCCATCAGGAGGTTAAACAGACTCACGTGCATCTCAGGAGCACAGCGGCCCAGCAGGTTGATGAGGGCGGAGTAGAAGGTCCTGATGGCGTGGCCCATGTGGATGATGTCATTCTCCACATCCTGCAACACGTCGCTGTGTGGGAAGTGAGAGAGAAGTGTTCACATGACTCAGATGCTCTGCACCATAATGATTTTATCAAGGCGAGACCCAGATGCAGACACAGGAGGCAGATGGTTGGAGTCTTACAAGGTTTAATAATCCAAAGGGGTAGGCAAGAGATTGGTCGTGGACAGGCAAAAGGTCAAAACCAGATCAGAGTCCAGGAGGTACAGTGGCAGACAGGCTTGTGGTCAAGGCAGGCAGAATGGTCAGGCAGGCGGGTACAGAGTCCAGAAACAGGCAAGGGTCAAAACCAGGAGGACTAGAAAAAGGAGAATAGCAAAAAGGAGTACAGGAAAAACACGCTGGTTTACTTACAAGACTAAACATACAAGACAAACTGGCACAGAGAGACATGAAACACAGGGATAAATACACTGGGGAAAATATGCGACACCTGGAGGGGGACAATCACAGGAACAGGTGAAACAGATCAGGGCGTAACAGATTTTACTCATGTTTAAAGGTCAGTTGACATTACTGGATGCCTAATTGAATCAAGCTGAAGAGGGGACAGTCAGAATTACAGTGCAAACAGTATACTATAAATAAAATTGAAAACAATTGCCACATTCGCCGAATACAAGAGGTGTAGACTATGTTTATAGTAAATTGCTTGCTTACGAGCGTTTTCCAGACAATGCCGTGTTAAAAAGTAAAAAATTTAAAATAAACTCCTTTGTCTTGTTGACGTTGAGGGAAAGGTTTTTGTCCTGGCACCACACTGCCAGGTGTCTGACCTCCCTGTATGCTGTCTCATCATCATCGGTGATCATGCCTACCACCGTTGTGTCGTCGGCAAACTTAATGATGTTGTTGGAGTCATGTGTGGCCACACAGTCGTGGGTGAACAAGGAGTACAGGAGGAAACTAAGCAAAGAGAAATTCCACAAATTTACTTTTAACAAAACACACCTGTTAATTGAAATGCATTCCAGGTAACTGCCTCGTGAAGCTGGTTGAGATAATGCCAAGTGTGCAAAGCTGTCATCAAGGAAAAGGGTGGCTATTTGAAGAATCTCAAATCTAAAATATATTTTGATTCGTTTAAAACTTTTTTGGTTACTACATGATTCCATATGAGTTATTTCATAGTTTTGATGACATCACTATTAATCTACAATGTAGAACAGTAAAAGTAAAGAAAACCCTTGAATGAGTAGGTGTTCTAAAACTTTTGACCGGTAGTGTATAAAGATAACTTTAAATGGAGTAATCTTCCATTAAAATCGTACAGGTAGAACAAACCTCTTAGAATGATCCATCTTTAAACGATCCATCAAACAAGCAAAGTGTCAATACAGGATTAAGTTTGAATCCTACTACACCGGCTCGTCGGATGTGGCTGGGCTTGAAAACTATTACGGACTACAAAGGGAAACCCAGACACAAGTTGCCCAGTGACGCGAGCCTACCAGATGAGCTAAATGCCTTCTATGCTCGCTTCGAGGGAAGCAACACTGAAGCATGCACGAGAGCACCAGTTGTTCTGGATGACTGTGTGATAACGCTCTCGGGTGCCGATGTGAGCAAGACCTTTAAACAGGTCAACAGTCATAAAGCCACAGGGCCAGATGGATTACTAGGAAGTGTACTCAAAGCATGCGCGGACCAACTGGCAAGTGTCTTCACTGACATTTTCAACCTCTCCCTGACTGAGTCTGTAATACCTACATGTTTCAAGCAGACCATCATAGTCCCTGTGCACAAGGAAGCGAAGGTAACCTGCCTAAATGAATACGTAGCACTCACATCGGTAGCCTTGAAGTGCTTTGAAAGGCTGGTCATGGCTCACATCAACAGCATCCTCCTGGATACCCTAGACCCACCCCAATTCGCATTCCGCCCCAACAGATCCACAGATGATGTAATCTCAATCGCACTCTACACTGCCCATTCCCACCTGGACAAAATGAACAGCTATGTGAGAATGCTGTTCATTGACTACAGCTCAGCGTTCAACACCATAGTGCCCACGAAGCTCATCACTAAGCTAAAGACCCTGGGACTAAACACCTCCCTCTGCAACTGGATCCTTGACTTCCTGACGGGCCGCGCCCAGTTAGTAAGGGTAGGCAACAACACGCCTACCACTCTGATCCTCAACACTGGGGCCCCTCAGGGGTGTGTACTTAGCCCCCTCCTGTACTCTCTGATCACCCACGACTGCATGGCCAAAACGACTCCAACACCATCCTTAAGTTTGCTGACGACACAACAGTGGTAGGCCTGATCACCGACAATGATGAGACAGCCTATAGGGAGGAGGTCAGAGAACTGGCAGTGTGGTGCCAGGACAACAACCTCTCCCTCAATGTGACAAGACAAAGGAACTGATTGTGGACTGCAGGAAAAGGCAGGCCGAAAACAGGCCCCCATTAACATCAACAGGGCTGTATTGGAGCGGGTCAATCTACCAACGATCTATCATGGTCCAAACACACCAAGACAGTCGTGAAGAGGGCACAACAAAATATTTTCTCCCTCAGGAGACTGAAAAGATTTGGCATGGGTCCCCAGAATCTCAAAAAGCTCTTAAGCTGCACCATCGAAAGCGCCCTGACCGGTTGCATCACCGCCTGGTATGGCAACTCCTCGGCATCTGACCATAAGGCGCTACAGAGGGTAGTGCATACGGCCCAGTACATCCCTGGGGCCAAGCTTCCTGCAATACAGAACCTATATAATAGGCGGTGTCAGAGGAAAGCCCATAACATTGTCAGAGACTCCAGTCACCCTAATCATAGACTGTTTTCTTTGCTACCGCACAGCAAGCGGTACCGGAGTGCCAAGGCTAGGACCAAAAGGCTCCTTAACTTCACTAGGGTAGGGGGCAGCATTCGGAATTTTGGATGAAAAGCGTGCCCAAATTAAACTGCCTGCTACTCATCCATAAAAGCCAGAATATGCATATTATTAGTAGATTTGGATAGAAAACACTCTGACGTTTCTAAAACTGTTTGAATGATGTCTGTGAGTATAACAGAACTCATATGGCAGGCAAAAACCTGAGAGAAAATCCAACCAGGAATTGGGAAATCTGAGGTTTGTAGTTTTCAAGTCATTGCCTATCGAATACACAGTGTCTATGGGGTCATGTGGGACTTCCTAGGGCTTCCACTAGATGTCAACAGCCTTTAGAACCTTGTTTGATGCTTTTACTGTGAATGAAGGGGGAATGGGAGCTGAATGAGTCAGAGGTCTGCCAGAGTGCCATGAGCTGATCACGCAATGCTAATGTGAGAGTTAGCTCTGTTCCATTGCATTTCTACAGACAAAGGAATTCTCCGGTTGGAACATTATTGAAGATTTATGATAAAAACATCCTAAAGATTGATTCTATACATCGTTTGACATGTTTCTACGAACTGTAATATGACTTTTCGTCTGAACTTTCGTCTGGACTTGCCCGCGCTTCGTGAGTTTGGATTGTGTACTAAACGCGCGAACAAAAAGGAGGTATTTGGACATAAATTATGGACTTTATCGAACAAATCAAACATTTATTGTGGAACTGGGATTCCTGGTAGTGCATTCTGTTGAAGATCATCAAAGGTAAGTGAATATTTATAATGCTATTTCTGGCTTCTGTTGACTCCACAACATGGCGGATATCTGTATGGCTTGGTTTTGTGTCTGAGCGCTGTACACAGATTATTGCATGGTGTGCTTTTTCCGTAAAGTTTTTTTGAAATCTGACACAGCGGTTGCATTAAGGAGAAGTGGATCTAAAATTCCATGCATAACAGTTGTATCTTTTAGCAATGTTCATTATGATTAATTCTGTAAATTGATGTGATCTCTGCAAAATCACCGGATGTTTTTGAACTACTGAACATAACGTGCCAATGTAAACTCAGATTTTTGGATATAAATATGAACTTTACCAAACAAAACATACATGTATTGTGTAACATGAAGTCCTATGAGTGTCATCTGATGAAGATCATCAAAGGTTAGTGATCAATTTTATCTCTATTTCTGCTTTTTATGGTATTCCTCTCTTTGGCCGGAAAAATGGCTGTGTTTTTCTATGACTAGGCTCTGACCTAACATAATCATTTGGTGTGCTTTCGTCGTAAAGCCTTTTTGAAATCGGACACTGTGGCTGGATTTACAACAAGTGTATCTTTAAAATGGTGTAAAATACTTGTATGTTTGAGGAATTTTAATTTTGGGATTTCTGTTGTTTTGAATTTGGCGGCCTGCAGTTTCACTGGCTGTTGACGAGGTGGGACGCTACCGTCCCACATACCCTAGTGAGGTTAACAGCTTCTACCCCGAAGCCATAAGACTGCTGAACAATGAATCAAATGGCCAACGGACTATTACATTGACCCCCCCCCCCTCCATATGTTTTGTACACTGCCACTTCTCGCTGTTTATTATATATTCATAGTCCCTTCACCTGACTCGGTACCGGTACCCCCTGTATATAGCCTCATTATTGTTATGTTATTGTGTTACTTTTTATTATGTTTTACTTTAGTTTATTTTAAATATGTTCTTAACTCTTCTGGAACTGCACTGTTGATTAAGGGCTTGTAAGTAAGCATTTCACGGTAAGGTCTACACTTGTTGTATTCGGCGCATGTGACAAATAAGGTTTGATTTGATGGCTCCCAACGTTTTTGTATTTATTTTCGGTAATAACAATTACCCAAGCGAAGACATTCTTTAAAAAAAGTATTATTGGTCATAACAGACATCATATGGGCAAATACAATTCATCTAGTAAAAAGGAGGGTGGTTTTAACCTTCCAGACTTGGATCTGTATCAACTCGCTACCCAAGGCTTATTTTACAAGAACCAATGTCACTCCCTAGAAACACAACCTAAAGGAACAATTCTTGGATAGTTTTTCAGAACTCATCGTAAAATTTGCACACATGGAAAACTAAAGGCATAGAAACCGTAAATGACTTGGTACATTTATTTCCATCACATTTTTAAAAATACATTTTGGATTGACCAATGTAGGTAGATATTTTCAAATACATTCAACTTAAAATGATCCAAGATGGCGTAGCAGTCAGGCGTCTTTGTCTTCATCTTGTCATGTCCCGTGTATATATTTTTTTTTCTTCGCATATATTTCGTATATATATATATTTTTTTTTTTAACCGCAACTTCAACATACTCTCCTGCAACCCGCCTCACCCAATGTGGTATGGATCTGCTATTTTCTTTACTTTAGAACCGGAACCCCCAACAGCAGCTAGCCAGCTAACTAAATAATAGCTAGTTGTCAGCTAGCCACTGCTAACGGTCATCAGCTAACCTTTAGCCCATACAACTCCTGCCAGTCTGCACAGTGCGATTCATCCCAGAGCATATCGGACTTCTTTTTCTCCACATCTCCGGATTCCTACCGCAAGCTCTGAACCTTTTCACCTGGATCATCGCAGCTAGCTAGTTACTATCCGAGTGGCTACTCCTGGCAAACGTCTCTGTTCCGAAGCAAGCACCAATTAGCCTGGAGCTAGCCTATGCTAGGCCCATCTCCCGGCTAGCTGAAGAGGTCCATCAGCCACTCCTTGGGCTACAATTGCCATTTGGACTGGGCCGCTTTTACTGCCAATACAGAGCCCCGCCGATCCATCAGTACTGGACTACCGACGTAATCCGCACGAAGGGGTTTTCAACAGGCTCCTCCGTCGCGACGTCCCCTGAATGCCCATCTGTTAGCCTGCTAGCCGCGGCCCGCTAGCTGTCTAGAGCATATCGGACTGTTAGCTGAAGAGGTCCATCAGCCAAACTCTTGGGCTACAATACCTATTTTGCCAATTGACCTGGACCCTTTTACTACACGGATCCCTACCGATCCATTACGACTGGTCTGCCGACGTAACCGCACGAGGGGGCTACAACAGACTCTTCCGTCGCGAGGTCCCCCTAAGGCCCTTCTGCCAGCCTGCTAGCCCCGGCCCACTAGCTGTCTGAATCGCCGTGTCTCCAGCCCACCTAGCTACTCACTAGACCCCATGATCACTCGACTACGCATGCCTCTCCCTAATGTCAATATGCCTTGTCCATTGCTGTTTTGGTTTTGGCTTTGCTTTATCTTGGCCAGGTCGCAGTTGTAAATGAGAACTTGTTCTCAACTTGCCTACCTGGTTAAATAAAGTTGGGAAAAAAACAAAAAACGTATTTTTTAATTTAAACGTTTTTTTAACACAACATGTCGAATCACAAAATGAGAAATCTTGAGGGAAATCTATTTCAGTCAGAAAATAATATTAATATGATAGGTAAGCTATACAAAACCTTGTAAAACCTTATGCAACTGACAATCTCTTAGAAAAAAATATAAACTATTGGAAGCCAGATTTGAAAAAAAAACTGATATTGGCACAAGATGGAGGAAATGTTGCAACATAACTAACTAGATTACAACTGGCAATACTTGGAAAGTAATGTAGGCCTATGTGAGTAAAGAATGGACATTTCAGTGTGAGTCAGAGGGTTATTAATGGTTGTGTACCTGGTGACCTGGTTGACAAGGCAAGTCTGGAGAAGCAGGTTTCGCTCTGGTAGCAGGTTGTCACAGATGCTGGTTGAAATGCACTGACTTTACTCCCTACATTTTCCTTGACACCCAAAAGTACTCGTCACATTTTGAATGCTTAACAGGACAGGAAAATTGTCCAATTCACACAATTATCAAGAGAATACGTTGTCATCTCTACTGCCTCTTATCTGGTGGACTCATTAAACACAAATGCATCATTTGTAAATGATGTGTGTGTTGGAGTGTGCCCCTGGCTATCCATACATTTTAAAAACATTAAAATGGTGCTGTCTGCTTTGCTTAATATAAGGAATTTGAAATTATTTATAATTAAGTATATTTGATCAATTACATTTACTTTTGATACTTAAGTATATTTAGAACCAATGCTTTTGGACTTTTACTCAAGTAGTATTTTACTGGGTAACTTTTACTTTTACTTAGTATGACAACTGGGTACTTTTTCCACTACTGGTGTATTGGTCATATTCAGTATCACAAACCCCAGAACTATTATAAACCGGTTAACAACATAATTGGAGCAGTAAAAATAGATGTCATACCCATGGTTTATGGTCGGATATACCACGGCTTTCAGCATTCAGGAATCGAACCACCTAGTTTATAATATCATATAGCCTACTATAAACTCAGCAAAAAAAGAAACGTCCCTTTTTCAGGACCCTGTCTTTCAAAGATAATTCATAAAAATCCAAATAACTTCACAGATCTTCATTGGGAAGGGGTTAAACACTGTTTCCCATGCTTGTTCAATGAACCATAAACAATTAATGAACATGCACCTGTGGAATGGTCGTTAAGACACTAACAGCTTACAGACGGTAGGCAATTAAGGTCACAGTTATGAAAACTTAGGACACTAAAGAGGCCTTTCTACTGACTCATCTGCGTGAAAGTGCCTTAGGCTGCAAGGAGGCATGAGGACTGCAGATGTGGTCAGGACAATAAATTGCAATGTCCGTACTGTGAGACGCCTAAGACAGCGCTACAGGGAGACAGGACGGACAGCTGATCATCCGCGCAGTGGTAGACCATGTGTAACAACACCTGCACAAGATCGGTACATCCGAACATCACACCTGCGGGACAGCTACAGGATGGCAACAACAGCTGCCCGAGTTACACCAGGAATGCACAATCCCTACATCAGTGCTCAGACTGTCCACAATAGGCTGAGAGAGGATGGACTGAGGGCTTGTTGGCCTGTTGTAAGGCAGGTCCTCACCAGACATCACCGGCAACAACTTCGCCTATGGGCACAAACCAACTGTTGCTGTACCAGACAGGACTGGCAAAAAATGCTCTTCACTGAATTCGCGGTTTTGTCTCACCAGGAGTGATGGTCGGATTCGCATTTATCGTCGAAGGAATGAGCGTTATAGGATTAATTTGGAGGTGGAGGGTCCGTCATGGTCTGGGGCGGTGTGTCACACCATCATCGGACTGAGCTTGTTGTCATTGCAGGCAAACTCAACGCTGTGCGTTACTAGGAAGACATCCTCCTCCCTCATGTGGTACCCTTCCTGCAGGCTCATCCTGACATGACCCTCCAGCATGACAATGCCGCCAGCCATACTGCTCGTTCTGTGTGTGATTTCCTGCAAGACAGGAATGTCAATGTTCTGCCATGACCCAGCGAAGAGCCCGGATCTCAATCCCATTGAGCACGTCTGGGACCTGTTGGATTGGAAAGTGAGGGCTAGGGCCATTCCCCACAGAAATCTCAGGTAACTTGCAGGTGCCTTGGTGGAAGAGTGGGGTAACATCTCACAGCAAGAACTGGCAAATATGGTGCAGTCCATGAGGAGGAGATGCACTGCAGTACTTAATGCAGCTGGTGGCCACACCAGATGCTGACTGTTACTTTTGATTTTGACCCCACCTTTGTTCATGGACACATTATTCCATTTATGTTAGTCACATGTCTGTGGAACTTGTTCAGTTTATGTCTCAGTTGTTGAATCTTGTTATGATCATACACATTTTTACAGTTTGCTGAAAATAAGTGCAGTTGACAGTGAGAGGATGTTTCTTTTTTTGCTGAGTTTATATACACATATTACTGTCCACTACAGTGAATGTATTTCATGCTGAGTGGGTCATTCTCACCTGGTAGCTCATAGAAGTAGTTGAGGATGTTCTCCCACTCATCTGCTGCCTTTTCCCAGCAGCTTAGCAAAATGAGTTGCCTTGCTGTACTGGTGTAAATGGTCAATGCAGTTAAGGACCAAACCTGATGACCCCCTGAGAGAGAAAGAAATATTATGTGTTAAAATAGCAAACTTTCAAACAAAAACATACAAATACAGAAAACGTATTTTGTCGTGGCTATTCTGGGGACAGTAGATTCAAGGCTAAATAAATCACCATTACCTCCACTGTTCTTCAGTGCTCGCACACTTTTCTGCTTAGCCTCAGGTCCTAGCCCCTCCCCAGGTGTCTGGAAGTAGGCAATCAGATCCTGCAGACTCAGGCCCACTGTTTCTAGTGGCAGGTTGAAAGAGGGAACGTTCCCCCGCTGACAGACCATCAAGTCTCCTAAAAACTTGAGAGAAGATTGACAACATTCAATCAACCATTTCTGCATTTCCAAATGTATAGATTTTTTGTCCAGGCCTTGCTAAATGAGCCCAAATGTTCACAAACTACACAATGGCTCCATCATTTACACTCTTTACTCAACCAATCACACTGTTACCTCAGCTAAATCCCTCTCTGGGGGAACCCAGTTAGCCAGGTTCCCTAGATGGCTGTGTGGTGGCCTGTCTGATGAAGTGTGTGAAGAAGAGGACTGTGCTGAGGATGAGTCTGGTTGTGTGGGACTCCTCTCTATGATAAAGGGACAGGCTCAGACCGTCATCCATGTGACACTCACTGTGCATAATGACCAAGAGAAAAGGTCATGGGACAATGTGACAACAAAACACAATACAGTACACAGTACACACAAAAAGTCAACAAATTAAAGATGGGAAAATAAGCACATGTCAAAGTAATGACTCAAATACTGAGTAAGCCTACGGTGTAATGAAGTTCAGCAGAAATCAGTACTGGAAAAATACATTCTATTACCTTGTGCTGCACCCCTCCCAAGCGTACAAACTTGGCATTGATGGCTTAGTAGGTGAGCTACAGACCAGAGTCCACATGCTGGACGTAGGACATGGAGTCTTCATACTTGATCACCGTGGCAGCCATACCATCTATGTGCTTCTTTGGCCCACACTTCAGCTTCTACTAAAGACTAATGTGGAAATGTGATTCTAATCAACATCAACAATTTACCAATCAATACCACTGGGTATCAGATTTTGCCTATGTGTTCGGGGTAGACAAAGAACAGATAATTCGTCCTCTGACCTTGGAGGGTCGGCAGCAGGATATGGACCTGACGTCGGCCCTCCCCCTGTCCATCAGGTGAAGGCCTCTCTCCTCGGTCAGACTCAGGTACCTCCCTGTGGTGACATGGTGGAGACGGAATGGCTGACCCCAGCGTGTATGGCTACTGCTCAATCAGCTAGAGTTCAGTCAGCATGCAATAAGTGCATGGAGCTATGGTAATAGCAGTAAGAGGAGGGAGGAATGCTGTCTGCACATAGATCCTATGAATATTTTTGCAGTTTGCAAACAGTATTACTTCTCCTCTTACCGCTACCACCTCACTGGACCAAATACAAGTGAGCGCATCTTTAACAAACACAGATGCACATGGCTGCACATGGCTGCATCTTATGGGGCGTGTATGAGGGGTATGAGAAAGAGATGTGACAGACTTACTCAACACGCAGTATCTCCAGCCTCTAGAGAGAGCAGGCATGACTGGACAGTGCTCCACCCTCATAGTGCACTGCCCTGTTGACATGAGATAGAGAGCACAAGCTTACATGAGTGAATGATTGGCAGAATTGAAATCATCAAAATGCTTGTTGGTGTTCGATATGTGTATGGGTTTGACTGCTCCTCTCCTGCTCTGTAGACGGGCCAGTCAGACACTCCCCTGTGTGTCCAATCAGCAGCCTCAACGTGTCCCCGCCCTTCAGATACCCTACGATATCCCATAGACATTCCCAAAATTGCAGCAGTTGCATTTTGTCCTTGACCGATAGGTTGTGTTCTCTGTAATGACAGAAAGAGGCAACGTGCCTTGAGCAACTCCACTCCAGGAGAAGATGGAGGTGACACTCCAGAGGGTCTGCTGGAAGGCTGCATCCACAAGGAGGAAGAGGATGAAGAGAGAGATTATCAGGATTTAAAAAGGATTTCACATAATGGAAACTGTTTCTAAATAAACCATCCATAAAGTGGCTGTTATTATTGTGGGGTCTATATCAGACATTATTGAAGTTTATTCTAACATTATCATGTTAACTACTTCCCTCCTCTTCGAAGGTTACCTGCGTTGTCTGCCTTGCATGGCATGTCACTGTATCTCTTCATGACACACTGACCAGTATGAGCTCGTCCCCGGCATGGACCTTCTCCTCCTCTGACCTCTTCTTGGAGGTAGGGGGAATAGTCCACCAACATGCCTCACCTGGACATAGGTCATTTGTTTGGTTGATTGCCAGAACAGAGGACATACTACTCATAGGCCTACTGAAAAATGATATCTGAACATCATCAAAACGAATATCTACACATCATTACAATGATGCAAAATACTTGTTTTATCATCCTGCAGGCCAACATCAAATGCTAGCTTATCTGTCAAAGACTGGGATGTGGACAAACAAAGATACTGAAGGAGAAGAAAACGTAGGAAGATCCATTTAAACAATGAACAACCCCTTATGACAGGAATAAACTGTATAATCAATCACATGACTGCCCTCGTGAGATTGATACAGCCAAATGACACGTCTTAGTTATTCAGAGAGACACTGTGATTGGTTGAGAACACTCACCATCCTGCTGTAGGAGTGTAGGAACAGTGCAGCATGATCGTAGAGGACGATGCGATAACCACCTCCCTGTCCAGCCTGCACAACATAACATTACTAGGGATCTTATTCTAACAAAACCATGACTTAATCGATCCCTTATAGTTAGGCAACATATCATATTGGAATGAGACCCAAGCTGTTGGTCCTCCCTGTTAGCCAACATCTCCTGCAGAGCTCTGACAGACAGACACTGGACCAGCACAGAGGCACACACCGACACGTCTGGAGGAACATTCTGGGGTACACAGTGCACACATTTCAGACGAATCAGTCTCTTATCAATCCTCTGATCTGGCATCCTCTGATTCCAACTATCATGCTGTGGGATGAAGTTTTACCTTGCAACTGGAGTTGGACTCCAGACAGCAGAGTCTGCAACCAAAGCCCTCAGGAGCCAGACACAGCTTGTTCCTGCTGGGACATAAAGATGCACTGCAAGACCACCTCATCATCCTGACATTGGCAGGGGCACAGAACACATTGCAAAAATATTTTGAGCTAGTTGTTTTCACCTGAAATCAGAATGTATTTGATACAGTAAAACTAACTTAGACACAGTGTTAATTTCGTCAAGGAAAATGTTAACTAAAATATTAGTCAGTTGCAATTGTCAAGACTATAACTGACTAAATAAACCCAGAAAAAACTATACCTAAACTAAAATTATTTTTAATTTCAGTTGACTAAAACAATATGACACTAAATTATCTCTGTTACTAAAATCTGACTGCTAAGTGGACTGGACAAGAGTTTTTGGAGAGATTGAGAGTTTATCAGTGATAAGCGCAATTAATATTAGCAGCAAATCAAATCAATTACTGATGGGCAATACAGAGAGAAAGAAAATAGAGAAATAATAGAAAGGTAAAACACATAATAATGAAAGTAATAATATATACACAATGAGTAACGATAACTTGGCTATATACAAGGGATACCAGTACTGAGTCGATGTGCAAGGGTACGAGGTAATTGAGGTAGATGTAGCTTAAATTTAAATGTAAAATCTTACAACAGACAAAGGTAGATACCGTGCATTCAGAAAGTAGTCAGAACCCTTCCCTTTTTCCACATTTTGTTACATTGCAGCCTTATTCTAAAATGGATGAAATCAACAACAAAAATAGATTCAATCTACACACAATACTCCATAATGACCAAGCAAAAACAGGTTTTTAGAAATGTTTGCATTTAAAAAAAACAGAAATACCCTATTGCCAAGTTGAGGATTGTATAAGTGGACACCTGGACACTGTCCACTGTAAAGGAGAAGGTAAGACTTACAGTGCATTGGGAAAGTATTCAGACCCCTTGACTTTTCCACATTTGTTACGTTACAGCCTTATTCTAAAACTGATTAAATTAAACATGTTCCTTATCAATCTACACACAATACCCCATAATGACAAAGCTAAAACAGTTTTTTGGAAATGTTTTACATAAGTATTCAGACCCTTTGCTATGAGACTTGAAATTGAACTCAAGTGCGTCCTGTTTCCATTGATCATCCTTGAGATGTTTCTACAATTTGATTGGAGTCCACCTGTGGTAAATTCAATTGATTGGACATGACTTGGAAAGGCAAACACCTGTCTATATAAGGTCCCACAGGGCATGTCAAAGCAAAACAAAAGCCATGATTTTCGAAGGAATTGCTCATAGAGCTCCGAGACAGGATTCTGTCAAGGCACAAATCTGGGGAAGGGTACCAAAACATTTCTGCAGCACTGAAGGTCCCCAAGAACACAGTGGCCTCCATCATTCTAAAATGGAAGAAGTTTAGAACCACCAAGACTCTTCCTAGAGCTGGCAGCCTGGCCAAACTGAGCAATCGGGAAATAAGGGTCTTGGTTAGGGAGGTGACCAAGAACCCAATGGTCACTGACAGAGTACCAGAGTTCGTCTGTGGAGGAGGGAAAACCTTCCAGAAGGACAACCATCTCTGTAGCACTCCACCAAACAGGCGTTTATGGTAGACTGGACAGCCTGAAGCAACTCAGTAAAGGGCACATGACAGCCCGTTTGGAGTTTGCCAAAAGGAACCTAAAGGATTCTCAGACCAAGAGAAACAAGATTCTCTGGTCTGATGAAACCAAGATTTAACTCTTTGGCTTGAATGCCAAGCATTACGTCTGGAGGAAACCTGGCACCATCCTTACGGTGAAGCATGGTGGTGACAGCATCATGTTGTTGGAATGTTTTCAGCGGCAGGGACTGGGAGACTAGTCAGGATTGTGTCATGTTTTGTCATTGATTATCATGTCTTGTCCCTGTGCTTCCCTCTGCTGGTCTTATTAGGTTCTTTCCCTCTTTCTATCCCTCTCTCTCCTCCTCCCTCTCTCCCGCTCTCTCTCTCTATCGTTCCGTTCCTGCTCCCAGCTGTTTCTCATTCTCCTAACGACCTCATTTACTCTTTCACACCTGTCCCCTATTTTGCCCTCTGATTAGAGTCCCTATTTCACCCTCTGTTTTCCGCTTCTGTCCTTGTCGGATTCTTGTTTGATGTTTGCTGTTCTGTCCTTGTTCCGCCCTGTCGTGTTTTTGCCTTCTTCAGATGCTGCGTGTGAGCAGGTGTCTATGTCAGCTACGGCCTGTGCCTTCCTGAAGCGACCTGCAGTCTGTGGTCGCGTCTCCAGTCGTTCCTCTCTACTGACGAGAGGATTTCAGTTTCCTGTTTTGGATTTTCCTATGATAATATCCAGGAGTGTCATTGTTTGTTTAAGACTGGATTAAAGACTCTGTTTCTCTTAAGTCGCTTTTGGGTCCTCATTCATCGGCATAACAGAAGAATCCGACCAAGAATGGACCCAGCGACTACGGATTCTCGCAACACTGCCGTCGAGTTCCAGGGAGCAATGCTCGGCAGACACGAGCAGGAATTGTTTGCTGCTCGTCATGCCGTTGAGACCCTGGCCGCTCAGGTCTCCGATCTCTCAGGACAGTTTCAGAGTCTTCGTCTCGTGCCACCAGCTACTTCCTGGTCTTCCGAGTCTCCGGAACCTAGGGTTAATAACCCACCATGTTACTCTGGGCAGCCCACTGAGTGTCGCTCCTTTCTCATCCAGTGTGATATTGTGTTCTCTCTCCAGCCCAACACATACTCAAGAGAGAGAGCTCGGATCGCTTACGTCATATCACTCCTTACTGGTCGGGCTCGGGAGTGGGGCACAGCTATCTGGGAGGCAAGGGCTGAGTGTTCTAACGTTTATCAGAACTTTAAAGAGGAGATGATACGGGTTTTTGATCGTTCAGTTTTTGGGAAGGAGGCTTCCAGGGCCCTGACTTCCCTATGTCAAGGTGATCGATCCATAACGGATTACTCTATAGAGTTTCGCACTCTTGCTGCATCCAGTGACTGGAACGAGCCGGCGTTGCTCGCTCGTTTTCTGGAGGGACTCCACGCTGAGGTTAAGGATGAGATTCTCTCCCGGGAGGTTCCTTCCAGCGTGGACTCTTTGATTGCACTCGCCATCCGCATAGAACGACGGGTAGATCTTCGTCACCGAGCTCGTGGAAGAGAGCTCGCGTTAACGGTGTTTCCCCTCTCCGCATCTCAACCATCTCCTCCCACCGGCTCAGAGACTGAGCCCATGCAGCTGGGAGGTATTCGCATCTCGACTAAGGAGAGGGAACGGAGAATCACCAACCGCCTTTGCCTCTATTGCGGTTCTGCTGGACATTTTGTCATGTCATGTCCAGTAAAAGGCCAGAGCTCACCAGTAAGCGGAGGGCTACTGGTGAGCGCTACTACTCAGGTCTCTCCATCAAGATCCTGTACTACCTTGTCGGTCCATCTACGCTGGACCGGTTCGGCTGCTTCCTGCAGTGCCTTGATAGACTCAGGGGCTGAGGGTTGTTTTATGGACGAAGCATGGGCTCGGAAACATGACATTCCTCTCAGACAGTTAGGGAAGCCCACGCCCATGTTCGCCTTAGATGGTAGTCTTCTCCCCAGTATCAGATGTGAGACACTACCTTTAACCCTCACAGTATCTGGTAACCACAGTGAGACCATTTCCTTTTTGATTTTTCGTTCACCTTTTACACCTGTTGTTTTGGGTCATCCCTGGCTAGTATGTCATAATCCTTCTATTAATTGGTCTAGTAATTCTATCCTATCCTGGAACGTTTCTTGTCATGTGAAGTGTTTAATGTCTGCTATCCCTCCTGTTTCTTCTGTCCCCTCTACTCAGGAGGAACCTGGTGATTTGACAGGAGTGCCGGAGGAATATCATGATCTGCGCACGGTCTTCAGTCGGTCCAGAGCCAACTCTCTTCCTCCTCACCGGTCGTATGATTGTTGTATTGATCTCCTTCCGGGGACCACTCCTCCTCGGGGTAGACTATACTCTCTGTCGGCTCCCGAACGTAAGGCTCTCGAGGATTATCTGTCTGTTTCTCTCGACGCCGGTACCGTGGTGCCTTCTTCCTCTCCCGCCGGAGCGGGGTTTTTTTTTGTTAAGAAGAAGGACGGTACTCTGCGCCCCTGCGTGGATTATCGAGGGCTGAATGACATAACGGTTAAGAATCGTTATCCGCTTCCCCTTATGTCGTCAGCCTTCGAGATTCTGCAGGGAGCCAGGTTCTTTACTAAGTTGGACCTTCGTAACGCTTACCATCTCGTGCGCATCAGAGAGGGGGACGAGTGGAAAACGGCGTTTAACACTCCGTTAGGGCATTTTGAATACCGGGTTCTGCCGTTCGGTCTCGCTAATGCTCCAGCTGTCTTTCAGGCATTAGTTAATGATGTACTGAGAGACATGCTGAACATCTTTGTTTTCGTTTACCTTGACGATATCCTGATTTTTTCACCGTCACTCGAGATTCATGTTCAGCACGTTCGACGTGTACTCCAGCGCCTTTTAGAGAATTGTCTCTACGTGAAGGCTGAGAAGTGCGCCTTTCATGTCTCCTCTGTCACATTTCTCGGTTCTGTGATTTCCGCTGAAGGCATTCAGATGGATCCCGCTAAGGTCCAGGCTGTCAGCGATTGGCCCGTTCCTAAGTCACGTGTCGAGTTGCAGCGCTTTCTCGGTTTCGCTAATTTCTATCGGCGTTTCATTCGTAATTTCGGTCAAGTGGCTGCCCCTCTCACAGCTCTGACTTCTGTCAAGACTTGCTTTAAGTGGTCCGGTTCCGCCCAGGGAGCTTTTGATCTCCTCAAGAAGCGTTTTACATCCGCTCCTATCCTTGTTACTCCTGACGTCACTAAACAATTCATTGTCGAGGTTGACGCTTCAGAGGTGGGCGTGGGAGCCATTCTGTCCCAGCGCTTCCATTCTGACGATAAGGTTCATCCTTGCGCTTACTTTTCTCATCGCCTGTCGCCATCGGAACGCAACTATGATGTGGGTAACCGCGAACTGCTCGCCATCCGCTTAGCCATAGGCGAATGGCGACAGTGGTTGGAGGGGGCGACCGTCCCTTTTGTCGTTTGGACTGACCATAAGAACCTTGAGTACATCCGTTCTGCCAAACGACTTAATGCACGTCAAGCTCGTTGGGCGTTGTTTTTCGCTCGTTTCGAGTTCGTGATTTCCTATCGCCCGGGAAATAAGAACACCAAGCCTGATGCCTTATCCCGTCTCTTTAGTTCTTCTGTGGCTTCTACCGACCCCGAGGGGATTCTCCCTGTAGGGCGTGTTGTCGGGTTGACTGTCTGGGGAATTGAGAGACAGGTAAAGCAAGCACTCACTCACACTGCGTCGCCGCGCGCTTGTCCTAGTAACCTTCTGTTCGTTCCTGTCTCTACTCGTCTGGCTGTTCTTCAGTGGGCTCACTCTGCCAAGTTAGCTGGCCACCCCGGCGTTCGGGGTACGCTTGCTTCTATTCGCCAGCGGTTTTGGTGGCCTACTCAGGAGCGTGACACGCGCCGTTTCGTGGCTGCTTGTTCAGACTGCGCGCAGACTAAGTCAGGTAACTCTCCTCCTGCCGGTCGTCTCAGACCGCTTCCCATTCCTTCTCGACCATGGTCTCACATCGCCTTAGACTTTATTACCGGTCTGCCTATCGTCTGCGGGGAAGACTGTGATTCTTACGGTTATCGATAGGTTCTCTAAGGCGGCACATTTCATTCCCCTCGCTAAGCTTCCTTCCGCTAAGGAGACGGCACAAATCATCATTGAGAATGTGTTCAGAATTCATGGCCTCCCGTTAGACGCCGTTTCAGACAGAGGCCCGCAATTCACGTCACAGTTTTGGAGGGAGTTCTGTCGTTTGATTGGTGCTTCCGTCAGTCTCTCTTCCGGGTTTCATCCCCAGTCTAACGGTCAAGCAGAAAGGGCCAATCAGTCGATTGGTCGCATATTACGCAGCCTTTCGTTTCGAAACCCTGCGTCTTGGGCAGAACAGCTCCCCTGGGCTGAGTACGCTCACAACTCGCTTCCTTCGTCTGCTACCGGGCTATCTCCGTTTCAGAGTAGTCTTGGGTACCAGCCTCCTCTGTTCTCGTCCCAGCTCGCCGAGTCCAGCGTTCCCTCCGCTCAGGCTTTTGTCCAACGTTGTGAGCGCACCTGGAGGAGGGTCAGGTCTGCACTTTGCCGTTACAGGGCGCAGACTGTGAGAGCCGCCAATAAACGTAGGATTAAGAGTCCTAGGTATTGTCGCGGTCAGAGAGTGTGGCTTTCCACTCGTAACCTTCCCCTTACGACAGCTTCTCGCAAGTTGACTCCGCGGTTCATTGGTCCGTTTCGTGTCTCTCAGGTCGTCAATCCTGTCGCCGTGCGACTGCTTCTTCCGCGACATCTTCGTCGCGTCCACCCTGTCTTCCATGTCTCCTGTGTCAAGCCTTTTCTTCGCGCCCCCGTTCGTCTTCCCTCCCCCCCCCCCCGTCCTTGTCGAGGGCGCACCTATTTACAAGGTACGGAAGATCATGGACATGCGTTCTCGGGGACGTGGTCACCAGTACTTAGTGGATTGGGAGGGTTACGGTCCTGAGGAGAGGAGTTGGGTTCCATCTCGGGACGTGCTGGACCGTTCGTTGATTGATGATTTCCTTCGTTGCCGCCAGGGTTCCTCCTCGAGTGCGCCAGGAGGCGCTCGGTGAGTGGGGGGGTACTGTCATGTTTTGTCATTGATTATCATGTCTTGTCCCTGTGCTTCCCTCTGCTGGTCTTATTAGGTTCTTTCCCTCTTTCTATCCCTCTCTCTCCTCCTCCCTCTCTCCCTCTCCCGCTCTCTCTCTCTATCGTTCCGTTCCTGCTCCCAGCTGTTTCTCATTCTCCTAACGACCTCATTTACTCTTTCACACCTGTCCCCTATTTTGCCCTCTGATTAGAGTCCCTATTTCTCCCTCTGTTTTCCGCTTCTGTCCTTGTCGGATTCTTGTTTGATGTTTGCTGTTCTGTCCTTGTTCCGCCCTGTCGTGTTTTTGCCTTCTTCAGATGCTGCGTGTGAGCAGGTGTCTATGTCAGCTACGGCCTGTGCCTTCCTGAAGCGACCTGCAGTCTGTGGTCGCGTCTCCAGTCGTTCCTCTCTACTGACGAGAGGATTTCAGTTTCCTGTTTTGGATTTTCCTATGATAATATCCAGGAGTGTCATTGTTTGTTTAAGACTGGATTAAAGACTCTGTTTCTCTTAAGTCGCTTTTGGGTCCTCATTCATCGGCATAACAGATTGAGGGAAAGATGAACGGAGAAAGGTACAGAGAGATCCTTGATGAAAACATGCTCCAGTGCACTCAGGACCTAAGACTGGGGTGAAGGTTAACTTTTCAACAGGACAACGACCCTAAGCACACAGCCAAGACAATACAGGAGTGGCTACGGTACAAGTCTCTGAATGTCCTTGAGTGGCCCAGCCAGAGCCCGGACTTGAACCCAATCGAACATCTCTGGAGAGACCAGAAAATAGCTTTGCAGTGACACTCCCCATCCAACCCGACAGAGCTTGAGAGGATCTGCAGAGAATAATGGGAGAAACTCCCCAAATACAGGTGTGCCAAGCTTCTGGTGTCATACCCAAGAAGACTCGAGGCTGTAATCGCTGCCAAAGGTTCTTCAACAAAGTACTGAGTAAAAGGTCTGAATACTTGCTGGGTGTTTTTACAATGCATTTAAAAAATGTCAAAAATCAGTTTTTGCTTTGTCATTATGGGATATTGTGTGTAGATTGATAAGTGAAAAAAACACCAGTCTCAATGTCAACAGTGAAGAGGCGACTCTGGGATGCTGGCCTAGGCAGAATTCCTCTGTCCAGTGTCTGTGTTCTTTTGCCAATACTAATATTTTATTTTTATTGGCCAGTCTTAGATAATTATTTTTCTTTGCAACTCTGCCTAGAAGGCCAGCATCCCAGAGTTGCCTATTCACTGTTGATGTTGAGACTGGCGTTTTGCGGGTACTATTTAATGAAGCTGCCAGTTGAGGACTTGTGAGGCGTCTGTTTCTCAAACTAGACACTCTAATGTACGTGTCCTCTTGCTCAGTTGTGCACTGGGGCCTCCCACTCCTCTTTCTATTATGGTTAGAGCCAGTTTGTGCTGTTCTGTGAAGGGAGTAGTACACAGCGTTGTACGAGATCTTCAGTTTCATTTTGAGCCTGTAATTGCACCCACAAATGCTGACACTCCAGATACTCAACTAGTCTAAAGAAGGCCAGTTGTATTGCTTCTTTAATCAGAACAACAGTTTTCAGCTGTGCTAACATAATTGCAAAAGGGTTTTCTAATGATCAATTATCCTTTTAAAATGATAAACTTGGATTAGCTAACACAACGTGCCAGTGGAACACATGAGTGATAGTTGCTGATAATGGGCCTCTGTACGCCTATGGTAGATATTACATTTAAAAAATCAACCGTTCCAGCTACAATAGTCATTTACAACATTAACAATGTCTACACTGTATTTCTGATCAATTTGATGTTATTTAAACAAGGACATTTCTAAGTGACCCCAAACTTTTGAACGGTAGTGTACGTGTTGAAAGTCTTCGTCGGGTGTCTCTGTTGGGCCCAGGCCTTCGTGGGGCGGGTTCTGCTTTGTGAGAAGGGTTCGATTGGGCTTTCTTCTTCGGATGGCCTTCTCCTTCGTTCTCAGGTGTAAGTCTCTGATTGTCCACAAGAGATCACAATGTCCTTCTTCTTAGTTGTCTGTTTACTTGCACTCGTTCTGGAAGAGTGGTCTTCTGAGGACGGCTAATCAGCCATGTCAATGATCCTCAGAGTGGTGATGAGAGCAGTGTAGGCGACGATGATTTGAAGAGAATAACCGGATCGTTCTACTTAAGTTCACTTTCTTGGATACAGTACTTAGAACAGCTACTCAACCGTAGCATTGGACTGTTAGAGGTTTCTTTGTCTTCACCAACCTCGTGTGGCGTTTCAGGGTCGTGACTAATGTAGACCTAGCTGCAGCTTGTGGTCCTTTTAGTCTGATACGTTCATTTTTAACTCAATCTTTTATACCCTCTGGTAAAAATGTCAGGCTGACATGCTCTCTGGGCTCACTGGAGCGTGGCTAGTTATGACGCAAGGTATCATAATTACTATGATCTCGTTAAGTAACTAAAATCACAATCCTATTGTCACAAAAACATTCTGTTTATCCTTGATATTTTCTACACAACATAAAGGATGTAAACCTGATATACCCTGTGTAAAAGCTTTATACCAATTTTAATGACATCACAAAATAGACATACATTTCCATATTCCATCTCATCATTTCTAACATTTGGATGTTGAAATATATTGTGTGTGTCCCCCCCTCTCCCGCTGATCCACTGTCCTAATCTTTGGATCCTCACAGGAGAGTCATGACATAGATATTGTGACGAGATCCTGAGGCCCATTGTTGTGCCATTCATCCGTCACTATCACCTTATGTTTCACAATTCCCGGAAGCTGAAAATGTCCACATTGCACAAGCCACAATCAACAGCCTGATCAACTATGCGAAGGAGATGTGTCGCGATGCATGAGGCAAATGGTGGTCACACCAGATACTGACTGGTTTTCTGATCCACGCCCCAAACTTTTTTTTTTATGTATAATATCTGTCACCAACAGATGCATATCTGTATTCCCAGTCATTTGAAATCCATAGATTAGCGCCTATTTTTTTCTTCTTCAATTGACTAATTTCCTTATGTGAACTGTAACTTTGAAATTGTTACATGTTGCATTTATATTTTTGTTCAGTAAAAGTTAATGAGGCAATACAAATGTGATGTGACTAAAATGAAAGGGCATTTAGTTGACTAAAAGACCCACTGTTTTCATAATTTCGACAATAACTACACAAAAGCATTATGCAAATAGAAAAATTTTGACTAAGACTCTATTACATTTTTTTTTCAAAATGACTAAGTCTAGACTCAATTTAAAAAAGAGTGCCAAAATTAACACTGCTTAGATACTACTTCAACACTGTAGCAAAGATTCCTTTAAAAAGTGCACACCAAGGGAGTCAGGTCACAGCCATATAAGGAAAGCAGCCAGGCTGGAACACCTATCAGTGCCCAGGGCATGATGTCACTGTGGTGTCTGATCCCTGCCTCAACCTCCATTCCACCCTACTATGAGCAGCCTCTGGACTTTATGAGTCACACTGCACAGTAGAACCACTTATGGACCTAACTGAGTAAGGAATAGGGCTCAGAGCTGGCTGGGGTGAAGAATGTCATTTCCACTCAGGCCATACATTTAAAATTGTCAATATCCCATGAGATTTGAAAGGTTTTGAATTGTTACTGAGCTCAATCTTGCATTGTAGAGTCAGGTCAGGGCAGGGCAGGCGGATTGACTTGGCCCATCTCAAGTTCTTTGCGAGCAGAGATAAAGGCCACAGCAAAATTAACTGCAAACTTAGTTTCAGAGATTTCTAGTGTGGGCTGAGAGACCAAAATGACCGAAGCAGTACTTGTCACCACGGCCCTAAATAGTCCATCTAAGCACGTGACTGTCTCACACAGCATCAGCCAACACTCCACCAGTGACATGTCTTATCAAATGGCTGAGATACCAAGCCGTGAGAGGATGACTCACAACCACAGAGAATGATAGGCCTCCGTTATCTCAGTAGAGATAATATGTTTAAACACAGAAAAAAATGAAATAAACTAACATTTCTACAGAAGTAGGCTAATGTTTCTTTAGAGTTTGTAAGAAAAGTCAGCAAGTCATTTGCAAGAGTGACTCAAGAAAAGGGATAAATTGTTGTTATTCACTCAAATGAGAGGAGAGCAATAGAGAGAGTGAAATTCTGTAATTTACTGTCTTTTCTTAGCAAAATAAAAACATGTCATGGTAGCCTACAAATAGTAAGTTTTAAAGGCTCAGTGCAGTCAAAAACATGATTCCCTGTGTTTAATATATATTTCCACACTAGGAGGTTAGGAGAACTGTTTGAAGGGAGAGCTGTTTGAAAGACCGCCTGAAATGTCAGCCTGTTTTGGTGGGATGACATAAACAAGCAGTAAATTAGTTAATAAAACAATAACAAATATAGTTTCAAACCTCTCTGCTAATAACAGCTAGTTTTTTGTTTTCCCCTTCCCACTCAGACCACTCCCAGACAGTCCTAGCAAAATTCTTTCTTGAGGAATTGCTCTTTGTTAAGAAACTATTTTAGTAGATTTGTGACCATTTTAATTTAAAACAATCACAGTAAGGTACTTAATTGTTACCCAAATATGTTGGGATTTTGAGAAAAAAATGGCTGCATTGAACCTTTAAAGACAAGTAATAGCCATTCAACACAGCCTAGTAACTTTCAAATAGACAAAAAATAAACAGTTTCATAGTGTACTCTAAACTCTCTATCATGAAAACAAAGGTTTGGCTTTTGTATTTTTTTACAAGTAACTTTCAAAAGAGTGTGTGACAGTGGGAAAAAGTGAAGAAGTAAAATAGCACATATTATCATACACCTGACCATTGTGGCCGAAAGTACCAGTGATTATTTTACAGTAGGCTACTGCAAATGGTTATTTTTCTGGCTACCGTATCGATACCCAACATAGCGTATGCGGCACACAACCTTACTTTCCCGCCAATGCCACCACCTGTGTTAAATTCTCAGTAGCATTAACCTACTTACCGTACTTAGAAATTTGATTTTATCTTCGCTTTCTCCCGATTCAGCCATGTCTGAAAATGTTAAACAGTTCACTGTCTGTAGAAAGCATAGTTGAAAAATAATCAGTGAGATGGACCGACTCTCATTGGGTGGCTCCTTATCATTCTGACCCAGCGCCTGCTTGGCAGGTAAAACTAGGCTACAGTCGAACATTTGTCCACAACCACGCACATGAATCGACCAACCTGGGCAATTCTGCTACTCTTAGACTGTTAATGCTAGAAATTCTATTCAAACTTTGAAACGTGCAGACCGGTCTGGAATAGTGCACTTTATACAGCTTTTAGATAACACTGATGAATCACGCTTCACATCTGGCAGGTCAAGTGACGAATCTGGGTTTGGCGGATGCCAGGAGAACACTACCTGCCTGAATGCATAGTGCCAACTGTAAAGTTTGGTGGAGGAGGAATAATGGTCTGGGGTTATTTTTAATGGTTCGGGCTAGGCCCCTTAGTTCCAGTGAAGGGAAATCTTAATGCTACAGCAAACAATGAAAATATGTGCTTCCAACTTTGTGGCAACAGTTTGGGGAAGACCTTTTCATCACATTCCCAGTGGGTCAGAAGTTTACATACACTCAATTAGTATTTGGTAGCATTGTCTTTTAAATTGTTTAACTTGGGTCAAACTTTTCGGATAGCCTTCCACAAGCTTCCCAAAATAAGTTGGGTGAATTTTGGCCCATTCCTCTTGACAGAGCTGGTGTAACTGAGTCAGGTTTGAAGGCCTCCTTGCTCACACACGCTTTTTCAGTTCTGCCCACAATTGTCCTATAGGATTGAGGTCAGGGCTTTGTGATGGCCACTCCAATACCTTGACTTTGTTGTCCGTAAGCCATTTTGCCACAACTTTGAAAGTATACTTGGGGTCATTGTCCATTTGGAAGACCCATTTGCGACCAAGCTTTAACTTCCTGACTGATGTCTTGATGTTGCTTCAATATATCCACAAATTTTCCTGCCTCATAATGCCATCTATTTTGGGAAGTGCAACAGTCCCTCCTGCAGCAAAACACCCCCCACAACATGATGCTGCCACTCCCGTGCTTCACGGTTGGGATGGTGTTCTTCAGCTTGAAAGCCTCCCCCTTTTTCCTCCAAACATAATGATGGTCATTATGGCCAAGCAGTTCCATTTTTGTTTCATCAGACAAGAGGACATTTCTCCAAAAAGTATGATCTTTGTCCCCATGTGCAGTTGCAAACCGTAGTCTGGCTTTTTTATGGTGGCTTTGGAGCAGTGGCTTCTTCCTTGCTGAGCGGCCTTTCAGGTTATGTCGATATAGGACTCGTTTTACTGTGGATATAGACACTTTTGTACCTGTTTCCACCAGCATCTTCACAAGGTCCTTTGCTGTTGTTCTGGGATTAATTTTCACTTCTCGCACCAAAGTACGTTCATCTCTAGGAGACAGAACGCGTCTCCTTCCTGAGCGGTACGATGGCAGCGTGGTCCCATGGTGTTTATACTTGCATACTATTGTTTGTACAGATGAATGTGGTACCTTCAGGCATTTGGAAATTGCTCTCAAGGATGAACCAGACCTGTGGAGGTCTCCAGTTTGTTTTTCTGAGGTCTTGGCTGATTTCTTTTGATTTTCCCATGATGTCAAGCAAAGAGCCACTGAGTTTGAAGGTAGGCCTTGAAATACACCTCCAATTGACTCAAATAATGTCAATTAGCCTACCAGAAAATTCTAAAGCCATGACTAATTTTCTGGAATTTTCCAAGCTGTTTAAAGGCACAGTCAACTTCGTGTATGTAAACTTCTGACCCACTGGAATTGTGATACAGTGAATTATAAGTGAAATAATCTATCTGTAAAAAAAAATTGGAAACATTTCTTGTCATGCACAAAAGTAGATGTCCTAACCGACTTGCCAAAACTATAGTTTGTTAACAAGAAATGTGTGGATTGGATGAAAAACAAGTTTTAATGACTCCAACCTAAGTGTATATAAACTTTCGACTTCAACTGTGCGTATTACAGAGCCCAAGATACAGCAGACCCAAACAAATGTACCATTGTTTTAAAAATTTTATGTTTTGAACAGTTTGAGATAAAATATGTCTCCAATTACTATTCCAAAATTATTTTTTCCCTCCTGAGATCTTTTACCTCATGGTGGCACTCTAAACATGAGCAAATTCCCATTGGAACACACCCATTTTAAAAGTGCAGGGCTTGTGCAATGTCCCATACATTATTTTTCATCTTACTGGAATTATGTACATGCAGTGCATTCAAAAGTATGCAGACCCCTTGACTTTTTCCAAATTTTGTTACGTTACAGCCAAATACTGAAGTGGATAAAATTTACAAAAAATAAAAATCAATCTACACACAATACCCCATAATGACAAAAAGAATATAGGTTTTTAGAATTTTTGGGAAATGTATAAAAATAAAAAACAGAAATACCTTACTTACATAAGAATTCAGACCCTTTGCTATGAGACTCGACATTGAGCTCAGGTACATCTTGTTTCCATTGATCATCCTTGAGATGTTTCTTAAACTTAATTGGAGTCCACCTGTGGAAAATTCAATTGATTGGACATGATTTGGAAAGGCACACACCTGTCTACATAAGGTCCCACAATTGAAAGTACATGTCAGAGCAAAAACCAAGAAATGAGGACAAAGGAATTGTCCGTAGAGCTCCGAGACAGGATTGTGTGGAGGCACAGATCTGGGGAAGGGTACTAAAAAATGTCTGCAGCATTGAAGGTCTCCAAGAACCCAGTGGCCTCCATCATTCTTAAATGGAAGAAGTTTGGAACCACCAAGACTCTTCCTAGAGCTAGCCACCCGGCCAAACTGAGCAATCGGGGCAGAAGGGCCTTGGTCAGGGAGGTGACCAAGAACCCGATGTTCACTCTGACATAGCTCCAGAGTTCATCTGTGGAGATGGGAGAACCTTCCAGAAGGACAACCATCTCTGCAGCACTCCACCAATCAGGCATTTATGGTAGAGTGGCCAGATGGAAGCCTCTCCTCAGTAAAAGGCACATGGCAGACCACTTGGAGTTTGCCAAAAGGCCCCTAAATGACTCTCAGACCATGAGAAACAAGATTAATTGGTCTGATGAAACCAAGATTAACCTCTTTGGCCTGAATGCCAAGCATCATGTCTGGAGGGAACCTGGCACCATTCCTACGTTGAAGCATGGTGGTGGCAGCATCATGCTGTGGGGATGTTTTTCAGCAGCAGGGACTGGGAGACTAGTCAGGATCAAGGGAAAGATGAACAGAGCAAAGTACAGACAGATCTTTGATGAAAACCTGCTCCAGAGCGCCCAGGACCTCAGACAGTTGCGATTGTTCAACTTCCAACAGGACAACGACCCTAAGCACACAACCAAGACAATGGAGGAGTTGCTTCAAGACAAGTCTCTGAATGTCCTTGAGTGGCCCAGCCAGAGCCCGGACTTGAACCTGATCGAATATCTCTGGAGAGACCAGAAAATACACTCCCCATCCAACCTGACAGAGCTTGAGATGATCTGCAGAGAAGAATGGGAGAAACTGCCCAAATACAGGTGTGCAAAGCTTGTAGCATCATACCCAAGAATATTCATTGCTGTAATCACTGCTAAAGGTGCTTCAACAAAGTTCTGAGTAAAGGGTTTGAATACTTATGTAAATGTGATATTTTTTTTTTAAAATTGTGATAAATTTGCAAACATTTCTTAAAACCTGTTTTTGCTTTGTCATTGTGCGGTATTGTTTGCATATTGATGAGGGGAATAAACAATTTAAGCAATTTTAGAATTTGGCTGTAACGTAACAAAATGTGGAAAAAGTCAAGGTGTCTGAATACTTTCCGAATTCACTGTATGAGGAGAAAGCTGAAGTCTCTACTCAACTGTTGATGTATATCCTCTGTCTGATTCCCAGTTCATCCACTAGAGAGCAGTAGGAGATAACATGACATCTCTTGGCCACTTGAAACGAATTGTGTCTGGTTTGGGCAGTGAGCCTGACATCTTAAAATGAACTTAGCAATCAGGGCTTTCAAGTTCAACTAGCTTTCAGTCTCACGTCAGAATAGACGTTCATCCATGTTTCTCAAATGTCAAATTTCAAAGTTGTTGCTAATGTCAAATTTCAAAGTATTTAAGATTACGTTTTGGCATTAACTACACATTTTTAAGGTTAGGGTTAAATTTAGGTATTAACTCAGAAATCTTAAGGTTAGGCATTAACTCTGAATGGTTAAGGTAAGGGTTAAGGTTTTGGATAGGCTTAAAACAAAATTTCAAAAACAACTTTCTATTGCTGGATTCGAACTTGCTCAAACGTCCAAAAGACATTGGCGTTGGTCAGTGTTTAGTGGGAACTGACTTAACAAATACCCCTCTTTGTCAGGAAGCTTATGCTTATGCATACTATCCCCATATTTAAAGAGGTGGTGTCAGGTAACTAGGCTACGTTATCCCCACTTTGTCCTACATTACCATTTTGGCACAAAACGGCTCAATATACCCTCTCTGTGCTCATAATCACACTCATACAGTAAGTAGCCTTTGACTACAGGAATGCTACCATTGAGAGCCCTTGCCCTGCCAATCTTATCAAATGTAGGATATTCACATCAGATTTTGCAGATAATTTTTATTTATTTATATCCATGTTTGAATTGTGACTGTCATTTTAACTTTCATATAGCCTACTTTAATCAACTTCAATGAAAGGAAATACGGCTTTTACAGTTTAGGCCTAGAGAATAGAAAAACACAATGTTGTATTTAACTAAACTCTTTTATTATGTAAAGAAAAATAAACATCAGTGATGATCAGGAAGAGGGTTTATTGAATAATATAATCAAATCACTTCAAAGTACAAAGTTTACTCTCAACAGTCTCTCAAACGGTCAAATGTTTTTTTTGTTGCTTTGGATTGAATAGTACATGGATTCTTTTCTCCTTCCCTGTCTTCAAATGGGAAATCCCAACTGCTTAACAGGTGGCAGGCTGAGAGACAGGCTTAACCCTCTTTGAGGTTTGATTCAAAGTATGTAGGAATTTGATAGGATTTAAGGAAATAAGCAATATCATCAAAGAGGCAAAGTTGTTCCGAACTCCTTATGTTCTCAAATAAGAAAATGTAACAATGATTTCTCTTCGCTTTGGGTGTGAGAAATACACTGTACATTGTGTTTTAACTGTGCAACCTATTATTTTATCAATCAACCATAGCCTATAACTGTTCGTCTTTATATATATATATTGGGTAAATTGTGATGTGAGAAAAGTTTGCATGGAGCAGGAAACATGAGCTATGATTATACCACAAGTACATTTTGGTTACATAAACAACATCCCACTGGAAGCAAGCATCAGTTCAACATCTAGCATTGATGTTTTTGTCTTATTCCCAATCAGAACTCATGCAGTAGTTCCTAATAAGGCACTGAAAGAAGATGAGGAGAAAATGCTGACTATTAGCCTGCTATTTGTCTGTTCTAGCTTCATATCCAACTGCTGCTATTACTGTAGTCAATAAACATTATATTATATCTAACTATTGTAGCTTATATGATCATGTTATTCCTTAAAGCAGATAAGAAAAACTGTTATTCTATCTTCACTTCACCGCAGAACTCATATGAGGGAAACTATTGTGCTACAATAAGTGGCGAGATGTACTATATCTACCTATTGTGACTCTAACATAGGTAACCGCCTTGCATTTACAGTGTGTTTGGTTAAAGGGAATTTCCTCCAGACGTATTGGGTGGGGTCAAGAGGTCACTTTTGGGCATCATCTTGCAGGGTTAGAGGTCACTCTCTCCATAGAGGGCAGTGGAGAAGGCGGTGTAGTCTAGCGCCCCTGTGGACCCCCCTGGGCCACTGTAGCGGGGCATCCTCAAGATGCAGTACTCTGCCTGGTCAGGGGGGAGCTCTCTCCTCAGCTCCTCAACCAGGATGTAGGGCTGTGGAGTCGGGAGAAAAACAGAGAGAACACGGGCTCATGTAGGTAAGTCCGCTTTAGCAAATATTAATAATCTGACAGAACAATATGCGTGTTGACCATTGTACTGAATCTGCCCCATCTGTGTGATTGACATGTTCCACTCAATTGTCACACTCCCCGTTCACTTTCTCTCACACACACACACACCTTATCGGCTGCCAGGATCCTGAAGGATGCCACAACCTGCTCGGCGGTGTCCGTGTCAGCGGTTTCTCTGGTCATAAAATCGATAAATGATTGAAAAGACACCATGCCAGTGGCACTGGGGTCAACCAGCATCATGATACGGGCAAATTCCACTTCACCCTGACAGACAGAGAGAGAGAGAGATATTAGAGCGAGATCAGAGACAAGAGCACTGATATCTTTGTTCGTTATTACACATAGAATATTATCAATACCTCTTGGTATTAGTATGCATTGTTTGCATACTGTAATTCTGCATGAGAACATTGAGACGCCTACCAAATCATAACCCATGGAGATCAGACAGGCCCTAAAGTCATCAGTGTCCATCGCCCCATGTTTCTTCTGTAGTCGGAGGTCAAGGGTCATAGGGTGGAGGTTGGGAGTAGGAGAGGAGGGAGGGAGACCAAGAGAAGATGGATGGTAGAGTAGTGGAGATCCGGTAGGGGAGAAGACCAAAGCTAACATCAGAAACATGTACACATACACACAACCACAGACGAAAGCTGCTACCGCCTATATCGCCATAATGTAGTGCATTATTTAGAGCCCACTATTCAAAAATAGATAGAACTGGGAAAATATGTGAGGTAGCAGCAGATTTGGTCTGTTCTAGAAGGATGGAAGAAGCCTAAGTCGTCAACGAGAGTCAGTCAGGAATCATGAAAGGTTAGAGGTCAGTAGGGGTGAGTACCTGATGTTCATTGCCCACATGACCAAGGCTGATCAGACAGGTCTTGAACTCCTCACAGTTTCCCTGTGTTCTCCTGGGACCAGGTGTTAGAGTTCACTCAGAGGTGTCACACACACACACACACACGCAAGTGTCCACTGTCCATAACATGCAGCATTAAAACAATGTAGAACCAATATAAAAAATAGATTTGTTATAGATCTATACATTACACTATCATACAGTACAATTGGTTTTGTATTATGTTTTCTAAACAACCAAGGCCACAGAGCAGTGACCATTCTATTACAGCATCAACAACAACATATTACCCCAGTTTCCTTACGCAGCTTCTGAATAAGATAGGCAAGACGGTAAAAAAAATTGGCAGTGGTATTATGCTACTTAACATGCCATTCAGGTTAAGGGTTATTATAGGAGACAGAACCGGGAGTCCAGGGTGTGGATAGAGTACTATACCCGGTCAAAATGGTTGAAGGAGGAGCGGAACTCGTGCATCTGTTCTTGGCTGATGCCCTTGGCGTCGCGGGTCAGGATCTGGGTCTCGATCTCGTTGATGGTGCGGGCGATGGTGGTGAGGAGGAGCTCCCAGCCCACACGGATGTGCTTTTACCATGACGATTAAACACACCGACAGATATAGACACAGACAGACAGATTAATCAGCTGTCAACAATGTATTCCAACAATGCACTTTGGGATCTCGATGACATCCATCATCATTATCCCCATTACCACTTCTAATCTATATAGACCGCATGTAGAGACCGTCTCTCTGTGGTGCTCTGCAGTACCTCCATGGTGTAGTTGGTATGCTTGTTGTCAAACACCAGGGATTCCTGGATGTGCTGGTGGTCTCCCTCCAGCTTGTCGATGTTGGGCTTGTAGGTAACGATGATGTGCTCAAACTGCTTCAGCTGGGTCATCTGGTCCTCCAGGGTACCGCCCACCTCCAGGGAGCAGCGCCCAATCTCCTGTCAGAACCACACAAGTGAGCAAATCAGGGTTTTGTTCCGGATCCAAGGGTACCCTTAGACACTAAAATGATGGTTGACTCTCTGACCTCCATCCTTGTCTGTATCCAGGGTCCTATGAGGTTAGCCTGGGTAGCAAACTGCCGTCTCAGGCTCTCGCTAGTATGCTGCCGGGCTAGCTCCTCCTGGAGGGAGCCTTCTCTCTGGGGAACGAGCTTCTTCACCTGGTCAGCAACATGGCAACAACACATACATCAATCTGACAGAAATTGGCTGTGTATGTGCATGCGTGAATGCATATGTGTGCATGCATGTCTCGTGTTTATGTATGTGAATTTTCGAGGTTGTACCTTGTCCCACTTGGCGAGGAGCTCCTCTGTGGTGATTGTGCTGTAGAGGTTGAGGAGGTTGGCCTTGATGCCGTAGCTCTGGGAGATCTTCTGCACCTCGTTGTGGATCCCCAGGATGGCCTGTCTCTCTCTGTCTGCCTCTGGGAGGGTGGCCTTGAACTGCTCATGGGCGGAGATCAGGCTCTGCAGGGGAGAAGGAGAGGAGAGGTTGCAGTGTACCTAGCAAGTACTTTGGGCACTGAACCAAAATTACATAGCTGCAACATTTGTAACAACGGTAGGATGATTAAATCATAACAGCGAGTATAACGTACCTGGACCTCATTGATCGTGTGTACAATAAACATATCCTGCAGATCCTCCATAGCCCCTTCCATCCAGTTGTTGAAAGGTGCTGATCTCTTGGCAAACTCCAGGAACAACTGATCAATGGTTTCCAGCAGCTTCTCTGTCCTCTGGAAAACAGGAGCAAGAAAAAACTTTGCCATTCATCTCATTGACAATTCATTCATATTGCGTCACCTGTTTGGGATGCTAATCCCAGGGTGCATCACATTGACATGACCCAATTGACCCCTGAGTTTGGCAAGATGGATTAGACTACTCCCTTTGGGCAGGGGCAGGTGTCAGACAGCAGCCCATGTCAGTCACCCTAATCCCAGGCCTGGATAAGGGTCTTGACACATTTGCAGGTCATGAGCGTCCAGTATGGATCAGAGGGGCTCAGAGGAAGGGGACTGTGGGCATCCTGCCAGCCAGATACTGTACAGGCAGCCATATCTACATGAATGTGCCTTTAGTTCATCCCCTTATCTCGGTCAGCAGACTTAGTGGGCAACCAATAATACGCTGTGTCTTCATTCCCAAGACCCAATCCTAAACTATCTCAATAGAATATACATGAGATGTAGCTTTATTATGGATTAAGCGGTCCTGTGAACACTCCACCCAAACCCAAGGTTACGTCATTCACTGCTTTACCTCCTCAGTTCTCAACTGGATTCATGGAACTGGTTCTCTTTTCACACTACCAAGATGTACTGTGCCGGCTTGCTTTTCACTGGGTTTAGCCCAGTTTAGCTGAGAACATAGCATGTCATGTCCCAAACCTCAACCCCCTCCACTCACCTCCAAAGCCTCTCTCCTCTTCTGGGTCAATGTACCAAGTTGATCCCACAGATCACAGATGCTCTGACACCTCTGGTTGACAGCAGCCACACCATGATAGTCCAGCTCACTGCACAACACCACAGGAAACATACAGGTCAATCTAGGGCTGGGAAGTTTACTGTGTTTTACTAGCGTAATACTGGCATTGATGCAAGTACCAGTTTGGATTTTTACTGTACCTTCTCTATCACTATTTTAATTTATAGAATTAGAGGCACACAAAGACAAAACAAATGTGGTACAGTGTGGAAATTAGTTCAGGAAATGTATAAATGTACAAAATTGATGAAAATGATCAGAATGGAGAAATCCCATTAAAATAACTTAGAATGTATTTGTTGCCACACCTAATCACAGGTAAAGTGCATCATACCATATTTATGTATTTTGAAAGTTCTATATCTTAAAAACGTGATTGCTGACATGCAAAACATTTGGGGACTATATCAACAATGGACTGGTTTTTGGGTGGAATTTTCCTTTAAGTAGAATGCAGATTGTATTCCTTGTCAAAGCCATGATTTTAGGAATAGGATTTGGTAGGGATAATGGTTAGGAGTGAGGGTTAGAGGAAAAGTCCGCACTTGAGCTCCTGTGCGATGGCAGCGATCTGCTCCACCCTGTCCTGGTGAGCAGCCAGGTCACTCTCAAATGCCTCGTGTTTCCTTAGCATCGCCCGAACCTCCGTCAGGGTGGCTGTCTCGTAGTCCTTCTGAGATAAAATCAGCTCTTTACCTTGGTCACAGAGAGAGAGCGAGATAGAGAGATTATTGTTTATTTCACTTTTGTATATTATCTACTTCACTTGCTTTGGCAATGTTAACATATGTTTCCCATGCCAATAAAGCCCCTTGAATTGAATTGAGAGAGACAGAGACAGAGACAGAGACAGAGAGAGAGACAGAGAAAGCGAGAGCAACGGTCATGAATCTCCCGTTAGTCAAAACAAATGCTGAAGATTTACTCTGACATTTTCCCATTGAAAAATCTCAAAGGATTTGGAGCTAATCACTTACATTCAAAGGTCAAACTCTAGACATACCAGAGACATAAGTAAACACTGCACAGACAGACAATAATAGCCCAGACTGACCACTAGCCCAGGTCTCATGGGTGGTGGCTTTCTGGCAAAACTTTTCAGCCAGGTGGTCCAGTCTCTCCAGCCTGCGGATCTCGGTCAGAAGCCACTCCTCATAACCTTTCTCAGCCCCCTCCAGCCCCTGCCATGCACTGGCTATGTCCTACAGCCACATGGAGACACAAAGACACGGTTCAAAGGCAGCAAACCATCACGCTCAGTTGATATGCTATTAAAACAGCTTTTTAACTTTATCAACATTCTGGTAAGAGTGCCTTGGTCTTTACCTTGGTCTTTTGGATTACCTATATCCATAGCTATCTATAGCTACTGTACTTTGACTGGTGGCTTGTGTTTCATCAGTTGTATATGATTCATCATTGAATGTTGGGTGTTAACACTTACAGACACCATCTTTCCCTCAGAGGGCATAAAGGCGGGCCGGTTGCTGATGCGCAGCTTGGTCTGCAAGGTGTTGAAGCTGATCTCCAGCTGGCACTTCTCCTGCACCTTGGGGGGCTTGTGCATGCGGCGGTAGTCCCTGAAATCCTCCAGCTTCCTCTGCATCTCAACCATGGTCTTCTCTGCGGCCCTGTTCTCTAGCCATGGGGTGGTCCGGCGGATCCACTCCAGTAGCTACGGAATACAGAAGGTAATGATGGAGTGGAGCTATGGGGTTTGTGTGCTGTGTGTTGTTATTCCTCTCAATTCAATTAAGTTGAATTGGACTTTGAATTTGATTTGAATACTTGGAAATGTCCAAGTGGGGTAGAAGTATGTCCCTAAGAGAGTTCACCAATATGAAAGCATATATCTAAAAGTATGCTTTACCTCGCTGGCCAGCCTTTCGTATTCCTCCATAAGTTTCTCATTATCCTGGTTCACACCCAGCACTTTACAGATCCTGTTGGCTGCTGTCTCAGCCTACCAAGGGGAGGGAGGAAAGAGGAAAGAGAAATGAGGTCAGGGAGGAAAGAGAGGTGAGGTGAGGGTGTTGTCGCATATCTAATGCAATTCCTCATACAATTACCCCCCACCCAACCAACATGCACACCATTTAAGTCATACATTTAAAGCAATCTGTGTGTGTCGTTTCAAAAACATGCATGTCAATGTCAAACTCACAATTGACCAAATTAGTCTGATGTCAAACAACTTTCAGGCTAGCGAAGAGGACAGACCAGGATATGTGTTTTTGGTAGTGACGGGGAAATAAGACTATAGAAAATTTGAATGATTGGATTATCATGTGCTTATTTTAAGTGGAATGATTGACACATGGTAATCACCATCAAATGATTTGGGGATATTGTACACAAAACATATTGCATTCACAAACTCGATTCAAATTGTTCATGGTGCAAGCTGTATACCTGCTCAGCTCCAGCAAAAGCATGATAGAAGCAGGACACATAGGTCATGATAGCTCTCTCATCAGGCTTAGGAGTGTTGATGATGTCTACAGTGTGGACACAGGGACAGAAGAGGGTGACAGACAACAAGTAGAGAAGGAGGAAGACACTGAAGGTGGAGACAGGAAACACAAGAGCACAGACAGAGGAAAAGGACCACAGATAGAGACTCCACACCTGAACGTCTTAGCCCAGGGCTATCCTGGAAGGAAAGTGGGTTGGTCTATGGCCAAGGGGTCTAAACAAGGACCTAAAACTTGACCAATGTGCCCTCACCTTCTGTACCATTGCAAATGTGTGATACAAACTGCACATATAGGTCATAACAGTCCTGTTGTCTGGCCTTGCTGCACTTATCAAATCTGTCGGATACCAGGCACTTAGGACTTTATCATTACAATGTTCATACAAGTACAGACAATCCTCCTGGCAATCTCCTCCAGACAATCCTGCAACAAAGCACATAGTCTGACTCCCACCATTACAGTACCAAATAAGATGGTTTATGTTTTCACATTGAGCAAAACAAGATGCCTATAGCTAATGCCGAATTCAAAACGTTGTTTCCTTAGAAGACATTACCTTCTGCGTCCAGCATCTTGGGAATATCCAGGTGCTTCTCTGCTATTTCAAAGGCCAGGTTCAGGTTCCCCATAGGATCATCCTAGAAAATAATCAGTATTATAGAAACATACGTTCCAACTATATTGTTACATAGCAGTTAGCATATAGCTGTCTTTCAACATCACCTTAACACTATTACACCTTTTAAAACTAAGATAGTCATGTTTTCATTTACTTTTAACATGAAAAAACGTGCACATGTACAGTATTTGAAATCAGATTACAAACTGTCCTGCACCCAGTGATGTATTAACCAAACAGGTGACAGACAGTCAGTAAGTGTCTCCTCACTAATGCGGTAGGGTGAGTCAGTTTGTTTAGTGGGAGGAGAGGGCTCATGCTGCTGCTATTGTCCTAAGTCTGTTCCACTGATGCTGGCTGAGGGGGGAAAGCCTGTTACAGGACAGTGGCAGCTGCAGAGATCCAGGGCGGGCAGATACCCATGGGCCTGTTCCCCACATGGAGCCATTTCAGCAAGCTAACACTCATGGCTTACTGAGCCCACTCACCTGGAGCCAGACATGACAGCTGACAGGGCCTGTCTGGGTCCAATGCAAGCATGGGAGTGTTTGGGGGGGCAGCAGAGGTGTGTGTGTGTGTGTGTGTGTGTGTGTGTGTGTGTGTGTGTGTGTGTGTGTGTGTGTGTGTGTGTGTGTGTGTGTGTGTGTGTGTGTGTGTGTGTGTGTGTGTGTGTGTGTGTGTGTGTGTGTGTGTGTGTGTGTGTGTGTGTGTGTGTGTGTGTGTGTGTGTGTGTGTGTGTGTCCACGTGCATATGTACGAGAGAGAGGGGGAACACCTCTACTAAAACTGTCTCTTTTCGGTATTAAACAACATTCTGAATGGTTTGGGTTGCCCAGATCTATCCATTTTTATGTGTATTCCCAAACAACAATGGATAGATTGATTGCCCTATAAAGGGCTGCCTCATTTAGAGGTATCTGCCCACCACAGCTGAGGTAAACCCTGGGCTCTATTGGGATGTGGCTCATATTTCTTCATCTATTCACAGTCAGGGCTAAGTCAGTTCAGCCTCCTGGGAAAACCATAATGGACTATGTTACTTTTTTTTTTAGATTAACAAGGATGGAGATGTACTGTGAATGTAATTCGGTATTATAAAGGCCACAGGTTACACGGTGGAAGGACACAAATCTGAATATTCAAATCTGTATAGTCTACTCTTTAAAGTTACAATCATCACATATTCTCCAAAAAATACGTACAGTTAGGGTACATTTCTGTTTCCGAGGACACAAACCTATTTTATGTACCCCCAATGGTCCACTAATGATTATTGATGGTACTGATCTGTACCTTTGCTTAGCAGAGAAGTTACACATTTAAAATGTATTGAAGAAAGGTAGATATTTGTACCCACCATTAGATACAATAATGAATCCACCTGTGCCATCGTATTGACAGGATTAATGTATTGTAATGGCGGGGCCTCGTTAAATAGGAGGCGTGGTTTAGTGAGGGTGTGGCTTTCAGTAAGTTATTTTTGGCCACCCGTGAGTGGAAGTTTTGTACCAGTTTAAGTGGTCTATGGTTATTCTAATTCAACTTTGAGCAGATCTGCTGCCAGTTCTATAAAAGCTTGCATTAGAGCAATTAAAGCACACTAATAAATTAAATAAATAAATACATGTAATTACCCAGTGTGTACTAGGCTTGGGCGGTATACTGTATATACCATAAACCAGGGTATTTGGAAATAGCCGAGGTGAGGAGGGGGATTGTTTAAGATACTCTTTGAAGAGGTAGGGTTTCAGGTGCTTTTGGAAGATGGGCAGGGACTCTGCTGTTCTAGCTTCAAGGGGAAGCTGGTTCCACCATTGGGGTGCCAGGACAGAGAAGAGCTTGTACTGGGCTTAGCGGGAGCTACTCTCCTGTAGCGGTGGGAGGGCCAAGAGACCAGAGTGGCAGAACGGAGTGCTCGGGTTTGGGTGTAGGGTTTGAGCATAGTCTGAAGGTAGGGAGGGGGCAGTTCCTCTTGCTGCTCCGTAGGTAAGCACCATGGTCTTGTAGTGGATGCGAGCTTCGACTGGAAGCCAGTGGAGTGTACGGAGGAGAAGGGTGACGTGAGAACTTAGGAAGGTTGAAAACCAGGCGGGCTGCAGCATTCTGGATAAGTTGCAGGGGTTTGATAGCACAAACCGGCAGCCCAGCCAACAGTGAGTTGCAGTACTCCAGGCGGGAGATGACAAGTGCCTGGATTAGGACCTGCACTACTTCCTGTGTGAGGTAGGGTCGTACTCTCATGATGTTTTAGAGTATGATCCTGCAGGATGTTTATCCTAGTTGTTTATCCCCCCCTGGACAAACGTTGAATATTGAAGTAAGACCGTGAGATCTTGTTAGTTTTTGTGTGTGTGTGTGTGTGTGTGTTTATGCATATGTAGAAGTGTGTGTGAGTGAATGTGTGAGCGAGTGCATGTGTGCTAAGAGTTATTGCAAGGAGACTGTTGGTGTGGAGGTGGACGGTCCCGGTTCAGGAGTTCAGCAGTCTGATTGCTTGTGGGTAAAAGCTGTCTCAGCCTGGTCTGAGACCCGATGCTCTGATACCATTTGCCAGACGGTAAAGGAGAGAACCATCCGTGGCTGGGATGTGTGGGGTCCTTGATGATGTTACGAGCCTTCCTCAGGTACCACTTGGACTAAATGTACTGTATGGGTGGGAGCCTGCCCCCAGTGATGGACTAGACCATCTTCACCACCCGCTGAAGGGCTTTGCAGTCAAAAGCGGAGCAGTTTCCGTACCAGGCCGTGAGGCAGCCAGTCAGGATGCTCTCAATGGTGCAATGGTAGAAATTGGAGAGTGTCCGGAGGGACATGACACATTTCTTCAAACAACTGAGGAAGTAGAGGCACTGTTGCACCTTCTTCACCAGAGTGGTGGTGTTGAGGGACCATGTCAGGTTCTCAGTGATGTGGACACAGAGGAACTTCACCTGTAACATTATTTTACATTATGAAGATTACCATAGTTTCTCAGAACAGTCGAGCCAGTCACGTGTTTGTTTGTAAATAACACAAAGGGAGAACGTGGGAGAGGGTGAGTCCAGCTGTGTATTTGGTTTGACTTGCTAGTTAGCTAAGTGGCTGAATTAACAAAGAGACAGGACATCATAGAGTGCTTTGGATTAGTTATCTGTACAGCTGCGACTGCTATCTTGATTTCCTTGCGTTTTTTATTTTCTCCGTTCTCGGTCCCTTAGTCTGTTCCTCCACCCTCTTCTCCAATCAGGTCAGGCAGGCCCATTGCCCTAGCGACGCCAGACTCCACACAGACACAGCACGCACACATGCTGCTCCAGAGTCAGTGCTCTGCAGTTCTTCCTTTAAAAAAGCATGCGCCAAAACTTTCTGCACAAAGTCTCTCATTTACATTTGCTTGTAAATGTCCAAACTCACCAAAAAGGACATTTGGTAGCTACTACCTATATATGTATAACTTTATGAGTTGGATTGCCTGTCTTTGCAAATTGTTTTTATTTTGTTTGTGCTCGTTAGCAGATTTAGCTAGCAGCCTCTATGGAAAATCGCTAGTACTTGTGCTAATTTGTTAGCATTCTGGTAATAGTTTTTATTGATTTATTTTTGTTCGTTTTTAGCGATCCCTTGTGTACTAAGGCTGTAATACCATAAATCCTGGAAAGAGATAAGGACGGTATGACGATATGAAAATCTGGATTTTCCCTACAGGAAAATCCAGTGTACCATACAAACGCTAAGTCTATAAGAGCTTACTACTACACACTGCACACACAATTCTACACACAACAAAGTCTACTTTTATGAGATTTCAAACACTGCTGTACCTACACATATGATACCTTCAGATTTTGATAGTTGATTAGATCTGGCCTGTGTTTGTGTCTGGCCTGTGTTTGTGTATCAGGGCACAGAAGGCTAAACCTTCCTTCCAGCTTTATACAATAGGGAGTCATTCAGAAGAGCATGTCAGTAAGACAGTGGATGCAGAAATCAGTAAGGAATAGATTGGGTGAGTTAAATTAGGGGTTCATTTCATTTTTTGGGCAAAGGGATCCGTGGAATAAGTTAAGATAATAAGATATTGGTATCCACAGTACCACACCAATTATCAATTTTTTAACTCAATACTATCACCCCCCAAAACATTTTTTTTTTAACATAAATGTACTTTAATTTAATCTTTAAAAATGTACAGTTTTCTCTCTGCCTCATGGCAAAATGTGTAGAATTGAAGGATATTAGCTTGAAAACTGCAACATTTTCTCTCTAGTGCCAAGAGGCAGGCCTTTTAAATTTTATTTCCCGGGCCTGAGAATTGGATTGTCCAGCCATGTACTGTAGAAGTCCTTGTAGGCCATTAACACACTCGAGTTGTGTTCTGATCATGAGGGAGTCCCTGATGAATTTGCAAACACAAAAGGTGTCCCTGGCTCCAAAAAGTTTGAGAACCCCTGAGTTAAACATAATGAAACACTCTCTTATTTCTGCTTCTCAAAAGTCAACCCACCCACATCATAACTTTCTATTAATCCACACTGTGGGAAAAGGCTGGAGTTAATATTATGGACATAGGGAACCCTTCTCTGTTAGTATGTGGGAGGCACCAGACACCATCATGGTTAGTGGTTGGGACACACGAGAGACCTTGTTGAGCTTAGCATAGTCGATAAGGTCAGGTCTGTGTCTGTGAATCAGGGCGCAGAAGGCCAGTCCGTCCTTCCAGCTTCACCAGCAGGCAGCAAAGAGAACCAGGTCAGAGGTCAGATTGGCATGATAACTGAGTAAAGCAGAGGTCACCAACACTGGTCCTAGAGAGATATAGTGTGTGCAGGCTTTGCATCTCTTATTACTTATTACTAACACATTAGTATAGAAAATAATAAAATAGAAAAATACCTATTAGGCATCTTCAAGGAGTCTTAAAATTCAAAATAACAAAATTATCCTTGGTATGAACTTCTTAAAACAATTCCATATAGCTAAGTTGAACACCATCAACTGGGGTAGACAGGGCTTGGACTCTAAAGGGTTAGGAAAAGACTCAAGAGTGTTCTCACCTAATGTGGAAGTTCTGGACATTGACATTTCTGTAGGGGGCAGTCTTTCTCTGGCACCACAAGAGAAGGCCTTCCTTTGCAGATGTTTCTGAAAGGAGAGAGAAATATTTGTTCAACAGCAATATTCCCCAGTGAGATCTCTATTTCATTAAACCAGGAAGGCAATACAGATCATCTGTCCAAGAAGGTAGCTGCAGTAAAAAAACACTGGGAATCCATATGCAGGACATAACTTACTATACAATAATTACAAAGGCAGGTTTTTTCCACTCAAGTACGCTATTTTGTTAGAATTGTCCTATATTACCTTCTACAGAGATGTCCTGGATTGCAAAGCGGAGGATGATGGTCCATATCATTCCCAGAGTCATCTTAACGTTACCATCCACAATTTCTGAAGAGAAAAAATCCAACTACCATCAGATCCATCACATAATTGTAAAAGTTCATGTAAAATGGACTGTAAAGTTTTAAAACATTGTGGAACACTCTACCTTTGATGAATAAGACCTGCTTCAGTGAATTAGATAATTGATTATTCAAATGAATCAAAAGATACTGAGCTGCCAACAGGTAAAGTACAGGCCAAATAAAATATCACCTTCAGCTCCAATAGAGACGAGTTTCACTCCCTTGCTGGTGATGAAGTCTAGGGCTTTGTTGACATTGGCAATCTTGTGAAAACGCATCTTCCCTCTGTCAGGCTTAGGTAACCTCTCACCTGAGGGAAGGAGCAAACAGCATTCATTTCTCTGTGAGTACCAATCAATGTATTCAACTATCAACTATTTAGTCAACAAACAGTACCTGAAATAATTTCCAAGAGAAGCATGAGTTTGAGGCCATTCCTGAAGTCGTCCTCAATGTTCTCAATCTGTGTTTCTGCTTTCCTCAGGTGGGAATTACACCAAGCTGTGAAGGTCTACAAATAAAATGATATTTTGGTGAGTAAAATACAAATAGTAGAATGTAAATTTCACATAACTTAGGATCTTATTCGTCATATTCTACCTTATTCGTCAAAGGTAGAATGTTCCACAATGTTTAAAAACTTTACAGTCCATTTTACAGTCCATTTTCCAATTTACCCTTCCCAGTTGAAAGTGTTTGCCATCTATACTCTATGAAGGTAGCTACTGTAAGTGTAAAGCTTGGTTGTAACATACTATAAGACAACAGCTTAGCATGACTTAGCCAGAGGCCATCAATTGTGATGACTGTGGTCCCTATGGCAAGTGCCACATATTGAGATGAATCCTATCTGTCGAGGGTCAGCAAACCCCTAGGTTTCAAATTACACCTTCCCTCCAACCAACCTACTGCCTATAAAGGATAAAATAATGTGTTCTCCGATAACGCTCATGCTTTCTACTGTATCCTGATGCATGACTTAACCTCTTTCAGCTAGGGGGCAGAATGTTTATGTTTGGAAAAATTACGTTCCCAAGGTAAACAGACTATTTCTCAGGTCCAGATGCTAGAATATGCATATAATTGACAGATTAGGATAGAAAACACTCTAAAGTTTCCAAAACAACCTGCTATGTTTATATTAAGTCACTCGATCTCACAATAGCAAACAGAGCCCAGAGGCAATCAACATTGTATAGATGAAAGCTTTGAGAAGATCCCAGCTCACATTCCTGATGATCAGTGGTGGAAAAAGTACTCAATTGTCATACTTGAGTAAAAGTAAAGATACCTTAATAGAAAATGATTCAAGTAAAAGTGAAAGTCATCCAGTAAAATAATACTTGGGGTAAAAGTCTAAAAGTATTTGGTTTTAAATATACTTAAGTATCAAAAGTAAAAGTATAAATCATTTCGAATTCCTTATATTAAGCAAACCAGATGGCACCATTTTCTTGTTGTTTTTTTAATTTATGAATTGCCAAGGTCACACTCAGACATAAATTACAGACGAAGCATTTGTGTTTCGTGAGTCCGCCAGATCAGATGCAGTAGGGATGACCAGGGATGTTCTCTTGATAAATGTGTGAATGGGACCATTTTCCTGTCAAAATGTAACAAGTACTTTTGGGTAGTACAGAAAATGTATGGAGTAAAAAGTACATTATTTCATTTCAGAATGTAGTGAAGTAAAAGTTGGCAAAATATAAATAGTAGAGTAAAGTATACATCCCCCAAGAACTACTTAAGTAGTACTTAAAAGTATTTTTTACTTAAGTACTTTACACCACTGCTGATGATATAAGGTGTCAAATGTAGCCTGCTCTGGTGGCCCTAGTGATAAGAGACAGGAAGAAAACATTTTAACTGAATATCAAAATGAGAGGAAAATGTCACATGCATACAGTGCATTCTTCTCTCACGTGTTTCTCTTTGAAAAGAAAAAAGCCACACTTTTACTAAAATGATAACAAGTGCCTGATGATCAAAAAGGATAAGTGGAACTATAGCCTTATTGCTTTCGCTATCTATCCAGTCCTTCCAGATACTGTATGTGAATACCGAAAGGGCAAAGGCTAAAACGGGTGGGGGCTATGGGCCTTAATTTAAATACTCAAATGTGTAAATTCTTGCCGTGTCACAAACTGAGAGTGATCTGCAGTTTATTGAATGGAATATATTGAACATCCCTTCTCAAAATGCCTTACTGGATCAGCCTCAATTAGACTCCTTACATCACTCAGGAATGTGATCTGTCAATCTGCTTCCAGCTTTCATCTACACAGTGTTGACTGTACTGTGCATAAACACAGAGAATGTTTGTATGCTTCAATGACATGTTGTATTTTCAAGCCATTCCAGTCCACACAGCATGACTGGGGGAGTGATCCTTTGGCCCTTAAGAACCTTAAGTTCTTATAGTACATAGCCTGGTCCCCCAGAGGGCTGTGGGTTAACGCCACCCGCCTGGAGAGGCTGCCCTGTGGAATGCCTGTCTAAATTAGGAATATTAGAGGCTTTGGAACAAAGGACGCAGCATGACAAAACAGACCAAAGTGTACGTGACATTGAACTGCTGCCCCCTCGTTAAACATGGCTAGTCTTCCAGACCTAACCCCCGCCAACCTCATTCCTCCCTCCAACAGCCCTAACGTTCAGAGCTAAATATATTCATGAACCATGTCCAATAGGGACCAACCCTGTCATTGAAGGAGGTGTTCAAACACATGAACTGGTTGAAGGCTGTTTATTCATTATTTTCACTCTTGGTTCCAAGAATCATGCCTAATTTGCCTCCGTTCACCAAACCCAGCTGAATCAGGTGGCACACCTAGCCTGTGCTAGAACATGGTAGCCTAATTGGCAAGTTAGTGTACAAAGGTAAGGACAGTTCAGTGTGCCAGCAGGTCTCATTCAAGGGCAGCCCTGTCTTCCCTGGTGGCTCTTACTGGGTAATAGGATTAAAGTGGAGGGAAAGCTAATAAAGAGCCTTAATTAAGATGCCAAAGAAGTTACTGAGAACTGCAAACAAATCCCATGTGGTCAACACTGCTATCCAAGTATACCATGCTTATACCATGCAGAAGGCACCCAGTAGGCCTATAGGTCTTAATTAGCATGTACCTAAAATACCCACAAAATACATATTTGCTTTGCCTTGTTAAATGAAGATAGTTGAGACACAGTTCAACCTCTTCCATGACAATAAAGTGTGAGCATTTCTGAAGGAAGACATACTGTAACCTCCTTCTGTATTAGACCAGTTGA